>NW_027325372.1:10386039-11586039 GCF_036924035.1 Leuresthes tenuis | reverse complement strand
GCATTTGTTTATTCTAACACCAATCACGCACTGGCCTTTGTGTGCATGCTCCTTCTGCGCCTGTGTGCAGAGGTTGCATGTCTTTCTGTAGGCCTCTGTGTATTTGCTGCTACTTGTGCAGGTTTAGTTTGTGGCTGAGAGTATGTGTCTCCGTTCCTGTGCATGTCTCCAGTGTGTGTAGGGGGGGGTGTAGGTGTGACTTAGCCAGGTGTAAAATTGGTGCTGTAAAGGATTGCAGATACAAACTGGGTCAGGACAGGAACAGGAGGCAGAGCATAAACTAGCCAGTATATGAAAACCCAAAAGAAGCAGAATAGCGTGACCAGATCCTGCCTTTTGTGACATAAAGAGTGTTTTGCTTGTGGCGTTTTCACTAGCACATGTGATTTGGCCGCCAGGCATTTTAGTTCAAGTCACAACACATCACCCATTAAAAGTATATATGAATGTTCCTATCAGCTCTTGGTGTGGACATATCTAATCTCGAGGTGTGAGACCAGATGGCCAGACCACATTAAAACATGGCTAAATCAATGCCTCAACTGTTACACTGCAAACCGAATTGTTTCTACTTCTCCTGCTAAATCTCTGCATTACGCTGTAGTCAGCATTTATAGAGGAATACTCTTGCTTGTGTGCGAAAAGAAGATATACAAATACAGTATATACATGCAAATCTGAGCAAAGCTGTAAAACATCAGAAAAACAGCCCATCAACTGCTTAATCTCACATGAGTCTATTTTTTTTTTTTTAAAGAATTAAACGCTGCATGGATGATTCTGCTTTTTTATACCTTCAACAATGGATCATACAGGAGCACAAATATATTGTCCACGCTTCTGGGCATTACAAACCTATATTCACATGAGAGTGCAACTCTGAATTGCAAGAAAAGCTGCCATATGGGTTGCTATCTTTCCTTTCTTCCTCATTTCTTTCTTCTTCATTTTCCTGCACTTTCCTCTTCACTCATCAGGGCTTCTATCTTTCTTTTTTCTCATCTTCTGACTTCAAGTCCTTTCTTGTTATTTTTGTTCCTTTCAGAAAACAAATCTGCAGTCATCCGGAGTAAAACAAAAAATAGCAAGACTTTATGTTGAACAGAAAATATATATATGGCTGGAATTATCAGTATCATAATTAGACTGTATACACATTATGGCATTTGAACCATTCAGGAAGATTAATGGTGCAACATAGAGCATAGGAGCACATGATGCTAACCGTGTGGGACTGAGTCCTGGCATATTGATTTTGAATCAAGGCATCTCCAGGGCTAGTTCAGATATGATGCTTAGCCTTGGTCCAACTCTTTGCCTTTCCATAGTCACAGATCTGTCTCTCTGCCAGAGTAACTGGCATCAGAGTGCTACCCACTCATTTGCAAGTCCAGAATCATCCAGTGCTAACTTCAGCGGCTGGAGGGTGGAATTGTGACCAATGAAATAAATCATATCTTTAATATGGATGTGAAATTGAAGCAGCAGCGTAGGTTGTGTATCATACTTTTTCCTGCTGTCTAATATTTCAATACCAGCAACAGGCATTTTTAAACTTTAAACAATTAAACTTTTTACGCATTTGCTATTTACACATGCAGTTCACAGAGAGGAGTTTTTGGTGATGTGCTCACACAGCTGAAGATGTGAAAGAGAGATAAGGGGGAATACCTGTTTAAAGTGTGCAGGAGGCAGGACATAACCCCAAAACTATGCTACTTTGTTTAAAGCACATAAAGAATGGAGACGAGTCTCCTTGATGACTGATTTTGAGTTCATATTAATTTATCTGACCGTGTCCACAACACAGAAGAGCAAGTGAAAAAAAACCACACAGATCAGCACATAATATATGAAGCAAAACACAGCAAACACACAGCTCATTAACAGTAAATGCTCCAGAAGATTAATCACTATCCAGTAATGATGTAGTATCTCACTTAACAATCCTTGAGAGATTTTTACAAGGGAAACCTCAAGAGAAACCTAACTGGCAAGTGGGTATGTTGTATCTCAGAGTCTCATGCACAAGTGGCAGCAGTAATACAGATGGTGATGTGGACATTATACCGGTCTATGGTGGTGAAGACAGGGCTGAGCCGAATGGTGAAACTATCGATTTACCAGTTGATCTATGTTCTAGTCCTCACCTTTGGTCGTGGTCTGTGGGCAGTGACTGAAATAATCAGCTGGTAAGCACAAGTGGCTGAAATGAGCTTCCTCATAGGGGCAGCTAGGCTTACCCAGAGGGATATGGTGAGGTACAAAGTCATCTTGCAGGGGCTCAGAGAAGAAATGCTTCTTCTCCACTTTGAAAGGAGCTAGACGTCGTGATTCAGGCAAATTGTTAGGAAGCCTTCTGGACACCACTCAGGGGAGAGGTTTTGGAGAAATCCTACTGGGGGGAGGCCTCAGGGCAGACCCAAGACTGACTGGAGAGACTTTATCCCTCAGCTGGCTTTGGAATACTTCAGTGTCCCCTTGGAAGCTGTGAAGCAGGTGGTTAGGGAGAGGGAGGTCTGGGGATTTCCGCTTAGACTCTTGTCCTCACGCCTCGGTCAGACAAGTGGCAGAAAATGGAAAGATGGATGGATCTAGCAAAAAAAACTTCACCCAAAATGTTGGAAACAAATGCCTCGGAAATTTGCTTTCCACACCATTCCTTTCTGACGGCAGTGCTTGTGTGAAAACTGCTTCTGAGTGCTTTTTATATTCTGTTAGTCATCTCCTCTGCCAGATCCTCATCATTACTTCCTATGTGTTCGTTTCCCTCCTCTGTTTTGCCAACCAGATTTCTGTTAATTGGATCCCCGCCCCTGTAATACTTTTGTCTATTCGAAACATTTGAAAGTTTTTTAGCATTACAAAGTTAATTTAAAGTTTTTTTATTATGCAATTGTCTGCTTTCTACGTGTCTGACACGACATTCAGAAGCACCAACTGCTGCTTGAGTTTATGTCCACCAATATGGCTGCAAAAATCAGACAAATATGAAGTTTGTGAAGAAGACAAGTGGTCTCTTTGCACTGTGGTACTCTTCAGGACTTCAGAATAAACTATAGGTATGTGCATAGACACAAAGCCAGGGTTCAAACAGATGTGTACACTGACATGATGTGGCCCCACAGGTTTTCAATGTCTGACTGTAGAGAAACAAACTGTTCTCAAAAGATTTGCAAATTTAATCAATTTTGAATATGCACTATAGCTACCACAAAACTAGCAAAAAACTGGACAAAAAAAAGTTAAGACACACTTTTGAAGGCTTTAGACTACGACAGCCTAACATACCAAGTTAAACGCCTAGACTGATAGCTAACAAACTATGATACAGCCATCAGGGTAGCAACATACAACACATTCGGACAGTATTGCTATTCCAGACCCAACCAACACTACTGAAGTATGAAATGTCTGGCAGCTGGATAGATGGATGAAGTACACTCAAGTTTTACTGTTTTATTCTCTGGACATTGAACAGTCCCTGTGCTCTGCCCCTCATCCTGGAACCCAGCTTTCTTTTCCCATAACAGTCACTCACTCATTGATCACCTTCCTAAAGGAAGATGCCCCTATTTAAATCCCTCCCGTAGCTTCAGGGACCCCTAGTTTCCACTCATTTCACAGCAGTGTTTTGGTGACACCAAACAAAATGAGCCTTATTTAAACTTAGTCTCTTCACAACTCTTACACAGAGAAAATCTTTTCAGGATTTTGAAATAAATCAATAAATATTAATGTAACATAAATCAGCATATATTGTGTCACATTATCCCAGTAACAAGCACATCCTGCATTTTACGCCACATAGACGAGACAAAGAGAAATGTATGGTGAAAACCTACTACATATCAGATTAAAAACAATACGTAATCACTACCATAATATAAAATGTGTTTTCAGAATCACTTATATTCAGTTTCAGATAGAATCATGTAGTTTCCTTGCATTACACCTTGCAAAAAACACTGTTGGCTAATACAGAAATATAAGCTTCTGAACCTCTAGTTCCTAAATGTTAACACTCGTATGGGTATCATTATCATCATTATTACTTTTCTACTTTGTTGTTAATTTGTGTTTTACAACAGTAAAATCATGTTAAAAAGATACAACATTTACACTGCTTTTAGAAAATATTAGAAAGGACAAACTGCACTGAAAATCCCCATAACATTTAAATGATTTAACAGGGGGGAGGTCATTTTTGAGAATGGACTCTTGTGCTTCAGAACTCTGCTTTTTTACTTGCGTTTCAGGTGCACTTTTATAATTCGGCATTTATCTTAGACGCTTGCATATGAAAAATCTAATTTTGACAGTATATATAATGACCTTTACATGCAGATGTTTTCTTTTGCTCTGCTCTGCAAGAATTTTTTATTTTTTTTCCCAGAAAATTTACATTTTACAGCTGCAGACCACAGGTATCTGAATTTAGATCAAGTATTCCTGACATCACAGTAAGCTCTTCAGATCTTTGTCAAATTATGCTGGGACATATTTTTTTAGTGATTAAATTTTTCTCTCAAGCTGCCATAATTTGGAAGAAAAAGAATATATGAAAGTTTAAGCAAATGTAGAATAGAGGTACCCTTTGGATAAAGGAGCAAAGAAACTGCAAGGATAAATTAAAAGTGGTTTCATGCTTCACATTAGTACTTCAGAGATTAACCTAATTTAAAATTTGTGAAATCAAATGGGAATTTCGTTGTAAGTTGCTGTTGCAACCAAATCTCGACACCTCAAATAAACCACTAAACATGACATTAAAACATTTAGCTGTTTTTTTGTTTTTTCATCTCTGTATGATTCCAACCACACTTTCCAACCAAAATTCTAAACAACCTCATTTGGTTAGGATTATCCAGATTCCTAGTGAGACTGCTGACATACATCCACTTGTAAATTAAACAGATTTGCCTGCTCAAAAGAAACAAATCCACAGGACAGATCGGACTGACTGGATGAATCAAATATTCATACAGTGACCCGATGCAACTTCAACTGTTGTTGTGAGTGTGACAGTGGAGATCCTTGATGTTAAATACTTATTGCTGAGTGCGGTCATGAGGCCATCATGGGATCTCAAGACAATACAAACTGCAGCTGCTTTGAATGAATGAACACCTCTAAGACATCTTAAAGGATTCTGCAGTCATACCCAAATCGCATGAACACATTAATGATATATTGAGATAAGAGAGGCTCACATAAAACGAGATGAAAGGCATCAAAGGCAAAAACACTCAACATAACATAGTAACATAATGGTAATTTATGATCAATTTGAATCACAACTGAGTAACAACATAATTGCTTCTCCATTAGCTTTTATAACAAGTCGAGAGCCTATGACTGTCACTTTACTAACCCGCACATACATCAAGCCATTCTGTGCCCCGCATGGGTGAAATGTACCATGGTAGATTTGAAATCTCTCTTCCATAAAACTTTTGCCATTAATGATTGTCTTAATGCATGATTCTGTTTTAACAGAGTTATGTGTTGCTGCAGACACCTTTTCCCTGATGGAAGTCTTTGTGCATTTTTAAATAAGACCAGATTTTCAGGTCTGGGTGGGACGGCTGGTAGATTAGTGCTAAATGTAGTGCTTCCAGTAAGTGGCACATTCAAAGTCTTTGAATTGCTCACAATTATTCTTCTGAGACACTTGTTTATTTCCTGTGGATTGATTTATTATGCTTCAAAACCTCATTATGACTTATTTTCGGAATTGTGTGACCTAGTTATTGTTGCATTTACCAAAAATCATTGCCTTTCTTATTTCATTCTAGATGCTGACATCAGTGAAAATTTTTAGCTTTAGCAACATGTACTCAGCCTATACTCCATTGAGATCAAATCCTCAATCTGGTCATTTACTATTTTAATCCTGGAAATTCTGGCATAGAAAAACATGTACTGTGTCTTCCATCATTAAGTACTTGTATTTCATCCATCTATCCATGCATGTCCAAGCCCTCTCAGACAAACTGTTGGCACACACACAAATTTTTCATTTTCAGACAGCTGGTAAATTCTCAGGGGTCTATTTGTTGTCCCGCTCACGTCTTCTACTCCAACAGTTAATGTGCTACTACTTTGCCAGGCTTTCACACTTACTACAACAAGCCATAAGGAAGCCACCACTTTCAAATGGCAGCTAGTGACAAAGGAAGACAACTCCTTACAAAAGGAAGACAAAAGGAACTGAGGCAACAAAATATTTAACATTTTCCCCAAAAATAAACATATAAAACTACCAAAGAAGCTGAAAATTGTGGACAGATCAACCTCTTATGTGCAATGCATATATTTAAGTATTCATTATGGTTGCTGAGACCAATCTCACGGACATTTTTACTGTAGCTTTGTTAGGCTCTTTTGTTAGGCTTTTTAAGGCAAACCTTGAATAGTATAGTCTTTGTATGAGTGAAACAACTTCCAATGAAACAGAAATTCAATGAAACCTTGAATTCCTAATGATCCTCTAAAATGGACATAAGACATTTATTTTTATTTTTGAATAAGGTAAAAGTGCACTCATAATGTGAAAAATAGGATTTCTTCAGTTGAGTTTATTCAGATAAGAATGCATGTTTCATTCAATGCTTTTACCTCCATATATAAGATGTTGCATCAGGTTAATGTAGAAAACTCTCCTTGGGAGCGCCTGATTAAAACTCATTAGAATAGTTACAAATCTATATCTCATTATTCCAAACACAGCTAACTTACCACATGTTCTTGTGATCTTGTGTTGGTAATGAATTTAGTAAAAAAAAAAGAGCTATACGAAATAAAAGATCCCACTGACTGAAGAATTCAATTAAAAATGTGCTTTCAGAGGCTGAAACGCCATCTAAGGTCCTATTAAACATAAAGATATTTTGGAATGTCAGACTTGTGAGATTAGATTTAAGAGATCCACAGATACATTAGGTGCGTTTCCATCAGCCTGTTTAGATGTGCATCGAGAATTATCGCATCAGAAAATTATGATGGAAACGCCATAATTCTAATTAAAATCCCCTGATTTGCACAAATGAAAATATGCTCGCTAGCACCGGGTTTTGGTTGATTCGAAAGGGATGGAAACATCTGTGTTCGCATCAAGTCTGACGTAACGCACTTTCTGATCTCTGCTTGGGCAATTAAGGGCATTAAATAACACCGCTAGCTGCCTTCTCCTCATGACAGCCCCTCTAATCGCCAAGACTAACTGGACTGACAGCTCCAATACCACTTGCCCGGTTCTTAGTAAAGGTTCAAGTCCTCTCTCCATGGTGATACACTCCGGATCGGGAAGCTGGTAAAACGTTTACTGGCTAGGCTGGTTGTCATGCCAACCTGCAGATGATAGTAGTGTTCACCAAATCCGTACTTTTGATGGAAACACACATGATTCAAATTTATTTTAATGCGCATTTCCCAATGATTCGAATCACTCTTGGATGGAAACATAACTATTGAGAGGGGTTAAAAAATTATGCCTCATTCATCTTGTCTGTTTATTGCAAAACATCACAGAGAGGGTGGAAAGGTGAGGCAAGACCCACCCAAAGTTCAAAACTGTTTATTAGAGTCAATGATTTCAACTTCTATCAAGAGTCATTCAATTTCCAAGAGGGACTAAGGGCAACTGCTGATTCAGAAATGCATCATCGCCCTGGATCCTTCTGCAATCAAGGGAGGTGTCTTTTACTCGCGCAGTTTCACACAACTTGTTAAAGGAATAAAAAATTCTCCTCATCTTGAATAAGATGGCTTTGGTGAAACTCACAGATAAACCTAATGTTTTTGGACCGGCCGACATCACCTTTAAGTATCAAATAAAGTTCCTTAAGCATCATGATTTGATCCAATTTCGGTCAAGGTTTTAGAAAAATGCAAAATAACAGACCCTCAGTTCAATTCATAAGACCAACTATTGTGAGCCTTGTGTTTGTGTATTGTGTGGTCATTCACATTCATGTGTATGTGTGATCCATGTTAATCATGGTACCCATAATTACAAATTTCTTATTAATGGATCTGACCTTTTAATCACCATTTCGCCCTGTGGCCATGTTCATGTGTTCATAAGAGTGTGTGTAAGTGTAAAGGAGAGACAGCAAGCAAAAAAGAGCGAGAGTGAGACAAAATGAGACAGCAGAGGTAATTTGACTAAACTAGTGGGGCGATTGTAGCCATGCAGACCATAAATCTCCCTCATTGGCATGCAAATACACACACAAGACAACGCACATGAATGCATGCAAATACGCTCTTACTTAGCACATCATTTCCTGTTATCTCTGATAAGCAGGAAATCCTAATCAACCAATAAGAGCATAGAGGGCATCTTTGACTTTTTTCCTCCTTCTGTCTGCCCCCCTCCCCCATCCTTATCCTTCCCCACCTCGTCTGTAGAAACAGTAATCACATGAAAAGTGCTAAAATCTCATTGTCAGCCTATTACAGTCTATTCTACTCTATTCCTCTCTTCTTTAATTAACTCGGTATGCCTTTTTGAGCACTAAAAGCCACAGGATTGTCCGAGAAAGGTTGATTAGTGCAGCTGGCTGATTAGAAATTATGCCTGTTGAACCAGGCAAATATGGTTCATTCCCCATGATGAGAGAATTGCTTTTCAGCAAGCAGCCAAATATCGGGATGACTCTTTTCATCTCTTCATCACCCGAATTATTTTTCCTCAACTTAAACAAGCCTTGTTTTTCTGTGGTATCAGTGGCAGTTGCGTTACACAGGCCTGATGTAATGAAAGAAATTATTTTCTGACCAAAGCCACAATCATATTCATAGTCGAAACCTGCCATGCTCTTCATAGTGCATTTTGACAATAAACAACGTGCTGAAGTGGCAGTGTACAGTATATTATATTATATCATATTATATTATATTATATTATATTATATTATATTATATTATATTATATTATATTATATTATATTATATTATATTATATTATATTATATTATATTATATTATATTATATTATATTATATTATATTATATTATATTATATTATATTACATTATGGGTTTTCTCCAGTTGCTCTGGCATGTGAGGTCTCTTGGTGATTCTAAATTTACTGTTGATATGAGTGTCAGTGTGCAAGATTGTCAAACTCTTTGAGCTACCCTTCTAAAAGACAGGTGACTTGTCCAGAGTGCACACTGCCTCTCACTTAATGGCAGCTGGGACTGGTCTGCTGCAACCCTGAATAAGATGAAGCAGATATGGGCAACAGATGGATGTATCATATTGATTTTCAAATTGTAACAGTGCCTGGAAACAATAGTCAATTGTCTGGAGTCCTGTCATCTGTGGTGATAAAGTGCTGTTAACAAACGTCATCTTCTCATCCCTGCACAGCTCATCTGACCTCCTTCAGTATGCATACGGAGCCAACGAGTGCAAAGACGTCATTTCCAACCTCCTGCCCACCACTATGACCCACTTTGATGGGAAGAGGGGTTTCTGTATGAGACTGCTGTTTACTGACTACACTAAGCTTTCAATATTTTAGTCCCCTTCACACTGGCCATGAAGACAAGGAACCCAGGACTGAAAAACAGAACTTCCTGAGTGTAGTGACTTCTGGTTCACCTCAAAACTCAGTACAGAGGTGCACCAGAGCTGTATCCTAATGCCCTTGCTTTAAAATATCTACTGTGGTATTGCATGCTTTGTGCCAGTGATTCGATTCATTCACCGCCATGTAACAAAGGATAATTACCCTTGCTCAGATAAGGAGCATAACCCAACTATAGCTATAATCGAATTAATCTCATCATGTAAACACACTGAGTGAGGGACGTAACCTGGACTGGACTCTTCACATCCAGCACAAGCTCAAGAAATCCACACTGGGACTCGACCTCCTCTAACAGCTGCTTAAATGCAAGAAAATCTTCTTCTCCACTCTGCTGTGAGGTGTCCTGGAATGCATTATCATCACCTGGAAACAGATCTGCCTTTGACCATGGAACCTTGTAGAGAGGGATTCATTCAGCTGAACACACAAGTAGAACACCTCTTCGCACCCTCAAGGACATCAACACCGGGAGGTCGAGGATGAAAGCCAACCATAACACTTCACACGCTTACAAAGGGGGGAATTGTCTGCTGAGGTCAAGCAGTCATCTCTGAGGCCTTAGGGATTACTTTCTATCTTTATGCTTTCAAGTTTCTCAGTGGTTCACAGTTCAACAAAACCTGCCACATGTATATAAATCAGTCTTTCAATAGTACATGCTGTCTTTATTTGTTATTTCTATTCCATGTCACTGTAACACATTGTAAATACTGGTAGATTTTGGAACCTGGTAAGATTTGTATTTAGAGTATATATATATATATATGCAGCACCAGATCAAACTGGTCAAACTGATCAAAAAGCACCAGCTTTTAGCACCAGTTCATCAGTTAATTCCAGTTTAAGTATGTAAGACTGTAAAGTTACAAACATGTCTCGTGTTGGGCTTACCTTGGCTTCAGGCTGGAAAACTCTTGATTCAAAGAATCAGGTCCACGTGGATGTTCACATCTATATAATCCTAAATAGAGTGTCTGATTCACAGCTGGTTGCTAATTTATCTTGCTCACACATAGAATGAAGTGTGAGCAGAGACAGAACAGACTTTCAGGAATCAGTCAAAACAGTAGTAAAGTGAGGATCTCTTTTATGGCTTTGTTACCATAAAAAAACATACAGAATTAGTTATGTTCAGTCTCCACGAGGAGGGAGAACAATTATTCTTTAATGTATTTCTTTTCTTGGTGGAGTGTGGGAATTCTTTTATTGAAAAATATAATTAATTATTTTCAGTCGACAAATTTGAAATAGTGTTGCGTATCAAAAAGTTCAACAGTAAGGACCCCTTCTGTGAGAATAAACGAATTGTCAGAGAGTAGAACCGAGCTGTTTCAAAAATTAGGAAATAGCCCCTATCTAATCCCCTTCAATTGACACATTTCACAGTATGATTGATAATTGATTTAATTGCAGGGTTAAATGAGCCCGTCAAATGTGGATAGAGTCACATGCAGATGCTAATAGGCTATATTGATTGCCAGATAGAATCATAAGGGCAAATAGATTAAAATAGCATATTTAAAATGAGTTTCTATATTGGTATTGTGCTCCCTGCAAGAGAAGCTCAATAAAATAATTCAATAACGAAAAGGAAATCACAGAGGCTGCGATTGAGGCTTCGCAAGCTGTGTGCCACAGTAGGATTGTTCTACTTGGCATTGCAATTATTTTTCTTTTTGTTTTTTTTATAAATGACTGCTCTTGTTACCTTGCGAGGCAGCTAGATGCTCGTCAGATTCCTAAAATCTCTTGAGGTTGTGATTTTGGCACTGCTCTGATAATCTGAACACTTAATGAGTACAAAAGGAATCAATGTAGGTAAGTAAGTAATCAACTGTCTGAACTGAAGTCTGAATCTAGGAGGTAACAGCTGATATTCTTGGCTTTCTATGAAATGAGGTAATGAAATCCACAAGAATGCATTGACAAGATAAAGCAAAATCATTATGAGACGATGGCTGATGGTTTTAACTGCCGTCAGCTTCTTCTGTTCCCCACATTGACTTTTCACCTGCATGCAACCGAAGCCTGCTCACCCACGATTGGTAAGGACTATTTGGTCCTCAAAAACAAAGCAGAAAGCTTCCAGTGTGATGTCTCATTCCTGTTATGAAACATTAAAAATGAGAAATGAAAACATTGATCCTACCTGCTCCTGAAGTTAGCAGGGTGTGGGTGTCCATCATACAGGGACAGAAAGTCATATTCTTCTTCTATGGCAAATGACAAGAAGATGAGCTGGATTCTACTTCCTTCCTCCCCAACAATGACCCAGGTGCAGTTTGCCCCGTTGGGGTATCCATAGGGAAAACCAGGCGATTCTATACTGCCATTTCTGCCTTTCAGCGTACCCCCACAAGTGTAGATGAAACCTGTGAAAACAAAGAGGATCTCATGTACATGATTTCAGCACAGCTTTATTAATACTTAGAAAAATAAACATAATATGGAGCCAAATTGCAGTTGAAATAACAAGATGGACGGAAAAAAATGTCAAATGTACGATGACAGAAAATTACACAACTGATGTAATTTTTTTCATATTTATTTTCATATTTTAAAAATCATGTTAGCACTTTCAATGATTTCATGGGACCTTGTTAGATCCAAAAACTCTTCTCTTTTTAATAATCTATTTATCAAAGTCATTCCATGCCTCACAAAGTGTTCATTTGTCATTGGAGTGAGCTGAAACTTGTATGGAACGTTCATGAAACCTTGAGGATGTAGTGCAGCTAAGCTAGTAAAACTAAGCAAGTTCAACAACTTTGATAGCACTCTCCTCTCTGTGGGATACTTTTCACCAACGGGAAGAGCTTGGTATATGCTGTATGGAATGACACACTTGTATATATATCTTTGGTTGTAGGAGTTGCAGTAGCAGCTGCAGAGTACACTCATTATGTGAAAGAAACACTTGCATACACTTGCGCACATACCAGTTAACTTCTCTGTATTTCTCAAAATACAACAGTACTTTACTTTAAGAGGTTGTCTACTGAACCAGACCAATATTTGTGGTACACCATTCATTATTTCTATTAGTGGTAAGAGAAATATAAAAGCAACATACAAATAATGCGAACAAGCCAGAAGTAAGTATGAGTGGTAGTAAGTAGGTCAGCTTAGTTTTGATATCCTGGTCTTTTTATAGTTATACTATGACGGAAGAGTTGTACTAGTCTTTCCCATAATATTAACTGGTGAGAAATGCCTTTTTCCCATAACATTGAATGTTCCTTCCCATAACAAGGAATGGGGAGAGAAGGACCTTTTCCCATAACATTGAATGTTCCTTCCCATAATAATGAATGGTGAGAAAAGTGCCTTTTCTCATAACATTGTGTGATCAGCAAGCATAAACAACATAAATAGCTGGAGCACCATTTTGTCAGGGAGACAACTCTGAGCCAGCTTCCTGACAGGTTGTGCGGACTTGTCTCTTTCTTGCAAGAAATAAATGTTTTGTGTTAATCGTATCCAGCGACTCTGAGCCTAATTTTGAGAGAATTTTTCTGACAGATGCTGATATGTGATTACATATTAAAGGGAACACATACATAGTAGCTGCAGCCAAGACTGGTGAGACAAGTGTTTGTCAGAACTTCTTACAGTGCAGTTCCACATATCTGTAGCTTGTAGTGCAGCCAGCAACATAATCTTTTATTGCACTCCCTAACAGCGAGGGCAAGGGGCAGGATCTGTTTTTGAGCAGTACCGACAGGAGCTGGCACTCTCATTCAGCATGAGATGCTTGAACCCAGGTCCCCTGACTGACTCGTAACTGTGTTGCTGCTGAGCTAGTCTTCCAGCTGACTTAAAAAGTGATATCAATGAGCAGTCAGAGCATTCTTCTAGAATCAAACTGCGTGCATCTACAAGATCAAAAGCTGGCTATTCCTTCGTTTTTGCTCATTAATTAGCCTTGTGACATATCAACATGTACAGTAGCAAGAGGTGAGCTTTAACAATGGCTTTGGAGCAATTCATAAGTAGGTAACATTTGTTGTTGAAAGAGACTACGTTTACTGGAGCAATTCATACCGAAAGTGGAAAAGATGGCACAAGACAAAATCATTTGCACAGGAAGATGATAAATACATTTAGATCTTAATAAATTGCAGGCTCTTCTTTACAGCTGTTGGTATGTGGTGGCAGCAAAGAGTAGGAGACTAAGATTGCGTCTGAATCCCAGAAAATATTACAGTGCGTAAAAGCTGAGCAATCGTAAATTGTATCTGTATTAATTATTAATTTTTTTAAATCAGGACAATTCAGTGTTTTAGTCTAGTTTAGTTTAGTTTAGTTTAGAGTTCAATGGTTTTCAATAATTAAGTGTTGTTGCTAGATGGATGGATAGATAGATAGATAGATAGATAGATAGATAGATAGATAGATAGATAGATAGATAGATAGATAGATAGATAGATAGATAGATAGATAGATAGATAGATAGATAGATAGATAGATAGATAGATAGATAGATAGATAGATAGATAGATAGATAGATAGATAGATAGATAGATAGATAGATAGATAGATAGATAGATAGATAGATAGATAGATAGATAGATAGATAGATAGATAGATAGATAGATAGATAGATAGATAGATATGCACAATTTGCCTGGTCTTTTGCAATTCCTTTTAGGGAACACTTGTATGGATAAATTAGAAGTGAAGCTGATTCTTCTTGTGTGCTCATTCTAAATCTCTCAGGATTTCAGTGCCTGCTAAATGCCTAAACTGTAAAATGTAAATTCAACTGATCTCCTTGGACTACAGTTAGCGCCAGGATGATTATATTCTCCCTGTGATCTCAATGATCCCCTTTGTATCAAACACACCACAGGTGCTAGGGGAAAACCTCTCAGGAGAGAAGTATTTTTTGCAATGCTTTATTGATCCCCAATGAAGAAACTCCTCACCTCATTCGCTGCACGGGAGAGTCAGACTGCATAGTAAGTTTACAGTAAAGAAACCTTTGGAGCTGGTAGGGATTTGACATAATTGTGCTCAAGGACACTACAACAGACAATAAAATTAGCAGTTTTAAATATTTGATCCTGTGTTTTCTACCTGGGGAACGATGTTACAAATTGCTTCACAAAGTAATAAACTGATTTTTCTTTGCATCTGCTTTCCCATTGTCTTTGGTAGATTTTTTTCAGTAATGAATAGCAAATAATCATTTCAATTTCTTCACTTTTACACGTCCGTAAAGTCAGAAAAAGAAATTGAATAATGAGGAAAAAAAATATAAAAAGCCTCTTCTGCAGCAGCAGCAGCAGCAGATCTTTGTGTATTATTTTAACTTTTAAAGAATGTCTTTTATTGATAAATGCTCTTAGTCTATGTTTTAAGCCCTTGAACTTCTAAGCCTCAATTGATCTCCTCAGAGTGCAAAGTTAAAATCGGGATGATCATCCCTCTTCCTTTCATGTTCATGAGCCTCATTATTTGCCATGGCAGCCAAGGCTATAGAGACAGCGTGGCGATTCTGCTGGATGCTTTTCAAACCAATTATACAAGACAGAACCCCAACCAAAACCTCTGTAGGCCCACATAAATATATATATATGTGTGTGTGTGTGTGTGTGTGTGCATGCGTATATTTATTCAACCCTCATTTACCCAGATAATTCTAAGACCATCACGGTGACAGATATAATGACCAATGACAGTCTGGGCTGCAATTAGGGGTTGGTATCTCTATTCCTTCACAACCAATCTGAGATGAGATGTTCAGGATCCAGGAGGGACAATCAGAGCCATATGAAAGGATGCTAATGTGCACATACACACAAACATTCCTACAAAACTTACTTGCCTCTGGCTAGCGGTCTGTCTATTCCCATAAATACTTGAAAGTGAAAAAAAGAGGACTGTGCACAGCACAAAACAGCCCAACAAGAAAACAACCTGAAGAACTTTAATTGTGCCCTATTCAATAAAGGGAGGGACCATATGGTTCCAAGTAAGAACAAGTTCTAATTAATGTTTCAAAAAGCAGTGTTTCAACTGAAGACAACAAATATTCACATTAAGTAAGCCTTTGTTTTTGAAGAGCAATTTAAAAAATAAGGGAATTCCGTTTACAATATTCTGGCTTTAAAGTTATTTTTGTTTGTCTTTCTTTCCTGCTGTTTCTACATATTCCATTAATTCAGCATAAAACCCTTCAAACTAGTAAACTCAAGAATTTGTAGTCTACAGTTGTCACAGGACAATAAGGTTCAGTCCACAACAGCTCTATTTCCCCTTAGAGAGTGTCTTAGATTAATTAACTTTGTTTAAAAAAAAAGCTAGGATACAGGTTGAGTGAATAAAAGGTAAAAAAGGACATAAGGACAGAGATTGAAAGCAGAATAAACAAGAGAGAAAAGGACAGATTCCCTCCTCGTTCATCACTGAGCAGGAATGAAAGGATGATTTAGAACTCATCACTCAGGGGGACAGAGGCAGGAGAGAGTAGGAGGCGGAGAAAATGGTAGAATGAGCGAATGGAAAGTTGGAAAAAAATACAGAAAACAAGACGGAAGAGCAAAATATGAGAAAAAGAGCAGAGGAGGACAGAGAAAAGCTAGAAGGAGAAGAGACTTCTAATTATGCTGACTACCAGACCAAAACTGACAGCACCTCTGCTCACACACACATACGCAAATGCAAGCACAGGGAAAAAATGAATAAATGAATGAAATAAAGGAAAAGGCACATTTGAAAGCAAACACATTTACATATGGAGGTTCTCAATGGAAAGATAAACATTTACATACCAAAGCATTAGTCACACAGTTTATTGAATATGCTGACCATTTCAGCCTTTCTACCATTTGTTTTGTGGAAGCAAGGACAGACATCCCATTATGGTTGATACAAACATATGGCCCACCCACCAACAATCATCTTGCCCATTAATGACACACATAGAACCATTTATTTCTGTCTATCTTTATTCGGTATATTTAGCTGAAACACAGAACAGAACGGTTCTGATCAAAAGCTGAGGAGGCGAGAGGAAGCAGTGACTATTTTAATAAAATTTTGGAAAATAAATGAATGTATAAAAGAAACAGTGAACGTGGAAACAAGTTTTTTGATAAAAATGATTTTCCGTTTTTTTGCAGACAATCTGGGTCACTGCTGTCATCCGTAAGTTCTGAACCACCGCTGTCCCAGTCCACAAACAAAACAGCTTTAAACTCCTTATAGCCATCTACAAGGTATGTGTGTTTCTTTCTGAGAAAGATTATGGGTGGGAATTAATCTAAACTAATGCCTCTCCCCCTGAAGACTTAAGTAGAGATGCTAATTGGCGAACAGTAAAAGATGTGTGGTTGTCTGGGTAGCTCCCAGGTGTGAATATATGCACTGGTACTAATGAGGAACAGGGTTTAGCTGGAAAAGAGCATGCGTGCTCAGCAAAACCCTCCCTGGATAAAAGAAGCTTAAAGACAAAGAAGAAAATCTGCTTCATGAATTAGGTGGATTTAATCAACCCTACTCTGCAATATATGAGCTTGATCTCTTTCCCTAAAAACAGTATCTCATCTTGAATGTCTGAGATGATACATCGTAGGAAAAAAAAAATCAAGTGGCTTATGCTGGCACTTCATATCCCCTTTACAAGGCAGTCAAAGTTTACAAGATATCTTATCTGGTGTAGCTTTTTTTTCTATAAATAGCATATGATCAAAATCTTGGTATAATCAGAGCTACTACAAATAGAGGAGCTATATGGGCTTACCTTCACAGTAAAAAAAATAAATAAATCAAAGGTGCACTGGATGAGCTGAATTGCACAAATTTTTTTGTCTCACATAATTTTTTGACAGAACTAAAAAGTTGTTTGTGTCTCCACTGTGACCCTAAGTCCTGAATGGATGAGGCTAAACCATCAGGTGACTCACACACAAACACACACACGCACGCACAAAAAACTTTTCCCAGTTTCTCAGTATTAGACTTGCAGGTCTTAGCTACGGTGCACTTTTGAGCCATTTTTATACTGGTAGAAAAAAAAAAAGCAATAGCGGTTGCTAACATCTGACGTTGTGGTCACGATTATCGGGACTGGATAGTGTAGTGGTATGATTGCCACCTTTTGTGTGGGAGCTCTGGGTTCAAATCCCCTGCATGAAAGTTATTACCTCCAGTAGGGTTCCTTAGGCAAGACCCCCTTACCCTATCTGCCTATCTGTAAGTCGCTTTGGATAAAAGCGTCTGCTAAATGCCTAAACATAAACATTATCACAGGTATATACGTCGGCTTCAGCTCTGACCAGCATTAATGTGAATACAACCTGATGCACAAACTTATATTCACTAGGGGTGCAGCCTTGGGAGCTACAAGAATGGGGGCAGCAAAGTTTTTTTTTATAGAAACACTAGTTTGCCAACCATAATTTCCCACATGTAAGCAAAAAGAGATAAGATAAGATTTGTAATCTCACATGTCTGCAAAAAATGTGGTCTCAGTCATTCAGATTTGAGAAAAAAAATGATGAAAAAAAATGATAAACCAGCCTCACTATTTAAAAAAAATATGCTTATCAGAGATTGTTGTTCTACACAGTCTGTTGGATACAGTATTTACACGTATCATACATGTACTTCTTATATGGCTGAGCTAATATACATATATATATATATATATATATACACACACATGTCCTCCCGTGTATGCAAGGGTTCTCCCGCTTCCTCCCCCCACCCAAATAACCTGCATGTTATGTTAATTGGTGTCTCTAAATTTACCCTCGGAGTGAGTGTGAGCGTAACTGCTGTTGTGTGAAGTTACCTGTCTGTGTAATGAATGCAAATTGTAGAGGGCAGGTCCCAGGCAGAGATTGGGCCAATGATCAATAGCTCGCAGAGGATTGGCTCTTGGAGGACAAAACAAATCTAAAGACGTGAGGACATGCCAGAAGACTCACTCAACAAACTTGAATGATCATAATCTTAACAATATGCCTCTTTGGCTGCTTGAGGAAATTGGTCCTTTTTTATGCTGTGTCTTGATCACCTCTTGACAGGGGCATAACAGGTAACTGAAAAGTGCTATCTCCTGTCTGGGATTACTTTGGGGGACCAAACATCTCCCCTGTGCTTTGTTTAGTCCCTTTTATTGTCTGCCTAACTCACTTTTGAACTTTAAAAATGAGTACAGCAAATATACATAGTGAGAAGTAGCATCCTTTTAGGTTGTTTAGATTGTTCACTCATCTGCTCACAATTGTTCACTATCAGGAGGACTCACTAGTGAATTGTGGTAACCAGCTGCTGATGCATTTCAGACACTATCTGAATGGCGCTGTTAATAACTTAAACTTGTGCAGGCAGGGTAGAACCCACCCAATCTCATGTGATAGACATCACGAGGGTGCTGTTTTTTGGTTGAGAACACACTTAATTATTGCAAACAATTTAACATTTTGTTTTTCATTTTTGCCCTGAATCCATCTACAATAGCATTAATTACAGTTGAAATTCTGACAAACCTGTAAAATGTCCAACTCAATAAATATTGAATGAGTGGACAGTTTGAACATAGCTATAAACCAAAAATTCAAACTCTTCAAATGAACATTTAAATTAACTTAATTCAAAATCAAGTACACTCCTGGTGGCTTTCAGAACAAATTAGGTTTTAAGACACTTCCACATTGACCTGACTTTTCAGACCCAGACACTATAACAACCAGACTACATAACAACATAATAATATAGCATACGGTCTACAAACATGATCACTAACACCTCAAGCCTTTAAATATAAAGCTATTACAAATCAGAAATCATCACAAAGCTACTAAAATGTCCTAATTAAAATGTCACTGTCATACAATCCGATGTCCCACGTTGCTAAATAAGCTGTTCTGAAAAGATATGCTAAATTTGTCATTTCTGCAAAAGGATCACAAAGATCAATAGTTACCATTTCCACATGGTGCTGACTGCTGGATGAAGAAGCAGTTAAATTACCCTATTCTTCACTGGAATGGGACCTGCCATACCCTCAAGGTTGCTGGACATCTCCATATCTTACTTAAGGGCCCGGCAATGTCTCCCTAAAAGACATATATGTGTGGTTTGCACATATCTTGAAATTTATCAATATAATGCTTTTATTTTCATTTTTTAGGGTTTAAATTATTTAAAATCTTTGTGCCTCACTATGTGTCTCACTCTTTCTTTTGTATTTTCTTTTTCTTCATTTCATCTTGATCCCTCTCTCTCTTCCTGTCTCCATCTCCCTCAGGGCCTCAGTAATCCCAGATTCGCTTAAAGGGATACTCCGTCTCACTGACTCTCATTTATGATTAAAGAAAGACCGTCCCAATGGTGCAAACTAACCAATCAAATCATTGCAAACGGACAAACCATCCAGTCAGTATTCAGAGCACAGCAGCACTCCAGCTCCAGCATTCAGCAAGGAGTGTACAGAAAGTACAATTATACACTGTTGGATAATATCAGTCTTTGGAAAATACATCTGTTTATTTGATTCAACTGATTTCAGATAAGAGATTGATGGAGAGAAAGACAAAATTTGGAAGGTGTGGATCATTGGACTAACAGAGAGGTTGATAACCTAAAGCAAAAAAGAGTGGCGGAATAAAGAGTGGAGTGGCAGGGGCAGACAGGAAGAGAATGAGGGAAGAAAGAGAGATACCAAAGGCAAAAATGCAATAGAGGGAGACAGCAAGAGAAAGTAAGCATGTTTGAAATGTCCCATTGGTTCCTGCTGTCAGGAGTGCTTGTCAGCCAAGAATTAGACTGCTCCACACTGCTAGTGACTGACAGTTGGCTTGCGGTCTAGACTATACCCTGGAGTGGTTGAGGCTAAATAAGGGAAATGCCTAGAGAGAGACAGAGGGAACACACCGGGCTGAAAATCAATTTATAGCACTGTCAGTCAGAGGCAGGAGGGGACGTTGGGATGGAGATAAGGACTGAGAAAAGGAGAACACAGAGTGAGACAGAGGGGCGCACATAAAAGGAAAAGACAAAGACAAGATTTTTAGAAAAAGTAAACAAATGGTAGTGATTAAGAGAAAGGGAGAACAGAGGGGACTCTTGTTGTGTTGAAGGAAGAGGATGAATAGAGGAACACACTAGCTCTGCCACAAACATCTGATGAAGCCACAGCAGGTGGCAGATCCTCTTGAATAAATAAACAACGGTTGAGAAGTAATCACCCAACACTAATTAAAGTTTTAAAAAAAAAGCTAGTATCAAAGTTCAATGTATGTGCAAACATCACTGCTACAAATAATACACGTGACTTAACAGTGACAGCAGTGTGAACAACTACTGAACCTTTTTCAAGATTTTTAAATGTTCTAACAGTGTGGCTGCATGTAAGACAGGACTTTGTGTGGAGTTTACCCAGCAAACTACCTCCTGTCAAGTGAGAAACTATCCAAATGAGCTACTGTATGAACACATCAGGTAATTCTCCAGAGAATTCACAGTGAGCCTGTTGTTAACAATCACTTATAGGTTTTCCTGCCTGACTGTATAATATTTTCCACTAATAACGCAAAAACAGAAATCATTGCAGATGAGCAGGGAACTGTCTCTGTAAGAAAAACTAAATCAATTGAATTTTAAAAGTGTATGTTTTCTAATAATTTCCTGCCTCCAGTGAACTTGGCCAGGCATCACTCCAGAGTTTTTCCAGTTGTGAGAGCACATCTCACATTGGAATGTCATGTGTACTCGTGCATGTGTGAATGGATCCAATTCTCTGGGCAGTTCCCAGTGTTCAAGGGTGAAAAGAGCTCCAGTTTAAGTATGAATATACAAATACTACAGGCACCCACAGTACATGCATTATTAATCACTGGTAAATCGCTTAGCATTTGTCTGTTTAAATTGTTGTACTGTAAATATCATTACTATGTTTTTTTTTTCAAAACAACATTCGGTGACTTTAAATATTGTTTATCAAAAGATACATTTTAAACTCTCCTTGTCTCTAAACACAAATGCAGAAGTCAGAATTTAATAAAAGCATCTACAGAAGACGTGTTATACTGGCTCCCCACTCGAGCTAGATCATCTGAAATGTCGGTGGCCATTAAATTAAGACAGAAAAGATCATCTCACTGCACTGCTGTAAACATTAAAAATTTACAGAGACATATGAAGCAAAACAAAGGGAGTAGAAGATTAGCTCTGCAGGGGAGCTCTTTATACCAACACAGACTGTGTTAAAACTGTGCAGGTTTAAACAGACAGAAACACAGAGAGATTGATATTACAGGTGATCATGTGATTTGAGTTTTACTCACACTTACAGTGTAAAACTGAAATGAATCAATTGTGTCAGTCGGTTGAAGCTCTTCCATTAGCTGCCTAATGATGTTTATGTACTGTTTGCTGGCTTCTTTTAAGGTTTAAAAGTCTGCTGTCACATGAGCCTTTGTTGTCCAGAGTCAAGTTGAGGGTTGGAATTATTAGATGAGATGCGAGTTCAGTGAAAGCTTTGTTGTAGTGTTGTTGTAGTGTTAGTACAGTGGGGATATAGATGATCAGAAGAGAGAGGGTGGAAGAGGATCAGACAGTGACTGCTGGCATTAACCACTGGGCTTCGCAGGGAAGTTGTGTTACCAGTTCACATGCATGTTTGCCTTGTTCTAAAACTTTAAACCAGCTTGCTGCACTCTGTGGGTATTTATTGTAGTTTAAAAGCACAAAAGATGGTTGCATCACTTCCTTTGTAGTATTAAAGGCAACACTTTGTAACAGCTACTGCGAAAGATTAAAGCAGAATAAGATTCTTGTTCCTAAAAACAATGTCATACGGACTTTTATTAAAAGGCATTTGAGTTAATTAAGAATTTCAAGACAAATATGTAGCCTGCTTTACATCAAGGAAACCAGTTTCTGTATCAGACCAAGAGGACGTGAGTTTTCTGTATGCCATAAATGTATTCAAATTAAACAAAAACCATCTATATTCCACAATACTGATGACTTGTAGAAACATAGATGCACTATTAAGATTCTAAGGAAATTTTACGACCCTTATAGAAAATCATGTCAAGTACTAGAAATAATACCACACGCTATGTTCACCTTTATGCCATTTCACCTTAATTAATTTTCATTCTAAATGTGATTAGCCTTTCAAAGACAGAGTGCATATCCTCAGCTGACTTGTTCCTTTGTTCTCTCCAACCTTGGAGCCGCAACTGATTGTGTTTGTATGTTTCTGGTATGTTCCTAAAAGAAAAATGATCCATGCATCTTGATATGATCTGTTGGTTCATGTTTATTGTTTCCTCAGTGTGTTTTAAGTGTTATACTGTGTTGCTCTAGTTTTCAACAGTTTCCAGAACCCGGGGTATCCGTTTACCATCACTTTTTGATGCTACAGCTGCGTAATGCCTTCTGCGGCGGTAAGGGATGCACAGACTGTGCCGATAGTAAATGCAAGCCCAGAAACGTCATTGTGCTCGCTCATCTAAAAGAAATACGGACCGTGTAAGAAGGTTGGAGGGGAAGTAAAGGATGGTCCACCCTCTTCTAAATGTGGACATCGTGTTTGAGAGCACCCTCGGGACAGCTGTTTTTCACTTCCCTCTTTTCATTCTTTTCTGTCATCTTTTATTATCATGAGCACTCTGCACAGCGAGGAGGTTAAAATATTCACGCTCACTGAAACTACAGTAAGTTCAAATATTTCAGGTTAGGACTGTGTTTCAAGGATCTTTAGACATTGTTCACACTGGACTGATGAAGGTGTGGGAGGTAGAGGTGGAGGGAGGCTGTATAAAGCAAAGAGGTAACTGAAATAAACAACCATTCATTTTCACTAATAAATTAAACACTTTTCTGCTTTCTAAGAAAAGTGGGACACCGACAGAAGGCAAAGAATGCTAAGCGGAGGGCTTCTTTGGGCAATACTTGAGTTTTTCTGAGGAATTATGCAATGAGGGAGTAAAAAATGTCTATCGTATTGAAATTTGGAGACTTAATCACTGTCACAAGGAGAATTTTTAAAAAAAAAGTATATAGACCATTTACTATTGATTACATCAATCAGCTCATCGTCCTCAGTGCATCTACTGAGGTCTCCTCCATGCATATACTGATACGCAGACAAAGAAAATACAGTGCATATGTAAAACCCTTCCTGATTGGCAGTTTCCAAGCAGCATAAAGGACTAATGAGATCTGGAGAACTGGGTAGACAGCAGCTTTCTTAGAGGGGTACAACTGACCGGTGTCTACCGAGTGTCATCATCTCCAATCTTACTAATGAGGTCTGACACACACAAACACTCAGATTACATGAAACACTGCTTCCCTCATCCTTTTATACAGGTAAATTGCTGTAAATCCGTTGTCGTAGAAACATGGATATAAATCCACCAAACTACCTGACCCGAAACTAATCTTCTCAACGTTTATCCCAAATTCCTTGCTTTTTCTCGTGCCATCACTCTGTCTTTATCTTATTTCCCCCAGGTGCCATCACTGTCTCTTCCTCTCTTTCCTGACATCTTTTGTGCTTTTTCTTTCCCTCTGCTCCTCGAGCATTTTTGTTTTCTTCATTTGCTTCAGCACATATGAATGATGATGTAATACTCCTTACTCAAGTTTTGTTCTTAGTAAACACACTTCATCAACAACTGCATTATAAATGTGTTTTTTTTTGCTATACCCCTAAATATATAAAATATATAATCATATGTTAATACCTTGCTCGTTGATCAAGGCGTTATTAAGGAAATCTGCTTGAGATAGTCTAAAAATGCTAACAAATAAGTCTTCCAATAAAAGACACAGCAGATGGACTGCAGTTCAGTATGTTCCAATGAATAAATAAACTGCAGAAGAGATCTTTTAAAATTGCCTTTTCAATTTCAAGCTGAAAGGTTACAAGGTGCTCCAACTGGCACGGTTACACTGCTTGTCAAGCTCATAAGAGCATTACAAAAAATTATTCACATGACAGTTTTCTGTTGTTGTTTTCACACTGCAGTAGTGGCACCTCCATCTTTGCTTCTGAGTAGCACTGTTTAGAAATAAAGCCATTTTCTGCATTTGAACAAACAATAAAAGTTTTTTTTTTATCCCTGGTGTGTCTCATATCGTTTGCAATTGCAGCAGATCAGATTATGAATTTATGATAGAGGCTCCTGCAGTGCCTGCAACACTTTAAAATTCACAGTAAATGGGCCAGCAGTAGAAATGGGTTTCATGGTAGAATTGCATATAAAGCAATGAAAGTACCAAGTATTCCTTCCTCTTTTTCTTTGTACTTCAGTGTCTGTTTTTTCTGTTTTTCCTCTCTTTTCTTCATATATCATGTAAAACAATAAGTGATGGTAAACTACTGTTTACCCTTTATGGTTACTGGGAACTATAATGGTATCTCAAAAAGTAATGGGTGATCTAATTATAATTAACTTATGTTGCGGCTGATCATTGCAACTTTTTTTTCTAAGAGAATAATGATAAGATACCTACCATTTCATTGTTACTTCTCTTTTGTAGCACTCTCTTTCTTTTTGTCACATTCTTACTAAGGCATGATGCTGTAATTGGCATTTCTGCTTCCAACTCAGTTTTCCTCACACTCTCTTTCACATATGCATAAAACACATGCCCTTTCCTTTCTAATTATATTTTGTGAGACAAAGCACTTGTGAAGAGAATGAGTCTCAATTGGTAGATGAATGACCATCCATTCGTGCTTAATAGGTAGAATCCGGACAAGCGGTTCTGCAGGAGATGATTGTAACTATCTATAGTGTCAAAAATAATGCGTTTATGTTTACATTTTTAATAATCTCCCTTATCAATACTATAACTATCACATTAACCAAAAAGGCAAAATTGTATTACAGGATAGAAGAAAAAAATGGAAGAGGTTCTTATTTTGCAGAAAAACACTTCAAAGAAAGTATTGATATATAAAAGTAACAATAAATTCAACATATTTATGTAATTTTAATTACATCTACAATGCATTAGAAAAGCTATTTAAATAGTGGGTGATTGTTTTATGGTCAATGAATCAAAAGAGTCAACCTCCTCTTGAATGAGAAGTACTTCAACCAACACCATTTGGATTAAGCCACTCTCAGCAAATGCAAAAGTGTGTCACAAATCACTACAGAACTTCTTAACATTAATATTTAGTTAACACCTGTCAAACTGAGGACCTCTGGCTTCAAGAGTAGCCACTTCACTGAATCAGCTCTAACTGCAGCACAGTCCTTGGTTTCTATCTTACTAAATCTCTCTTCGCTTTTGACACAGTTAATCATTACCTCTTACTATCTGTACTTTTTGAGATGGGGATCTCAGGCATGGCACACTTTTGTTTCCAATCATATCTCACTGGAGCACTGTTATTTCTGTTATTTTGAAGAGTCGTGGCAAGGACAAAAGTCTGAGCGCCATATGCTTTCAAATGAGGTACCCCAAGACTCCATACTGGGACCAGATCTCTTTGGAATAGGTTGTGGTTATCTGCTCACAAGGCTTCTCATATCACTACTATGCTGATGGCACCCAATTGTACCTGTCATTCTTACCATTGAACACCCAATTGTCTCTCTGACATACTCTATTCACATTGATGAAGAGACATTACCTGAAGCTAAACTTCTCTAATACTAAGCTATTGGTCACCCAAGTCAATCATTCCATCCAACACAATATAAACATAAAGATCACCTCTGCAACTTTTTTCCCTAGCAAAGGTTGCAAGACACTTGGGTGTCACAATTGATGACCAGTTGTCCTCCTCTAACCATATTATATCTGTCACTTGGTAAGGTTGCTTTGAACGCTACATAAGAAAATCAGGGCATATCATTACATTATGCCACCTTGACTACTGGTAGCCTACAGGCCATGGTTATCGCTCACCTCAACTACTGCAATGATCTTCTAACATACATCATACACAGCATAACCTCTACAGATGGTCCAGAATGTGACATATGATCAACTAAAAAGGCCTCAATTCTCACCATTACTCTCTGAGCTCCACTGGCTCCAAATGGCAGCCCAAATCCCATTCAAGTCACTAATCTGCAAACAGAATGATTGCAGGATCTGCAACCAGCCAGCTAAAATCAGTCCTGCAGGTTTTTTTTTTTTTTTTATCTTTCATGATCACTTTGCTCGTTTCACAAACAATGTCTATGTGTGTTACAACACATATGGCAATCTCAGTCCACACTGTTCTCACTTGTGATTACACAACTATGGAATCAGCTAAAGACTGCTATCAGAACAGGGCTGTCCCTGTCCACCTTCAAGAATCTGCTTGAAGACTGATTTTCTTGAGAGAACACTTCCTCTCTAACACAGAGCATGCCAAAACTCCACTTTCAGTTTAAAAACTAAGTACCATTATGGAAAAATAAATATTACACAAGACCAGTGCTCAACAATATGGCATTGTTGAGAACGACAATTCATCTGCTCCACTTTTGTCTGGTGTTTCTAGCTAAAATCCTTTATTTGTCCGGGTAAAGTCAACTGCAAGCACATGAACTGATTAACGCTATCAAGCGTAGCTTAGGGTAAACACCAGATTCATGATTAATAAATGCCACAAAGAGAATGGGTAACTGATCAATATATGTTCCAAATGCTCCACATCCTGCTCGTTATTTTATTTGCATTGAAAAAACACAGGAATATATTTCTGTTGTTTGTTTTGTTGATATAGTTTCAAATCCCTAATAAGTAGATCAACATGAATTAATACATAGAAACTGAGGTGTGCACTTGAGTTGTCATGCACATGATGACCTAGTTTATGTACTTTGTTCCCTTTGAGCACCATTCATGGAAAACAAACAAAAAAAAGAGTAGTAGGAGCCCCAAACAAATGTTCTAAGCGTGACCTTTTAGTAAAGATAATCTGCAGATTTAACACAAAACCAAAGGCCTACATGACTGATTGTGAAGACTGCAGCTCACACATCCTTCAGTTGACATTTACATGAGTCTCAGATTAGTAGCAAAGCAGCTCCTCTTTCTGCTGATGAAACAGTTTCAAAATTGGCAATTCTGACAAAGACCTGGCGGCAATCAGATTGCTGTGATCATTGTTGAAACATTAACTTAATATGTCAAACATGTCACTGTGCTCACCTTGAACTGACGGTCTCCTAAATAGTTCCACATGTCCGTACCTACCCTGGGTTCGTCCAACCCCTTTCTAATGTTCCTATAAACGTCACAGGTGATGGCTGCCGCTGCTAGTTGTGCGAATGAGAGTATAGCAAGGCAGCTGCTCTCAACAGGGACCTGCTTATAGTTCTGCCAGGACGGCAGTGACTAGGGTGAGACAGACAGCAGAGATGAGAGCAACAAGCATCAGACAGCAGAACAACCCTGAGTGAGAGCAGCACTCTCCCAAAAAGTGGCGGCAGGCTAAGGATGAACGAAATGACTGCGCTTGTTTGGCCTTGTGGTTTGCTTGACTGTTGGAGATATCATTCGAGGTATATTGACATCCTGAAGTAACATAGGCTTCTAGTGTTAAATTCAAGCATTTTGTTATCTTGCCAACAGTGTCTTCCAGTGGTATACTAACACAGTAATCCCAATGCTTATCACAACTTATCACATTGGTTGAGATAATTCTGCTGACTACAGTTATCAGAAGTACGTGCACCTTCAAATTATGTGAATTTATTCTAGCTTTTTGATGCAGATACAAAACTCTTTTTATGCACGTTCAAATATAATCTATACTTAAATGTCTTGTAAAGTGTTTCTGTTGCCTTCTAAATAACCGTATCAGCAGTGTTGTCTTATTCCAAATGTACAGCAGACTCCTGCAAATTGAGGTTTTGAATTTTATTGGATCAATGATCTATTAAACTTAAATCACAAATGCACGGTTTGTAAAACTGCAATGCTTTGGCCTCCATTTGTTCTGTAATTGATTGAAGTGGAGTGAAGGGAGTCCTTCAACTGAGAATAAAGCTTTTATAGAAAAAAAAAATTAAACAAATATTACGTTTAAATGTTCAAAATTCCTATTACAGTTTTTAGAAGGACACGTATATATCCTAAATTTGAAGTGTAGAAAAGAAAAAGAAAATCAAAGCTTGAAGTTCTTAGGCTCTTTTCAGTATAATACAACATATAATAAGAATTGCACCAGAGCTTTTTATCAAAAAAAAGATAGGAACAAGGCATTCCATTTTCATGAGTATGAGATCCTCTCAGGACATTTTTTGTGCTACCACTGCCATTAAATGCTACCTCAGGATCATTTAGTAAGAAATAAGGTCTGATGTAGCTACGGCAAAACATAAAATCCCTTTCAACTACTTAAAGGACTTTTTTTAGTCTTATATTGAGAGGATGTGAGAAAGAACATTTTAGCCCTTCTGAGTGTGTTAAAAGGCCAGAGGCATCCTTTAACTGTACATTAAAGTAACCCAACTGTAATGTAGAATTGCATGAATCCTGAGAAAATGTAAATCTAGTGAAGTGTGCCATTTAAATGTATGATGAAAATAGATAGGACCAAATTCTGATGTTTAATGTATAGGTGGAAGCAGTAAAGCAATAATTTGAGAGGCATATATGGAAAAGCAACACTGAGCAAAACTTTGGCACCCACAGGTATATGCCTTACTTGCTGAGTACACATAATTTTTACAGAAACAAATTCCACCAAATCCACAGGGCTTCACAAAATCTCACCAAGCAGACGCCATTAAACACATCTGCAGGGGCAGAAAGATGCTTTCCATTGGGACGAACCATATGAGTTTGTTTATAGAGAATCTTTAGAAATTGTCTATGAATGAGGTTATCTCAACATTTTGAATCTCTCATCATTCAACCAGATCTTATGACAGAATGTAAAAAAAGCCTTTGTTTGGTCAACAGCACAAAACACTGCAGTTCACAATAAAGACTCAAAAAATTGTACAATTACAATGTTTTCTTACTCTGCCTCTTTAACAAATGAAACTTAAGTTTCGGTTCATGAGCACAGTGGCAATCATCATCTCCATATGTGTTCCTATGTCATGACGTCCCAAAATCCACTGTCCTTCATGCAGAATTCCAGAAAGGGTTTTCCACACTCGTTGTATCTTCCTACTTTCTGTGCCACTCCCCATCCTTTTCTACAGCAAAAACAAAGCTTTGATCAAAATATAATATCTGTAATATATATAGTTCACCTGTCAAACATAATCATTTCGTATAACCATGTAGACAGATATGGACATGAATCAGGAACATGACATTTAAAAGGCTCAATAAAAAGGACTAATCAAAGATCAACAGCAATGAAAATTAAGCATCTTCTTTGCGAACACAATGTCACATTGATAAAAACTTGAAGTTATAACATTAAGGGGTATCTCTGCACTTTGCATCGAAGAACAAAATTGCAGAATCTATACCCAACAAACAACAATCAATACCTGCTGCAATGACAAAGTAATGTGCCACTTCACTGCATGAGTGCCATAATCCATCCAACCTTTGATCAGAGACTTTGAAGAATGCTTCATGAGGCGGAAAAAGCCACTCAGAGCTATTATCATAATATGTTCTATAGGGCTCACATGCCAGTGATACTAAAGAGCCATTCAGTGTTTTGCTCAAAGCATAGGTCAGTAGGGCAAAGCATTTAGCAATGCTGTAACTGGAAATAAAATCAGCTGAATACTTAGCTCCATTATTCATAAGAATAAATACAAAATGGTCACTTTTATTCCTTAGCTTCTATTGAGTCATGTTACAAGGGGGAGACACTCCAATTATCCTCTCATATTTGTGCTTCTGAGATATCTTTCTTGGAAACTTAACAGCATAATTAGGCCCAACCAAGGTTTCATGTGATCGGTTTCTTCTTTTCTCAGACTTTAGATTTGCTGCTCTTGCTAAAACCTGGCAACGATCTGAAAGCCTGAAAAAGAACACTAGAGAGTTTCCAAATCTGTGAAAGCTTTATTGGCAAGAATGCAATATTGGACATGCATATGAATCTGATATCTTAATAGCTATTAAATGAACTTGTGAAAAAATTAAAATAAAACTTTCAACTAAAAGTGTCCTGATAGTTCTGTGAGGAAGACTTTCATCAAATGACGTCTTTCTTTTTTGTCTGCTTTTATTTCAGCTCGACAAACAAAGGAGGTAAGATATAAAAACTTTTTTTTTTCTCCTGTCATGTATTTCACTGCACTGTGGTCTTTAAGGCAAAAAGAAAAAATCTGAACTGTCAAATGCACACATTCATTAATGTACATCCGTGCTTTTAACCACCGATGTATTCAGCCTAAATTTAATCTCTCATTTCCATAGATCACTTTCCTGGCTAACAAGGGGAAATTCTGGTTTCATCCAGCACAACTAGTTTTAATTGGAGAGCCTACAGATCCGCTCGCTTTGCACATACATAGGTAACAGGTAAAATTCACCATTTCGACTGAAGTCACTAAGATTGATCACATGCAGTCTAGACTGAGAATTGATTGTTTTCAGGCAATGATTAATTCAGAAAAAATGAATCTTGTTGACAGCTGGTCTTAAATTATAAAGGTGGTATGGTTAATGAGTAGAGGGCTGTGACAAAACATGAACAATTTGCTGGCCTGGATTGAATTTTGTTACCTAAGGATCCTCTGTCTTGGGAAGCTCATTACAAAGTCTTTGGCAGTATTGATCTCTGTGGGGAGATTATGTTTTACCTCAGAGTCTCCAGTGTGAATACAGATGTATCCATCCATCCATTTTCTATACCCGCTTTAACCCATTCTGGGTTGTGGGGGAGCTGGAGCCTATTGGACAAGAGGCAGGATACACCCTGGACAGGTTGACAGTCTATTGCACAACCAACACAGAGACAAACAACCATGTGCACACACACACACACACACACCAACGGTCAATTTAGAATCACCAGTTAGCCTAATACACGTGTTTTTGGACAGTAAAAGGAAGCCTAAGAACCCGTAGAGAACCCACGTATGCATAAAGAGAACATACAAACGCAACATAGAAGGGACCCTGCTGAGATTTAAACCAGAAAACTTCATTCTGTGAGGCAACAGTCCAAACCTTCACGTTTAAGAAAGTAGTAACTCTGTCAAAGTCTAACATAGAAAGTGATGATGAAGATTTCCTGATGTTACAGTGATAAGATATTTGCTCTGAAGTACACTATTCCTGGTACTTAGTTAAGCACTTTCATAAATGTTGAGCTCACAAGAGATTAAATAAGAATAGTTAATGTTGTAACAACAGAAGTCCAGTTTACCAAACCTTATAGTCTCTATCTTGGATAGGTCAAAGCTCATCATGCATTTCTCATAGCCTAGTTGTTCAAAAAAAGACTTTCTGTGAGGAATTTGTTGTCAGCAAGTCCAACCAGAAAAAACCCTGATGACATATTTTATACAAAGGATTTCTACAGATAAGGAGGATTAATCATGATCAAAAACATGCCGCATAATTAATTAAAACCATTTGAAAATCAAACTATCGGTTACTTGAGTTGGTGTGCAAGTGCCCTTTATGTCCTTAAATCAAAAGTGCAAGAATGACAGTGCAGAGATAAAACAACTGTTGCCTTCCCTGAGCTGGATGTGTCCACACAACTGGTTGCTGGTAAAGATTTAGCTGTGCTGTTTATTAAAATACAATTTATCTTTATTCTTTCTCTTGATTTCATTAGCAAATTATTGAATCAGATAGCAAGTCATTACAAAAGCAGGATACAATTACTGCTTTGAGCACTCTGACCAAAATTCTACCATTTTTCAAACACTGAAAACAGCACTTTAATATTCAAACGTTTTCAAGGACCTGCAAGAACTCTGTATGAGGCTGTGTGGGTTAGAAGAATTATTGATTCTGACAAACTGTGACAGACCTTGTTCGCTTTTCTAAATATCGTAGTATTGTGAAGAATTTAAGGACTATTGAAGGACATTGGACAGCAACTGACAAAGCAGCAGGCTAAGCAACATAATTAACTTTTTCTTTACCCTCCTTTAAGACTCCTGACTAATAACTAATAGGTCATGTTCTAATTATCCTCTTATATTAAAATATGTTGTTCAAAACACATAAAAAATATTCAAATATCTTCAATATCTTCAAAGTTTAGCACATATTTTGAACTGCAGAGTCCACCATTACTTTAGTTGCACACTACATTATAGTTCAATAATGACATAGATTGGCCCAGCCTGACAGTTACCTTTTTAATAATGTTACAACTTTTACCGGATGGTTGGAAAGACATTGATTCAGTGTAAGATAGTGCTGCTTTTGGTCTAAGATTACATTTGAAAGTCAACAAGGGAAGTAAAAGGCAAGTCTTTGCAGCTTTCCTAAATAACATACGACACAAATTAAGCTTCCAAAAGATCCACAGCTGTGCTCTCACTACGTCTCCCCTGATTCATTTGATATCGAAGTCAGCTGGAGGCAACAGTAAAGCTCATATCTGTTGCTTGTTGTAACAGGATATACAACTATCAGTCATTCTAATGTTATATCCCGCTGTGTTTTGATATATTGTTTATGAACGAGAGATGTAAAAATGTAGAGAAGTTAAGCAGCTGCACAGAACGTGGGCCACATAGCTTTTTTATTTTTTTCTGTTTTAACTAAGCTAACATCTAGCCATGCAGAGCTAACCACTGTTAAACACAAAGTCATTCATTGAAAAAGGCGCTGCTCTTTAAGCATTGAAAGGCAGCTGTTGCACAGATATCACAAACCTTAATCCACTCTTGCCTTCCCACCCGTCTAATCTTCATCGTGGTGTACGTTTAAGGTAATGTCTTCAGTCTTGTCTTCAGCTACATTGCTACACTCGCTTTTTAATAAATTGTTTGGGGAAGGACCCATTTAGCATCACCCCTATGTCACTGCTACAAAGCATTAACAGCAATGGGACACTGTAATAGAAAGGTTTTTATTTTTCTTAATCCTACAAACTAAAGACATCTTGAGTCTTTTCAATATCTTCAACCAAACCAATGGTAATCTAATAAGTCATACAATTCATAGAATGTGGTTCCATTTAACTGGTCATTATAATCATTGAACAATCTTTCATGACTTCTTAGATATGTTCAGACCCCAGTAAAAACTGTAAAAACTTAAACAGTAAAAACTGAGTTTGTCACAAACTGTCATGATTGTTTAATCTAAGTAGAAAGGATAAGTCCCTCGCTGTGACATCAGTTCACCATCTCCTATCCCTCTCTTCTTGTTCACAAACACAATATTTCTCATCCTCCTTAAAGTCTCTCAATTTGTCTTCTTCCTAGTTTCCTCGCTCATTTTCCTCCCTACCTCCATTTCGGTCTTGTAACCGTAGCAACAGCCATAAGGTTGGGCTGTCAAAGTGGGAAGGGAAGAAAATATAAATCAGAGTAAAGATGAAGGAAATAAACCGGGGAAAGACAGGGAGAGAAAAGAAGTGGGACAATTAGGACAGAGGAGAGTCAAGTAAAAGGAGATTTGAAACACTCACTCTGAGGTATACCAGAGAAATTATAGAGAATAAGCTATATCAGTTCAGAAGGTGAGGGAGGGGAAAATACGGTGAATGTGAAACGCAAAGTTAAGACTGATCCAAAGAAAGAGGTAGCTTAATTTTTGACCAATGGAAGGACAGCAGAACATCAGTGAATCTAAAAGACTGACATCACAACCCAACTTATATAACTACATAGATGTGTACCGCAGATTCTCCAGACACCTGCTGTATTTTCACAGCCTCTACATGTCCCCCCCCACCACCTAAAATAGAACAAGTAGGTAGCACAATCAAACAAGAAAATGGCTCACATGAGGGTGAGAGTCACATTGTGGAAATAAGGTATTTCAAACCTAGACACAGTCTTATTCTAACCCTGACCAAGTACTGTTATTTCCTAAACCTAACCATGAAGTGATGAAAGTGTTCTAGTAAAAAATACACCCAAACCTTCCCCACCAAGCCTTATTCCTCCTTATGAGGACTTGTTTTGCTGTTGTTAAACAAAATACTTTGGAATGACTACTCTTATGTGGAAATACTCAAAGTCTTTTCCCTTCTGCCGCTCGTAGAGGCAGTACTTCACTGTTCGCCATGTTGAGGGATATGAACTAATGCCTTGTATGACCATTTCAGTTGGAGGACTTGTTTCAAGAACAGTTATTAATTCTGCTTACTAGAGGAACTGAAAGGCCCTGATGCTAATATGTTACTTCACAGAGGCGTGTCCATTTATATGTGAAATATGATCACTGCTGTATTCATATCCATGCTATATTTTCGTGACACACTGTGAAAAGGCAATGTTATTGTCTCTGAAAATAAATGTATGTAAATTTTAAAGGTTGGAACATTCTCACTCGGCTCTAAGCCCAGATTTAACAATATTTCCTTTCTTTCTGTTTTTGTTAAGATCCCTCTAAAACATTTATTTAATTTCCATAAATGATGAATAGCTTGAAGAAATAGCCAGGCTAGAGGCATTGTTGGTTAGGCCAAAGAGAGACAGACACAATGGAAACTGGCAGGAAGCCCTAGTAAAATAGTTCAGATGCGCGCACGCACACATTTATACAGTTACAAAAAAGCTACATCCCTCACAACTAAATAGCTGTATGTGCCATTACATTAACAAATGCTGCATTCTATTGAATCCTTGTATTATTGTGATTTCCTTTTCAATGTCAGAAATGGAAAAGTTACATTTTGCAAGCAGGACCCCACATCTCATCACACTCAGTAGCTATTGCAAAGGCTTTGGGGGCATCATTCCATCTTCTGAACCACTACCAGCTTTTGCTCTTCATACTCACCTATAAACGTCCATTCCTTTTGTGTACCTGATGTCAAGTGGACCTCACAAGATTAAAAGAACACATAAATACACATTTGAATCCTCAAGATTCCTCTGAAAATCACTGGTTTTCTTGTTCTCAGTAAGAATGCACTTTGTATCCATGACAATTGCATCATTTGGAATTAAAGTTTAATAGTTTTCAGCGCACTACATCATGAACATTTCAAGTTAGTGCCTTCATGTACAATGATGCAAATTCAAAGTTGTTTCAACCCACTTTTGGTGCTGTTTGTGGACTAGAAGTTCCAACAATGGCACAGTGTTGCAGCCAGGTAATGCCATTTGTTACTTTTAATTTTAAACAGTTTTAAAGATTCTTTAACACACACATGAACTACCTCAGAAATTGACATCCTGTAAGATTTTGAGATTTGAAATTATCCAAACTTACAGGTATAATACATAGAAACTGGAAAGAAATACATGCTTGAGGACAAAGACTATATGCAATAATGTATAATAAAGAAAAAAATTATATAATTATGAATAATACTAATTATACAGTCTTTCTCTTCTCCATTTTCTGAGTGCTTTTCTTTATGTCACCAAATCTGCTCGTAACGGGTTGTAGATTTACAGGCTGGCCAGATTATTGAGTATGCTCTTTTAATATATAAGAATAAGAATGCGGTTTGTATTGTCTTGTTAAAATAAGGAAGACCTTCCCTAAAGTATAATACCTGTATGGCAGTATTTGTAGCTCTAAAACATGGATCACCATGGATCAGCATTAACGGTGCCTTCACAGGTGTGCAATTTATGCATGCCACGTGCACTCATGCACCTCCACATTATAATGGATGCTGGCTTTTGAAGCAGCCCAATCTCTTGGCAAAACATGAAACATTCACAAAACAATAATCACTATAAAAGATCAGACCATGCAAGCCTATAGACAGCTGGATCTAGTTTAGATATCCTTTCAACTCCCATAAAATGAAAAACTTTATTTACTTTCAGTGTTTTTCAACAGTGTTACCCTGCTTTTGCAGTGATTTCACTGCAGAAACATTAAACGTCTTTTTTAAGGCACTTCTTGTCAGGGTATGTTATTTTTCATGTCATGTTACTGACTTTGTCCCAGTTAACCCACTAAGTTGTAAAGTTGGCAAGTTTATTGCATATTTTTCCCAATACCAATCACATGTCAATACTTAATATGCCCTTTATGTGCTTTATGATGCCCTTTATTTAATTTTAATCATAAGGTTATAATGATTTGAACATCTATATATCCTGTTTTAAAAGAGATTGTAGATCCTGAATTTATATGTTCAATCCATCTAACATCTTCAAATTACTTTCTTCCTTTTAAAATTCTAGCCAGCTCATTGTTTCCCCTTAATCACTCTCTCTGTTTTGATTTAACTGCAGAAATGTATCTCTGGGTCTAACTTTTATGCACCTGGTTGAGTTTCTCTTCTTGTGTGATGATCCGTATCTCTGTCTTTGATTCAGTGTCTCAGAGCGTGAATCTCACTTTGTGTCACACACACATACTGCTTGAGTGTACACACGCACGATGAAGAGAGAATGGAAGGAAGGTTGCCGAAGATATTGGTAATGTGGCATTATGCCAATCTCATTAGCTTAGCATGCAGTGGGCAGCCTGCCCGGATAGACACTGTGTGTGTGTGTGTTTTTGTGAACGTATGTGTGTGCCTTTGTGTGTCTGTGTCTAGGCGCATCAGGGCCAGTAAATGCCACCACTCTGGCTGATGGCTCCAATAACGGTATTAGAAAAAGAGAGAGAGTGAGAGCATGTAAAGAAGATGTGAGTGTGAGGGAGGAGAAATGTAAAGACATAGGCAGAAGCATGAAATAAAAATGTGTTTTAGCAAAATCACATCATCCTATAGGAATAACATTTATGGAGGGGGGTAAGTCTACTTTTTTTGTATGTGCGGATGTACAAACCAAAAGGTCTACAAGTAATTACCATATTGTAACAGTGGTTATTAACATGACTGATATAGCAAAGTGCCTGACACTGGAACCTGTGTGTCTGTGTGTGTCTGTGTTATTGGATGGTTGTGGGTGGGTAAGACAGAGAACAAGCGAGAAAGGGAGGATAAAAACTGACTGACTGTGTAATTGGTGGTTTGACATTAGCTGTCTGCATGACTACTATATCCACAGAGGTGATACTGTGAGGAGGGGAAGGAAAGGAGGGAGGTGTGTGCTCGCGTGTGTATGTGTGCTTAAGAAGACCATATAAAAGCTGGAGAGAATAAGAGAGAGGCCTAAAAATATCTTCGGTAAAATAAAAAACACACTCAGTTCTACTTTAAATGGCTCCTGACCACCCAGTGTTTGGAATTCAGTGGGTTTACTGCTTCTGAGTACGTCTCACAAACACAGAAAGGCTCATGACTCACGGTTTGTCAGCAGGAGGTTGTTAATTTTACAATCATCGTGCCAAATAAAGTTGGGGTGATGTTTGTTCTCTGCTTGGCCCATTTTTGTTTTTCTTGTTGTTTCAAACTACAAAATAAGACCTAAAATCGAAAACAAATATTCAAAGGTAGGTGTGTGTGGGTGGGAAAGGAGGCCAGTACAGATGATGTCAACAAAGCTTGTGGCATTTTAATTAATCTAAAAATGTCAAAGTGTGAAATCAAATGAAAGTAAAGGTTAAATCTTCCCACTGATGAGCACAGAGAATATTTCAATGGGCAGATCCAGAATTACTGTTTTTCATACACACAAACCTTAACTCAGTTTTGTCCCCTAATATCTTAATTACTCTATCCATCCAGCTCTTCATCACTGCTTCCACTATACACACATTCACCTTTTCCCCTTCATTTAATTATTTAATCCATCCGTCCATCCATCACGGAGACAGATGCACCCATTTGAAACAGTGGAAGCCAAGTGAAGAATTTGGACAGAGGCCGAGTGCAGAGTGATGACCGTAATGGCATACAGAAGGGGATGATGGGATAATAGATTGTTTAATTAACCACTTAACGTAATCAACTTAATTAGGACACAAACCACACCTGTGCTGAAACACCTGCTTTGAGTGCATTCGGCATCCTGGCACAGATCTGCTGCTTGCTGAAGGAAAGCAGCTGAAATAGTATTTCAGGCAATCAAGCTAATACCTTAGTGGAGTGAAATTCAATATTTCATAATGGCTGTGTTAATTCATGGAATAAGATTACTTATCCATTTTCAATCTACAGTAAACTCAGGATAACACGTGTGCAAAGAATAAAATGTGCCTAAACAATCGAATTATCGAGTTCTACACAGTTTTGCTCAACAACAAGAATAAGTGTCTTAGCAGAGAAAGTGCACTTTGGGAAAAGGAAAACAAAGTTCTTTTCAGAAATACCACGCAAAAATGACTTGCCTTTGGCTGCAAACAATTTCCAGCTTTTAAATGCCCCTCTGAAACAACTACAATCAAAAGATCCATTAAGGCTCATTAAAACTCGCCATTAAAACAAATCCTAATGAAATTCTTTCAAATAACACTCAGGCTTGAGCATCTGTCACTAACTGCCTCCATGTAAAGCAATGATAATGAGTTCCTCAGAAACAACATTCAGATCATTAAACACCAAAACGTTTTATTGATACCGATATTAATTAAAATATGTCCTAAACATAATGAGATACTACACAGTGTCAATGTTTGCACCTCATGACGCTGAACATGTTTTAACTCAAATTCTGTGGGGCATAAAGTAACCAAAGTAAACTGCCTTTGTTGAACTTGTTAAAGAGACACTGCCTCTTCAAAGCAATTCAGGTTGAGTGAGTGTTTGTAGCTGAACACAGCAAGCTTTCCATATTAAAGCAATCATGTTAAGCTGCATGCAACTGTAATTTCTGTAATTTTGGTCTGGGAGCTGCAGTGATACTACCAGTACTAAAGACTGGTTGATTTCCAGATCCACAGTTATTGAACAAATTTAACAATCATTTTGGGCTGGGAACTCCTAATTGGATTATTTGGTTCTTGAGCTTCAAGATACTGTCTGCTGTCGTCACAAATTTCAAAGCAGTGCCGCATTCATACAATTGCTGGACAAAAACAGCCAACACATGGAAACATCTGGAAAACTTACAACTGGATGAAGATGCACATTTTTAACCCCTTTTCGGGCACAGTGAGGCAGTCTAGGCTTGTTGCATCCTTTGATAACTGCAACGACTCTCAGACTCTCTGCATCTACTCAGTCAGCATTTGAACATAATTCAGAAGCGGTTTATCTGTAGTTAACAGACTTAAATATTAAATCTAAAATGCTACTTTCATAACAACGTCACATGACTGGCTTTCATCTTGCTTTTTACATTTGCTGTCCTTCAAAGAGAATGAAAACTGAATGCTTTCTCAGTTGGACACTGAGCATCTCCTACACATTTATTTGTTTAGTAGTGGAGTAACAGGATCATCCGAGTAACTCAGGAAAAGGATATCTTCTATAATTTCAGCATCTGTTTAATGCAGGCAGTGATGTTTTCTTAACCATGACTATGTAGTGTTTAAAGTATTACCGTAACAAACAGCCACTGAGAGTGTAAATTAATAGCAACTGAAACCAAAAAATATATATTTAAGCAAAAGTTCCTTAAATTATCACTAGCCAGCACGGGGGTTTTGTGGAGAGCAACTATCTTCAATAAAGGGGTGCATTTATGCTGATTTCAGTACACTTGCACATTCAAATGCTGTGCACTAAGACCCTGAAATGAGTACTTGAGGGTGGAGTTCTTAAATTGTCATAAATGAACAGTTAACAGTATATCTAAATACATTTAATAGATAGAGTTTGTTCCACTTGAGCTCTTGTAATTACAAAGAGTGGAATCCTGGAAGGAGTTTTTGCAGACGGCCATATATTCAAATACACAAAAACATAATTACCATGGAAAAAAATTAGGATTCATTTCACCAGTTTAATGGGACCGCTTCGCACCACAGCAGAGGGAAATTTTACAGCAGGATAATCTTTCCTTCCTTTTTATGCTCTGCAGGCATCATGGAGTCATGAGTAGGCTGCAGCCATCACACAAACTCATGCAAACTTACACACAGAAATACTCTGTGCTCTTCCATAGCCTCTGACACAAATGCACATGCACACTGTCTGCTGCGGCTCAGGGTGCTAGACATGAAAACATCCTCAATTGACTGGAAGGAAGATTTGACTCCTCTGGAGGGCTGAGGGAGAAAAATACATTTTGTATGGATACACACGCGCGTAAGTATACTGAAACACTTAACACCTCGACACAACCACCACTGCTGTGCTTTGCTTTGAACACTCTGCCCATTAAAGATGACTACAGAGATAGCAAAGGGTGTAACTGTTATGATTGGAGTACCAAACAGAAAGCAAGAAACCAAAAAACAAGCGTGAGAGAAAGAGATAAAAACTTGAACAAGTTGGTGTGATTTCTGGAGGCAAAATACAAATCACTGCCTCTAATGTTTTCCTGGCACCCAGGTATCTCTTTCTTCCCTGACCTCACTTCCAAAGTGTCTTTTAAAGCGTTACTTATCCCAGAAAGGGTTTTGCTCAACATGAACGCTCTTACATAGCAAAGCCATGCACCATCTTAATACGGCCAAATATATTCAGACCTGGGGGCTGCCCTGTACAACCACAGTTTTCTACCTTTATAATTGGTCCGTCTTGCAGACTTTCACTGAAGCGTTTGGTGGTTAAGCGTTCTGCTTACGGGCAAATGGAAGCTAGCTGTTCAGTCAGGGGAGTGTGTCTCACTAACTTTCAACGTACAGATTTTACCACCTTCCCAGAGAATTCACAAGTATTTTCTCACTGCATGTTCCACCCATTAACCGCTATGACTCCCACACACCCATATACACCCCCTGATATAAAGGAGAGGTTTACATGAATTGCATCATTGGGATGGTGGGAATTGCATTCTACAGCAATTAGGACTTGCTGGAGCAGGTATTTCATCACTTTGTTAGTTTTAAAGATGAGATATAACTTGTTGGCGATGTAGAGTTCTCTTAATGGAGCAAATTTAAAGAAGCTTAACTGGTCTATGGTCACACCTCTACCAGTGTAGCCACATCTGTGCCTCTGAATGGTTTTACCTTCTTTAAGGGAATGTTCAACGTGTAACCATCCTTTAATGCTACTCTGCTAACAATGCTAACAGGCCTTAAGATGATAAACTGCTTTTTAGGTCAAACTGAAGACTCAGGTTGTATACCATATCATCATATTACTTCATCATCATACAATATTACTTCATCATCATACAATTATTGATAACAGGTACCACATGTCTGGTCTGACCATTAAATATGTAATAGAGGTCCCCAGAGAAGCTGTGGTTTTCAATGCATTTGTGTGTGTATGAGATTTATTTTTCACACTGTGAAGACTGACTGAATTGTGTGTGCTTTGAAACACTGATCAACAATCTCACATAATCAGCCTTGAAGGCATCAAAGCGCATGTGTGTGTGTGGGGGGGTGTATATATAATATGTTTGAATTTATTGTGACTTGTTCTGCACGTATATGCAGCAGATTTGCTGCATATAACTAGAAAAAATCAGATAAAATGAGTGAGCAGGAGAATAGATTATCTCCTGAAATCGTTTTGCCCAAACATTGTGTGTACATTCAACATTTGACATTTAAGACTTATTGTACACATTGATAAACACCAAACACACACACACACAGATATGTCACCTTTTACTGTCATGTAGGATTTCCTGAGACTTTAGAAAGAAAAAATGCAGAGACCTGTACAATAAAATGTACACATCCAGTCTTTTGTTCAAAAAGGACAACTCACACATACAACATGCTTAAACCCTCCAGCGCCATCCCCAACAAGTCAAAACAATGTGGCAGAGCTGACAGCTCTCATTAGACCACAAGGCCTTTAAAAGACCAAGAGTGTGTGTGCCTTTCCTCAAGTGTATATGTGTGTGTGTGTGAGTGTTTGCTGTGAGTCACTCTTACAGATAAATGTCAGGGGTTACTGTAAAGTCAATGTCTTAAGAGTTGCCAAAAGCTTACAGCTCTTTTCAAGAGTGATTTCACAGATCTTAGGTCACACAACAGAAATGGTTTCAGCTGTTGATATGTACTGCATGAATAAATACAGCAGCTACAAAATGTGCAAGAAATTTAGCTTGGACACTGACAAGATAGAAACCCAAGTCGGTTTTGTAATTGATTACATTATCTATTTATTACAAAGATGTTTGCTGGAAAAAAATCTGTGTGTATCTAAATATTTCTGCACAATACTTGACATTTTTGTTAAGTATTATTCCTTGTTCAAGGAAGCCTCTTAGGAACATGATAACTGCCCAATAATAACTATAGTGTTGAAGTAATGTTTAGGCTAAAAGCTGTAAAAATGTATTCATATAACGTGTGCTTTTCTGTATCTTTTTTTTCCAAATATCAAAGCTGCTTATGCTAACTTATTTCGCTATGCAAACTTAGTCTGCACACAAAGTTACTTCATTTTCAACATTTAATACTGTTTCACTTCAAAAAGTAACAACAACAAAATAAAATAAATCTGGAAAATGCTGCTGACCTTATTCACTAAAACCCATAATCAGGTCATAAAGTACTGCTGAGACAAGGATTTGGCTTTTAACTAATGGTTTACTATCTAAAGTGAGCAGGGCTATTTGGGGTAATTTTACTTCCAGCTCTGCTCATCTCTCATTATTGTAATCATCATTATCATCAACAACGGCAGCAGAGGAAGTAGCCTACTGATGCTGCAGAACAATTTTTGTAAATCAAAATTTACTGTATTCTAAGACAGAATATTATCTCTTTGATATCTAAGCCAAACACGAACATGCATGCAAAACGAGTGCTAAATCTAATTGATTTGCAGTGAGTAGGACGATGAATTCTGTGTGATTAAAGTCAGGAGCACTCAGTCAATCAATGGCTGAGGGGGATCCAAACAGCCATCCACATCTTGAGTTGGGGCTTGATTGCTGTTGTTGCTTTTATGTCTGTTGTTGCTTTTATGTCTATGAATACCTCATGTCTTGTCAAGTTGCCTTTGATGTAGTCTGAAGTATTTAGAAGAGCAGGAAAAGGTCTTAAACTTTCTTAACCCACCTTCGTGTCTAATTTCATCAAAGTGACATCAAAAAGAGGCAACTTTAGTCTGGCATTAATCACCTTTTTTCCCACAGTACTTAATTCCAAAATGGATGTTTGTTGTTTGCAATAAATCTAATTATCAAAACCTTTTTTTACTTTAAAATAAATTAAATAACCACTTTCCAAAGCCACTGTCAATAGAGCAGAAGGTTGTCATTTTATATTTCTAGGAACCATCAGGGTGACTTCAGAGTCACAGCATTCATTTTAGTTTTTCATTTTGTGTTTTCTTGGACATGTCATGCGAGACCATTTGTTTTTTATTCTTTTTTGTAATTTTTTTTTATTAATTTAGGGTTAGGGAAAAAAAGCATCTTAAGTTTGGCATAAAATACAGCCTTTCAAACCTCACAAAGTGCCACTATGTGATATAGTGGAAGTGATAATGGCTGAAAAGTTGAGACAATTTTCTTCTGTTGTTGTGAAACATGGAAATAAAAAAATTCAATTTCTGTAGAAATGTAAAATAGCATTTGGTACCTTGGTGACCCATCCTTCTAATTTCCATGCAATACCCAATACAAGCATGATTTGACTGAGATAAACGCCACAATAATAGAGCACCCTTCTACCCCCAAAATGTTGTTATGAGTTTCATATAAGAATAACGGTTTCTGTGAGAGGACTATTGCAATGAAAGCAGTTTAGCTTCATGAGGGGAAAGGCCAGGAGTTTTAAAGGGGCTTTTTATTTCTTTTTGTCAGAGCTCACTGGAAAGTTTGAATACACTATGGTACTAAATAATCTAACTTAGGCAAAAAGAAAGAAAAGGAAAAGTGCTAATAATAAAAACTCCATTGTTGCTTTTATTTCTTTACTGGTATGAGTTGTCGATAGAACCTTTGTTTGCACAGTGTAACAAGCAACAAGAAGAAACATTGTTAACACATTGATATTTTACCGGGAGAAAAAGACAGACAAGTATTTTGATCAAACAGCATCCAGTTGTGATGAAAGCTGAATCCTCCCGAGGCTAAAATAACCTAAAAGTAACACTTTCAGGGCCGCACACGAACATCATTGCATGCAGATACACATAAATGGACAAGAGGCATACTTGTACACGCTTGTTTGTCCATAACACACCATTGTGGAAGAAATGCGAGGAAGGAAGGAGATGAAAATTAAATGAAAGGAGGGAAAAGGAAATGAAAAAGGAAACACATCTGCTTCTTTAAAGTGTGACGTCCAATGTCCTTTCAGCATATTATATCCTGGTTTTATTCAGAGATTTTAGACATTTAATGAGTTGAAAATCTTAAACTAACATAATCTGACCCAGCAAATATCAAAAAGTGCTTTAAGTGTTCGATGATATGATCAGTTTAACCTAAATAAGCAGTTTATCATCTTAAGGAGTGTAGCACTGAAGCATTGATTACATATAAAACTTGCTTTGTCTTCCTAAAAAGACCATTAAAAAACGGTGATATTTTCAGGTTGTTGCCTCCAGAGTTGAAAAGGTTGACATCCTGTTACTGTTTCAAACAGCTCTATTAGATTAGAAACTGCTTCACACTCCAGGGTCAAAATGCATGTCTGTTATGTTAAAGACTATACAAGGATTTATTATTCAGAATAAATTCATTACATAAGCTAGAAACCCACTATCTCATTATGTCACTATAATAGCTCGGTCTCATATCAAAACACACACAAGTTACATTGGTTCAAATATCATTTTACATGCGCTACAGCTGTGTGGTGAAGGCTCAAACTTTGAGTCTGGCAATTCTGCCTAATGACAGTTGGAACAACAAACTTGATGGTCTAAAATGCCAGCAGCAGTGTGGGGAAATATCAGGAGGGGTGATTTTGACCAAGAGAATGCAACCAAGTTAATGTTGAAACAGCCCACCTGAGTGGGGGGATATACTTCCTGATAGAAAGGGGCTGACAGAAATGCCATTAGTTATTTCAGTCAGAAAACAAATTGCAATATTGCGACACATGATTTTATCTAAAGCATCTTTACAAGTGACATATACATTAGGGGAAGGAGTTATTGTGGAGTTCAGTATCTTGCCCAAAGGCACTTCAACGAGTAAACCGGGTAAGCTCAGGATTGAGCAAGTGATGTTCCGATTGAAAGACAACTACCTACCTCCTGAGCTACTACTGCCTCTATTACTGGACAAACTGAAAATGTGATTGTATGTATAGTTTCTACTTGTGTAGCTGAAAAGGTTTTGTGCTCCTGTGTAAAATAAACAACAGCATATCACTTGTCTTGTGTCTTCAAGCAAAATTCAAGCAACATGTTTTGGTTTTTTTCATGCTTAAGTCACTTAAGTGTCACTTAAGTGTTTATTTCTGACATGTATGAATTATACAAAACATCTGTTAAACCACAATTTTGTTCATCTACTAGATGAATCAGGAATTGATGACAAAATAAGACAGAAAGCAACGAACAACTGACTGGACTGGTCTTGTGAAGAAAGAGGTTGCTGAATAGCAAATATGGAGGACTAGAATTAACTCTCTTGATGCCTTTGGATGTATTGTTTTCGTATCTAAAACTCTATGTCTATATGGTCATAATTTGACCAGTTATAAAAGCAGAATCGTGCTTTGTTTTTCATCTTGAAATAATCTCAAGAGACATTGTGACATTTCCCAGACTGGTCGGTTACTCGGTTACTCAAATTCAGTCCATCTCGTCAGCATATATACAGTCCCTGGAGCCCTTGTGACATTTTGTCAGCTTGTTTAGCATTTTAAAACTGGCAGCATTTTTTGGAAAACACTGTCCTTGTTCTCAATCAGTTTGACAGCAAAATCTCAAATACACTCCATCTCTTTTTCGTAATTCCTCTCTCTCTCTCTATCCTTTCTTTGTAATGCCACTTATTCTTTTTTTCACTCCTTCTCTTCTTTCTGTCGCTCTTTTCATCTCCATTCCATGAATAATAATGTTGTCTTTTAAGGTTTTTAGCTGAATTAAAAGCTTAATTATGAAGGGAGTGAGGGTGTTAGGAGTGCCATGTCAGCCCCTATAGCTTTAGGAAGGGTATTAAAAGCTCAATGCTCAGCCACATGCTGATCCTGGAGAGATAAGTGTTTAAAGGCTATGAACACACATCGGTGCACACGTAAATGGGTGACTTGTACACAGACACATGCTTGTGTGTTTGCTCTTGTGCACACATTGATCGAGGATACTTATCTGATGGCCAGAGCTCCCCAAAGTTATCAAGAAAGATGGGAGCAAATGAACAGATAAAGGGCAGACAAAATAAAAGGAAGGGGATCATGCGTGGGCTACAAGAGGATGAACACTGAGTAAAAGAGGGACAAAAAGAGAGACTATTTCAGGTTGTGGCTGTCAGATGGGAAGAGGAGGAACAAGTTAAGAAAGGGGGGAGAAAAATTAAGGAAAGTATGCAAGCGAACAGATTGGCATCTCGTGGGTTAGTTTATTTTCAATCAAGAAAGTACCCCGATGTTGATTGTGAAAAACACTAAAAATTCCAAATTTATTGACTTGATCCTGTTTGTACCTTTGAAGGATAAATATTTTCATCAAACGTTGGGCATGTCCACCCTTGGGAAATACCATATACAAAAGATTTGTCTTTTGGCTGGCGAAGAACTTGTTCGGGGAGGTATTAAAAGCAGGTTTCTCTCTTTTGTCTAATGTTTAGTCTATTGGCACTGCTGTGGTTTATTGTCCTTTGGGACACTCAACTCTTTTGGTAGCTTCCAAAAGAGCAGGTTCGGTGAAGTTCCTTTGTACGAAATGTTGGCTAAGCTTCTCAAATAGGAAGATAAAACCAAATGAAGTTCCGAAGGTGCACTCAAACCCAGAAACATTGTGTTGTGTGCAAGAAAAAAAAAAAGTGGAATTAGCACACTTGGAGAATTTTCATCCAGCTTTTTTATTTAGTAAAAAACTTATTAACAAAACTACATTACAAAACAAAACGGAACATCCTGACTTTAAACAACTATAACATACTACAATGTAATCCAATGGCTGAAATGTGCTGCCTCCTCAGATCAGAAAACAATATGGAGTCACTGAATCATAAGGAAGAAATTATGGAATCATTTAACATAAATCATTAGTAGAACTTTGTTGTACCTCCTCTGGCTTTTATGACAGCTTGAATGCTGTGAGACATGAACCTCAAGAATAAAAAACAACTTCCTTCATCAATCAGGTCCCAACTTGCTTGTATAGTAGTTAAAGGATCAGCTTTGGCATATTACTTTGAGTTTTCTGTCCTGATGCTTAGATGTCTTCCTTGATCAATCTGCATATTTCCCTTTTACCACTGTCCCATTTGTTTTTTGTACTAGCTCCAAATTTTAGACACAACTGACTGGAAAACAACATTTTGAGACACTCAGAGCTGAATTACCTTCTTGAAGGAGTTTTATAATCCTTTCCATTGTTAAGACTGAAAGCTCTCTTGTTGGGGACATGTTTCCTGCCAAGCAGCCTCATGCAACAGCTTGCTAAGCTCTGCAAGCACTTTCTTTTAACTGCTATCCTACATGCATATTTAGACTTGTGCAGGTTTGCTTAGAAATTCGAATTACAAAGTGATTCCTTAATGTTTTCCTTTACTTTATCTGCAAAAAAAAAGAAAGAAAAACTGCAATATTTGGTACCTTATATTTTACACAGCAAAAATGTTCAGCTCTTAATCACATTTCTTTTTTCCAAAAACAAAATAAAAATGCTGAATGAACACCCTCCAAGTGTGGTGATTCCATATTTTTTTGCAATGGGTTATACACTCCCATAGATGTCATGTGGAGTGAGAGGCAGATTATGTGTGAAGCAGCCTTGCAGCTTCAGTTGACTCCCTGAGCTATCTTGCAGCCAACGATTCATTTTGGTGCAATGGAATTAATACTTAAACATGTATTAAATGGAGTCGATGTGCAAGTAAAACTTTTGCAGATTTGGAAATAAAAGGAAGCAGAAAGATTAGCATTTTGTAGTCCTGATTCTAGCCTTCAGGCAAAGGCAAGTTCTACATTGACTCTCCTGTTACGTCTGTTTTAGCTTCAACCAATTAATCAGATTTATAGTTCTTTTTCAGCTGCTACTCCACTAAGTTGACTACTGAATTTGGTTACTGCACTTCAAGCACATTTTGTAAAATGAAGTGCCTGATTGAGGTAATTTCATTGACTGCACTGGTGGGACTTTTTCTGCCATTCAAACACATACCGTATATGGTGCATATGAAAGTAAGGCGGAGTGGCTCGCCTTTAATTTCCTGCAATAAGCTTTTCATTTCAATATAAATCACTGGTCCGTGAAACTAATGAAAATAAATGAATCTTCCCCCTAAACAAAACGTATTGCAGACTCTTTGCTGGAATGAGAACATATTTTCATTAACCTGTTGCTTTAAATTTGTTTCGCTGACTTTTTAAAAAATGTATCATGTACCTGCCTCTGCTTTCCTTTCTGCTTCTCAATTCAATATTAATTCAATTTAATCTGCTATTTAATTCAGGAACTCTCTGTGGAGTCTCCTTTCCTTTGATCATCTCTCTGCTTTTCCCTCCCTCTCTTCAGTATCCCCATTCTCCCTCAATCCATCCTTTTCAGAATTCCATCCTCTTTTCAATCTCATCTTCTTTCAATCTCACACTGCCATTTTCATTTTCCAAGAGGGGAATAGGAAAATGGGGAGGGATTGCTTGGTGAAATTTAACATCTCTATCCAATAAGTAACAATGGGAGGGGTGTACAAACAAAAAAACTGATGAATGAAAAGTACAGAAAAAATGAGTGGTCAGAAAATGTTTAAGAATTTAGGGGGGAGAGAGCATTTAAGCAGAAACAAATGCAATGAGGTGTAATAAAAGATAGGGACATGATGGGGGGAGAGAGAAGGGACTGAGAGCCTTGAGAGGCACAGGCATGAGGGAGAAACAAGAAGTTGATAAGATAGAAAAGAAAAGGAGGGAAAAAGAGATATCAGCTTTCCCAGATTGCTGATATTACTCTGGGTTGCATCATGGACATGGTCCCCCTGTCAGCCTACCGGAGAATGTACATTATCCTTTTGTCTTGGGAGAACCAAAAAGTCTCAGTGGATCACGGTCTTCAACGATGATCAAAAGCGCATGCTTACAAAACATTTTGAATTGATTTTTTTGATTGTATTTATATCTAATTGTCTTTATTTAAAATATATTTCCCTTTCACAAAATTAAAAACAAAACTTGGCAGATGAAGTTTAGTTGTGTCTACAATCAAAAATGACAAATGTGCAATGAGCCACAACAATGCTCGGCGATGACTGTGAAAATGTTAAAAAACTCATTAATGAAATAAAGAATAATTCAAATTTTGTTCCAGGCAGAATATGAAAAAAGTAGGAAATCTAAAATCAGTTTCGATGCATTTTGCAACAAGTATTACAGACTATATATTCCAGTTGTTTAGAATCAGTAACTATTTTCACAGAAAGAGAGCTTTAGGACCACCCTTCCCTAACAGAGCCAGTGAAGTGTTACCTTAGCAACGTAAAGTCCTCCAAGTGAAACAGTCACATAGGTCTGTTGATCAAGCTGAAAACAACTCATAATGGCCACAAAGAAACCAAAGTCCTCATGAAGAGGAAGGAGGGTGGGGCAGATGCAGCAGGTAAGCGCTGCACTTTCAACCATGGGCTACTGTGTGATGTGAGATTGAACCCAACATACCCTCTCTGTCATTAACACAACATTTTAAGAAAAACATTTTTCTCACAAAATCTTTTGTCTTTAAAAAGAAACTCATCAACAACTCATGTACAAATCAAAAATAACATCATGGATGCCGCATTTACCCTACACATCCACTTGCTCTCATGACCAATAGAGGTTATATGTTCTTTGAATGTTATTACTGGTCGCATCTGTCTGTATGAACAAAAGCCACGTGATCATGATTTGAAGAGGAGGACAATCATGTTTTGGGGATAGTTCATATTTTGCCACCCCATGACATCTCCCTACCTTACAGAATGAGCAAAGAGACTTATTAGTTGAAAAAGTCTGTGTTAGAAGGGCGGAGGCTGTAGGAGCAGAGTATTACACAAGCACTGCCCTAAAATGTATGCTCTCACAACATCTCCTGCATGATAGAAATGTTGTTTTATCTAGTTCCATTAGTCCCATCAGCAAAAGATACTATAAGAAACTGGACAATATTTCATGTCACGTTTTGTGTACACTATCTATTGAGTTCTGATCTATAAATGATAATCTGAAGGTGGTATCAAAGGTTTGCCATCAACATGCAATACCACTGAGGAGATATTTTTATGAGCATAATACTCCTGTGGCTTTTTAGTGACAATCTGGGGATGAATCTTTACGATTACAATGACTATCGTTCAAAAGCCTTTGCTTCGAACAAAACAACTTTTTTCAGCTTGGTGTGAAAGAATTTGACTCGCCACAGCATGGATCCCTAATCTAAATCCTATGAAAACCAGCAGGATCAACATGAAAACCAATAATAAGCTGAGCTTTGCTGCCCAATATGTCACATGACCTTACTAATGGTCTCATTGCTGAACGGGCAAAAATCTTTCTGCATCTTTCTAGAACTGCACTAGGAAGGAGGCTGTTATAGAAGCATGTAAGACAAGGAATAATAAAACATTTCTGAGCATTTTTGAGTATTATTGAGCTTAGTACAAGGAGTTGAAACTAGGAGCAACAGTTACCTTGGCTTTATCACCATTTGCAGGTCTAAATAGTCTGTAGATAACTTTAGAGTCATACTTTGCATTTCATTAGCTATTTGTGATGACCAACCACAATCACTGGATCCATAATCCACAACTGAAGCTAAACAATATCATTGATGACTGGACAATGAACTAAATTGTTAATTAACATTCTCAGTGACTGGCTGTTTTTTTATAACCCTATGAGGAATTTCCGTTCTATATTTCATACTGAATAAATGAATTATGACTGCAGTTATCACCGCAGCGTTCTACAGTCTTATTTAGAGCAAGAGCACTCTTCTTTTTTTTTTTTTCATCAACAGACTCCATTACATTCCCTTCTCAGAAGTCTTTGCTGTGTTTGATGTGTCTGCTGGAGGGGGTTTCTTAAGATATGGAGGGAAATTGAGCACAAGAACCTCCCAGACTTTGGCAAATAAAACCAGGAAGCAGATCATTTGATTCGTGTAATCTGAGCTCTTTCAATTACTTTTGAGCAACTAGGGTGCTGGTTGTCAGTGAGTGATTCTGTGGTGGCAGCAATGACAGCTGGGAGGGTAGGGTGTGCATTTCTTTGACAATTAAGATCATAACCGGAAACAGAGTGGCCCACACGCTGATATACTTTACATTTTCTCAGCTATGGTTTCACTGTTGTCGCCTTGATTGCAAATTGTTTTATTCTTTTACTAGTTTTACTTCAAAAACTAGGGCATCTTCCATCTCCCTTGTCCTGTTTACCCCCAGCCCCCAGTCTATATGTCTTGTATACATAGTGCACATTAGCCACAAGCTCACAACAAAATACACCTGGCGAGTGAGGCACAAGGTGAAAAAAAAGACTGAAGGAAAGGAAAAAAATTAAAGAAAGGGCTGGGGGCTGCCTGTAAATTTAGGGCAGTGAAACGAGAGAGACACAGAAGGTCTAACAGACACACATACCACAAACATGCTTCATCAAGTCATAAAAAAACGCATACACGCCTCATGTGCTGCTCACACATATTAGCCTGAAGCTCAGCCCAGCTACACCTGGCAAGAGACAGAAACAGACGCAGAGAGGCAATGGATGTGGGCTTGCCTGTGAATTGAGGTCATGTGGAGAGAGACACAGGTAATGACAACAGGAGGTTGAAGAAGCACCAAACCGGGTAGGAGAGAACCTCTAAGGAAAAGGAGTTAAATGCAGTACAGGCTGCGCAGTAGAAAAAGCCAGTAAAACCAACTGCAAAAGACTTAAACAGTGTTCTCCCACATTGAGTTAATGCTTAAAAGGGCTAAACAAGCTATGGTTGTAAAAGTATAGTGTACAGGTAATAAGTAATAAAAATGAATGCAGAAAAAGAAAAGAAAGGTAATTCCTCGGACATCAAAAAAGATTGTGTACTACATGGAAAACAGCAGGATCAATGTTTTCCATATCATAAACTGTATATCCTTGGACATGCAGCAAAAAGCCCAGAGACTGGACTTGAATCAGGGATGGCTGCGTCGAGGAGCTTAAGCCTCTGCATATGGGATACCTGCTCAACCCGGTGAGCCAACTGGTGCCCATTCTCATCACATTTCTGCCACTTGCCTGTATCCGGTTTTCACAAGTTATTTTCACAAGTTGTTCTGGTTCACTGTAAGACTCACAGTACTGAAATAATATGTAGAAAAAAACTTAGAGCTCAATTTTCAGTCCTGGAGCAAAAAAATGATTCTGTTTCAGTAGTTTATCACGCGCTGGGAAGCATTGTATTCTCTACCTTCACTTTGCCCATTTCTATTCTCCTCCACTGCACGTCTGTATGTGTCAGTTTTGTTCAACTTCACTTAATTTGTTAAGAAAAAAAACCCAGGTTTTTTTTTTTTATGTGCAGGGTTGTGCAGCAAGGAGGAGCAGAGCAAGACAGTGCATAAGCTGGTAGAGCCTGACTGTGGTGGAAGACGGTCAGATGAGACATGCACATGAATCAGACAAGAGAAAGAAAGCAGAACAACACCAGTAGAAACGTTTACACTGATGAGATGAGATGAAAAGAAACGACTGTATACAGATGGGTTTGAATCGATATTTGAGTCTGTTGTTAGAAATCTCCAGTTTCAAGGAAAAAAGGTTCAGTCATGAAGACCACTGCTTATTTCACATATCATGTTATATGTTATCATGTCCCCTTGCATTTGAAAAACACCATGTGGACGAGTTAATAAGGTCGAAAACCTAATTTCCACTAAAGCTGGTCTTTAGAATATCTTCCATGAGTGTGTATGTGTGTTTGTATGCACATGAAAGGCACCGTATGATAGTGCCTGTGTGAAGTCCCGGGAGAGGACTGTAGTATGAGCATGTTTTCTCACTTTCCCCCCACGGGCATTAACATTTCCTTCACTCCATGAATCATTCTTTCCCTTCCACATTTTTACACTCTTCTCTGGTCTTATCCAATCTTTCTATGAATTTTAGCATGAAACCCGTGAAGTTTTTCAACCATATTTAAAGAGAAATTCTGTAATAACTAGCATCTATTGGTGAGTTGTTATCATCAATCTTTTTGCAAGTATGTAGTGAGATTCCTTGAGTATAAGTGTTGAGCTGCTGGAGACCCTTCTTCCCTGAAGATTGCCATTAATATTTAAATTTGCAAATCAAAGCACTTGGTCTCTCATGCTCATTTTCTTTTCTGCTGTCTCGTTCTCGTGAGTATACTGTGACGGGGTCTCCTCCGTGTATCTCCATTATTTCCTTTTGTCTCTCCGGAGAAGAAGAGACTGCCATCTTAGTTTTTAACCCAGTATCTCCAAACCAGCCTCACAGAAATATGTACAAATGACCATGACCTCTTTAACCACTGTCTTACAGAAAACAGTGACATGTATTGTGTTCAAATTATATGTCACTAACAGGAACATGATGCCAATGTAAAGTCAATTATCCACTTTGAAAGTGGACACATGAACACATGAAAGAGAAGCTTGCCACAATAGCTACTCACAACACTGAGCCTTTTTACCTTCTTTCTGCAGACAAACTCCCAATGAAATAAAAACAGAAGAGGTGTAATCTGCATAAACATGTTGAGACATCAAGCACAAACTCTAAAAAACTATATTCATTCAGCAACAGAAAATATCTTAAGATCAAATGCCAACGCTGTGTTGCGCTGCATGTTTTTTTTGTCTTTTTCCGTGGTTGTGTTGGCAAAGGTGTCAAGTGTAGTTTTTTTATTATAAGCAAAATCAAAGTCTGTTTGAACAGAGGGTTAGCCACTTGTTAGACATCCTGATATTGACACCATCTGCCTTACTCGAGTATAACCTCAAACATTGGCATCTGGTGCGTAATGTAAACAGTTTGAAGTGGTTGTTTGGTGTCAAAAAAAATTAAATCACTTAAATTCACAGCCAAGGCGAGAGTAGAGGAATGTGGTTCTTGTTAATTGTCTCTTTAGTTCTTTATTCGTAAGATAATACAAAATCTACCTGCCAAAATGAATCAAACTAAGTGGAATAAATTCTTGTATAGATCCGGATTCATTTTAAAATCAAAGAGGACGTGCTCTAAACCACTGTTCAGGCAGCGATTAGGGTTTTATACTCATGGGTTTTTGTTTCCTGTATGAGCAGGTTATTGTATGAGCAGGACCCGCCATCCTTCATTGCTCAATGCTGCACCAGAAAACCCAAACTGGCACTTTTGGACAGAGAGACCTTTGGTCAGCAAATTCTACATAGTACCACTTTAAGAGGTCATGCTTATTTTGTGAATATCTCTGAAATCAAGCTTCCCCGTGTCATAGTTTTTATTGTTGAATAATCCCTTGCTCTTTTACCCCTTCCTCCTATCTCCTCCCATTACTCCTTCCTCCGGTCATTTACTCTGGACTGTTACATATTCTGCTCATGAATCAAATTAACCTCTCGCCCCTTCTTCCTCTCTCACATCTACGAACTCTTCAGAGACGAGTCTGAACTTTTTATGTCATAAAATAAATGTTCACAATTCTTCTCATTTTATAATCACATGCAAAGCCATCCTCCATAAGTATGTGTGTGTTTACGCACAAATCTGTATGTGTGTGACTGTGAATATAGCTGCGAATGGTTGAGCAAAAGAAATTGCATAACTCAAACCATCTTTCTTTCACTCCCTCGCTCACACACCTACATATCAGCAAACAGAAACGCAGAGCCACTCAAGTAATGGAGCAGCTTTTTACCTTGAAGACACAAAGAGGAGGGGTGAAGACAAAGAGACAAAGAGACAGAAGGCTGGCAGTGTGCCTGAAACAAACAGGTGGAGGATTGTGGGAGAAGGAATTAAATGAATATTTCTCTTCCATCTCTTTTCTACTTTTGTGTCAGCTGTGGTTTTCTGAGACCCTGAAAGAGAAAGATACGAAAGAGAAAGGAAAAAAAAACAAGGACATGCACACAAATGCTACTGATATATTCTGACACGTAAGAGATCAAAATTTCTTTAAATTCAAAATTTCTCTTTAGAAGTTGGCAAAAAATGTATTATGCTTACATAATTGTTATTGAATATGAAACTCAAGACGTTAGCTGACTTACTGTATCGTTCAGTGCAGAAAAGAATTACAAAAAGTTTACAGAAAGGTTTTTAAAAAGTCAAAAACAGAGATACAAGAAGCTAGAGAATCCCACCCAATGATAAAAACATATCTGACAACCACCTTTCTGGCAAAATTATTAGTTTGCAGTGAAATGGGTAATTTGACAGTGAAACTATCTGGTTTGAATTCATGAAAAACATGCTTTTCAGTAAAAAATATATATAATTATATATATAGCTGTATATACTTATGTGATAACTTGGATAAATGTGAGGCAGGGATTTTTAAAAAAAAGGTTGTTTTTGCGAATATGAAACAGAGCAACACTCAAACAACTGAAAGGAAGGAAACTCCTTTTGTCAGAAAAACTGAGCAAGACATGTTTTGCTCATATTTACAAGTTTGGGTGAAAGTTTTTAAAGTGCTGAGTCAGTGTTTCTGACCTTATGGGACACAGTAAATGAAAAAACTAAATGAATAAAAACTAAAATGAATAAATAAAAAAATCTAACATACCCCAAACCAAATCCTCAACTCAGCCATAAACACACACGAAATGACAGGAGAACAACTTATGTGGTCAGCACAACTTCTCCCCTCAGGAATGATCCTATCTCAATCTGTGTGTGTTCATATCTCACCTTAGATTACGTAGCTGACACCTGAGGGTCTAACAGTGACACACACACACACACACACACCCTCAAGTGCGTGCACACTTGCAGAGAGATGTTTCATTTCTCTGTCAGAGCTGTAGAGCTTGTGTCTGGATTCACAGTTCCTGTGCACCCCATTTCTTTTACGATTATAAATGACATCCACACTACAGGCAGTCATTTTTTTTTTCATGAGTTTAAAGCAAATGTGCAGTTTTTTTTTTTTTTTACATTTCAATCCGCTCTTCAGTGCGAAGCAATCCCTAATGCTGTATCCCACAGTATAAGGTACTTTTTTTTTTGCAAAATCAGCATTCTTTACATCATGTAAACGGCAGAATAACATTTTTAATTTAGCATCACAGACAGATCTTCTTGGCTTTGCATTTCAAGGCAGCTAAACAGTTGCTCCACATGAAAGTTTCACATTCCCTCAAAATATAAGAAACGTTCCATTTGGCTTCCAAATTGAATGTTTGGTATTAGGACAGAACATGGAGCTAGAAAGGAACATGAGCTACTAAAAAAAGATCTGCATCATAACAAACAACAAATGAGTTCACCCACTAGAGTGACATGCAGACATTTTCCTTAAGGTCACCTCCTACTCCAAAGTAAATCTGGCTCCACAGCGAGCTGATTCTTCCTCTGGTAGACTGCTAGCAAAAAAAAAAAATTCCCCATAACACATCATGCTGGCAAGTTTACAGTAAAACCAGATGTTGCTACTGTCATTAATGCTAATTTTGCAAACATCTTGCAAGACATAGTGAATACTGACTCAGCAAATGTATAACCCTTTCATAGCTTGATTGATGTATTAGACAAGGTGAAGTAGTTGTTTGGAGTGTGCAATACATTTTTACAAAGGCCGAACTACATCAGTTTCTTTCCTGCTCCATCTATAAACACGTGTTTTACCATAGAAAGCAAGTCTAGCGTTTAGCAGGTGTTCACTCATTATTATCTTGAAAATAAACAAAACAAAAGAAAAGGTAGTGGATTTTAGGAGGACCAGGAGTAAGCCACTGTCCACTCCACCTCCACTGAAGAGGTGGAGGTGGTTGAGCAATGAAGATACCTGGGAGTTTTACCTGGACAGCAGACTGGACTGGAAATGCAAGATAGAGGCTGTTTACAAGAGAGGACATAACATATTGTAGGAAGCTAAGGTCCTTCAGTGTCTGCACCAAAATGTTGAATACGTTCTATATGTTTGTAGGAGATTGTGCAATTCAGCATCAGAGCCAGAGACTCAAAGGAACTGCACAGACTGATAAAGAAAGCTGGGTCAAAAGGAGAATGCTGCACAAGTTGGTTGGCACAAATAACAACACTGAACATCCTACTCATAACATTGAGTGTGATCAGTTTAAGGCTCCTTAAGATATGGGAGCTGTTCATACTGAAAGCTTTTTATAATTGCTGACAAAAAAAAACAAAAAACAAGAACAGTACTGCAACAATGAAATATCCATTTGGGTTGAGTATTTCTTTCATTTAATTTCATTGATTGAAGACTTCATGCTTTGTTATCCTTTCCCACACAGTGTTATATAGCTTTTTTACACCTGTAAAAGTTCTTTAAAGTTGTCAAAGTGCTCATCAAAGAGAGTTTTTCCCTACTACAGAAGATACTCCTGAATGTCCTGACACACCTTTCTCAAAGTGTAAATTTTCCTGCATTCACGTATGATGATGTCACCAATTAAAAATTTGAATATTGCCTTCCTACTGGCTTGTTTGGCATAGTTACTATCCAATGTGTGTGTAAAGGAGTAAAGTATTTATAGTACTGAAGGTCTGCCATATATAGCTTGCTTAGAGACCATCTTACTGCTGACATCAGCACAGCAGAGAGGGAACACTTGCTAATCCGAAACTAACCTCTGTCTGTAATGATAACACAGTATTACAATGCAAAACTTCAGTGCTCTGTCAGTGATTAACATAAATCTGAAAAACCATACTTGTAATATTACAATACACAATGAGATAGGTATATATAAGGGTTCCACAGCATACACAATACTAAGCACTCTACATTGGCATCACCCTCAGTATTACACGTTCCAGTCATGGTGCAAAGCGTAACATCCGGGTAACTGCAGTGACCTGCAACAAATTGTTCAAAGCCGGCGTGAGTTTAAAAGAAATGCGAGAACGCCGCTGCATGTGTGACTTACATTTTGTAGTGACAGACATCCCCTCAAACACAGCAAATGAACAGCTGCTTTTCGTCATCAATGTGTTGACCTAAAAGAGCTGGCTGGATTTTTTAGGGGATGGGGGTCATAGAGACAGGGGTCTAAACTCTTTTTTAAACAGAGAGTAAGAAAAGGTTCAGCAGCCTCTACGGCAAAGCATCATCGCTCCCGGTGGGCACTTGGAAAGAATACTAAAAATTATATAAATAAAATAATAAGAAAGGAAACGTAGTCCAACCCAATGTCTAATTGCTTTCCTTCTTCAGTCAAGGTCCGGAAGAACCGAACACAACACTAAATGTAATTGCCATTTATAATCAAAAGCAGCTGTAGAAATTTTAAGATCTTTTGGAGTGATGATGTAAGGAGGCAGCAATAAGCCAGCAGAGGCAAGAGTCGTGACCAAGAGTAATACAAACTCAATGAAAATACACACAAACACGCCCACATAATTACACAGATAGGCAGCCATGGGCAGAGGCAAACACATCTTCACTAATATGCACTGTCACACACACACATAAGGAGACACAAAGACTCACACTACCATCATGAAATGCCATATATTTCACTGCATGATTTTTATGACAGAAGTGAAGAGGAGTGGGGCAGTTTAAGAGGGGTGTGAGAGCCAATGAGAGGATCAGTAGAGTGTAGCAGATTGGGTAGAGGAGTTGACATAATAAAAAAGGTCAGTTCACAGTATTACCCGAGTGCCCTTAAGCAATGATACTTAACTCCAGTTTCTGGACTATAACTTGCCCATGTGGGACAAGCAAAAAAACATGTGTGAGTTTTTTGGTTTACAACTGATCTTGCGTTCTCTGCGTACACATGGAGACAAACTTCTTCAGACTGAAAACAGTCAACTGAACGCAGCAGTTTCAATATCTAAAGAGGGCCCTTGAAATGTTTCCTAAAAGATCCATCCATCCATCTTCTATATTTACTTAAATCAATTTAGGGTTGCGGGGGGGAGTGGCTGGAGCCTATCCCAACTGTCATTGGGTGAGAGGCAGGGTACACCCTGGACAGGTCGCCAGTCTATCACAGGTTCCTAAAACATATTTTCCAACAAAACATTGAAGGGCCACTATACTTTGTCTGATGTATCTTGGGAGTGCTTCATGTAGCCCCAGCAAGAGCTGAAGGACATCCCAGTGGGAAAGAAACATTTAGGCATCACACAGTGGTCCAGAAGGCAGTGTTGATCAATCACAGGATTAGAGGTTTGATCCCCAGCTGAAGTGTACTTGAGTAGGACACAGTTTCGTGACTGTTCCTGCTGGTGTGAACGACACCTTACATAGCAGCTTCAATGCCAATGATTTGCCTCTTAGCCTGCTGCCAGCACAACTTGTCACACAAAACCTGATTTCTGATGTGAAAACTGTGTGTGTATACTTTGCTTCATTAATCAGTCTTGTGCACAAATCCATTATTTAAGTAAAACTAGCCGTCTGCTAAATGTACTTAAGAGTTCTTAGCTCCTCTGCACCCATAAAGAAAAGCCTGTAGCTCTGGAGCTGAACAGCATAATCCAACAATAATGAAGACTCCTAATTAGCTTTGTGTGTTTGTGTGTGCATGAGTGTGTGTGATGTGAGTTCATCAAGAGGCGGGTGGTATGATTCCAGTTGTCGGGGGGTAAGTGAGTGTGAATCAACCCTGCTGACATCAAATACGCTCACAGAGACACACACACACACACCAAAGCGCAAGTTAAGCTGTACACGCCACTCATTGCACTTGTCATTGTTCTGACTGCCATGAGCCATACTGAGTGCAGAAAAGAGAAGCGTGTGTGTATGTGTGTGAGGGGGAGAGCAAGAGACAGAGAGAGCAGGGGGCTGAAAAGATGCAGAGTAACAAGTCGAGAATATTTTTGAGAGCTCAGTGTCCCTGTCCCAGTTGTGAATACTTAAAATGTTTGTGTAAGTGTGACAACAAACGCGTGTAGGTGTGTGCTTTGCTGCATTTGCTGAGTCATCTGACCCATTTAATTGTCTCCATCTATTCAGGAACCAGCTGCTGTGACATCATAACCTTGGGTAAACTTTATGGACTTATGGAACCATTTAGGGGAGCAAAAGTAGCTGATGAGATGAGGCAGCGGTTTTTAATCTAAACACGGATCATGGAATGACGAACGCAAGCAAATGCTGGCTGAAATGCAAACAAGTGCAACCTGGTACTTTAACCCATAAGGAACCATGGTGACACAGGTGTAATAAATGATTGAAACTCACATAAATTTACCAAAAATGGGCAATGCAACACATGTGGTCCAATACAGCTAAAAAAGAGATATGAACATCACAAGAATCCTGCGGCCTCTCAAATTGGAGAACAAATTCATTCACAGTTCTCAACATCATCAGCATAATGTCATCACTCAAAATCTTGAAGGAGATTTACAATATACTTGAAGGAAAGAAAACTGTGTACTGTTAACTGCTGTGCTTCCTATTGTCAAGCTGACTCTTATAGCTGACTCCCATAAAGGACGATCTCAACTGTCAAAGCTATCTTGGGTAACCGTTTTAAATTATAGTTATTTGTTACAATTTCTAGCCTCTTGCACAAAAACAGAAAACTGGTTTAAAACCCCAAAGTTTTAGCTCTGTCAAGACAAAAGGGAAAGTAAACTGTAAGAAGCCTGTGAGTGGCCACAGACAGGAAAAACATTCATTTTGAGGGCGCACTTTACAACACTGTAGGCACAAAATATATTCTGCACACAGAAGATAACACTTGTTGAGAATTGTCTCTGTTTCTCATTACCACTCGCCATGCCTCCATGGTGAACAGTGAACTATTTTTAGTCTTTCCTCTTTATTATTCATTTTAAAAGACTATATAGCTTATATTCACATTTGCACTCACTGCTAATGTACACATTAGGAGGTCTTAGAACACGAAGAGGGTGTTTTTGTGGGTTGGGTTAGGGGAAAAAAAGGCATCTAAGCATCTATACTAGCCATACTAATTGTACTTAAATATACAGCCCTATTTATCTATACCTACATTTAATAATCAGATGATTAACTGTAATTGTGTAAATCCATTTCTTAAGAGGTTGGCATTTTTGCTTCTGTGCTGAGACTCTTGTGTCCAAGTAAGAAAAGATTTTGTTCTCGGTGGTTGACCCCTCACCTCAAAATATAAGAAAACAAACAGTGGCACCCCATAATGTTATGAGGAGAGTGTCTTGAAGTTATTATAAGGCAAAAATAGCCCATTTTAAAGACCCCACAAAAATGTACATACTATACAATACATATTTTTCACGGAGCTCACTTCCTATTGAGAGGAAACAAGCTTTCTTCACTACACACAGTCTGCTGTGCTACCTGTAAACTGGAGTGTTTACTCTTATCCTGTGAAAGCATATTATCACCATTGTGAAAACAATGAATATACCAGTAGAAATCTCTTACTTATTATCTGGTTGAGATGGTAATCTTTTCATGGGTTGATAGTCTGGCCAAATTGCACACTTTGTTTTGTTCTTGTGTTTTCTCAGTGAAGGCTAAGAAGACTGGTCTGAAAATACAACAAGAAAGAAAGTCTGCTATCTATCAACTTTTAATTAGAACAATATTGGATTGCATTCACAAATAAAAGGCAGAAAATTAAGTTGGCTCTTTTGTGCCCCTTCTGTTATATGGCTATCTGATTTCACTTCTTTAAAATGCCAATACTGTATTTTTCCATTATTTAGTGTAAGATCTAAATGCGATATTATCTGCTTCAGTGAAACTCAGTATGACTGTAGTAAAAGCCTAAGAGGAGATATGACACCCTACCACAGTGTGTCAGAGGGCATCCATCCTTGAAATTTTGCCTCACTACAGTTGTAACTATAACAACCATTTAGCTAAAGAGGACGTAATCAGGATGAAGTTACAAAAAGAAAAAACAGACTTTTCATTGTCTGGAAGGCGCAGCGCTATTTCAAATGTGGCAGTGATTGCACAATTACAGTGCTTGATTTGGTCCATCCGTTTTCTCCCAGCGGATGAAATAATCACTGATGACATAAACTGAGCAATCTTTGAGGCAAAATTTTTAGTCTATGATGCATATTACACTTGGACAACAGAAGGGAAGTGCATGAAATTTTAAACACTTCTTCTCTTCAAACTCGAGTCCTCTGAAATCTAGTTAAATGTCACTGTTGCACGTTTTCCTGAGATGCCGTAGCTGTGAGAAAATACCTCAAATCTGAGCTTCAAGAAATTGTTGGGGGTGTTACTGCTTTGGCAAAGTCTACATACTGACTCAAAATCTGTCTTTATAGAAAGTATAGTCTTTTTTTTTCTTCCAAAAGCCAAAAAAACTATGTAACAGTGAAAGACCTTCAACTATCTAAATGAGCAGGACTTCAGACAGTAAATCCATTCCTCGTGGATTGATTTTTACATAGCAGACACCACTAAAGTCTTCATATAAATGGTGTTTGCTGAAATAACCTGAGCATAGAGCACGTTATACTGTGACATGTGAACTTCATACTGATACGACAGTTTGCTTTTATCGTATTTCTGTAATGTCCTTGACAGATCACAAGAACAAAGTTGACTTAACGTCCTTTGAGGATTCATTTTAATCTGAAAGCCCTCCTATAAATACTGTATGACCATTTTAAAATGTAAATATCAGTCCCAAGGCTAATATTTTCTGCTTTGAGGTACAATAAACCGTTTAAATATTTCACTTGGGGGCAATCTAAAGAATCTACTGTATACGGCTCAGCACATTCTGACAAAGCAACAAGACTCCACTTAACAATTAATGCCTTAAGTAATGTTTAAGATGCTTGTGGTTGTGAGACAGAGAGCTCCCTGCTGAGCCCTAATGAATATCAAAATCAAGATCTAACTTTGAAATTGCAAAAGCTTATTTAGGAAAATAGCAAATATTGCAGAGAAAGTCAGGGGTCCCAGAGTGAACTGAGACATAAAGACCATAATTTTAAAAAATAAGATGAAAGACTGAAATGCAGGACAAATGAAAAAGGTAGGAAGATGACACAGACAGAGAGAGAGCTAGGGACACCAATAGGGAAAACTGTGGACAAAGATGAGCAGACAGAGGAAAAAAGACCAAGATGGAACTAAACAGAACAAAACAGAAAAGAGACAGAAAATTACAGAGACAAAGAAAATGCGAGAGACATGAAGGGAGAGACAGCCAGAGCCTTATCAGTGTATTGCAGGAGGCATAAGATGTAACTGGGGAGTCTCAGTGTGTATATGTGTGTGTGTGTTTGTGTTATTGAAATGACTTTGGTCAAGTTTGAAACCGAAAAGTCCAGTCAACAGATGGACGGAGGAAACAAGGAAGATGAACTGCTTTATTTATGGCTCTGGATAATTAGAAAATTCACGATTACGGTATAAATCTTAGATACATTAATGCATATTGGTTTGACATGTTTGCTATGAATCAAGGCTCAAAATGGAAATCAATTTTACCCGAGGTAGGTAAAAAAAAAAAAAAAAAAAAAGACTTGCAGACTGCTCTGAGAAAACTATCCTGTTGTTCCTTCTTTCAAATGAGAGACTAATTGAACAGCAGCCAAGACTTTTTAATCTTCAAAATACAGTGTCACTCTCACTCAGCTACATATTTAATATCAAAGTTAAAATCTTTCTATTCACGGTGGCTCAGAAGACAGGATGCTCTTATTTGACAACAAGACTGTCCAAAAGAGCCTACATGATGGTCCTGGGAGGACCAAATGAGTGCATTCCTGAGTGTCTTCATATTTTCCCCGAATAATGAACTGAAAAGGGCTGCGAATCTGGGAAACGCGGCCAAGGGCTGTTTTTGACTGACAAGCATGAAGTAAGCACAGCTTTTCTCTCTTTTTTTTAACTTATTGAACGTCATCTGTGTCAACAGAGAACCTGAAGTGAATACACACAAAGATAACCAAAGAATGAGCATACCCTGCACTACACTACTGCATTTCATGCAGAAGGATCATATTTCTTCAGAAATTCTTCAGAATTCCACAATATTTTTATATATCTAAAGCAACTATTTTGATTGAGGTGGTATTGTTGAGGGGTGTGAGCTTTTAACAGAGGTTATATAGGTGCTCTGTGTTAAACTGTGTTTTTATGAGTCAAGTGAAAAGAAGCTCTAAAAGGCCTCATAGACTGAAATGATCTGATTACCTTAATTTATATATATATATATCTATCTATATAGATAGATAGATAGATAGATAGATAGATAGATAGATAGATAGATAGATAGATAGATAGATAGATAGATAGATAGATAGATAGATAGATAGATAGATAGATAGATAGATAGATAGATAGATAGATAGATAGATAGATAGATAGATAGATAGATAGATAAAAAGCTTTTCCAACAGACTTAATTGAGACAAGAGATGCTTGTTTTGTATTTAGCCAGAGGCCAAATTGAAATTTGAGTGGGTATAAATGTCTTTTTTTCCCCTGAAATTAGCTTGACGGATGGGAAGCTTGAAGCAGTCCCTGGATACTGCTGGCTGACATGACGGACAGGAACACGCCAAGGGAATTATTCTGAGATAAGGAGGCACCTGTCCATCCACTGGAACAAACCACATCTAATGACAAAATTCTATCAGCTGAAACATCTTTCAAAATACCCTGATCTAGCCTGCTCGTTTCATGTCACAAACCTTTCAAAGTACGGAAATGTTGGGCTGTTTATGACACTGAGTATAACCTGAAGGAACATTCAGATGTTTGATAAACAGTGAATAAACAAGAATTCCATCTCCCTTTCTTTGTCTTAGAGTTATTTCCCAGAGCCGATAGCCAGTCAACTTTCTATCTTATCTGTTGTTTTGTATTTGTCTCCTCAGTGAATATGCAGCTGTCACACCAATATAACCCTGTGTCTTGCCAGTTTAACAAAATGCACTACTTTCGGTCTGTCTCCATTTTCTTTCCCCCTCCCCCTCGTGTCTTTTTCTTTTTAGGTTAAACTTGTCTCCTTTTTATGGGTCCACTCATCTGTCTGGTTGAGTGAGTTTGTGTCCATCTGCATTTCAGTCTGGCAGTGTCTTTTGTTCAAATGGTGGAGTGAAAATAAATCACTTCACATCCACAAGTTGGGTTTTTGTGTGTCTGCATCTGTGTTTCTATAAGCGTACAGCTTCTGGAACAATCTGCTTTAATGTAGTTGTCAGATTGGAGGAAGCACATTAGAGCTTTTTAAAGAGAGTGTTAACATCCATGTGGTTTCACATTTAGACACACACATTTAGAAAACACTGTTTGTCTCTTAGACAAGTACAGTCCCTTGGTGTACTAAATGACTGTGTTTAGAGAGACACTCTAGGTTTAAGCACACAACATAATTTATAACTTGACACACTTACAAACACCTCGACACAATATGGTTGTCAAATGAAAATCAAATTATTCATAAGAAAAACAAAACTTTAAAATAATTGAAACTGCATTTGGCCTTTAGGTGCAGTCAGGTGCAACATAAACCAGATGTGACTAGTTATAACAAATTCAGTGACACAACGGTACACATATAATACACTCGCTGCCATTGCATCTTTTAATTGTCTTCTAAAACACAGAGAGAATACCGAATACCTGAGCAAAGCGAATATAGTTAAATAGGGATGAGTTTGCGCACAATAGGTATTATATTACAGATCAAATATTCAAATAAAACAAGCCAGTGAAAGAATACCAAGCTACTTTTGCTATCAACCTGTCAGCAAGCCTGCCAGTCAGATCTCCTTTTGCATATGTCAGTCAGCAGGTAAAAAGCCTGTGTGGCATTCATTTAGTCAGCCAGTAAATGATTCATTTCCCAAATCCATTCATTATTCCTTCTGCTCCCTTACACCTGCACTGCCCCCTCTAAAGCCCTTTTCTCCTCCAGCCATTAAGAGGCACCCAGCTAATTGCTGCGATAAAGGGCTTAGCGCAGGGATCACTATATATTAGAAGTGCTTTGTGTATAGAGACAAGGCCAGGTCACTGGGATCCTTTACAGTTGTTGGAAAGCTTGTGAATGAACACAGGTTTAGAGGTTAAATACAAGACCACATGCCATATATGAAACCCTAAATAGGCTGCATGTCATATGTTGTAAAAAAAAGAAGTTCCCTCTGAAGTACCCAGAGGGAACCCACACATGCACAGGGAAAACATGCTAACTACCACAACACTGTGCAGCCTGTTGTTTCAGTTTTGAAAACAAAAGGTTTTCCCATTCTTACTTGCAATAGGATTTGAACTGCTCGACAATTCACTTAATCCGTTGTTGTAGTTTTTGTTTCATAATGGACCAATTGACACACAATGGTGTTGCAATAGATGCGGAAGGTAGGTCTTGCCAAAATAAGCAGAATCTTTCATGGGAGGGGGGAAAAAAGAAAGGAAAGAAAAAAGTCAGCATATGTTTCTCCAAACTAATAATTGTGGCTTCACCAATACCCACCACACCATAACTATCATTTGCAGATGCAGCGATAAGTACAAAGAGAGAGACAGTGGTGGTAATGTCATACTGGCACAAACCCTGGAGCTACTCCACAGAAAGAGAAAAAAGGATCAGTTCCCAATGCCATAACAGCTTTCTCGTCACGGACGTGATCCATCAGACACATTAGAACAAAACTAATTTGAATGAGATGACCACTCTGAGCCGGTTCAATCACTAATGGACTACCTCAGACAAGTGTTGTTTGATGCTGTGATCATGCCTAAAGTCTACTTTAGAAAGCAAGTACTTCCTGCTATCACATCAGTGTGAGCAAGACAGCAGGGGCAGAAACAGATCATGTACTTTAAATGGATATTTGTTGCTACCGCTAACCTTTGACATCCACGTAACGATATAGGCAAAGTTGATACAAGAGTTAATTTCACCGGTATAAGCCTCGCATCCTGATTATCCAAAGCGTGTGACTGTCACAGCACAGAGCTGGTCCACATCCAGAGTTCCTCATGTTGCTGGATCCAGGCAACAAATGCCACTTGGTTAAGATTAAGGAAAGACTAATTTGATTTAATGGTTTCATTTAATAGCTGTCAAGAATTATATATCTTTACATGTAGTCATTAACATTTTCCCTCTATTATATTCCTTCTATGTATATTGTAATCGACAATGTGTTTTTAAATTAAATCAATGTAAAGTTGTTTTTTTTCTTTAGGGTGGAGGAGCTCAGCTTGCACTGAGTTTAAAAATATCAGTTAGTGATTGAAAAAACACAAGCTGTTACAGTTCATTGAATTAACACAGTATTTGTATCATTGCCATCTGACTCTGAAAGAAAGTCTTATCTAAAAAAAAAATCTTTCTGTATCATACTATTAGTAGTGCGAACCCCCTTGGCCTCAATAATTATGGAGTGAAAATTAGATGTACTCTGGTATTCTGCTATAGAAAAATATTACAAAAACATAAATAAATTCCATTTGAATCGCAGAGGAAGTAAGTTTACTATGAAGATAAAAGAGTTGTATGTTTTTCTTCTCAGAAAAAAAGCACCAGCGCTGTTTTGAAATCTAAACGGCAATCGTTTGACCATCTCACACCATGCAAATATTATTCAAGTTCATAATCGTTTCTCTGTCTGATCTCTTCAGTTTTTCTCCTGCTTGCATTTTCCACAAGATCTAATGTACTTTATAGATTCTAACAGTTAAAACGAATAGAATAGATATTTTCTTGTGAGAAGGAAGTAAAGAACACAACGGAAGTTTAAAGAATAGCCTGAATCACATACTTGTGATGTTTGCAGCTTTAATCTGTCATTAATGACAGAGTCATTTTAATTCAGGAGTTTTGGCAACTCCCTTGTGACAGTGCCTAATGATGTGGAGAAGTCTTTTTGGCTTTTAATTTACCTCACCTTTTTACTCTGAGGACAGGTTTATGCGTGCTTGTGTGTAAGATCTTAAGTACAAGAACAATTAAACAGCAATAAGCCTCAAAAGAACAAAAGCTGTATTTTGGGTGAAAAAATCTTTTGGCACAGACAGACGCCAGCAAGCGTTCATACACACACAGCAACAGGATGGGAAGTAATGGAGTGAGGAGAGAACGCTGCTGTCTGACTTAAAAAAAATCAACACAGCACAACATGACCATTACACTCACACACACACACATATATACAAAGATCAATAGCCAACAGCTTAAATCTCCTACAAATTGTTCAGAAAAACCAACCCACAGATGTATGCTGTATATCTACATCGACAAAGTCACTGATGATTAAGTTTTCTGTCTGATTCACTGAAACCACAAACATTTCTGTTTGCTTTTGACACGCGCAACTTCAAGTGAAAATAAAGATGCAACAGCAATACACGACACCCCTCGTCAAACCTGAAAGAGTAATCATGCGTGTAAAGGTGTCAAACGTGTGTGTATATCTGTTTTAACCCCAGCGCGGCAATAAAGAGCTGATTTAGTGATAGTCTGGGTGTATCTTGACGGATGTACTTGATATTTTACAGCCAGTTTCTTCCAGACATAACATGACAGAACACGAGACAGACAAATGTAACATTACATTCTCATAGCAATCATGTAGCCAAACACACATACACATATATACTCTCAATGAAAGCTAGTAGTGGATGTCAAAGTGGTGAAAACAATATGGCAGCAGTGAAATTTAGCCCACAGAGACTGCTATCTTTTTTGTACGTTCAAACAGGTCTGTCCAAATTTTCTGATGTATCTATTTGTCTTCAACAATCTGGCCCTTGCACATTTTATGTTGTGGTTTGATCCTGCAGGCTTCAGCTCTATAATCAGTGTATACTGACTATGGGATATATGATGATATATACTTCTACGTTGGGGTTACGGTTCAGTATATGTTCAGCATATCATACTAAAAAAAGATTAAAAAAATTGCAAAAATGCATGTTCGTTCATTTTTTGTCCTTCAACATTTTTTTATATATACTAGTGAATGTTGTACTTGTGGACTCTGGTTCCACGCCTTTATCAATCTCAGAATCTTCTATAGGAACGGTTTCATTAAATGGGTACATTCTGGGTGAAGGCACATACAAACCCTAAAAATAACTTCTCCTTCACAGTTGCATTAGTCATTGCCTTATCTTCACTCGATCTTTCACCTAAAAAGGTTGCCTTGTTCAAAAGCCAGAAGAATCTATATCCATTTCATGTCTGTAAGCTTAATATTAAGCCACCAGTAGCAGGTTAGCTTGGAAATGGTTAGTCTGGCTCTGTCCCATATGTACAAAACAGTAGCCGACCTGTGTTTGTGATATTTGTGTTATGAAAACTATATTAGAATATACTAAATTGCTAAAAAGTTCCTCTTAGATATTCACTCATTTCCATTTAACTGATTGTTATGAAGCCAACAAAAATTGTCATTGTACTTACTTGTCGAATTAATAACAATGAGAAAAAGTCCAGCAGGTTAGCTAAGGTTAAGTTTTATTGTCAACATCAACCATGAATACTCTCATGTATTAATGTATAAATTGCCTATGTCTAATGACAGAGTTCTGCTACTTCAACAGACAGCTGATTCCGTCATCATATATCCCATGTCTAAAAAAGGCTTTGGTGGTTTTTACTATGGGTTTTGTGCTCGACTATTTCTCGACTTCCTGCAGGAAGCCGGCAGAATGTTGCTCCATAAGGAAAAACAATTGCAAAAATTTTCCTCAAAACATTACCACAGGTTTGCTGAATTTATTTGGAGGACAAAGCAAAGCTGAGGACGAATTTTTATTGTGCGCAAACAACTTTCAAAGGCAATCTAACTGTGTAACTTATGTCTCATTGCATTGGATTCCATAGCATTAGGCATTGATAATGTACTCCAAGCCACAGCAATTTCATGAGTGCAGTGTTAAGATGAATTTTCAAGCAGAAAAATTTAAGATCCAAGTTTTATAAATTAAGTTTTTTTGAGAGAAATAGTGGTGACATATCCAAATTAATCTGAAGATGATTTACAAAGATCTTTGAAGGACTCATTGTTTAGGTTTAATTGGTCACATTACTATGGGTAATAATTGTATTGTTTCACTGTCCTGTTATCGATGTCCAGTGAACGGTTACATCTCTTTAAGCAAGCTGATATTGAAGAATTTTTGCCTCAGTGTTTCTGTCCTTCCGTCTCATGCCTCTCTCTCTCTGTCAGATATAGTGGGCCAGTTAACAGTAATTACAAGGTTTCTCGCTAATGAGCGAGGAGCACCCAGCTGTTTCAGCCCCAGAAGACAAAAGGCCTTCACCACACATTCAAACACACATGCACATGCAGACACCGGCTCATGGACACACCTGAGGGAGTCTTGGTTAAATGTCAGGGCTGTTCAGATTGTAATTACAGGTAGATTTGCTGCCTCTCTCGCAAAGCCAAGATAAACCACCTGACTGACACACACAGACCAGCACACACATCCACAAACACACAGTTGCATTCAAAGTCAGACACACACACTAAACTATTCCAGAAAATCAGTACTGAATCTTGTCTTTAGGACGTACCATTTTTGAGGAGACCTTAGTCACAACTTTATATTTCAGCCATTTATAACTTAAGGTGAAATAATCCTTTAAATGTAAGAGATAATCTGTATGTAACATAATGTACATTACCTATGCCTGTGTCTATGTGGCATGCACACGAAGCAAGACATGCCTTTCACACTTGCATAATTCTTTATGTTATCGAGTTGCGATTAAGCACAGTGTTCTTTATGAAACATAAAGACACAATGATTGAGTTTTGGTATCATTAAAAGGATCTGCTCGACAAAAGGAGTTTGTGTATACAGCATGTGTGTCAGCAGTTATATAATTATCATTAGAACCTTTCACTTCTCATTTTCAGTCTCAGCTAAATCTTTATAATCAAAACCAAATGTTTTTAGTTTCTTAAAGTGCAAGAGCTGCATGCCTCATCTCCTCATCTGGTTTCAATATGTAGCCGCATTTGATTGATGACACTTTTTAATTACAGAGGGAAAGTTCTAGTTTAAGTACACAACTTTACTGTTGGTGATTTGCGAATGTTAGCTTAAAGAAATGTAAGCGCAACAGGTGTCTTATTGCATGAATGAAAACCATTCCATCTGAAATATACTGAATACTGCTTCCCAGTGAGAATTTGGAGTCAGTTTGCAAAGGAAACACTGGCAATTCCCAAAATCTGAAAAGCTGTATCACTGTGGTAGGAGGTCTGTGTGGAGGCGAATACACACATCTAGGCAGACAGCCTGCCACCTTCCATGTGTGCGTACAAGTGTCTGAGTGTCTCTGCCTGAGTGTGTAGTAAATGTGATCTGGGCAGGTTCCTGAAAGCATGCTGAGTTGGAGGAGGAGGTGCAATTATAATTTCAGCGTCCCACTGTTCCCACCATAGTTACATCAGTTCTTAGAACCTTCTACACCTATTTTCCCCCGTGATCCTATTCATATCTTTCCTCCAAGGGCACAGACAGCAACATCAGGGGTCAATTTACTGCAATCAAGACCAAATGAGAGTGAAAACAACAACCGCTATCAACAGGCTCACAGAATACATTATTCACACTGAATTTTTCCAGAGATTTCATTGTTTGATCAGCAAATGGACTGTATTGTTGCTTATTATTAATTTAATATGCTGTATCATTCAAAACATTCTACATTTCTATAACTGGGAATAGCTTTGTGAGTTAAAAAATAACTTGATTTACAAAAGCCAATAAGGTAGTGAGTCTTCCCACTCTTTTAGGAGTTCTAAATCTCTACATCTGTGAAAATTCAGGGGCCGTGTGTTTTGGTCAAGGGACTGTGGTAAAAACTTCCGCATGTCTTAAGGTGGTCCATCATAAACCTACAACTTGTTGAAGAAGCCATTTTCTTTTCAGGTTATTCTTGTCCTACAAACACAGCGTGATGCTTGTTTCTACAAGTTATTGATATCTAAATGAAGTTATTCTTACCTCTACCACTAAGATGTTCCCTTTAACTCTGACTGCCTCACAAGTCCAGACATGATCGATCCACACCTGAGTTTGAGAGGTGTTCTTTGTTCTGATGTGTCTTCTAAGAAGGTCATATTTGTGCAGGTCAACTGCAGAATAATATCCTACCACTCCAGAGTCTGCTGAATCTTAAAGGTTTTTGTAGTCAAAGGGAGGCTCTAATTGCTTTGAGTAACTATGACAACACTCAGTCTCAATGAGTTCTCTTGGTCCTCTGTCACTGAAATTGACCACTGCTGTTCCTGTATGCTGTTTCTTATCTAACTTTACAATTTTAGGAGATAAGTTAATCATTTTTACCAGCACTGCCCAAACTTTTGCATGTCACGTCTGCTCCACTTCTGTCATTCTGATTTATATTAGTCTAAAGCTTGCATTTCTTCATTGTGACTTGTCATCTTTCCAGGTGGGGCTCCTCAAGATTGTGTAGCTTTTTGCTTCCAACTTTCACTCAGACATTTTTTGGTGAGAGATTAGTTCTTATATTGGCTCCATCCCAAGGGGACTTTCTGGATTCTTAAGGTTTCCGACAGAGAGATTTCACTTGGTAAAAGAAAGATCTCACCTGAAAAGGAAACATTCACCGAAGACGTACCCACACAGAGAATGATGCTATTGTTGAGCTTTTTGTGTCACTCTGATGGAATAAAGGTGAGAGCAACTGGCTTTTCTTGATTATCATAAGATGCCTGTAATGACAGCATCTGTTTGTAAGCGCACATGCAGGCAAGACAGGTTTTCTGCTCAGTATATCATAACAGAGCCTTCATTATAAGCTTGCAGATGTAACTTGACAACTGCAGTGTGTTGGATGGATAGACACTCATACTTGTACCTCATGTTCTGTGGGTATGTTAGTCACAAGCATAAATGAGTTTTGTTTCATAAGACATTGAATTGAATCTCACCTTTCTACGCTCTGCAAACTACCTGGCATGACAAGGAAAATGTCATGTTTGCCAACGGATTCTCAGAAGTCTACAGCAGCGATAGTCAGTTCATGCTCACTTGACATTCATCATGGTGCATTAGGTTGAATGGTTGCACATCATCAGCAACACAATATTTCCAACAGCGAAAAAAATAAAGAAAGGAAAGAAAAAGAAGAAAAACTATGTAAAACCAGATATGACAGCTTGTTCTCACTGGTGCTACAGCCTGCAGGACAAAAAGAGAAGTGTTTCGTGATGCCATCTCCAAGGCTGAGTTCTCCTGCTGTTCAAACACCAAATATGAAGTTACATTATTCTGTTATCAACATCGTTGCTGACAATGTTGTCGCCCTGTAATAGTCCTCATATACAACTACCTTATTCACACCCAATTCATTTGGTCTGTGATAGCTCATATTTGTTTTTGTTCAAGTTCAGTGCATAAAAACTCCAACAGCTAATTATTTTTTTTTGTACAAAATTATTTAATGTATGTAACACACATCATATGTGTCATATGTATAACGTCAGTTCTTTTTTTCTTTGGCAGTTCCTTTGAATGTTCCTCAGACCTTACATAGAGATGGACAGCATTTATTCCAAGAGTCTTGTGACATACGCATTTCTTTATTTCTGTGTCTTGACTACGGCTTTGTTCACACAGATTTAAATGCACAACAACAACATGTTAAAAACGTGTATGTTGTCAATTCGTAAGGTTTCTTGCACTCTGTAAATGTGCTGCACACCATTCAGAGAAAACTAAAATTGTGTACAATCATTAGCAATTCAAATTCAAATAAGTATTTATCTTTTCAAATGTATGAACAGGAGATTTCTTAAAAAAAAAACTGCACTGCATTGTGCAAATCTTTAAAGGTAAAACACATATTGAAATACAATTTCTGCTTTTCAATAATTGGATAGGTTAGTAGCAACTACAACATCTATACATATTGTAAATCTTTTTCATGGTATGAACGAATTTTTCATCAGCATGAGATTTTTTTCTCTCTTTTCTTTTGTCTAACATCAGTATTCTATTATCATATAAGCCTGCACAAATGACAGAAGCAGTGGTAAATGCAACTCAGGTTGGACCTTGCAGATGCAAAAACATTTCTAAATGTATCTAACTCTAATTTGCAATTTCTGTCATACATCTGGAGGACAAATGAACGAATTACTGGATCCAATCAATATCATCCATAATCATTTTAGATCTCATCATGGGGGTAGCAGTTGGCCTGCAGTTTATCGTGACTGAAAACAGAATAAACCACAGAACTTATTTCATGGCTTCATCAACATAATTGTCTGCAGTTTGTTGAAACGCTGCAAACAAAAGGTTAGCAAGCTTGAATTCAGTGTGTCCTAAACATTTTGCACTTTTTCAGATGTCCTCAGCTCATTCAAATTAGGGCTAAAGTGGCTTCAAAACAGGTCATTTTTTAAAATCATTATTAATTCACAAGCTGATCTGATTTTCATTTCAAAAGTAATATCACGCGTTAAGTTCTTTCCTCCTCTGCTAAGCTTAGACTTCTAAGCCCCACCCGCTCAATTCCACCCTACTGGACCGATGAAGCAGGTTCGTCCTGGAAATGTCCAGTTGTCAGCTGTACTGAGGAGCATGCTTTTTACCTCTACCACCGGCCTCAGAGGATATAAGAACCCAGTGGATAAGCTATATTTGAGAGTAATGTTCCAGCAAGAGTTTGCAAAAGACTGTATGTGCAGGAACCACTTTTCATCCAATTGCTTTAAAAACTTTATCCAGTTCAATGCTGGACTGAAGAAACTGAGCTGCAAAGAGAGATTAGTTCCAACTCTCAGTGTCTTTTTTATTTAGCAGTAACTAACCTGATGGCTTTGGTTATGAAGATGACAAACACCAACATCTAAAAACTTTTTACTGTTCATTTTTGGAAGATTAATATTAATGTTATGGCATTACTCTGTTAACTGAAGCTTTCTAGTTGAATTGTTACATTCTTTGAGAGATGTTTCTCCAGTTTTAGCTTCTCTTCATTGGCTCCCTGTTAAATTCAGAAAATAATCTAAGATTATTCTCCTCAGTCATAGAGCTCTTAATGACCAAGCTTCATCATATCTTAAAGATCTCATTGCTGGATATTTTCCCAACAGAGCACTTCGCTCCCAAACTGCAGGTTTACTTGTGGTTTCCAGAGTTTCTAAAAGTAGAATGGGAGGCAGAGCCTTCAGTTATCAGGCCCCTCTCTTGTGGAATAAGCTACTAGTCTATGTCCAGGATGCAGACACTCTCTCTAACTTTAAGTTTAGGCTTAAAACTTTCCTTTTTGATAAAGCTTATAGTTAGGGATGGCTCAGGTGACCCTGAAATGTCCCATAGTTAAGCTGCTATAGGCCCCGACAGCTGGGGGACGTCTTGTGTCACACCTTTCCTCTCTTTGCCCCCCATTTAATTTCTCATATGAAACTGTATATTTGGCATTATTGTGGTCATTAACTTGTGTTTCCCTGTACCAACAGGTATCCCTTGAATGGTGTTTGTTGTCCCCTCTTTCATGTCCTCTCAAACCCTAGCAGGATGGCCACCCTATCTGAGTATGGTTCTGCCAGAGGTTTCTTCCTGTTAAAGGGGAACTCCGGTATTTTTAAACCTAGACTTTATTTCTGACATGAAATACATTTATCTACTCACAGAGAACAGTTTGGTGAAAGTCTGCGTCCTTTGGAAGATATTTAGCTCTCCTATGGCTGCAAGTAGCCACATAACAGCACCTATGAGCACACTCTCAAATGTTTTTTCATGCCAGAAATAAGGTCTAGGTTTAAAAATACTGGAGTTCCCCTTTAAAAGGGAGTTGTTTCTCTCCATAGTCACCTCATGCACACTCAGGACGGGAGATGAAGGACTGAAGAGAAGTTTCGGTGCAATCTGTTGGTTTCCTTAGCTAGGAAATTGTTTTTGAATTGGTCCTGTATGTAGAAATTGGACTAATGTTTAATTTAATTAATTGGATTTGATTATGATTGCAATGAACTGAACTCCAATTGGCTTGAATTGGACTGTATCATTGAAGTGCCTTGCGATGAAATTTGTTGTAATTTGGCACAATATAAATAAAACTGAATAGAATTGAACCCAACACAGATCCTCTCCTCACTCTCATTGCTGCACTCAACTCTGTGTACCGCTTTCGGTGTGTTAATATTACATTATCTCCGGCTTGTTCCACTGATTATGGGATGAGCAGCTATCGATCTCACCAAAAGGGCGGGGTTGAGCTCTTGCTAAGATTCTACTCCAAAAACAAAGCAATGAAAATAAGGGCTCAAAAGAGGACAAAGACAAGAGGCACTGTGCTTTAACCAACAGGTATTCTAACCAAATCCTGTCTGATACATCTAAAAAAGCTGTCAGCTAAACTAACATCCATATATAAATGTTTATTGCTGAACACTGGCAAAAGTCACTCAGCAGAACCTGTGTCATGGTAGCACATTAATAACCCAATTAAAACACTGTCCTCAGCCATACTGACACTGATAACTTTGCAGCACATTTTTTTAATCAAAACAGCTGTCTTCACCGGTCAAAACACTACTAAATTAATGACCAAAACTGAAACATCAGCAGTCCCATAAGCCTTTGCACCACTGACCCAAAATCTGTCCACAGTCCAAATGACCGTCCCCTGTGGTTCGCTGCACTTTAATAAGATTTACTATCCACATTCTATGTCACCTGAAGGTGGACATTTACCCACAGCATTTTTCTTTTGCCAACCACCATGCAAATCAGGAAGCAGAAACCAGTTTTCAAAACAACCGGTCAACCTCCAAACAAATCAGCAGTGCTATTCCAGTAATCTCATTGTCTTAAGTAGTGTAAGCTTTCCAGTAATGGTGCTCCTAATTGTAGTTGTGTGCCTTCATTGAATCTTGGTGCGCAGCCAAGTGCCTAACTTGCTTTTACTGTTTGGACCAACTACAGTGATGGACAGAGTGACAATGAAGTAACTTTGAATTAACAAGGCTTCTATTTCCCTTTCTGAGGCAGTGAATAGGGAACATTTAGACAACATTAGATAACAAAGACTAGCCTGGGTTTTTACTCTTTCTGAGGCCTCTGTCTCAATGGATTCATTTGGTATTGTAATAATAATTTATATTAATTTGTATTTTCATTTAAGCATTTATCCTTTGGGTCATGCAGTTAAAAGCTTCTCATAGTTCCAATCGCTTGACAGCTTCAAAATAAAAAAAAGAATTAGTCAATTTATTACACTTTGTAATCTAGCAAAAGCATAAAACTCTAAAATGAGATAGCTATAAAATAACATTTTAGTTTTACTTTATTTAGTTATAAACTAAAAAGAAAATTACCATAAATTCACTATAAAATAACTGCAAGTTACGGTTTATGTTAGATAAACATCTTTGCAAGGTAGGCTCATAAACAATAAATCTTGTCTATTAAATAAGGGAAATCTCTGAGCCAAGCAATGCTTTGTTTTGTATCCCATTATCATTTCCCCATCTTCTATTTTATTCATTTTTCCCCTAAAATTCAAAGTAAATAAAATAAAAGAGAATACAAAAAATAAAAAAGCTAAAAAAAAAAATGGCTCAGCACAAACTTTCTACCTCAGACAGTAAAAAGCGAGCAGGAGATCCTTTGTGGACTCGGGCTTTGATGACTTCTGTGCAGTGCCAGAAAAATGTTTGTGTGGAAACTGAACCTGATCAGTTGTGTGAAGTCGAGAGCAGCATCTTTTGAACACAGTGACCTTCATGACATGTGTGGAGTCCACTGCTCCTTGTGGATGGATGGATTTTAATTTTGTTGATTTCTGCTCTATAAAAGGCCCAAGTTTGATCCAGTGACTCAATTCCTTTTATCTTTCAATCCCTTTTATCATGCCATTTCTTTTGATCTCAAAAACTCATTTCAGCTCATCCTCTACCAGCCATTTGGATGTTGACTAGCCCTTAGAATAGGCTTTTGCCTCCTTTGCTTGTCAGAAGATGTACACCAAATTACATCCAGCAGACTGCAGAGACAAGGTAAAGACATCACTTGGAAAAGTTGAGAGCTGCTATGATACAATGTTATCTTTGTGGCATTGCTCTTTTTTTTTAATGCTATAGAATTTGTTTACACTTTCTCATATGTTTTGATGGTGTCTGTGCACCCGCAAGTTAAATGGTTACCCATTGAGGGAAGCAATGCCTCAGCCAAAAAAGAATATTTATGGTTTAATTTATGGTTTTAAGCGACGGAATTAGGATTCAATTGCTCGCTGTATCTTTAAAGTCAGGGGAGCACTTATCTACAGCCCTATGAGCTGTAACTTATTTTAAAATGACTAACTGATGGTAATAGTACGCTCAAGGTTAACTTTCATTACAGGCAAAAGAACAAAGCTTAACATTTAGGAATTGCAACCCAGGTGGCAGGAAGTCATTTGAATGGAGGCTAAGCACAAAAAGTATTCACAGCTTAATATCCAGCAAAAAACATGTATGAAGGTTCAAAATAGAAAAAAATGGAAGTTTAAATGTTAATTAAGGGGTTCTGTCTAAAACATATATATGTTTAAAAGCAGACCATAATCTTCTCCAAGTGCTGTGAGTACAACTGCCATTACACGTTTAATGATACTGCTGTCAGTACTGGTGGACATTTCACTTTAAAAAAATAAGCAACAACAAAATTAGTATATGTGAAAACATCCCCATCATATTTTAAAAGATAAAGAAAACACTGCCAGTGGCTGTTCTGCCCTTTGAGTAATCAGCATCAGGCATCGGGAAGTCTACACTGGTCAAACAATAAGTTACAAAGGTGAGAAATTGCTTCAGAAGGACAAATACATATAACACAGGGAGATGACAGAATGGGAGTACACTGTACGGTTGTAGTCATGCAGTTAAGCATCTGCTCTCTGTCTGACCCAGTGACCCTGAGTGAGCGAAGAAGGGAGACAGTCAGAAATAAAGGGAGCAGGATAGGGTCAGGGTATGAGAGAAACAGACGGCCAGGGCCAGAGATCAAAACGTTTAATGTTGGCCACTGTGACTCCCTGCTGAGCTTTTCTTCTGCAAGTTAGACAAATGTAGTACATTTTCGCTTCTGATATGTACCACATGCATGCCAAGTTCACTTAAGCAACAATAAGACATGCACAAATACCACATGCAATCATAAATAATACATATTCTGATGATACATTTGCAAACATTTGCTATACTTGTTTCTCTTTAATCTTAAAGCTGTTTTGCCATTTCGATTGCTCATTTACAGAGATTAGATGTTATGTGTTTATACATGACTGAGCAATAGTCTTGAGCCATCATTTTTTTTTTGCTTTCAAGGATACAGACAGACTTTTTTGTAATCTTCCCCAGCTTTCTGAAGGTTCTTCAAAGGTTCCTTTTCTTTGCACTTGTTTCCATATGAACTCATTTTTTTGTTTTGACGCCCGACACTATTCAAAGGGAGAAACGGTGTTTTCTTACACACATAAGACAACTCCGTGAACTGGTTTTTAAACAGTTTTTTAGGCGATTTAGGCACACATTCTGTTCATATTTCCTTATTTGCATCTATTTTTTTTTTCACCAGCAAGGTGATTCCCAAAGTGCTCTTAGTGGTATATCTCAACATGGTGCGATTTGAGGAACCTTTACAAAAAACAGGGTGGAGAATAAAATAAGTGTCGGGCCTGAAAACCCATCTACAGCAGACAAAGACCTGACAAAGGACCTGGGAGATGCATCTGGGCCTTCAGTTGATTCATCTACTGTTCACTGAAGTCTCATCAAAACAGGTGTCCATAGCAGGGTGGCTGTCAAGAAGCCAGATTACACAAGATCTGAACTGAAATTCAGTGGCAACAGGAGTGTGAATTCTCCCCAGAGCCCAGACCTCAACATTACTGAAGCAGTGTGGGATCATCTTGACAGAGGATGAAACAAAAGGCAGCCAACATCCAAAGAAGAGCTTTGAAATGTCCCTCAATAAACCTGGAGAACTATTCTTGAAGACTACTTAAAGAAATTACGAGAAAGTTTGTCTGACAGGGTTCAGGCTCTGTTGAAGAATAAAGGTGTTCAAATAAATGATTAACCATTCTTAAGCTTGTTAAAAATGTGCTGTATTTACCTCATATATTGTGATTCCATTTATGTTTGTGCAAGTTTCAATATATTGCAGCAATTGTTTTCTGTTTTCCCCGCACTTCATGAAGAAATGAGGGGTGGGTGAAGACGTTTGCACAGGACTGTGTAGACAAAATGATGTCCGTGGCAATCATAGCTCTTTCAGTTAACACCCTAGTATGGCCTGCAGAGGCATCCACCTTTTATTGGGCATGATGGAAGCAGCTGAAGCAGGACAGCTTTTTAAAACAGCAGTTTTAGAGAAGATTTGTCTTGAATACTGCTATAAAAATAAGACCTTTAGATTCCCAGCGCAATCGTTTTGGCTTAGCAGTCTCTTTGGAGTAATTCTTTTGCCAACTATAAAGAAATTTATACATTTCCATTCACTTTGCTTGTTTTTTTTTTGCTGTCATTGTTGTTTTGTTTGTTTTTTTTAAATAAAGCTATCACAAAAATAATCCCAATATTGTGTGGGGTATTAATAAATCATTTGTGTTGCCACGGACATGAGGGTAAGTAATAAAAACTGAGGAAAGAGAAGGGAGGACAAAAGAAGCAAGGAGAGGAGTGATGTTAGGTAAGCAGGTGACAGCAGTTGCCTCCAGCTGTGAACTGAGTGCGCCCAGAAACAGCCTGACAGGGCCTGCTGGGGAAATGAGTCTTCTGTGGGAATAAATCTGACAAGTACACACACACGCATGCACACAGAAAATAGTGGGGCACCCTGTGCACGAAAAAAGATTCGCACATACATAGACAGACTGAACAACAGTACAAAAAGGCTCCCAAGGCGCAAGACTGAGACAGGATATACATCATTACTAAGGAAGAAATGCATCACCTGCGGAGCTTTGCGACTCCAATAAGACAACAGGGGAAGGTGAGGGTGCTCATGCATACAAACACAACTTAATGATTACAATAATGATAATAATCCAAAAGCTTGCTTGTTGTGTGATATTGTTGTTCAAGCTTTTAAAAAAAGGGGGCCAGAATTGTGTAATAGCCCAGTAAATACAATAAAATACCCTCATAATCGTGGCAGCACGAGCTGACGTGCTAGTGAAATTGTGAGTGGTTAGACTGCATGGTGTATGTGATGTGTGCTGATGGCATTATTCTGTAGGTTAGGGGGATCATGGGCATTACTGTCACCAGACACCAGGTCTGAACACACTAACATACAAAAACACCTGCTGCTGCTGCTGCAGCTGCTTACTCATTTCCTCTCTCTGTCTTCTAGCTCCCACATGTGCCCAGTTGTGTCATTTTTATAACAGGCTAAAATGTATCACGTTTTGCGACATAATCCCTCGAACAAGATTAAGCAAACCAATCTAGATCTACTTATATGAAAATTATTTGTAAAAACTTCTTGTGTTATTTAATTACGACCGTTGGAAAGTTGAGATTGTAGCATATGTTTTACTATCCCTCAAACTGAAGAATAATTAGTGAAGACATTTTTAAAAAGCCAGTTTTGATCGGTCTCTTTATTTTCTAGGATCTATGGTGATGTTTTCTTACAGCTACACCAACACAAATTATGTTCAGTGTTTGTCTTTTTGTAAAATTGGCTGCATGTTTTATGGATCTCATCAGCTTCATTTATGGCAGTAAATAGTAAGTTAGAAAGGGCCTTTTTGGAGAGAGGTGAAAAAAGGCAATACTCACCTGCCTCTGAATAACATAAATTAACTGGCAAAGTTTTTTATTTCCTTTTTCTTCTACTTTGGCAGCCTATTTCTCTTTTTGAGGATGTGTGTCTGTGTAACATTGTAAGTGATCAGGTGTAGCTAGCACCGACTGAGATGATGAGTTCAATTTCCGTGATGATCTGATAGACATAACACCACGGCTGACTTTAAGGATATCCTATTAATCTAATTAGTTCTAAACTATAGTTAGGACTGGGCAAAGGAGCGGAAAATATAAAAACCACTTTCTTTAACATGTTTCACTGTGTCTAAGAGCTTTTTGAATTGCGTGGTGATTAATTTAAACCACAAAAAAAAATCTAATAACAAATTTAATCAAAATCATCAAAAACCATGCTATTAATATCTTTTCATGAAAATTGTCCATCATTAGTATTGCAGTTAATTAAAGCCTTGTATTATATCCATAATATAATGAATGATATAATATATGCATATAATCTGACACATCATTTAAAGACCGTTACCTACAACTATCTGCATGTGCTGGACATGCAATGCAATCATTCATTAGGATCTCACATTTATCATTAGCCTATTTAGGTTGAGGATATGATTAAAAATACTGAGGAATAAGAAGAGGTAAATCAATCCACCTTTTACAAGCAGGATGAGTAACCAGGGGAAGCTGGCAGCCAAAATTACTAAAACAGGTATAAATCAAAGGCTAGGTGACAGGACTGAAAACAAATTTGTTTTTGGTTACACTGACATGATTTGGCCTGTGGAGCTTTTTGTGATAAACAGTCTGAATTAATGAAGATAATAAAAAACCTCAATACTTGTGTCTTCTCAGTCCCACTCTGTTTTGGTGCTGGTCTTGGAGAAATTTAACAGGAACTACCTCATGTATTCTTCCCACAGAGTAGCAGACAGTCATTCAGGGCATCAGTATCTTCCTCAAGGACAGCTTGACACGGACAGACTGCCCTGTCACCAGGGAGTGAACCTTTGACCAACTTGGTTGTTTGTTTCCACCAATCTATTCCCCTCTTGTATGTATTCTTCCCCATTTTGCACCAAGATCCCATCTTTAATGCAACACCTCCTTCTATACTGGCAGTAATGCACATTTCTTTACATAGACAGAGACACACACTCGTTTGGTTTATATGCTCATGGGAACTCTTTTTTGACACAGTGCATTCCCATGCTCCTTATCCAAACCTTAACCATCACAGCTTAACAACCCCCTGACCCTATACCTAAGTGTAACCCAATTCTAACGATGACCCCAGGTCTTAACTCTTAAAAATCCCTTCATCCCTGTGGGGACAAAATTACAGCACCCAAGTTTATAGGCAGTTCCCATAAGATGGTGTGTAATCAGGTTTTGGTCCCCATCTCACACACAAACACCAACAGTGAGTACCAGCTGGTTATGAGTCTGTCTGTCTTTGTTAATTTCTTATCCATCTATCTCTTAATGCATCACAGAGTCTGCATATGTGCACATGCTCATCTCCTGTCCCTGTGCATGTGTGTGTGGACTTGAGTGTTTGTGTGTGTTTGAAGTCACACCCTCAGGGTAACACATGCTATCTTGGTGTGCCCAGCATATTTTTGTATATTTATAAGCCTGCGTGTGTTTGTGGGTACATTCTACTCAACATGCTCACGTCATGTCTACTTCTAATCATCTCTGAAATAATGAAGAGGCTACAGAGTACTGACAGATTGTGCATCTGTGTGAGTGTGTAAGTCCATGTGTGTGCCCGTGTGCATGATGTCACAGAGACATGCAGGTCTTTCCAGGATTCTGCAGAAATCTCATATTTCCCAAATGACACCTACTGATCATGTTGGGAACTGAGGGGGATTTTTCCAATTTGATAGGCCTATAAGCAGAACCGTCTTTATTTAAAACACTTTCGGCAATGCATTTAGATAACCTAATTTCTGAGAAACACACATTACCCACTCAATAAAGACAATTAAAGATTCATTAGAAATTTCTCATATAATATTTTTTCAGTTTTTTGTAATGCAGAGAGCCCCCATACCATGCTCTTCTTTTCAGTTTTGAATAATTATGATTGAACTCCTTCCAGTCGTGACACCATTCTGTAAACACACAGTTGGAACATAACTATACTAACTATACATATATATATAAATATATATCCTATTAATATTCATTTTTATCTGAGAGATCCACATTCAATTGAACATACCTGTTGATAGTAGATACAGTTCAATGTGCGCAATCTGACATTTCTAAAAAAAAAAAAAGATAATAAAGATAATTGAAAGATGTGGCTCTATAGCAGTGTATTGCAATCTGTGTGTAGGAATTTAATGTGTTCCTTGTTATGAGAAAATGCCCACATGGGAGATAAACTGAACCGTACCCAAAGAGAAGTTGTTTTCAGAGAACTGACACTTATGACAAATACACTGAAGAAATGGGGAGAGAGGGGAGGAGTATAGGCAAGACGTATGGACAAAAGAAAAGAAAAAGAAAGGGGTGATGGTGGAGAAGAGATGGCAGATGTGAGATGAAGGAAAGGTGGCGATTACAAAGTCATCATATCTTGAAGTCAGCACCAGGAGGTGGTAGGGAAAAAGAATTGGATATTAAGAAAGGAAGGAGGAGAATGGGAGAAGAGAGAGAAAAATACCTAGCCATGGAGCATCCAAAACCCAAGTAAGTACAAAAAAATACAAGGTTCATAAATACTTGACAGACGGAGTTCCCCTATACAAGGTTTCATGTAAAAATATAGAAAGTACATGTCCAGGCAGTAGCTGTCCACCGATGGTTAGTTACTAAATGCAATTCTAAAAAAAAAAGTACCAGGATTTGCATTCACAGGCAAGTATCAGTAAAATAGGTTTTGGTGGGAAATTAGTGCTTCTTAGACAATCATAAAACATGATGAAAATATTCATACATTGTCCACGACAGATTTTGTGCACCAAGTCGGCGCCATTTGGCAATTACTACCATCTCTAACACAACCCTCCATTTTCACAGTAACAAAGATCATTTGTCACCTGACTGACTGGCAATTTCATGGCCTTGGAGGTGTGGCCTGTTTCTTGATTGTTTGATGACAAATGAATGAGATGAAAAAGTCTACAAATAATTGGTGGCCGTTTATGGGAATTCTCAATATGCTCTCCATAGACTCTGCAATACAGGTATCTAGTATAATGAAAGGTTTGTGATCCCAAGTACAAAATATCTATCAAACAGGATAGAGGCAATGTTATACCATGAATCACGTGGCTGTCAACTGAACTATGTCATTAGCATTTACTGATAACATAACTGCTGACAGAAGCAGGGGAATGGACCATACAGATGGATAGTCACCTGAAACATACTGCAAAAACAATCTAAGAGCTTCTAAAAGGTACGGAAATGCTACAATCAGTCATGAGACCTCAGCCCAGTTGACTGTGCTTTTAGATGACTGAAGTCAAAATTGCTAGGAGTTAAGACCCACACACAAGCAGCAACTGAAGTCGGCTCAAGCAAAGCCCTGGCAAAGAATCTCCAGGGAGGACATAGCATCTGGTGATGTCAATGCCGGCACAGAGTGCAAAGGATTCACATCTTAGTAAGACAGTAACCCTGAGACTTTCATTTATCTAAGACTATTTTTGCACCTGGAGTGATGATGCATGGTTAAAAACAATTAATACATTAATAAGGTAAATACAGTTGCAATCGCTAAATGGTGAAACTCTCAATTAAAGATGAAAGTCTGTACTTCAGTCATAAATTGATTTATTTATATCTGATCCAGCCTAGTGATGCACAGCTGTCATATCATGAAAATAAATCCATATTTGAATTTTAATGTATGTTTATAAAAAGTGTAAGGGTGATTCTTTATTTTTTTATTTTGCAGATATCTACAAAATGTGTTATTGTTGTTTAGTCTTTGATAAACTAAATCTCTGATCTGTAAAAGCAAAGCATAGTTGCAAAGGCAATTATATTACTTCCTATTTTCCATTAACGATTGAAGAACGGACCCTTGTTTGTTTTATATTTTTGTTTCAATGAGCCAGACTTTCACTTTAACTTCATTTAAAATGTTCTTGAGCAAGAGAAATCCAGGCTTTCTGATGGTCTGAAAACTTGTTTACTTATTTTCCGTGCAGTCCTTGTACCTGGCCAGGAGACTGTGATTTATGTTTGTTAACACACAAACACACACATACAAACTCCCGTAATCATTCGAACATAAAATAAGCATTTAACTTAAGGGATGAACCAGATATATAATTCATTCCCATTTCTGTACTTGCAGAGTGGACAAGGTGTTTTCAAAAGCACAAACAGCCCAAAAGTCAGCATGTGTTGTCTTAAAGAGGGTCTTTAAAAAAAAAAGAAGAAATAGCAGCAAAGAAGGAAAGAAGTGCCAGGTCTAAAAAAAGGAACCATCTATGGCCGATGAGGAGTTTCTGTAAATTATGTACTGAAGGAATAGCAAAGATCTGACACAGGACCTGAGAGACGCAGGTTCCCTGAAGCCTCATCAGAAATGGTCCCCATGGAAAGGTGGCTGTCAAGAAGCCATTCCGAGAGAAGTGTATGCCAAATTACACAACAACTGGACTGGAAATCAGTGACATCACATCTCATGGAGGGATGAATCATCCCAGAGCCCGAACCTTAATATCATGGAAGCAGTTTGAGATCATCTTGACAGAGAACGGAACAAAAGGCAACCAACAAATCTGGCAGAACCATTCCTGAAGACTGCTTTAGGGCTTGTTTAAGAGGGTTTTCAGCTTTGTTGAAGCATAAAAGTAGTCATATCAAGGTGGTCAGTGAATTTCAAGCTTGTGCTCTGTTTTTACTTGTTGCATGGTCTTTTTATGTTTTAATAAATCATTGCATCTATTTCCCATTTTCCTCATAATATATAAAGAAATGAGTGGTGGCTCAGGACTTCTGCACAGTACTGTATATGGTTAATGACACACTACACACAGTTATCGTAAGAGTTTGATGTCATGGTCAGTTTCATATGTATATGTATAGGAATTAAAGAGGCAGGTGTTGTGAGAGGCTCATTTTTACTTAACTGTATAAACATTGTGAGATTGTTATATGACTAGTTGTTAAGAGAAATGGGTGGAGAGAGACAGAGGAATAAGGAATGAAAACAAATGAAAACAAAGAAAAGAATGGAAAAAATGGAAAAAATGCAAGTGACAGATGTGAGAGGCTAGCAATATCAAAGCAAACCATTAACTGACTTGTGTTATATTTCCACCCCAACCCCTCACCACCATGGCTGTTTGACTTCCTGAGTCTCATCTGCCCTACTCTCTCTCCCTCGTTCTTCTCTGTCTTTCTTTGAGTCAAAGTATTTATATGATCAAGAGGCTGACTCTGCGACAGACACATCTTCCTCCCAGAGAAACCAGCCGTAAGCCATGGGATTAAATGTGTGTTAGAGAGCCTGCGCCGTGCTAATGCTCAGTGCGAGAGTGCTCGCCAGGCTCAGAGAGTACACACTGTGCTAATAGTCCAAATGGATGAGTGCGAGGGAGAGAGACAAAAAGTTGCCTCAAAGCTCGCCAACAATGCACAGCATCAACTCTACCTAGAATATCAATGGATAACTGACAACAGAGAGTGATGACCAAAATGTTAGATCAGTAACTCAACACAGATAAATGATTGGTAGTGGCAAATTAATGGACAACATCAATCAGTGACTTATAATCAGCAGCAGGCTTGCTAACCGTGCCAATCAATCTCTGATATTCAGTGGTCGTTATGAAAAGAGGTTAAAGGGCCATTTCACTGCCCCTCACAGCCTGTGCAATTTAACACTGATGACTAGCATTAAATTACTAGACTCTACCAGGGGGTGACTGATAAATTTCAATTTAGCCATGTTGCAAGAACAAAGAATTGCATTTCCAAGGCTCGTCGATATAAATTAAATTAGCTATTTTTATCCATCTGGGTTAATTGAATGGCACATGCTACAGACTAGCCTTCAGCAGCAGGAGTGACAATCCCTCATCCCACTGATGAGCAGAGGTAGATTACCTGGCTGTCTAATTGATAATTAGTGCTACATGATTGATCAGTGTTGGTCCTTTGATTAAGTGCCGCTGAGATCCATACACAGCCAGTAAAAGTCTGTGATGAAGTTATATCTTAAAGATGGTGTTGAGAAAGTGTTCACATACAAATATGCTGCAAAAGTGCAGGTTGAGAGGCTGGACGCTTCTATTGTTTCAAGTATGACAAGCTAAATGTAGCTCAAAACCCATTTAGATCTGAGAGGTGGTAAGAAATGAAAAATGTGTGTGGGTTTTTCTTCTTTTGAGTATGTGCACGTGTGATTTGGCATGTTTGGTGAGTAAATTAAGCCTCTGGAGCCACAGGACAAATCTGACAGATGAAATGAGAGGAAGGGAGAGGGGAACGTCAAATAAATGCTGAGCAGAGAAGAAAAAAGTAGAGGAGCAGGGGACAGAAGAAGAGAGGAGAGGTAGAGTTAAGCTGAACAGAGAGTGGAAGGGAGAGGGGGGGATGAGTAAGAGGGGCGTAGGAGTAAGAGGGGGGTAGGAGTAAGAGTATAGCATTTTTCAAGACTATTACAAAGAAGAAAAACTTCACCTGAAGTATAACAATATTTAACATCAAGGGGAACATTTTCATAAAAAGCCAAACATTTCAAATAGGAAGGTGAGGAGGGTAAAATGTTGGAACATTTCATCATCTCTCTTCAAAAGACCCCTTTGTTTCACAGCACAAAGACTTTGAGGAACACACACTGTTTAATTAAAACCCAAGAATTATGACAAAGGTGCAGTTACTTATTAAATGGTACTGGGTATTTTTGTCAAATGTGTTCAACTAAGTTGAGAAATTAACATTTTTGTCAAGTGGCTACAGCCCGATAAGGATCCATTACCACCTTGTTCATTACTTCAACGTCCAGATTGCTTTTCAGAATAGCACTGCAGGTCCATACAATGATTGGTTACCTGCCAATGGCTGGTAGAGCAGACTAATTTACCAGCCACAGCCAAAATAGAGAAGCATTTGGCTGGTTTTAATTTTCAGCTGCTTTTTAAAACCTCGGTCCCTAAATTGTCAGCATGCATCAAGTAGATGCTTATTTAGATGTCTATTCTTTTTTTTTGGCCTCTATACTTTAAGTTTTTACTTCCTGCCAGCCTACACATCTACGTTTGATGTTTTATTTAACCTGATAGTTTGGTAAAAATGAGCATTTAACTACTGTGTAGAAATGTTTAAATAAAAATCAATAAAAAGTAGTATGATACTATGAGATATCTCACTGCTTTGATAGCCGCAGGGAGATCAGTGCCAGAATCTATGCCCCTGAGGGTTTAGAATGAGACCTTTTTTGCCTGAGGAAATCCTACCTTTCTTGCGTATGTTTGGTGGACATCCCACAAATCACAATCTCCCATCTGTTGGTCAAAGTGAATAAAATAACCTTTTGAAACAGGCTACAAACAGGCAAGTTTCCTGCTGTTTTTTTTTTTATCTACAAAGCTCCATTCTGTTACCATCCTCAGTCATGTGTTTCAGTTTGCCCTTCCCAGTGTCGATTTGTTTAATCGCTTTAGAAATCCATAGTATTCTGGCTCAGTCAGCCTACACACGATTTCCTTACACTGGAGGATCATGCAGACTTTACAATGACAAATGGTTCTCAATAGCCTCAACAATTATATTTGCTTTCTTGTTCAATTCTCATCTTTGTCTCACCTTTTTCTGCTGTCCAAAACTTAAGCTATGTTGTCTGACAAAATCTGTCATAAACCTAGTTCTGTTGAAGCTCTAAACGTGTTCCATCTCTGTCTATTCTACAGTTTCTTAACCCTCCTTTCACTCAACTATTTATCAGTCTCATTTGTTTCTACTTTTAGATCAACTTTCTCCATACTCTTCTCTTAATTCTATGTATAGTTTTCCACTTCACAAAGGCCTCACCAGACAGACCAATGCATGTCTTGACATGGTTGTATGTATTCTTACTCAAATATGTGTGTTCATAACCTGCTTTAACTACCAATTCATCACATATGGACATTTGGTTTCACCATGTGGTGGCAGTTTTTAAGGCAAAGGATACTCATGTCATTACCCTGAAAGTCTGCTGTAAGACTGTAGCCTGAGGTGGTCTGAAAGTCATGTCACTCATGGAACACATCACTATTGTAATCCAACATTGAAGCAACATTTTCTAAGGATAAAATTGTGCATTTGTGTTTTAAATTGTAAAAGGATTCCTTTTTTTGTTTGTTTGTTTGTTGTTGTTTTTTACCCAAAGAGTGACTTTCAGCAAAAATGTGGAGTAACATTCTAACACTTTTTTTTTTAAGCATGAATGGGCATTTATAATCCAGTCAGAACTCAAACTCAGGTTTCTGGAGTGGAAATCCACCTTCAACCACAGAACATGGTCTTTGTCTGACCTCTTAAGTTCTCACTTGGAAAGATACAGATATAGATCACTAAACACTGTACATTGAAAAAAAATCACGCTAGAGGGGCATCCAGTGCTTTGATGTGTGACACCCAAGGGCTCCTGACCAAGCAAGTGCCAGTATGTGACGAGTTGGGGGTGAGAACATGGTCATGTAGAATTTGTGAACTGGATAAGAAAGAGAAAATAAATATGGAAAGGAGCACAAAGAAAATATATGTTAAAACTGAACATTTCAGCATTTTATTTCACTCAAGTGAGGAAAGATGGGGGGAGTAAAAGATAAAGGGGAGAGGCAGGGGAGAAAAAGGGAGGACAAGGACAGAAAGTGTGTGAGACTGAAAAGGTGGAAGATATCAACATTGTTTAACATCTTTAGAATGAAATACAACAAATAAGAATAAATGGGCATCGAGGTAGAGATTTAGGACTAAAATGCTATGTAAGGCTTGGGCCTCATCACTATAAACAACTCACGTTCACACATCCACACAAAATCACAGGCAAACACACTCCCGCACACACTTTGGTATAAGCAACTCACGTTCGCTGCCACAGCCCAAGAGCTACCGCAAGAATATTTATTGGCTACCAGCTCAATGGCTGTATTGAAGAGAAGGATGGGGAGGGAGGAAGAGAGAAAGACAGAGAGCAAACTGAAGAGAGGAGAAAATGAGGAAGTCGGGAAAGAGGCTGTTGCCACTTCTTCCCCTCAGTCTTTTTTGCCTTCATCCCTGTAAGGAAATTTCTGTTTCTCTGCTTTCCTCCGCAACACACACATCCACGCGCAGGAAGCTCCCTTCTCACTCACACACATGCACCGACACCTCGGAGACATCCTCACGCGCACGCAGACATCGCCACACGCAGAAGAAGAAGGAGCTTCTATCTCATGACTGCAGTGAAAAAAAAAGTCTCGCCCAAACCGTGATTGTGCGTCTGTGGGGGAGGACATTTATGTCACTGCGTGATTACACTCATGCATGTGTGTGTGTGTGTGTTTGGTGGTGGGGGGGTGTCGCATCTCCTTACCTTGCGCGCGCCAAGAGAGCGAGCACATAACAAGACTCCACAGAAAACAGCGCATCACCGTCATCCCTCCGTCCGTCAACCTCACGTTCATCCCTCTCATCCTTCTCTTCGTCGTCACCCTCTTCATCCTCCTAGACGAGAGGTGCGCCAGACAGCGTTCCGTGCCGTTATTAGTAATATCATTAGCATCAATACATCTTCCGCGAGCCGAGCGCGAGCCCTCTAAGCTCTCACCGGGCCGCATGCTGCTTCACATCCAGAAAACGGAGGGAGAGAGAGGGAGAGGGAGAGGGGGGAGAAAACGAAAGAAGGGGGAGGGGGGTAGAGGGGAGACGCGTGCGTTTTCCTTGCCTCCTCCTTCTAACATAGACTAGATAAATCCTTCAATTCCGAAAAATGAATTTTGTCAACATCCAGAGTGGAAAGCAAAGACGCAGAGGAGGCAGAAGGGACGGACGCACAGGTTGTCTCTCTGCTAGCGATGCTTGTCGTCACTATATCTCTGTTCTGTTCAGTTCCATCGCAAAAAAAAGTAATAGAAAAAGAAGAAGAGCCTCAAATCCACTCCTCCCTCAGCTGCATCCCATCTTCATTCTGATGAAATCCTTCTTTCTAAATAGGCTTTGGCTTTTTCCGTTCCTCATCCCTCTGTGCCGTTTTAGTGTGCGTCTCCACTCCCATCCAAAAAAATCCCTTTAGCTCTTCTCCCGACTCTTTTCCCACTGGTATCTCTGGGTCACAGGGATCTCTGTTCTGTATTTCTTTCCTGTCCGGATAATCCTCCTCTCCTCCTTCGTCTCTTGACTCATGCGTCGGTGAAACCTTCTTTTCCTCCTCTTCTCCCCCTTTCCACCTGTCACAAACTGCGAGGGAATTTTTGCATCTTTACCCCCTGAAAGAAAGGAAATTCGTTATTTTCATCAATCTCTCATTCGTCTGACTTCTTTTCAAATAAACATCAACTGTCACTCCTTTTCATATCCTTACCAAACAAGGCAAACCAGAGCTTTCTCGTTACGTTGAGACAGTCCTTTAGTTCTCTTCGGAGGTCCAGGGAGTCAGAAATATTAAAAATCCCTTTTCTTGTCACAAACCAGAGGATGCACGCACCCTTCCCAATGCTCGGTCCACTCTTCTCTCCCGGTGAAGCAGGTTGGTGCGTCTCTTCCCTCTGCCAGCCGGTACAGAGATGCTGCCTTCATGAACTCCTCGTTCTGTAAGCTCCCGCTGCTGTTCACGTGCTCTTCGTCGGAAATGATCATGTAAAATTGACTTTTTAAAAGGTAGACTGCTGTTCGGGTGGTTGATGGTTTATTAAATCACATAAGATATAGACAATCTTCTTTACCTGTGCGAAAAGGTAAGAAAGCGTTGATGTCCACTGGCACTGAAGAACGGATGCTTGTCAGAGTTATTGTATAAAACTACAGCAAAACGAAGAAGAAGAAGAAAGACAATCGCGCAGAAAATTAAATAACATCTGAAGTCACGCAAGGAGACTCTTGTAGATTAACTGCGTACTGACTTTTTAGCCACATGGACCAACCATCAATGACACTCTAGTCATCACTCGTTGCTTCATTTGTCTTCTGCAATGAAATCAATACAAGAAGGAAGAGTTTGTGATTTTGTGGCAAATGGCAGAAACAGACAAGAGTTCATCTATTGCTTCAGTGAAGTGACACCATTGAGGTCCTGAGTCTTTTGATATGTTTAGAAGCAATTTTAGCATTTATTCATTATTTAACAAGAACAATATATACAATCCATAAATAAATATAAGCCATACATGCAGTACAATTTGAACAAATACCAATTAGCCCACAATCATTTCTATCACTGTGCAGATTCTAAAAAAAAACAAAACACACAATTCATGTTTTACTTTAAATTAAAATGGAATAAATTCAAGAAATATTGATTCACATTTAATTCAAGTTATGTTAATGTTCTAATTTTCAATACCAATAAAGCCTGATCAATTGAATAATGGGTTTATCCCAACATGTGTAACCTTCAAGTCAGCTGACCAGAGGAACAGAGGCATTCATCTGTTTGAGGCTGGCTCAAGCAGAAGCCAGTGGAATGAATGTCAATCTTTCCACGATAGTGCATCTGCAGTAAGGGCATAACAATGCTGAGGCTGTCAATGATGAAATCAGGTTTGCTTATCAGATGTGTTGAAATGTATGCAAACCCTTCCAAAAGGCAATGCCAGCTCCTGACAGCGCGGACTGAATGGGCAGCTATTCCTTACAACCTGGTCAGAAAGCACTGCCCAATTATAGCATCAACTGGTGCCAAATTATAAAGAATGCACTTGTTATTTACCATGTAAGCCTATGTTCTTCTGTGTTTAGACATAAACAATGATTTCAATAACATTAATATTGCTTTCTGCAACCAACATAATGTTCATTAGCCTTATATACTTATAAACATACATTTATTTTAAAACATATCTGCTATCAGGCAAGAGGAGGGGTTCACCCTGGACATGTCGCAAGTCCATCACACGATCTAGTGCCGCTTAGTGTACATAACAGTCTTGGCATACCCTGATCACTGTAAGTCTCAACAAAACTAAGGAAGTTGACAATTGCAGATTTTCCCAAATATCCTGGGAGCTACAAACTCATACAGCCTCACATCATAACACTCAAATATGCTGCGTCAGCCAGTTTTCCAGTTAACAGTTTCGAGGCATGTAGAGATTAATGGAAGTTTCTATCTTAAAAAGACCCACATCCCATCAAAAAAAAAGAAAAAAAGAAGCTGTTTTCAAACGTAACACATCTTCAACAAGTAGTTGATAGAGAAATCTGATAGAGTTTTCAGACTGGGTCAGTCCAAGTGGAATTTAGTTAATTAATGGGCTCAATGGCTATGTATTTTTCACACCAATCCATTTATTATTTACAATTTAGAAGAGGCAATGGTATCACAGTCAATATCTGACCATCCGTTCTCTACTGTATGGCATGTGGTTTCCCCCCAAGGATACGAATGGGTCGTGTTTAGACTTGTGATGTTTAGTTCTTGATCCTGGAGCTGTCTGAGCTAGCAGCCGGTGTAGTTATTTGGAAAATCCAATGCAGCCTTTCACAGGAAGGGTGCATTTTATTCAAATTTCTTGAGTGTGACAACATTACCGAGAATTAAAAGGAAGCTACATTGCTCTTTGAAATACAAAGATAATCATACATCACTGACGACACATGACAGGGCTAAAGTGCATTTCAAACTTTGACAGAACCTTTGACAGAAGATTTAGTCATTTCGTCCCATTTGCCGACTTTCATAGTATTTTCTTTGGTTGTTAATCTTAATCTGATAATCAACTATTACTGGACTCCCTGACACCTATTTTAAGCTCTCACATGAGCACAACCAAGTGTGCAATGGCATTCTCAATGTATCAAACAAACACTTAACTGAATTAGCAACTATATTCTCTCACAACAAAAAAACAAACACTTTATCAGATAGCATAAAACAACTGAATTCCCTGAAGCACAAAAATCATCATATTCAATATTTCTTTTGAGAGAAACATGAAATGTCAGAGTCTCACAATAAGTCTCATCACAAAGCAGCCCCAAGAGGATTATGCAAATGTCATATTGAAAGCATTCCTGTCATTGGTCAGTTTCACCATTCAGTTAGAAAAGTACAACGTTAATGGTGCTTCTGATTTCCTCATCATTCATCCTCATTCTGAGTGCAGCGTCAGTGTGGTCTGCAGCTTTTGTATGTGTGCTGAATGGTAGTGGGAGCGATTTCTGCATTTTCTGATAATCAATTTAGGGAATTTGTGCATGGCAGAGGAATATTCTAATCAGTTAGATGTAGATATATACATATATAATGTGTCTACATAAGTGTTGCCTGAAAATAACATGCGTTTCTGAAACCTGTTCATGCTCCCTCAAAGCACTCTTCTGCCATCTACAGGCACACTTAACTCTCAATCTTCCTCTTTTGGTCTTGTTCCATCACAAACCCAGTGTTAATCACTCTGGCATCATCTAAATATTCACTGCACAAGCTCAAGTCTCTGGGAGTGCTCATGCATACTCTGTGTACTGTCTAAACACATCTACCCAACTTCACCTGTGCCACAAATCCTCTGTTTGCAGATTTCTGGGTCCTTCTATAGCTCTACGCCTGTGCGGTTTTCAAAAATCAATAAGCTGTGTGTGAGGTTCGTGTTCGTGTGAGATAGAAAAGAGGAGAAAGAAGAAGCGTGGAAAGTGGCACGAAGAGGGGGAGCTAAAGAGGAGAAGAAGGAGAGAGAGGTAGGAGGTTGGAAATGTATGGAGGTTGGAAGAGGAGACAAGCAGAATAGAGGAACATAGCATAGGAGAAAGAAAAGGACCCTGGAGAAATGAAGGGGCGCAAAGAGGAAAAACAAGGCAATAAAACAAGAGAAAAGGCAAACAAATCAGAGGGGTAGGTGGGAAAGAGGGAGAAATGGAAAGGAAGGAGATGCAAGAAGAAAATTGGGGGAAACTATAAAAGAGAAGAGATGCAGAAAAGAGGGTGCATGGAAAATGGGAGGTACAAGATGTAAAACATTCAGGTTAGAGAATCACAGATGGGGAGTGAGGGAGGAGACAGGAGGGGGTGGGAGGAGTAACTGTGGCTCAGAAATAAAATGAAAATGCGTTTGAGAGAAGAGGGGAAGAGAAAAAAGAGAGATAGGGAGGGTGGAGAGACAAGAACAGAAAAAATGCTGGAGTGTCTTGCATGAGTAATTCACTTTTCTCATTGGTTCTTTGCAGTTGCCCCAAAAAATAGACCTACTCAACTGGCAGATGTAATATATTCCAGCATGTCCTAGAAAACCCAGAAATCTAAAATTCACATTACAGACTTAACTTATACTGCTGTATGTTGGTTTTTTTTTTGTTTGGTTGTTATTTTTTTCCAGAACAGCTAATGTATTGCAGGTTGAAGCATCAGTGTCTGGATCAAGCTGGGTTTCCCGACAGAGAGATAGCACTTCTTCAAATGAGGCCACACATATCATTGTTATTTTTCCAAAAGCCTATTTATTTATATCCATTACTCTGCAACTGTTGTGAACACAGCAGTCAGTTTGTTTTTGAAGATTGAAGATGACACATCCAGTTTGTCTAGACCCTGAAACAAACAGCCCACAACAGCTTAAATCAATCTTCAAATTTCTCCTCTATTTTTGCCCCTTATTGTGGTAATTGCAGATGGCACAATGGAACATGGCAAATCCTTTTACAGGTATTCTGATTTCTTTCATGTTTGTCATTACTAAACTATCCTGAGGTGATCATTTCGACCTATCATAATTTCATTTACAGTTAAATACCTTCATTTGAAACAGCCTTATGAGACTATGAGCATAAATGTAAAGATTTCTTGGAAATACCTATTTTAGTTTGACTCTAAAGGCTAACCTGAGACTGTTTTTATCTGTTCGACTTGTATATAACCTTGAGCCTTGTAAACTAAAACAAGTTAAACACCCAGATTTTGTCTTAAACATACTGAGAACAAGTAGCATCAGCAAACGGGTCAAGTTGTTTGTAGCTGGGAACTCAGTGGAACAGTAAAAATCAGATAATCAGCAGTAAATTAAAAAAATTTAAAATTTGGGAAGGACTCATTCCTCCATTAACATTACATTATTCTAATACATTAATCATTAATGTATCAGCATGGCTGATTAATGGAGAATAATCATTTACCACTACAACATTAATCCTTCTTATAACAACAACAGATTACTGTTAAATTATTATTAGATGACAATTAGAAGATGGAGGTCTCTGTATTATTTTTGGTTTCATATTTGCATGTACTTTTTAAAGGTTTCAAGAGTGATCCATAGGTCCTTTTTTTTTTAATCATCAACAAGTAATAAGGATAAAGCAGACACTCGGAGTAACCTTAGTCAAACGTCATTTGTGGCTGTATGAAATGACACCATCTACTGTGAAGTCTGATACAAGCATGTTTGAGATGTGATGGATCACTCCAGATGTAGCAGCTATGCTGTAGAACAGCAGGACAGTATTATCGTCCCTAGTGTGGTGAGCACTCAACTGTGGAATATAGGAGTTGCATTTGTTAGAAATCGTAAGACACGGCGATGGAATATTTACCTTTTTTTTTTATTTTCTTTAGTCAGTGGATCATGGTCTTGAAATCCACTAATGAGATAATTGACTAACAAGATATCCAATAAAGAGCCTCAGTGCTGGAGGGTGAGAAGGCGGCTGCCATCGACACAATCTAGTGATTCCCATTTTGCAAAATACATACACATTAATACACAAGCTGTAATGCCCACACACTCAACACAATGGATATTTGTTCATCACCAGCTGCGTGTGTACAAGCAATGTTGCTTGTGGGCTGTGTATGGAGAGACAGACTGTAAATGGGTGTGTGTCTGTCTGTGTGAAAAAAGGGCAATGTACAACAAGAGGCAGCATCATTGACTTTATAACAAGGTGCCAGTGGCTATTGCATGCCAACATACCAAACACATAAAAACACTCACAAACCAGGTTTTAGGTCTGATTAGTTTCACACATGGCTGGGACATCAGGAGTGTTACCTACAGTTATTCTGATGATAGACACAGATTGAAGTCATCTGATTGAAGAGAGGATGAGGGGAGGAATGAAATTTGCTAGTGCCCTGCAAAAAAACCTATATGTGCAATGTTCATCCAGTGATATGAGGTTTCACTGACAACATTTTTTTTATCCTTTGCACAATGACTTGAAAGCTGCTTGTAGTACTTTATCTGCTGAGGATATCTCATGACCAGTATGGATGACAACATCTCTCACTATTCTTTAAAGTTGACTGTGTTGGCTTGTGGCTGTCGGGCATCCCACATGAGAATCAGGAATGTTGTAAGTGAATAAAAGACACCTTTGGGTGACTGAACACAAACATTGGGTGCCTTTTTACAAAGGTATCTTGTTTAACATTTACAATGAATAATTAAAGACATAAGCACACGCACACATGCAATCGCTGTGTAGAGAAAACGCTTGAAAGATTCAAGGATTTTCAAACATTTACACTGCACATTTTAATCCAATAAAAGGCAGATTATATTTGAAATATTTATTTTATATATATATATATTTTTTTTTATTTATTTTATATATTTTTATATAAATATATATACTTATATATTTAGAGTACGTGTTTATTCTTAGTGACCTACTAGTGAGGAGCACAGCATATCATTGCAGAGTTTAGTATCTCGTCCAAGTTTATTTAAAGGTAAACACAAGAAATGTGTGATAAAATAAATAAACAAAATAAAATAAAATAAAAATTGGACCAGACTCAGTGGATGACCAACATGGATCATCAGGATCATATGGATCATCAGGTGGGAACCTCCTTTCTTTGTTTTGTCTAGTTGGGCCCACGACACCTTCAGGAGGCTAGACAGTGATCACTGGCGCCCCAGAGTCACTCCCCTAATGCCAGCCATCACTGCTCCTCACACCACAACAACAAATTATTATATATTTTTTTTCCAACCAAAAACTACCCCAGCCTCTTACCAACTGCACACCAGTCATAGCGGGTGGGGATGCAAACCCTGGTCCGGGTAGGGGGTAGAAATAGAAGAGGCAAAGATAAGTAGGAATGGGATACAAACCCTGTTTCGGGTAGGGGGTAATGAAAGTAAAGAGGGTGCCAGAGGTGGAGGCAGGACAAGACACATTAGCAGATTTAGCAAACAAATTCAACTAAACAGTCCGACAATCACTACAAATGCCAGCAAAAACAAGGCCATACAGGCCACCTTACCTAAAATGGCCACCTGGTTTCAAAAGGCTCACATGGGCCACACCCTCCACCTAAATACATCCTGAATTTCTTCCTTGCTTCTTCCAAGAGTCTGCTTACCCTAAGTGCAGCTACTACTGCTTCTTCGAATCCAAATCCACTGTCTGGATTTTACTGCCTCATCTGACACTTCCTTCACTATTTTCCTCACACTTTGTCCACTTATACCCAACTCCCTCAATAATGAGACAACAGACTTTGCAACAAATCCTCTACATCCTACTTCCACTGGACAGACAGATCCTAACTTCCCATCCTCGCAGCTCTGCTTCTGCCCCTAACTCCACATACCTAAGCTTTTTCCTTTCATATGCTTCCGCCACTAATGCCTCTCAAGGAACTGTACACTTTAATGTGGACTAGGGAGGCAGGGAGGCACAACGTCTGGCTGATAGAAGGGGGTCTTGCCATCAAGGAGTTCTACCTCGATGGAATGCGTTTGATTTGTCACAATGTTCAAGTGGGCACTTCATATCAGGGTTGCCAAATAGATCATTGTATTGTAATGCAACCATCACCTACCATTGTTTTTACTATTGCATAGGTGTGCTACACCTCTGTGCCAAAACACTAATATCAATGTGGTTTCACTTGACCAGTGAATTATTGACAAATCCTCTTTTTATTGCTTACTGGCTGAACACACCCACAAATGCCTATAAAAAGGAGTCAGTGTATTGGTTTCTTTCTGCAGTCTTTCTTCGTTTTTGTGAGAGATCTTATTGTTAAGGGTTTTTTGGAAAACACGATGTTCATGATGTACAGATGGTGGCAACATGAGGAGACCCTGCGGGAGGGTCTTTTTACATCTGTGTGGTGTATAAGAGCCCTAAGCTGTTAAAATGGGAATCCTTTTTCTAGTTGTCATGACATTAGTTTAGTGTTTGGAGTCTATGTTTAGGGGAGCAGGGCGAATTTAACAGGCCACTGCATAGCAGGTTTGAGGCATTTTCCTTACTTTGTTTATTTTGACCAGAGCTCCCATCTCCCTTCTGTGTTTAGTTTTTTTTTTTTAAGAACTATCTTACTGAACCTGGAATCAGTTCCATGTTTTTTTTAGTTTTTTTTTTAGCAAAGGTTTGATTGATCTTGACAATCAAACAAGGTGTTGACAAGGTGTTGAAGCAGTCTCAATATCCACACATGTATACACGAGGCACTCGTGATAAAAGTAAATAGATTTTGCATATTTGAAAGAAGGGTGCATTTTAACAGGGTGCTGAGGATGTTACTGGAGGTCTTGGAACTGATTGTGCATAGACAAATGTTGCACAAGTTGCTCAACATAATGGACAACACTGCACACACTCTACAGACCTTAGTTATTAAACAGCGGGCTATGTTCAGTCACAGGATTCTTCAGTTTCACTGCAACAACAGGCAGTGCAGAAGGTGAACCCTGCCAACAGCAGCAGCCGTATGCAACGTTTGCTTCTATTGACAAATGACAGATGACTATTTGTTTATCTTAAACCACAAAAATAAAAAATGTGTTCATGAATTAATAAAGTATCCCATCATGAATACTCACCTTTGTGTCACATTCATGGAACCAATATATCCATTTTCTTTTCATGGATAACTTGTGAGCCATAGTTGTAGCAACATCTATAGATTCCAATTCATAATGGGAATTTCCTGCTCTGACTGTTCAGTCTTCAGAATATCTTTAAATGAAAATGTTGTTTCAGTACACTTTTTGTCAAGTGACATTACTTGAGTGTTTCTGCTGATAGTTTTTGTTCTGTGACACAAAATGAAAAAAAAAGAATTTTAGAGCATTAAACACACTCTAAGAGCCATCCCCTCTATATGATTACAAACTGAAGTGCAATTTTGATATGGCGTCTGGTTTTTAAGGGGCAAAGTGGACATGGCCCCCAGCCACCAATTTCTATTACTTTCAGATGGGGATGATTTGGATGCAATCTACTACACTCCGCTGTGCCATATGGGTATGCATGCGTGTGTGGTCAAAAGCGCTTTGTGTGGAAATTCAAATAAAGCAGTGATAGATTGTGGTGTGCTGCCATTTTCAGTGAGGTGGACTGAATCTAAGTATTGTACTGCTTGCTCTGATACTCTCTTTGAATCTGTGTCTGCTTCTCTACCACTTTCTCAGTCTTACACATCGCCTGGAGGAAAGAAGGGATCCTCCGAAATAGTTATTTATCTACATCTCATTCTCTCTTTTCACTACCTATTTCCTCTCCACACTATCAGAGCTGGACCCAAACACCACCTAAATAACACACGCTTACACACTCAGGCATGGCATTTTAGAGTTGTAAATCCAGCAATAACTGAGAGGCTGTCACTAGCCACACCAGATAAATAAGGAGTGCTTGCGAGAGTGTGTGTGTGTGTGTGTTTGAGCCTGTGAACCACGTATGGTTATGTGTGTTTAGGATAAGAGGGGTTGAATTTACAGCTTTCAGTTTAATGAAGTGAACAATGAGGTCACATGAAGAAATCATCAGGAGAGGAAGAGTGAAGAGTTACATTTGATTAATTGTAGAGTGGTTAGCAATAATCCAGTCCTTCCATTTATTTGTACTGAAAATGATGGCACTGTCAAGTTGGTTTGAGTGTCGTTAACCTCAGCAGCTCTAACATGATAAAAGGAAATGCTACAAGGGATATGTGAATCTTTAGTCTCAAAGTAACATTCAGTTTCAAATATGAAAGTAATAATGCCCCGCATAAGAAAAAATCTCTTTTGTAAACCACAAATGGCTCTTCTTCTTACAGCTTAAAAACAGATAACTGAAAACAATGATGAAAGGCAAAGCAATTTCTTTGCTACAGGTATCTATTACAGGAGAGTCCATCTTCCTCACTCTCAGACTGTAATAATGGGCTTTGTTGGTAATATTCTTTTATTTCACAATAGTCAATCTCAATTTTTGATGAACAGAGGTTCACAGTATCTGCGTTCCCATCTGACCGTTAAGTAATATCGCTGATTGTTTAAGGGATCAATCATGATCCATAGTAACTGTAGGCTACAGTAGGTGTTTCTATCTCCAATAATAAACACTGAATTTTTCTGCCAACAGAAAAAAAAGCTAAATTCAGTATAAATTCTAAAAATGTGCATTGAAAATATAGACACAAGAAACAATACTATTGGTGCAACAGACTTTCATTAAGGGAACGTTCTGCAAACAAGCCCACATTGCACAGCACTCTTTATGCAACTCAACCGCTTTAACAAGGTGTCTGAAATCCCACTTTCATAGCAAACTACTTTTTCACCCTGACACTTGTCTGTGGGTTTGCATTTATCATCATTGCAAATGTATTCAACTTTTGAGTGCTTTGGCAAGTGCTTATATTATCTGTGAAAGGTGACAAAACTTTAAAAGTGTGTGGATGAGATCAAAACTAGGGTTAAACTTGATGGCCTGACCAAAGAGTGCTGATGACTTGTAAAAGAAAACATCATCTAACTAAAGATTTTGATCTTAACCACAGACCTGTTTGAGATTTCATCCTTTCAAGGTTTTGATGCAATCATGTTGACAAAAATCTGGCTGCAGACAGACATATGCCTATCAACAGCTGCTAAAGTAATCAAAACTGCCTTTGCTAGCAATAATGCATCAGTGGCTACTGCACATGTCAAAATGTCAACAAGTCAGTAGATACTACAGTTCGTTTGACCATGTCACAAGACAGTATAGTATACACTTCAATTTGTTTTAATTTATATACAATATATGCTCTTGGGCTACTTTACAAACAATCACCAAAATGCAGTATTTTTGTGAGAAGCCTAACATTCTCCCTTGAGCAAGCACTTCAGTGTAGTAGGTAGTATATGGATCACTGAACAAATTGATCAAAAAGTGACTTCAGGTGCAAGCATTCTGTCATCCATTCACTGTTCTCACTGTTTCCAGACATGATGTTCTATGATTGCCGAAAAAAGACTATATCTATTGTAGCATTTAAATTAGGTGGATTAGTGGTAATTTTGTATTGAATAAATCTCTACAAGGGGTGTAAAAATGTACTGATATGAATTGGAACATAATTTTAACTTTGGATAGACCTCTGTACAGTTTAAAGTCAATTCACTGAGGTTTTTGCTGCACGTGCTACACAGAGTTGAGACAATTTTCTGTGTCAATATCTGCCTAACATGTAAGAGTGGGTACACATGAATAACATGCTGGCCTACTCCAACTGTACTCTCAGTTAGTGGAGTCAACAATTGACACTTCACAGTATATCAGCTGGCCCTTCCCCAGTCTTGCGACAAAAGCAACATATATGCCCAATATCGTTGCTTTTAAGGTAGAATGTCCAACAACCAAAACTGACACATTTTACAAAGAACTATCAAAACTGAAGTCTGGAAATGATTTGGATCTTATAAGAAGGAAGGACAAATTGGCAGAAGTCCATAGAATATCATTCAAGTACAGTGAGATACATCATGGTGAATTCCAAGATGCCAATACAGTCAGCACAAGAAACCATGACTAACAGAAAATAAAGACATTGATACTGAAGACTTATCCCAGTTCCAACTTGGCAAGGTCAAAGGTAATCATAGCATCTATTTCTCACTTTATTGGTCACAATTTACAAGCTTACACTGTGGTTGGGCGTGAAAGCGTTGTTGAGATGCCTCCATAAACACATTAGGGGTGAGGTAAACAATACTAGAAAGCATTTCACACATTCTTTCTTCCTGCGGTTGTCAGACTGGAATACCAAAATTGTTCCCAACAGACCACATAAAGACTATAAACACCGAAACTGCTTTGAATCCGACTGTGCAATAAGGCATGATAACCATCTACTGTGTAATAACCGTTTCTTTGATAGCCAAGGCAACAAGTCTATTTCAGTAGTCAATCATTGCATAATTATTATATTTCTGTAGTTTTTGTTATCTGTATTTCTTATCATTACATATTTATATACAAATCTGATGGGTTATTTACTTTTGCTTTGTATCTTGTAAGCTTTTTTCAGATTTTCTAAGGATTTTCTGTTTTTGGTCCATCACTGTGCTGCTGCAACAATACAAATGTTCCTGTTAGGGACAAAGGATCATTCTGTAGTATTTGATTCAGCAAAACATGTGTGCCAGATTTGTTTATCAGAACAAAAAAAGTCAAACAAAAACTGCCAAATGCATTTTTTGGCAATGTTGTGAAATCTTTTATGAACTAATTAGATGAGGGTAACTATCCAATGCCATTTTTTTTTTAAATGACTACATCATTTATTGAAATTAGAACTAATCTGTGCCAAATCAATATTAAAACTGTATTTAAAACTCTGTAACTCGGAATATGCATCAACCCTGAGTCATGTATGTATATAGATATGTATCAAATCCCCTAAACACTTTTACGGGGTGAGCCCAGTCTTCTCAGTCAGATCCATCACTCGGAACCATTTCCTCCCCTTGTCCCTATCCCTACATTTTGGAAGGATAAGCTGCCTCTTATGTTTTCCAAGATGAAAATGTAGTAATCGACTAGCCACCCAAATACCCCTAACAATTTAGTTAAAGTGCTAAATGACCACAACAACTTGATCCCCAAAAGAAATTGGGCATCCTGAAAACAGAAGGGTAGGGCAAAGTAATAGGGCAAAGGGGAGGAACTGGGAGTGTACCTTGTTCGTCATTCCTTGCTCAAAAAAAACAAACTAAAGGCTTGAAAAGGGCAATCTGCTAATGGGTGCCTTAAAATTAGACACGCCCACTTCCTTTTACACAGTTTGAGAATCAATAACAGCTTTCTACCGGTTTTAATATTGGAGGTCTTGATTAGCTTTCTTATACCATCAATATCTAAAGACATCGGTCGGGCACTTTATTACGGTGCTCCACGTAGTTCCAGAAATTGGCTTTATGCAGCGTGTATTCACCACTTGACTTGTTTTACTGTGCTGTCACTGTATAATGGGTGGTGAGAGAGATCAGTGTGGTTCAGGCGCTGTTTAAGCCTCATCAATGTATTTGTGCAGAACCATGACAACAGTGCATTTAGGCATCCCCAAAAGTGATCAGTGACATTTTGTTCCCGATTACTGAATGTATGCTGGATCACAGTGACAGTGTTAAGCATCAGCAGATGTTGTTCTCGGCTCAAGATTAGAGTATGTCCCTGTGTCAAAAAAGTTTGAGTGATTATTTTGTACCGCAATGTTCTGCATGGATATGTAGAGGTGGGAAAAGGTGATAACATGTTTATTTGTCCGTAAGTAACAGCTGGCAAATACATCAAATAATCAGTGAATTAGGTTTTATTTTTCTGATTCAGTGCTTTGTTCTGCGACTGAAGTGGCCTGTGTTTAGCTTCCAGTTTCTCCAGTTCTAGCATTCGACAGCTCATTTTGAGTGTTAGGGAGAGAGGGCCTGTTTTGAATATTTGGTTTTCAAAAACAGTGACTGGGAATTTGGCTTACTCTGCCTTTAGGGTAGAGCTGTACAAATTTGAGAAAGTTGTGGCAAAACAGATAAAAAAAAGGACCCACTTGAATTGAAGCAGGCATCAGTGCAGCTGCATTATTTGCATATAGGGCAGTTAACACTTTTACCAGAAACAATCCTTCCTGGAATCTCCTGCAGCTACCTCGTCGATATGACAAGAACAAAAGGAGTAAGTGCACTTTGGAGAATATCAAACAGCTGCTTTAATCTAAAAGTGTATGTGCATGTTACAGGCTCATGATCATTATAGTTGCCCTGAAGCCTGAACAGTTGAACCAAGTGTGGCTCAAATGGACGGGAAATTCCAAAGCCAAGAATGAATTTTAAACGACTATCGGCAGACCAAGAAGACTCACAAGCCAACAAAGGCTAATAAGCCGTTGGCTTTTTTGCTTTAATGTCCTTCAACAGTCACGCAGCAGCTCTGTAAATCAGACCTATGGGAGCAACATCACTTGCCATGCTGCCCTTTCAAGAAGATGCCCCTCCATCCCTCTAACAGTAACCTCAAGGACATCACCGTGTTGAGATGACCTGAATTTAAAAGATCAACATCCACAGGAAAACAAGTTACCCTGCAACAACCATGGGGCAGGTAGATGAGCTAAAATGTTACAACTGAGAAAACCCTTTATTTATGATCATATCAGTGGATTTTGCAAGATGTTTGCAAGAGGTTTAATATGCATTTTCATAACTGATATAATTCTGGCTTTAGCTAAACAGCACAAGGGTAGAACTTTACAAGAACTAATGTAGTCATAATAAACAATGTTTTTTTTCATAGTATAAGCTGCATAAATATCAAGTCATAGTTTAGCAGGCATAATTTATTCTATTTACATTTCTCAAAGGATCTAATTATTCTCCCACTCAATTTTATACAAAGCATTGGTTGTTTAATTCAAGGTTTTCACAGATATTTTATATCACAGATGATGAAGTTCAATGAAAATCAGAAACTAAACTTTTTTTCATTTTAATGATTTTTTTTATGAATAAATAATATACATATGACAAAAATAATATGTAATTGTTACCAAGCACTGCATTGGCAGCTGCTACCATATACATTTTTATCTCTACAGGTTGTATTCTTAAACGCATCAATATTTGAGTAATACACATAAAAATGTTCTCCACAAAGGCTTACTGTGTCAGGGACTTAGGGATAAGAATCATCTAAAGAGGAACACGGGTTAGATGCTTCAGAGAGATGGACACTGACAGACAAAAAAGGAATAGCTCCTCTAAGGAAAATCAGAGAGACAAAAGGTACACAGTGTTCAGTGGCAGGGTAAACATAACCGAGGAGATTATCATTCAAGCCATTCTCTTCCTTTTCAAATGGATGTGTTGAATTGGATCTGGATGTCCAGAAGCCTGCAAAGACAACTTGCATTTTTATCGAAGTACAAGCCAGGCACCCAGGTTGAGGAACCTTAAGGCACTGTTCAGAAATACCTGAAATGTTCCCACAGTGGAGACTCAGCTCTCTTATGTGGAAGCTGTCACTCAGCAGTCATCGCAAGTTCAGGGTCTAATGAGTGTCGGAAAACAACATAAAAAGCTGAAAAGTGTCATAGAAATTACATTAAAGAGAAAACATGGCACATAAACACTATTGATGATACTTCATTACTTATTTCAACTCATATTGTATATTATATATTGTACAATATCAATATTAGAAGAGGATATGATGGCATGAGATCACAAGGAATATTATCAGACGGGCAAGGTGACCTGGTGGCTTGAGATACTACCTAATTACTCAAAGGTCACTGGTTTGATCACAGGAAAAGTCACCGAGTGTCAATAAGCAATCATGCATCATGTCAAGCAGTCCTTCAGAAAGACATCAGCCTGCTCACTCAGTTCAAGTTCATGAAAGGTAAACATGATACGATACTTTGCAAATTAATTAACCTTAGATAACAAACAAAAAAGTGAAATAATCCTGCACCTTAAACTATGCAGAGTAGGGTAACTTTTTCAGATTGTTTGAAAAAAAAAAGTAAAAAGTAAAATAAAAATCCTTACAAATAGTAAAACAAATAGTTTTAATGACAAATTATTAAATATTCAATACAGATTATTTTAGTAAATTCAATTATACTGGAGACAAGCTGTATGCACTTTACACCTCTTTTAAACCTATAGAATTTGTACATATTTCTCTTTCTGGGACTGATTCCTTGTTAGAGGAATTGTTAATGTTGAAGCCAGAAACTAACATTCATCAAATATGCCTAAACATGCAAGAAAAGGTGTTTGATATCTCACTCACAGCACTAGAGGGCTTAAAGTTATATATACCAAGAGATACCTGGTCAGCAGAGCAGTAATATGTTGCTCAGCAAGAGTCTCTTTCAGCCCTGTGAAAATGAGGATAGCTTCTCCGGTTTAGCTAAGCCCCTTTCAGACATGCACTACTTACCATTAATCTGACAGCCTCTGGACATATCAGCTTCATGCCTAAATGAGCAGCCTAGTCACTTTCCCATAAAAACTGCAACAACAATCTTACTTTGCTGGATCTAACAATATATATATATATATATATATATATATATATATAGCACAAAAACAATACATTTCAATAACTGATTGTGTATATAAGATGGGCATAACTGTATTTCTTCAGGTCTAAAACTAATATTGAATCCAATGACCAGCAGAGGGCAACTCCCCTGGTTGTAAAAAAATAAATCTACATATAAAGACTGTAAATAAATTGGGAGTGAACGAAAGCAAAAATCTCCATCTCAACTTCAAATTCCTCTTAAATACAGCATGATGCCCATTTTATCTTTTATGGCCCCATTAAGAGAAAAATAGACAAAGCTGGGAAAGCTTAAGGGTGTGGCAACATTTCGATTGACAAGTCACTAACGTATGGGGGGGGGGGTCATATTCAGATATTTTGTTGTCTCATCATTCAGCTATGACGTGTATTTAAATAAAAGGTCTTGCTTTGGCGTATAGTTTGCCTTTTAGAGAAATCCTGCGATGGCTGAGTCATTAAAAAACAACATTTAAATAACAGTGATGCCCAAAGTGTCCTACGCCATAGCCACCCCATGGTTGAGCACAGTTGTAAATTCTATTTGGACTTATGTGCCTTAGTGAATATAACGACCACTTGTATATCTGTGAATGTAAAGGCTTTGTTCCTTCTGAGAAATGAACTATGATTTGAATTATCACTATGACTTGTTTGAGAACTATGAAAACAATGTAAAACTGGAGCTACATGCTCACAACATCAGTGGGAATTGCTGCCATGAACTGCAACTTTGGAGGATTTTTTATTGAATGAAAAGATCAATATTCACAAAAGATTAATTAATTATTCTATAAGATTATGTACAAATCAAACCAGACTAATCGGTTTCATTTTTGTCACAAACAGGTTGAATGAAAGTCTGGATAGAGGTGTGGTGAGACAGAGAAGAAAAACAACAAAAAAAGAACAGCAACAGACAAAAATTGCTGGGTAACAAAGAGAGAAAAAGAGCAAAGATTGGAGGAGACTAAAGGGAAAAAGAATGATGGTTTAGGAGAGTCTGCAACTTAAAGGTCAGATTTCCCTGTAGTTTGTACTTTCTGTGACAGTTAGACAGAAAGCAGATGACAGATAGCAGATTTAGCCGGTTATCATTCAGTAAAACCACTTCTGTTAAGGTGAGGCAACATCTGTGCAAGATGAAGTCAATTAGTCCTACGTGACTGTAGAGCCAAAAACTCACTTCCTCTCCTTTCCTCCTTTACACACCGTCAGCTGGTCCCTTGGTTACAGGTGTTCAATCTGCAAGAGGTGATTGGTTTAAATTGTGTGCTTCATGCAGATTAGGAGCACATCCTCTACTCCCATACATTTATACTCAGCACTGACTGTTGTGTACCTGGCAATGAAGAGATGATAAAACAGTTAACAAATGGCAAAGAAACAGATTGTCACATTTGAGACGAGATCATTTTGGTGGCAACCGTTGCCTGCTGCCCTTGGATAACTCAACTCAATTTACACAACCCCAATATAATAAGTGAAAACAGTCAACACTCAAGACTACAAGACAACAATAAGTTTGATATTTATATTCGCAGAAGGAACAGGCATGTTTTCAAATGTCTTCATCCATGCTGACAGTTTCAGTTCTTAGTGCTTTAGCACATATATAAAGTTAGGTAGAATTATTAAAAACAGTTGTACTAACTGGCACAGCCAAGAAATTGCTGTCTTTATGCCAATATGTATCAATATGCTAATTAGCAATGCGATAATCACCTTAATCCCTACCAGCATCTGTCAGGAACATAGGGTCATTACAACAACCGGTCCGCTTTGAAAAAGGGTACCACTTTGTTAGTACTGATATGATGATGATAATAATGATGATAATAATGATTGGCCTGCTTATATTACATAACTAATGGTGAGATTTGATGTCAATACCAAAGCAAAAAGAAAGAGCAGCAAAGTTTCAGCTTCCCATTTTCAAGGTACAGCGAATGTAACGTTATCTGAAGTTGAGCAGAGGTGAAGATACAGTGAAGATACAAAGATGGGGAGAAGCTTGTTTAACCTTGTATGGTGACTTGCCAACAAACCTGAGCCACAACTGCATCGCAAGTAAATAGATTGGACTTACATTTAACACGCCCAAATCTTTGTAACATGCTTATGTCATTTCACATTAGACATGTGAACTCACAAGCTATTTCTGTTCCTCAGACATGTGTATATTTAGAAAATATAGGAAAAAATCTTACATTTTCAAAAAGTTTTAAATTACATTTCTTTTAGCGTATATATCATCTTGCAATGCAATCTATAAGACTGGAAAAGCACAAACCCAAACTATCTTGTGTAAAAACAGTGTAAAAATACTACATATAACTTTAGGTCTTGTCTATCGAATATGGGAAAAGTTTGTCTTCTGTAGACTGAACTTTTTCCAAGTACTGACTATAAGAGATTCACACAACCCTACTTCAAACTAAAAAAAATTATATAATTTAAAAAAAAAAAAAAAAAGAAAAAAATATCCCTTAAATGTTGGGACCCAAACAAGAATTGTGACCGTTTCCGTTTGTTAAACTGAATAGAAGTGGCTGTGATGCACGATGTCACCGAGGGGATGAGTGACGATTATTAATAATCTGGCTGCAGCGTCCCAGTGGCCCCAGCTGGCTGTTTTAGACTAGGACCATCCTGCTAAACCCCCAGAGGAAGCCTCTCAAACAAGCAGCCTTACACCTGCCAGCACATGCGGAAGGGCAGGGGCCTGGTGCATCAGAGAGAAAATGTACTTTAAGAGTCCAGAAAACCTTACTGAACAGTATCAACTCAGAACAATATGTCAGAATACTCCTGAGGAGGCCAGTTTAATCATAGCAAAACAGACATGAAACTAAGCTGATTACAATCAAGTGCTACTTCAACGCTTTGCTAAACAGTTAACATGTAAAAGAAAAACAAGGACTTACTTTATAAACCCATAGTCAGACAAAGAAAGGCAAGAGTTGGTCACAAGCATAAAACATTTAACTCACAGGAAACTTCATTAAATTGGTTGTGGCTATGTTTTCCATTTATTTTTTCTAATTTTTTTACGTCTTGTCATTACCGGGCTGATGGCGCTGAAGCTTAAACTTAAAGCACAGAGCTGGTGCAGACAGCAACACTTGTTAAAAAAAAAGCATTTCTGATCAGATAGATGGTTAAAAGATGTGGAAGATCTGCATGTGGAAACATGGTCAAAACCAGAAATCTTGACACTCTGAGAACCAAGTGTAAATCAGTGACAGATGTTTTAGATACAGCATGGTAAGGTGACAGCTTTTTTTAAGCTATTTGTCAGAGAACAAGTCATAACATAACTATCTGATGAACATGTAAAGGGGTGGACGGAAACCACTCAAAATGTTATTTACACTCAAAAGGTTATTTTTGAATATGTATAATTCCCTTTTGGGATAAATAAGTAAAATAAAATAGAAAACATAGTAAGTTAAATTTTTTGTTCATTTCATGACATATGTCTGACCTGCATGAAAAAAACATTCTGGGTTCAGGTTTGCTGAAAAAGTAAAAGAATAGAGGACATCAGAGGAATCATGTACCAGCTGTATTTAGACATGCAAAATATGCTTACAAAAAAGACAGAAACAAGTGACAAGACAAGCACAATTACTCCACTAAAATGGCCCTTTGGTATCATTAACATGTGCCATTCAAAACAAAGACACACAGCTGAAATTGACAATAAGAAACTATGTCTATTTTGCTTGGAATCCTAAGTGATAGTGCATGTGTGTGACAGCAATATAAGTGTCACACACAATAGAAAACATACAAGCACACATATGGATACAAAGTTTTCTGTCTCTCCTCATCTGTTTGAGTGATGAAGAAGTGAACTCACTCAAATCCTCCTGCAGCAAAAGTGGTAAATGAACAGCCATTTGCACGTCCAACAGACCTAGCTGTTTAAACATGTTTCTGTCTGACTGGCAAGCTGTGTGGCTGGCTGCTTGGGAGATTTTTTTCTTCTTTTTTTCCTCCCTCACATCTCTGAGATGAAGGTAAATTCAAATGAAAATAATGGCAATAATAGAAATGAGGTATAAATACTAACCAAATGACAATGTCATGATAACATGTCATGATAATAGGAAATGAGTCAGTAGATCAGTGGAAATGTCTTTAAGTCCAGGTCAAAACAGACAGAACTCTGCCTTTAACCTGATTCACTTGATTCATTTCTCTCTAAATAATTACTATCGATCACACTGTTAGCACATTTCTGAGGGCTGAAAGCAACATACATGTAATCTTTGCCCCAAGTTGACAGGCTAAGAGAGAAAAACAGTTTCTCTAACATCTAGCTGTCCTTGAACAAAGCACCTGACCCTGACTACTACAACAAAGCCTTTAATGCCAAAACCCTTCTAGGCAATGTCATGGATTCATATGTGTTCTAAAGCCCCCCCCGAGTATTCAGATTTCAGTGTTTGAGATGCTTTTTTTTTTTTTTTAATAAATCGTTTTATTTTGTGCAGTCCTTGGATTGCATTAATACTCTTAAAATCTCACAAAACAAATCAATTCATGTCAGTGCTTAAAGAATGTAAAAAATCTAGCGTTTTCTTTATGCTCCTGTATTGTTCTGAATAAAACATTGCTGAAGTGGTAGCGTGACAGTGTGAATTATGTGTATGTGTGCCTCCTTTGGGTCTCAATCTATTGGAATTCATTGCTCCAGGCTTCTTGTCCTTTACTTGTTCTCACATACAAGCACACACCCACATACAAACACAATCGCAGTGTCTTCTGAACGTGACCAAGCATATCTGCTATTATATAATGCCAAGGGACCTTCTGTCTGTGTCCAAGCAGTACGTCTTTGGCATGGCATCTACTTTAATTAAACAAAATTTAACAACCTGTGAGAGAAAAATTTAAACTTATGCCCCTTACATAACACTACATACAATTTATTTTTTATTAATGTAGTTATTAAAAGACGGAATGAAAAATGAAACACTATGCATATGTTTAATTTCATAGTAAAAAGAAAATTTAATAATTCCAGTTCAGGTCTTCAACAACTCAAGTGTCGGGTCGACGTCTATGTTGAGCAAATCTCTTCCAAAGAAGCTTTTACTTTTTCTTATACAGTAAACCTGTTGCTTTTTATTGGGTATGTTCAGAATAGCAGAAAGTATTACAATGCAATAAGTTTATTTTAACACATCCAGATATGGAATTACACAGTGCAGATGTAAGTGATGTCGAAACACAAAGGGCCCCTATTTTCATGTTTTTAAACAACATTGAACAAAGACGGGTTCCTTTTCTAAAATATTTAAATATCTCCTTAGTTGTTGTTTGTTCATAAGTGTCCCTCTGCCTTTAGGTTTGTCAAAAGCAAGTGAACTGCATATTGATAGGTTTTAGATCACAAGATTGATTCAGCCATAGCAAAAATATTTCACATATTTAAAACCCTGGGTTGATTTTTATGGTATGTTTTCCATCTTTACAGCAAAGCCCTGTCCAATCCACTTTGCTTCATTTATCTCACTCTGAACAGATACTATATCTCTATCCATCTAGCAATTCACCCAGTTGCTACTGTCTTCTGTCACATCATCAATAAATACCAGATACTAAGTTCCTTTGGAAACCATGCATGCCACATTGGATTTTTATGCACCATGTAGTATTAAGGCCATGAGAAGGTTTTATATGGCAAAAACATAAAATCATTACGTGTTCAGGAGTTATTAGGAACAACTTTTTGTTGAAAAAAAAGTAAGCCAAGATGCAGAAGTTATCAGTATGTTGCATTTAAATACTAGTAGTGTTACAATTTGTTATTTGACATCCAGCAAAGTAATGTGAGACACTCAGAAAGAGAGACTTGGGCAAAATCCCATCCCCTCCATATTGGCTCGACTACTTGGCCCAATCCCTCCATTTTTCATCCTGACATGTCGACAGGATGTCCCCTTTTCTTTTATGGATCCAGGATTAGTGGTCATCTGGCCATCCAAATGGTCTTAAATCCCCAGCTGAAGTGCTAGATGACAACTACCCTTGATTCAAAAAGGTAAGTGTTATCTTTTCATCCCAACCTGATTCAAAAACAGACAGGTGGGGCTCAAGAACAGAAACTAGAATTCGGCCTTAGACGTACCCACCTCCCCACACACACTTCCACTCCTCATTGTTTCACCAGTCACTTTATTTTGAACACAAACATGCTGTTCTGATCTGGTTCCTCATTCTCCCTCCTTTCATGCATACCTGCGCTCTACTGTCACCATTTCCCCCCGATCCATCCGTATATCCATTCATCCCTGAAATTCCTTTTCACTCCTTGCCATCAATCCTATATTTATTGAAACACACAGTTATCCAATCCTTTATCCCACAACTGATTTTATCTATTGTTCTGTCAGGACACAAATAGTACCATTTAGGCTAATAACAACTTATATCTCCTGCAATTATACCATTGATTGGATGTGTTATGTTCAATGTTGTTTTCAAGCATAAAAAATAGAAATAAAGGGCCTCTGTGATATATATATATATATATATATATATAGAGAGAGAGAGAGAGAGAGGTCTCTGAAGCGACCTGGAGCAAACAACTGAAGAAATATATTAAGGTCGTCTTTAGATCATGACTCAGTTATAAATGTAGCATACACCTTTTTTCTTTTGATGACTACCAGGGAAAAACATGAAGGCTCTCAGAGAAATCGCTTACTCCATTACAAGGAGATTATTCTACGCTCACTCATGACAACATGCTATTTATTCACCACTCTCAATACAGCAGTAACTGCTTGTCTGTGCTCCAAGATAAGGAGTGAGTAGGGAATGACATGCAATGGATATAGAAATAGAAAAATACTTTATTCATACTGCCCTACCTGTCTTCACCTCATTTTCTTTTCATGATTGTTTGTCGACAAGAGAGAATCTGAATGAATTAATTGTCTTTTGATGCAGGCTATAAACCTTGAAAAACACAAGTAAACATGTATAAATGAATCACACAATGCTTATTTACGTTTTAGTGGATTAGGTTTAGATTAACATTAAAGTTTAAGATTGGATTATTAGTTGAACCACAATTTTGTGACATACAGTGTGCTCCTACAGTAGAAGCTATAGTTTTCCCATGTTCTCGAAGTATCTACTCTAACCTATCAATTAGAAATATTCACTTCATACTTTCACACTGTATATATTTTGTATACAGAACATGTTTATATATTGTATAAGTGAAGAAAAAAACTGTCTAATTTGTGACTGAAACATACATAAACACTGGAGGTGTGTTCAAAAGAATGTGTAGACAGTCTGGTCCAGTATTTTTCCTAAGTTGCAACAAGGAGGCTTTCTGCTGGAGATGTTCTCTGCTGAAAGAAAATAAAAGGGAAAATGTTTGGTGGAGTACAATAGGCCACACACAATGCAGAAATTACTCTGAGAAAAATTGCTATTCTCCTCACAAGACATTGAAAGCAAATGATCAGGCTTCTACTGTAATGATAGGAGTACAGCAATTATCTGTACATATCCACAATAGCAGGAAGCAAGTCTAAGCAGAAAACAGGTGCAAAAAAGGACAAACTTTTATCAGGACTCCTGTACATCTGTGAAAGCGGATAGGTATGAAATCCTATTACGAAAAAAGGCTAGTACCAACAGTGGATTAGTGCTCTCACTGGTGCAATAGTATTGTAAGCTGTAATATTGCAAGCCATTTGAATTAACTATTTGATATGAGAGCTGTAGACATAATTTGAGAATATATAGACTATGAATTGCTATTGTAAATTCATTTCTAACACACCCAAATTACACACTATAAGCACGACATTTGATACTGCACCTTCCAGACATCAAGGTCATCCACCATGTGTCATTTGCTTCATCTTCTCCCTCCTTGTTAGGCACACAAGCTGAGTAGACAAATATTAGAGTCGGAAATGAAGCTCATATATTATGATTCAAATGAAAGGGAAGTCATTTAAAATAACATTTCAGGATTTTACTTTTCTCAATATTGACATCCTTGGAGTAAGCTCTCTCGAGCTAAAAGTAATTTCACTGGAAAGCCGAAAACTGGAAAACTTAGCTTTTCTTTGCACACCTGGTTTAAATTTGGGAAAGAGCAAGTGAAGGATGAACTGAAACGATAAGAATGAGTGTTAACGAGTTGCTGTTGTACATAAAACTTGTTCAAGCTGCAAACAGGCTCGTCTTCTTATCGAGGCTCTTGTTCCTAACTTGTATAATACATTATTGTGCCTTTTCTATCACACTGACGCAGCCAGTGTAACTGTTGTCCTATGTGCTGCAGTGCTGGCAACATCAACTTAGGAGACAAATAGAGTAAAACAGTTCAGGAGCTTTGACATTGGGCTGAGCACGGAGTTTATTGGCAGCTTTGGAGGAAGGGATATTAGCAAAAATGTGTGTTTTAATGGACAATGACCTCCACCCATTTCCAAAACATGTCAGTCCATTGGAGGACTTTCAGTCTGCAGTGCCAAAGAGGCATGGGCATTTCAAACTAACAGCCAACCTTACAATGTCTCCTCCCACAGAAAAATCAGCAGTAACGTTAGATGCTGCCAATTATGAGACTGTTCAGAAATGTCCTTTCATGCTTAGACTTTTGTCTCCCATCCCCAATTTTATTGTTGTGTTTAAACTGAGCTGAATAATAATTTATAAACTCCAAAGAGGATATTTTTTCATCATAAAGATCAGTTCAAGATATTAGTCAGCTAAGTTATTGCTGTGGGCAGGAATGTCCGGTTATATTCTATGTTGAAGTAGAGCTGTGGGCTTCCCCTTACTGAACTCACTTCCTTGTGAGGCCTTAACTTTGTAAAGGTTGTACAATATTGTCCATTGTGTTTATTAAATTGTGCAGCATTCTATTTTGCATAACTAGTCATCAGCACATGTTTTCTTTATCAATTTGTTCAGATCTTTTTTTTTTTTTGGTTCAGATCATTTTAGCTACTGGTTCTAACGCTATTGTTCTAAAATGGCCGCAAAGCAGATTGCACCCTCTAACAAGCATATAGATAATATTCAACATCTTGCTGCAAGCACTGAAGGATCTGAACTTCTTCAAAAGTAGAGTCTGTTTTTTCCCTTCTTTAAGACAGCGTCAGTGCTCTCAGGAATCTTTAGTTTTCAACCACCTCCACTTCTTAGGAGGTGTGTGTTTCACCTTAGATTTTCACCTAACAGTGCCGGCAGAATTGCATATAAAGCACTGGAGAAATCAAAGAACATGATACTCACCACACTGTCTGCTCTGTCCAGATGAGAGTGGGCTTGCTGAAGCAGGGAGATGATGGCATCTTCAACCCCATCCTGAGGATTATAAGCAAACTGTAGTGTGTTTTGAAAGGTGTTCACTTGCAGACTTAGGTGAGTCAGTAATGGTCTCTCCAGGACTTTCGTGATGTGGGATGTCGGGGCACCTAATCTGTAGTCATCGAGGGCAGATGATTCTCCTCACTCAGGCTAATGTTGAAGAGATGCTATAGAACCCTATATAAAGTAGGTGTTCAATGCAGGCCTTCAGGACCCTGGAGCAGACAGCATCTGGACCTGCAGTTTTGCTTATGTTCAATCTCTCCAACTGCTTCTACACTTGATTGCCAGAGATAGACACGCAGGCAGGGATGGTAGAGCAGGTGCCCGAGTTTGGCAGGGTAATGTCGATTAACTTGTTCACAGTAAACACAGTTATGCTGCTAGCGGGATGTGCACGATGAGCCAATATCATTGTAACTATCTTCCTGTGTTTTAATTTCAAGATATTAGTCACAATTACATGAATGTAAAGTCAAAAGATATAGGAGTCCAATTTATCCTGAAGGAGATTGTCTTTGAATTATTTTTCTGTCTGAATAAGTTTGGAATGATGTTTGGTAAGATACAATTATAGTTCAGAAGAAGTGTCATTACGTCTGCCTCTTTTTCCTGTTTAATAATGACGTTAATCTCTTCCAAACGTGGTGTTTGAGAAAGCTGATGACAAGGCAACAAACAGTGTTTTTCTTCCCCTTTAAACTATGTGCTTAAATAGAGAGATGGTTATTACAATTGCCAACTCTAAATTCATAGCTTGAGGTGTGAGAGCTAGAGGAAAGAGAAACGGGTGACAAAGAGAATAAAAGAGAAAAGAGATGGCGAGATAGACAAAGTGAAACAAACCAAGAACAGGAAATGAAAAAGTAAAGAGAATGAGGAGAGAAAATTAAATGAGGAGATAAAAAATAATATTTCAATTTTGTCAGCAGGGTTTTTTTCTAGTATTATTCAGAGGAAAATGGTCCAACAGTTTTCTTGTCTAATTTACTTCAATCAACAAACAGAAGCTTTTTACATCTGGTATTTTTGTATTCATTAAGATGTGTTAATGTAGTTTCTGTTGTTTTAATGAGTACATAGATATCAGGAAGAGGACCCGTCTGAGGCTCAGCAAAATGTGACATTTCAAGATGTATTTTAAATTGTCATGAAGTACATATTTCTGACTGAATACCAGTTAGGAATGTGCAAAAAAAAAAAAATGTGCTGAGCTGTTGACCAACAACCCTTGGACTTTGGAGAGATGTGTTTCAACATTGCAAAAAATGCAACAGAGGGCTTTATTTGTCATCACTTATTCACACATAAGGTCTCCTTACTGAGTCACGAGTAAATACAATTACACATCATCAACAAGTAGTATGCCCCTCATATTTTCCACAATAATTCCTCCCCTTTTATGTGATAAACTTTGTGAATATATAAAAAGGAACCATTTTAAATGGAATACAGCCAGTACACGTCCACCACCCACAATGACCTCAATAACGAAGTGAGAGCACTTCCGCCACTTTCTTTTATTTCTTGTATTCTTGTATTTCTTGTATACTTTTATTTCGTCATAATTACGTCCACCAAAGATGTTACATGCTTGATGAGGTTTGATAATGCATCTGTTAGTTATGGGGGGATTTTATATCGATATTTTATGAGATATGGGTCATGGTCCCACTTATAAGATAAACTTTTGATGTCAATATGGGTAAAGAAATATTTCCACTATGCTCCAGTGGAGGTCGACAGTCACAGATTTCTCATAAGTGATTCTGATCTAAAGCATTATCTAGTAGCCTCATCATATGAGCATACTTCAATCCTCCATTAAGTTTCTTGAACTATTGGCCTAGTAGTTTTTTGCAAAGTCTGGCTTAAAAAAGAAATGCAGGTATATATCAGTCACATCAACTTCTGCCACAGCGGAGCAAAAAGAAAGCAGAAAAATAACTTTTTGAGAATATAAATGCATTGTTGATGACAACCCTTGCCGTTTCAATAGCGATAGTGGTGCGCCAGAGAAATTTATATTATCATTGTTTTTCAGCGAGATAAATGCCATGTGTGGCATGTGAACTTGTTGAAATGCGTGTCTCTCACGCTCACTGCGTGAGACTTGAGAGCCCTGTAATCCACTCTATATAATTCACATATTTGATGTCAGCCCCTATTCTTTTTTTTTCATTTCAGCACTGGCACTTCAAACATATTTTGACTACTGTAAATATCAATGTAAATCTGCAATAATTGACAATCAAAACCCTTTTTCAATGTTATTCCTAATAGAATAGAAATTTAATTCAATTTAATTCACATTCAGTCAGAAATAGGCCACAAACAATATTCTTCGACAGCATCCTGATGATTTCATCATTACATGCCTGCATAAAGTGTGTCACATGTCACTTCATATGACCACTAAATGAAAACAAATTATCTGAGTACTTGCTGGAATCCATTTTAAAGTCCATCAAGAACTTCTGCAGGACTGCACCCCTGAGACAGAGTTCTTATCTAATCTCTTGATGAAAGTATCCAGTTGTCTATGATCAGATAATTGGGACTGGAGTTTGACTAAGTCCAGAGAAAGGAGCTCGGTTCAATAACCATTATTGTATATTTAGTACACCAAGTTCAAAGAACACACAATGTGTCTGTTGTGCAAAAGAAACCCCTGTGAAAGTGTTTTAGCCCACGCCTGTTTACTCCACATAGGACACTCTATTGTAAATCCCTGCAGCAGAAAAAGAAAGGCAAAGCAAATGCATGATATTGAGCTGCACTGCAGCTACACAAAGTGCTAAACAATCAGGGCATTTCAGAGGCTTTAAACAGCTGTGGAGTGGATCGAACTTTTACGATCGATACAAATCTGATCTTATCTGACATCATACAGGTGGAAAGTCTCAATTTTACTAGAATCCAACTGAGCTTATTTCTAGGAATCTTGTTTAAAGTGCCGGATTTTCAGGTTAGTCATTGAGCTCAATGCGTGAGAGTGCTAAATCTAAAACCTGTGAAATAATAGCCTGACAGAATTTTCTTTCATTGTTAGGAGAGAGTTCCAAACTCTTACATGTGCACTTACTCAAGGTATTATATTGGTTTAGATCGCAATTTCTCAGTGGAACACAGAGTACCATAACGATGAATATCCCTTTATCCCAGTTGTTATGGTTTTACATTACCTGCATTTGTCTAGTATTGATTTGAATCAGTTCAACCCTAATTAAGTATACCCACTTTAGTTTAAATGCAGACACTGCTGTATTTTACCATGCTTTGATAGCTTCAGCTTGTCCAACTTGTCATTCAGTGGAAGACATGAGAGATATGAAGTTTTTCCAATTGACATCCAGGTTTAGAGCCTTATACATTATCAACATGGTATTTGGTGCTTTTCCAACAACAAACTTATTAAATAAAGTATTTCATCTATAAGGTGAGCTGAGGTTTTCATAATAAAAATCAGAGCATGCTTAGTTGAAAGATCTTATCCAACCTTGAGCAACCATTAAAAGGTGTTTACATGAAAATACATCTAAGAGATACTTTTTTTCTTAATCATTATGAATGCAAAACAAGTATAGAATTTGTTTCAGGAGTCAGAGGTCATGAGCTTTAGTGGAGCACTCTATTGTGTTTTCATTATCACCATCTGCCCTTAATGTGAACTAATGTTCTCAGACATTTCACTTTAAAGTCCATCTAAAATATGCAGATGCTGCCAAAGGGAATTTTATCAGACATTGCTGCATTTGTAAATGAGTGTAGTCTTTATATCTGATTCACTGTTGTGTCTGATTAACCCCGTAAGACCCTCAGTTGCAAATTTATCACTTTTAACAATTCTAAAAAATTTATTTTTCTCAAGACCACATTTACATGGTCAGTGGGTCCTATTGTTTGTCATCACAATGCTATTGGATAGAAAAGGTGTTTCTAGGTCCAGTCATCTGGCCTTGAATTCACTCTACCTGCAAATTTCCCGTTGAGATCATCTCCTTTTTTTGCATGACTTGTTTTTTTGTCAGGATTAAAGTAAGTAAAATCCCTTAAACATTTTTTTGTGTTTATTACAATGTGTAGAACCTGTACATATTTAATCATCTTGAAAATTTGATCTAGAGCTTGTTATGTCTATGTTGTAATTCTATAACGTTGGGCCAGAGTGGTAGTCAAAATAGCCTGAGCTCCTTACACATTACATAAGGACACTGCACTTCTCACATGATCCCAAATTGAAAACAAAATGTAGTACAAATGTAAACTGTTAGATGATTCACTGTAACTAAGCACTAAATGTGCTTCTCTACTTCACTTAGTTTAGCTTAGACCATAATTAAACACATGAATAAATTGTATTGGATATTTGAAACTCCGGCATCCGTAGCAGTGTTTGAAACTCCCTGTATCTTTGTAGTTTTTTGTTTGTTTTTTAACTTCTAAATTATCCTGAGCTATTTTTCCTCAGTGTTGCCCAAGCAGCAGTTAGTAGCATTATGAGATTAAAAAAAACAAGTTCTTAATGTTCTGAAATTGTTGAGGGATGCCTGTTGCATTGTTCAGGGACAGGTGTGAATGGTCTTGAATGTGAACCTGTAACTGCTCTGGGGGATGCATGTGTTCCTTTTAGTATGATAAACAACTTGACTGTGTCAGAGATGGAAAAGAAGGACAAACTCTGGAAACTCAGACCATGGCTGAACTGATTCAGGGAGAAATGCCTGCAGGTGCCTCCAGACAATTCTGCTCCCAACAATGCCTGACGTTGCAAATTTAAAACATTCCCCTAAAAACTTGCTAAAATGTAAAAAATCTGAAAACTTTTACATCAGAGGCCTCCTAAAACAATATCTGAGAAGTAAAAAAATGTTGCTCATTTATTTCTTTATCTGGGTCTTACAGGGTTAACTGAAACAAACAAACAAAAACATATTGGTAAAATATGAGGCTTTATTAAGAATTCAGTTGCATTAAAACAGTGTATGAAAGCGTGTAAGCAGCAAACAGACAGTAACTGCTGACACTACTTAGTGTTACGTAGAAAGCAAATACCTAATGTTCTATCGTACTATTATCGATATGACAACAGGAGATATTTATAGAAAATGCATTTTTTTGGGGTCATATCATCCAGCCCTGATAGTGGCTATATGTAGAGGCTTGTTAATGTAAATGTTATTTGATTGCAGTGATAGTTGTGACTCTTTTAATATGGCAGTCAAAATGCACACATTGATTTTGCTCTTTTCACATGCAGTTCAATAATTTGTTGCATTTTTTGGACAAAGAAAACAATGACTGTTTTTTTAGAGTCCTGTCTTTTTTTCCTTTGAATATTTATTATGCTCTTTGATAAGCTAGAATGTTCTTATCTGATTACTTGATTAATCCATGAAATAATAAAAAGAAAACTTGATTACTTAAATAATCGTTTGATGCAGCCCTAATTTTGTACGAGGAAGTGTGTGGGAGTGTAATGTGTGGGAGTTGTCAAGAAAAAAATTCTGCAGCATAACCAGCCTGACCAGATAAGATCAGGAATTGCAGCTGTACATATCAAGTAACTGAGATATTGTGGACCTACTTACACAATTTCTAACCAATATTTATCAAAGTGTGCAGTGTGTATCTGTACCTCAGTGAAGAATCTGCACAAATAGGACAGTATGTGTAAATTTTTCTCTACTCAATACACAGAAATACACATCAGACGAGGCAAATCAGTGGTATCTTACTCACTATGAACACACACTACTGTATTAATCTTCAATATATAGCATAACAATGAGCTCTGGAACCTTTAGATTGTGGTTTAACAACATTGGTAAACTGCACAGTGGATTTTGCATATACAAGCAGGGTCTCTCTCTTCAATTCAGTTCAGTTTAATTCAATGATATGTTTTGTGATACCCCCCCAAAAAAAAATCAGATTGCTGTAGTATAAAGTATTCTGATAGATGTGTTATTGTTATTGATGGATAAAAAAATAAAAACAATATGATAAAAATGAAATACAAATCAGCTGTTTGGAAAGTAGAAAAATGAGGGAGAGATATGGTTGAAATCTTCAGAGATGAATGGATATGGCTGTTGGTTTTGTAGCTTGGCAACAACTTGAGTGATGTCACACAGCGCTAGCAGGCACTAAAGATGAAATTCCTCATCAGACAAAATGGATAGACACCCACAGCCAACAAATCAACATCCAGTGACCCAGTGACAATGAACAATGTGTTGAGAGGTGATGTGCCACAGACTTTTGAGATGGCTGTAATTAAACCTTTACTTAAAAATAACATACTACTCTTGTTCCAAGACTGTTAGCTACTTATAGACCTATATCCAATCTCCCTTTTATGTCTACAATTCTTGAAAAATTGTTGTTGTCATATCTATGTGTCAGATTCTAGTTTGTTCATGTGAACAAGGAATCCTCCTCACACACCAGAACAAGTAATGAAGTTCTACAGGGTTCTGTGCTTGGACTGATTCTTTTCACTTTACACATTCTTCCATTAGGTAACATTATTTTACAGCATGGCATACATTTCCATTGCTATGCTGATGATACTTAGCTATACTTATCTATGAAACCAGATGTAAACAATCAGTTGGTTAGACTCCAAGCATGTCTTAAAGACAAAAACCAAAGTTGTTATCTTTGGACCTGAGCGCTTCAGGAAGAAACTGTTTAACAATATATTTACTCTGGATGGTATTTTTTGGCTTCTGGTACTACAGTGAGGAACCTTGGAGTTGCTTCTGACCAGGATCTTGGCTTTGACTGATCTAGAAAACAGGTTTCCAAAACTGCCTTCTTTCACATTCATAATATTGAAAAAAATTAGGAACATCCTGTCTTAGAGTGGTGCAGAAAAACTAGTGCATGCATTTTTTACGTCAAGATTGGACTATAGTAATTCTCTATTATTGATCTGTCCCAAAAATTATCTGTAAAGCTTCCAGCTTTTCAAAAATGCTGCAGCCAGAGTTCTGATGAAAACGAGCAGGAGAGATCATATTTCTCCAGTATTAGCTTCTCTTCATTGGCTCCCTGTTCAAATCAGAATATAATTCAAACTCCTCACTTTTAAACCTTAAAAGCTTAAAAATGTCCTACTTGCTAAAGCTAATAGTTTGGAATGGCTCGGGTGACCCTGAAACATCCCATAGTTATGCTGCTATAGGCCTAGAGTGCTGGGGGACCTCCCATTATCATGTTATTGTTGTCATTGACCTGTATTTCTGTTTCTCTGCAGGTATCCCTGGCTTGGTGTTATGTTGCTTGTTGTCCCTGTTTTGCTGTCCTCTCAACCCCCAGCCAGTTGAGGAAGATGGCTGCCCTTCCCAAATCTGTCAGAGGATTCTTCCTGTTAAAAGGGAGGCGACAACCTCCACTAAAAACAAAAATCGAAATCTTAAAATAAAAGTATAGAAATTACCACATACACCAACTGGCAGCCTAAAATGTTTTAATTGCAAAGTATAAAGCTACAAAGTTAAATAATGTTATTTAAAGCAGATTGGCATTTCCTATGAGCACCTAAACAGGGATGTCCACATCCGGTCCTCTTGGGCTGCTGTGCTGCAGGTTTTTGATGTTTCCCTGCTTCAACACACCTGATTCAAATCAATGCATCATCAGCAGTCTTGTGCAGAGCTTAACAATCATTTAAAGAGATCTATTTCATCTGAATCAGATGTGTTGAGGCAGGGCAACGCCAGGAAGCAAGATGTCTTTGTAAGCCTCACTCTGCCCGTCTGATAAGTTTATTAAATTAGTTAGTGATTGCTTTGCAACAGTTAGATGTGTGCCTGGTTTAGACCAGTTCACAGAGATTACTCAATGCTAGTTTGCATGATTTTGTGAATACATATGAGAAGGAGAGAAAGAGATGTGGGAATGGCATGATGCCAGCACCCTTGTTTGACACAGTGAGATACTGACAGGTCTGAAGGTCTGCCAATACACACAAACACATGAGAGTACACACACGTGAGTGCACACACTCAGAAACACAACCACACAAGGTTTGCCAACTCACATCTGTAAAACTTTTCATGGCCAGAGGCTGTTATTGAGAATGTAGGGAGTGGAGATAGGGGGGAGATAGTGAGGGATGAGGGCAGGGAAGAGGCACGATAGAGTGCATGAGAGACAGACACTCGCAGGAGGAGCTCTAATAAGGCTTTAAGGGTAAAACAAAAAAGCTGAGGGGATTTTTTGAAGGATGGATAAATTGATGGTTTGTGAGGAAGCTTTTAGGGAACAAAGGCAAGATGCACATGAAAATCGGATCAAGCAAAGCTTGTTTGAAAGTCGTTTTCTTTTTTAAATTTATTGCTTAAACCAGAATTTCCGGAAATGAGATACAACATAGCAACAGACTTAACTGAGCAAATAATTAACATGTTGTAAGTCCTAAACAGCGTCGACTGTAAATCCAATTTTGCAGATGAGTTGCTGAAATTGAACTGATAGCAAACAAGTAGACATATTGATAATCAAGAGTCAGTAATTTACCAATGACACAAACAGCTTTTTTCTTGTCTATACATTACTATTGAAGCATAAATCTGCTCTGGTAAAAATAGAAAATGTGTTCTTTGATTCAGATGAAAAAAGACCACAACATTATTTTGGTAAATCAAGTCTTCCATGAGTGTCGTAAGACTTTACTGCTCAGTTTCAAGATCTCAAGTTCAGGATGACACAGTATATAGAATTAGATTTGAGCCAATAAAACCAAACAAAACTTCATAAATATTGAAATAAGATAAAAAACTAAATTAATTAACATAACAAAGCTACATTACTACAGCACTTTAAACGTCTCTGACATGTTTGACGCTCCCTACAGATTACCCTGAATTTCTGTACAAGACAACAGTGCAGGGAGACTGTTTATTTTTATAAATAAATAATAAGTGTCTTAACATCAGCAGTCTACTCTATTAGTATAGTTTTAAACAGCAGCTGGCGTTTGGGAATGCTCTCTGTGACTCCAACTCGTGTTCCCAAATGCTGACCTGTATTTGTAAACAGCGATACCAATAGGATTTATATATGCCGTTTCTAGAGGGATCTATAAACATCAAGCATGGATATTAAAACATCTAACAATGTTAAAAATTTAGCTGCAAGCCAAAATATATATATATAAAATCAGCGGCTGATGGCAATTATGAATGTCACTCAGTGCATTTGAAAGTGTTCACAGACACAGCTGGAGATATGAAACATTAAACAGCAGGAGAGTGAGAGGAACACTGAACTCATACGCTTAGACTACTGAAGGAAAAGTACAGTGCAGTGAAAAATCCTTCAATTCAATTCAATTCAACTCATTAATGAATTAAATGCACTGATGAACAAGAAAATGTTCATCTTGATCTAAAAGAAGCAAGAGTTGACACAGACTTCCAGTCATCCGTGAGTTTGTTCTGCAATTACGTTGAAAGTTCATTGTGTACAAGAAGATCTGAGATGTAGGTTTATATACCAACATCAATATAGATATATATATTTATATATTAATTCTTGGAAGGAGGGGAAGCACCTGTGGAGATGTCAGGACTGCGGTGACAAGAACCACTTTTATGTTTTTCGTGAGGAATCGAGCAGCAGCATTCTGAATTAGCTGCAGCTGTCTGATCCATTAGGCACACCAGTAAATAAATAGCTACAGTAATAAATAATAAACTTTAAAAAAGTAAAGTTCACTAAAGATGAAAGCATGGATCAGCTTTTCTAAAATCACCATAGCACATCAGTCCATTAATCCTTCATAGCCGACTTCATAGCTAACTTGACTAAACAAACTGGACACTGGCTCTACAGGTGGTGGCCACATCATTTTACTTTGTCTGTTTTGTCTGCATAATGCTGCCCTCAGTCCAAAATGTAAGCGGTACTTTGCTCTGGGCAAGCAAAGAGTTTGACCTAGTGTAGCGCCAGCTGGACACAGAGCTCTTTAGATTCAGAAAAAAAAGAAAAAAAAAACTTTTCAAAAGAAATGCAAGCATTACATTTCTTTGAGAAGTCCATCATGCGTGCACTGCAACCGTGGATCCCAGCAATAGTTTAGCAAAAGAACACAAACTATGTATCCAAAAATGGTTCTTAAGTTTCAGTGTTTCTTTTATTAATGGCCATTGGAAGGATTATCTGCACAATACCTGCATTGCTTAACATAAGATGCAAATAGAGAGGTGATGTCTAAGGTGCTTTGTTGACTTAGAATCAAAGTATAAAACAATCTGAGTGAGTATAAAGACCGCAGCATCACATAAAGATGCATACATTATGGATAAAGGTAATTTCCTAATCTAAACCATCCAAACAACTTGTTCCCAAATGCGTCAGTTTGGATTTTGAGGCTGGATTTTGTGGTGAGGCCAAAGGGAAGGTTTTATTTAACTCTTCAGTTAATATGTGTCAGAAAAGAACAGTGCACCGCCACCGGAGTCTGATAAATTTCCATTAAGTTTTTAAAGTGAAATCAGAGGTTTGATTAGCTTTTCCTTACAAACCTCACAAATTATCCCAATTCTGGAATATCCATGTTTTTATTGAACCATCTGAATTCTAATAGACTTTTATCCTATTTACTTCTATACACATAAGGTGCATATGTTAGTTGTGTATGCATTTGAAGATATTTCGAATGGATATGCAAAAACATCAGCACATTTTTTATGCCTATGCCTTTGTGTAGGTGTTAATCGTGTAAACCTGTGTACGTATTTCAACCACCCTGCTTAGAAGGCACTACCCAAATGTCAGCCTGACCCCTGTAGGGCTTAACTTCCTGTTACTGAAGGATCATGGGAAAAATGTCAGAGAGAAGTGCAGGTGGTGAGGAGAGCAAATGAGAATAAGATGGATAGAAATAGCGAGGCAGAGATGAAGAAGGGAAATAAAAACCAGATGCAGCGAATGAGTTTTGGGAATATAGGAATGAGTGACAGGAATTAATAATGAGACATTTGCGATGGGCACACACATACATGCACACACAGAAATAGACAAATACTTGGATACACAGACGCTATAGAATACATAGGGGCTGTGTATTGTGACACAATACACAGTGAAATGATTAATAGATTGTACATGTTATTTGTGCCTGGGTCTTTATGTGCAAGTGCATTTGTTTTCGCTGTCATTGCTGGGACCTAAACCTGACATCTTTCGCTTACTTTCTGTAAGCATGGGAACCGCAAATTAACCCACAAATTAATTTTGAGGGTTAAGACTTGGTTTTTAAGGTGAGGGTTATGATGGGGTTATGATTAGGGGAAAGTTAGCATTAGGAATTCAGTTGTGATGGTTTAGGTTAGGATAAGGGGACTAAAGAATGCATTGCATCAATGGAGAGTGCTGGCAACATAAACCAGAAATGTAAGTGTGTTTTGTTTATATCTCTGAGTATATGTGTGTGTGTGTGTGTGTCACATGATGCATTCTGTGACTGACTGACAGTTAGGTTAAATCAATAAATAAACTGTTGAAGGAAACAACTGGAAGCAGAGAGAGCTCAAATGAGAAAAAAATGCCAATTTGAGAAAGCAGCTAAATTAGGACTCAACATTTACTGAACATGACAACTCCTTATGAGACTGTAATTAGCTGAAAGGCGCATTAACACTTTGCCTATGATTTAGATGCTGTCACATCAAGACCGGAGTTGTACGCTAAATCTTGTGTAGCTTGCTTGAGGCTAGCATAAATTAAAGCCCCCCTAAAGATGGTTGATTTGAGATTAAATCATCTATGTAAAAAGAAACAAGACATTTCATGAATGACAGCAGTGAAAGCTGGTTTATTTTTTTGTGGCTTGCATAAATTAAAAGATCCTGAGAGAAACAACAAAACAATGCTCAAGGGAATGTCAACCCTAAGAAGACGAGCAGCAAGTTCAAAGCAGTCGGCCATACGTAACTAAGGGAGAACAAAATAAGGAAGCAGATGGAGTAAACAATAAATGCAGAAGTGTGACTTTCAGTACAGTATCTACAGAAGCCAGAGTAACTGATGAGTCAACTACCAGTGAGAAACAATGAGTCAGGAAGAACGTCAGCCAGCACTAACATCTGTGCAAACTATGATACTGACAGCGACTTACATGCAGAAGCCCTGCTTTGTGTCTGTCTGCCTGAGATGGAGAAGAGACTAACTGTCCTGCAAAGACAGTGAATGCATAGCTATGCAGGAAGTTTTGCTGATTAACGTAACAATGGAGAAAACAAAATGTACACTTTTTTAGTCTCAAGTATGATCCAATCACTGTAATAGCAAATTTTAAATGCATCAACTCTGACATAGCTTTGCAAATGTATTAAAAACACTTTCCAGTATTAAAGTTCTGTATAGTAAATTACATATATGTGCAAGTTGTATGTAGAATTGCATTTACAGTATTTTCCACATTTGTTGGAATTGGAAAAATAAGCACCTTCTAGAGATTTGGAGAGTTGCAGCTACCATCACAGCTGTTTGTCAAGCAGCTTTGCAGTGCCTTGCAGAAGAAACACCACGCAGCTGTGCACACAGTAATAAACCTGTCTACTTAAAGAATTCAGCCCCTCAATTTACGAAGATCCATGCTGAAAAACATGGTATGAAAAAAAATGTTAACTCATAAACTATGAGTCAATTGTTTTGCATCATTTAAACTGCAGTTCCTCCTACTCCCAGGGAAGCACACATCAATCTTTTCAAGGTTGCTGTTTCTTAGTACTCATTATTCCAAACAGCTCTCAGTCTGAACTCATCAAATACTGGTGATGCTTGGCCATGGCAACATGAAAAATGTCAACAAAGCTTTCCAAATGATACTCAGATGTTTTAATATTTTGAACTCTGTTCATAAATGTCTATCAGTTCGTGTTTTGTGCTTAAAGAGATGGAAAAAGTAACTACTTCCACTGCACTATTATCATCTAATTTCAAACTAAACTAACAGGACAACAAGATAGCCTTCTCCAACTACCAAGTGTCCTGTCAGTGCCAACTTTCCTGCTTTATCTGACATAGATATTGAAACATTAAACATGAGAAAGTCAACAACCGACAGAAAAAGAGTGCTAAAAAATTGTAACAAAACAATTAAATAAAAACGAACTAATGTGAAGTTATTTGAGAACAGTTTTTCACCAACACATCAGTCCAACAGAAAAGTAATTGCCTGTACATTAATTATTACTCAGCAGGGCCAATTTAATACTATACTTTTGTTAATCACCACAGTTCTCTGAAATACCTTTAAACAACTTTAAACCCCCAATAAGCGACACACTGAACCTTGTAATTAACACAGGTAGAGCTAAAAAAATATATTATTTTGTTTAACAAATCATTTAATTAACTAAAAGATAACCCAGTTCGTACCGATGTATGTGCATTTTGATGACTACTGTAGTGCAATGGTGCTGAATGCCTCAGGATTTCACACCCCTACAAATGTTGCCTTAAATTTGATTTTTCTTTTGTATTTATTTCTTATATTTTGACGTATTTGTGGTTTTATTTATCATCTATTTACTTATTCACATATTTAGTTAATTTAACAAAACCTGAGGACCATTCCCAGCAACATAAACCCAGTTTTAAAGTTTGAAGGTGGTAAGTATGTATATTAAGTGTGTGTGTGTGTGTGTGTGTGTGTGTGTATGCCTCACTGTGCTGCTCAGTACATCTATGTGTGTTCCATTGTTTCCAAGTAGTGGACCATCCATCACCATTAGACTCCAGCAGAGAGTCTGACTCACACTCAGGAACAATCTAATTCCCTTAAAAACACCTTCTTGCCACCACTCTCCTCTTCACTTTCTCTATTGCCGCGTTCCTCTGCTTCACCTTCTCGTTTTCTTTTTCTTTGTCTCCCTCTCCCTCTCTGTGGGTTTTAAGCTTACGGACTTCAGCAGATGAAAATCTTCCAAGCATGTCAGAAGTAATACCTCACACTCAAACATGCTACGCCACACACACGGATAACACAATCTTACAGTGTGTGTCTTTGCTTTCATGTGGGTCTGTTGTTATCATTCTCTATGACAAGTCAAATGTGAGACAAAGTCTTCTCCAACTTTTACAGTCAGCACACAGGACAATCTGGTGCAGCAAAATGAAACATATTTTTCATGAATCTTTGATTTTCGGCTTAAAACATGAAACATATAGCTATGTGTAGCCTGTGGACTTATGCAGGGTTAAGTGTTTTTCAATGTGTGTAAATGTATAATGTGTAAAGGTGTAAAGTGAGACATTTTTCTAGTCCAGAGATGATTCACTGTCCTTGTTTTTAGTAGCAGAAACCAGCTGTTTCTTTTCGTCTATTGTTGCCTCCATCCCAACCTTTGAGACGTATTGCTGCTATCAAATTCAAGAGGAGCTAATAGTTTTCATATTCCATTGTGAAAAAATAAATTGGTACATGAGATTTGCAAATCATTGCAGTCCTTTTCATTTACATTTATGCAGCACACCAACCTTTGTGGAACTGAGATTTTCATTTTCTTTTCTACAACCTTGTCAGATGTATGTTGTTTGTATAAATGTTATTTTACCTTTTTCTCCTGAAATGTCCTCAATCTTTACTCTGATGGCCAGCTTTTATTTTTTTTATCTACATAAAAGTATAGGCAGTATAATTGTATTGATGGGTTCTAACCTCTTCAGCTAAATGATCTTTAAACATTTCACATGCATAGTCCAGACACCTGCTGGGCTTAGGCTTCTATGTAGTATATAATGTATTCATTCTACTCAAGGGCTCAGGTGAGGGGAGTACTTTACTTGAGAGGAGCTAAACAGGTGTTTCTAATTTTGAAATTGTGTTATAATGACTCATTTCACGAGTTCTCTACTTGCATAAAACAGCCTCAAAGGACACAGAACAAATGCTTGTCTTACCAGGAGTGGTTGATCAGGAGCAAATTATTGGACCATTTTTGTGCCCCAGTTCTCCCCCGGGGAGGAGCTCTAAGTTATCAGCTAAAGCTTAAGCTATCTCGGTGGGAAAAGTATATATGTAATCCACATTTACAGTGGTTTAAGTGGGACACTAATTCTCTCCCATTTGTATCAAAACGCGTCTTAAAAGATTCACAAACAGCTGGGATGTAATGTCCCCGTTGTACTACTGAAACTGCACATAGTGAATCAACATTGGGAGACATTCGGAAGATATTTATTTTAATCAAAAATACTTACCAATTTTTTTTTTTATTCAAGTTAACTTTAAGCCTGGTGACTGTTCATCTTTTATGTACAGCCTATGACCCAACTCACTGTTCAGCTTTGGCGCCTACATCTAACCAATCAAGTGAAATTTATGTCAAACAATTAAAAAAATGTAAATTTAAATAAATATGCCTAACATTGCACTCAAACTAAGATCTCTTCATTCAAAGTTCTGTCATCACCACCAACCTACACATTAGAAACAATGTTATATATTGTTGCAGAAACACTCAGACTCAGACTGCTGGGAAATAAAACTCGTCTCATCCTTGAGGCCAGGAGATCAGTTGTTAAAATTACACCATAGCCCTTGTTTAAAGTTGTTTCTATAAACCACCCAAAACAAAATTACAATCTCTGCTCTTCTTTTGGTAAAAAGTAGTCTGAAACTAAAAAGACCCAGATTCCGACCCAAACCGAATATAATCTTATTCTCCAAGTCACTAAATGCATCAGAATGCCCCAATAAGAAAGAGTTCCCCACTGAAGAGAAGAAATCTGTTTATGACCTATTTCTCAACTAAACAAACTTCAGGATGGAATTGTTGCCTAATAGAAATCTAGAAAACTACTTAGGTGCTGAGGAGTAATTAATGATCCTCTGATGTGTAATACTGCACTGGAGAGCATGCTGTACTATATGAACAGACTGGTGAAATTCAACAGCATATATATCTAAATATAGCAGTAACTTTTTTCCATTAAATGTTATTTGACATGTGAATGCTGGAAGTGCAGCAGACCCTAACTGGTTTGAAGCCAGTAATCTCTGTGGGGCTGTGAGGAGAACTTGTCTCATCACACATACTTTGTGGTTAAGAAAATTCTGGCTTCTGAGCACCACACCCTTTCAGAGCAACTGTCAGCATCGATCCAGCTACACTCATGATCCGTATTGTAGGATTAGCAGGTTCAACAAGAGGTCTTACCCTAAGGCTGTTCTTCTGATCAGAATAAATAGCTGATTAGACAAGATGCATTTAGCCTCACTAGACATCCAAAATGCATTAAATTGTATTGCTTTTCAACTAGGATGAAGTAATTTATCCATGTAGACTGTGCACGAATATGCTGTAAATGTAAGAGTTATAATATTCTATATAAGATATGGCACACGGTGCTTTTGACAATCTACTCTCTTGAGGTAACTACCTGTACTGGTTATAATATATGAAAAGTGATTTGACTCCAGTACAAAGCCAAAGATGTATGCAGAAATCTTCCCTGAAGGTGCAAAAAGTAAGGAGAGAGAGGTGGAGAGGAAGGATTTTCATCCAAGCAAAGAGCAGGAAAATAATAGGAAGAGTTATTTTTCAGTTCTCTTCACATATGATTAGCTCTCCTCAGAAACATGTGGGAGTCAACCTCAGCTGTCAAATGAAGCTGAAAAGTAAAAGATTAAAGGTAGCCTCTGGAAATTGTAAAAAGACACTGGAAAACCAGTGACGAAACTATGTAGATTCTGTTTATGGGTTCAGTGCAGTTATCTGCTGGTCAAGTTCACTCAGTCATCAACTGGTTGTCTGCTTCGACAAGAGGCATGTGCACGAAATAGAGCACTGGTGGTAGAAACAGATTGCTTTATCATTGTGTGGGCGCCATCTTGTAGCAAAGATGACAAAAGCAATGTGTGACCATAAGTCAGATAAAATGATTGTTTCAGCACCAACAATGACAGGACCTGCATCGATGAAAGGATCGACACCCTATGCGGCAATCGAGAACAATTTTCAGTTTTTAGGGTATGTCTCTAGGGAAATGTCTGACACAAAATTTGTTGACAAAGATCTTGAAGAAACAATCATTTAAGTTTACATTTAAGTTTTTTTGGTTAATCAGGGTGAACTGGTAGCTCAGCAGAGCAACAAAAGTATCATATCTCCTTTACCTTTATATACCAAGGTGTTGTTTAGTGTCAGCCTTCTAGTTTATAACAAAACAGGTCAAGCTGAAAAGAAAATTAATTGTTTGGACAACAAACCGTGTTAAAATGTACCAAATGTACATGGATATTGTAAGTGAACTTTATTTCTGCCTTGGCTTTCTGATATCCTGATAAATGCAGTGTTTGTTTTTCTGTGAGGGTCAATGTTTTTCTCAAGAAACAATCTGAAAGTCATTTTCACTATAAGACTTTGGAGTGTATGAGAGAGAGTAAATGTGTGGGTTTGTGTGTAGTGGAGAGTGAAACCCAAAGACAAAAACATTTTGAATTGTCTTTATCGCCTTCGTACTATCTCTACCCTCCCCTTCTTCTTTCTCTCCGTCTGTCTTTTCACCAAGCAGTGGTGCTAGATCAGTATGGATCGTATCTGTGCATGTGGGTTAAAGTGTATACATGTGTGCCTGCTCTTGTATGTGTCGCAGACTATGTGCAGAATTGGACTCTGAATCAAGGTGGTTGAGAACATCTGGTCTTTACAGTGAATTTTTTTGGTATACATACATGCAAATGTTGAGGCACCCCTTGTCGAAACACAATAACAGAAAATAGCTAAGACAGTAAAATATTACCTCATTTCTAAAAAAAAAAAATAAATCATACAGAGCATTTAATATTTCATACAAGATGACTCTAGTTTTTTTACCCTTTGGGAAGTGCCACTGTTTTCAGAGTCCTTCGCTTCTTGTTTGGTGGGTTTTTGGCTATTCTTCTAACAAAATCATTCCAGTACTTTTAATATCTTGGGGCCCATCTTGTACACACTTCCTCTTAGGACAGCTACCACTAAAAGGCTCTCATGATGCCACTAGCTGGAACAGAAGCCCAAGCATGACTGATCCACTTTCTTGCTTAGCAGTTGCAGAGGCGCTCTTTTTATTAAATCGTTTACCCTCATACCCTCCTCGTTTATCTCCTCATATCTTTGCTCATAGCAACAACAAAATAAATAAATAAATCAGGGGTTGAATTATGTCGTGAAGATGCAGGTCACCTTTTCTTCTGATGACTCTTTTTTTTTGTCCTTGTTCCACTACACAGTAGAAGTGAACATCCACTTTATGTCTTTGGACATAATGACTGAACAGGCCACAGCCCAAATAAGCTAAATAAGACCTAAAGAAAAAATAAACACATCTCAGGTAAATTAGAGACAAAAAAAATCAATAACAAATATGGTTCTATGGATGTCTGTCATTTGTAACAAGAATGCTTGGAGCTAGAGATGGAAAACAAAACAGGATGTGGTAATGAAATCAGTCAATGAATACAAAGAAGAACCAGTCAGCAAACAAGGAAGGAGGAGGACAGGAGAGAAATGTGGGGAAGGATAAACAAGTGAGATGCTGGCTCCTGCTTGTTTATTCTGAAATCAAGCAACTCATTCCTACTATTGTACAAGACTGTAAGGTAAAAATATAACTAGATGGTAGCATTCTCTTGCCATCCGCCATGGCCATTTAACTATGAAACCTGCTTTATGGCTCGAATATTAGCCCTGTGACCTAAACACTCGTATATACCCAGACTACATAACAGACATTGTTATCAGGCACTGTTGTGGCTCCTGTAAGCCATGTCTCCAAATAGAGTCACAACAATACGCTTCAGTGTTTGGATTCAGCCGAGCTACGCAGTGGGAGTCTGTGTCTGTATGTTTGAGTATCATTTTTGAGCAAAGTGTGAAGTGTATGATTCTGTGGGAGTTCTTCTGACACTGTGTGCATGTGTGTGTTTAAAGCTACTGCCGTGCTTCTCCTCTCAGCTGAAGCCAATTAAGTTCACTGCTCTGTAGGTGATAACACACACACACACACACACACGCAAGTACACACACACACGTGTGTTCTTGTACATAGACGCAAAATAATGTATGAATACACAGATTTGAAGACAGACTTTTTGCAGCCAAGAGGCTCTTTAAGAGGCACAGTGATTAAGGTGAGAAGACAACATTTAAGGGGTATAAAGTCTGAGAACACACCACAGAAATGGAAGAACAATCTGTTGCTAGGCTACAGTGACTTGTGGGCTGCCATATTTGAACAATTAGTTTAAAGACATGTCCGCGTAAATAGAAATATTCCACAAGATAGGGCATGTCAGAAAAAAAATTTCAGACATCTACTTATCTGTCGAACTATCTTCGCATATATGGCTTAGCTGCTGTTTAAAAAGATGTAATGTCAAATAAATTTCAATTGATGATCGTAATCCATGAAATTAGACAATCTCATTTTAATATCCGTTTTCCAGTAACACCAGAAAAAAAGTTAGCAAAAGTTAAAAACAACAAGTACTATGTGAAGAGAACAATAAATCAGAGATTCTCAGTCGAACTAACATCATTAACACTTTAGCAGCTCTTGCATGACCATATCAGAAGACGAGCAAGAAAATATGACTGGACTTTATGTTGTATGAAGAACATTTGACAGGCTTCGTTGATGTGAGACTAATTGCTCCCTATGACCTATTTGTAGATACAGTACATTTAATTTATTTAATTCCATACCTTTAAATGGACAAACAACAGCAGAGGGAAGTACAAAGTGCCTCATGCAGTCTACCAGGAGTGCTGCAAAGTAGCACGTAGTCACAAACAAGCAGATATACTAATAATCAAGAACCCTGTAATACGCCAACGACACAGCTTGTTCCTTGTTATATTATATTAATCTCGGTTAAAATATTTTAAATGTGGCTAATTACTATTTTCTCTCTTTTTGTCTTTACATGGAAGAGTTGCAGCTTACATTTGTGTGTGATTTGACTCCGATCAACAATAAAATTGAAAAAAAAACATAATTGTTGATACCTTAAATGAGTTTTAAAATGACACACACATTCACACTGATACAAACACACTAAGAATAACAATCAGTCATCTTTGTACAGACAGAGTGCAGAGTTGACAAGACTTTGACAACTTATCTCTGTGGTTGTGGCAGGGTCACATCGTTTGTGTCTTAGTGAAGCAAACAGTAGAAATATTGATTCATCCTTTGTGGGTGCAACACAGCCCTGCATCAATGCCTGCCTCTGCCTCTCTTTTCTGTCACTCATTCCAAATGTCGTTTGTTTTGTTTTTTCAGATCACAATACAATTACCTTTCCTTCTGCCAGTCAGGCAGGTGTGATTCCACTTCTTACAGTGCACATCAAGTAAACGGACGAAAAAAACAATGTCAAGGAGAGCAGAAGTGGAAGGTAAAATTCAGTTTTAGAACTCTAAGACTGAATGAAATTTACAAATCTTAGACCAAAAAATATTTCCAAGGGCCTTAAGGGAAAGTGCAGGAATGCACCAATTGCTGTAACTAAACAGCTTATCATCAACACAAAACAGAAGCCTCCTGACAACAATCAAAGACAAGGTTTGAAAAGAGGTTTATTCACCTAACTATTGAAGGTTTTTATTTTGATTTATTTATTTATCTTTTTGAAATGACTTAAAACACTGGGCTTTGCATATTTTTTTTATTTTTTTTTAGAAGCAGAGCTAGACATGACAATATTAGTTTGCAAAATACTGACACGTAACATTGTAATTTTGTGGTAAAATGACTAACATGATCACCCATATAACTCAACACCATTCATAATTAAACACTGAATTAACTACCCAGCAAATAAAACGAGGAACAAAGTACCTGAATGGAAATCACCCACTTTATCTGCATTGACCTTCACCCAGACAGTGGTGTAATAAGCTTGTTTTCCAAGTGAGCCCCTGTAGCTGGTATAAAAGTATCAAGCCCAGCAAAGTAAAAATTTTGAACAGAAATAGCTCATCAGGTATTAGCGTGATGAGCGGAAGCAGCTTCAAGCAGTGTTCCTCTTTTTTGAAAAGGGGATTTTACAGTAGTTTTATTGTACCACTTTATTCATAGATACAACCACTTAGACTGGCCAGCTGCTTCTTGTATTCACATTCCAGCCAATTCTCTGTAACGTCTATGGCTGCAATTAGCTAAAAACTGGCAGTGGCAGCATCTGGACCATATTTGTTTGCGGCCAGTTTTGTATTCTAAAAGCAAAGTTTAAATCACATAGAATTTTATTCAAATGTTTTTAGTCTAATGTATAATAATTTCGTACAAGCACTTGCGTGATTTCAGATCATAAAAATCGCAACAAAAAACGGAATTAGCATGCGTTTTTGAAACCACAGACCAAACTTATCAGAGCAAACCTAATAATTTATGCAAATCGGCTAAAAAACATCTAGCAACACACGGGAACATGAATCACCAAAGGGGATTCCAGGGACCTGAAGGCTGCCATGGCAACTGGGAATGCTCTTGGACTGGATTTTAGAATATAAGGTCAGCTGAATAATGCAAATCAATGTCTGGTAATTTAACAAAAACATGTTTTAAAAGGTTTTTCCTTTTTAAAATGAATGTCTACATTATATCAGTACAGTATAGTTCAAGAGAATTTTATATGTTGGAGGTATGTTTGGTGAAACCATATGTCTCACTTACAGTTGTGGATATGTGAGTCACCTTGCTCACAAGCACCTTGATGAAAGTGTTGCTTGACTTTTTCCGCCGGGTATTGAATCTAGCTTTATACTTGAGGTCACAACCCAAAATCTGTCACCACTTATATCATATCAGTCCAGGGAATTTGACCAAAAGGAATTATATATGTACTGTATTCAGAGGGAGAGACACCACTGGGAAAGATGGAAAGGGGGGGGGGGGTATTCAATAATATATGCATTTTCATGTGAGACAGAGCAAAAAGAGTGCAGACGCGTGAAGTAAAAAAAAAAGAAAAAAAGAAGGCGAGGATTGTGTGTGAAAGAGACATTTCTGTGACCTTCTGCCTTGCAAAGCCCCATCTGACTAGAAATGAGAAGCGATGGAGTGATGGGGGAAGCAGAGAGGAGACTGCTAATGAGAGGGAAAATGGATGAAGGGATAAAGAGATAGAAAGATGGAGGGAGGGAGGGAGGCAGGGAATTTTTGGCCATAAGTGTTGAATATTTGACATTTATCCAAATGATAACACAATCCCTTGTCTTTTAAAATAGTTGCTCTTCAGAGACAGGTAGAAAAGACACCGGATTTATTGGGGGGGAAAGGGTGAACTGGAACAAATATCTAACAATTAAATCTGACAAATATTATTTTTTGGCTCAAAAAGTCATACAGCACAGTCTGAAAAATATTAAAATGTTGAAGAGTATTTGGCTTGAGCTGAATCGGTACGACTTTATCACCAGCCTCAGGCTCGATAATATTACACTGCAGTGGCAGAAATGTCTGCATATCACACAGTAAATCTGCAGTGTAAAGCTGCCACCAGCTTTTACCTGAGGGACAGCACTAATTACAATCCCACAACTTGTGTATATACCCAGCATCATTAACCACAAGCTCGTGTCTCAGGGTTGCTATAGTAACACTTTTAAAGTACTCTTACTTAACCTGGCCAACTGACAAATGCTGTTTCATCCCAGGTGACAAACACTTAACCAGCATACAAAAAAAATAGCTTCACTTACAATGTGAGACATATTTGTACAAATTATGTTTGTTTTCTTTCTCTTAATAGATTATATTTAATGATGCAAGGTTATACACAGCAATTTTGACAACTAAGAAATCAAATAAAGCTTTTCATAAGCAGAAGATGATTTGGGTATTTATCAGGCCCAGGAAGTGAATCACTTGGCAGAAAGAATATTGATCCCATTGTCATCCAAATGCCCAGTTCACACTTCACAGTATTTTGGTCTGAGCAGGTCCGTCATATTAGCGAGAGACATTTTTGACGAGACTTGGCAGATACAAATGGCAAATTTGAAATTTCTCCATGACCAATTATGGCTTGACAACTTTCATGACCTATTTCGTGTCAGGAAAGAAATCAGAAACAGGGGTCTCAAAAGCATTTTATACACCTCTGGCTGTACAACAAATCATGCTATGAAAGAGTGCTCTGTATTCTGTAGTGACACTCTACTATCCAAAACTAGAAATACAGATGGTAGTATTTATGCGTGCTAGAAGCACATGGGACCAGCTCTGTTTGAAATTGGCAACTTGCTCTTTGACATAATGGTATCTCTGTTATGAGCTAGCTTTCGAGAGTTAAAACGTAATGCAGTCGAGGTGTAAAACATCATTTTGTTCATATCTCACTGGCTCGGTGTCTAGTGAGAGATACTCTTCTGGGTTTGGCCCATATCCTCCCTGGTCTTTGTCATTTTACCTTACCACTAAATAAATTGCACACCTGACTGACCTGTTGAGGACAGCCCTGATGAGACAGAAATGTCACTCGTATGTCTTTTTACTTTAAACATGGCTACTCTCTTGAGCACTGCACAATGGAGGTAGGACCACTAATACCTCAACAGCATTCAGTGAGTGCAGTGCACGAAGTGCCCTTTACATTGTCTCTCATGGGCTTATCTCCTGACAGCAACAAGTGCTGAGGAAGCATATGAGAAAGCTTCCTAATGTCAGAGTACCCATCCCCTGATTATAACGTGGTCATATAATTTCATGGTTGGGAAAAAAGAAAATTTGCAATAAAACTTTAAGTTTTGAATGTAAAAGTAAAATGTAAAGAGGTTGCTTATGTCTCCTAGAAACAAGGAGATAAAGAATTATTATTTTCTTTAACTTTAGCTATTTTTTTTGGTTGATAGCGATACTAGGAGCCAGATGCAGAGCTGATGCGTACACCTTATTTTTATTCATTTATTTTTAAAAGCGAGTCTTTTTGCAAATCAATGAACTGTTAAATTCATATCTGATCATCTTTCTGAAGCTTTGTCATGATGATTGCTTTGGAGATGCATCAAATTAATGAGTGATACAGCATATCAGTGGTGATATACCTGTAACTAGCAGCGATATTGTCTCTTAAAGTACACTTTTCCTTTGATATTTTTTCCACAGACATGTTCAAGGACTGGTGAAGCAGGTACATGTCTCGGTTGCAAAATTATGAATAAGGATGTTTACATGAATTTATGGCCAGCTGTGGGAATTAAATGGAGGTTTGTGCATAGTTTTACAATGATTAAAAAATACAAAACAGGACCAAACGTAAGTATGTCATTATAGATTTTATTAAAATAATGGATTTACATTATTCATAATGGCCATAAATCATCTTACCCACAGGGCACTTATACCAGACTTACATACAACTATAACATTTTCATTCTTATAAAGGTGCTACTGAAACTGTTTCAATTATATCACTGATGAAATAGATTCTGAAATGATAAAATTCCCAAAGATACATAAAGAGCTATAAATCAGCCTGTGAAGCAGGTGAGAGCCAGGCTGTAATTTGTTCTCAAAGCAAATCAAGGAACAAACATGGGAAAAGTTGTGCAGCTGCTTATTTATGCATTGCTTCACCTCAAGGAAAAACATTTGCCATTAATACTATTATGCAAATCGATAAAAGGTAGGGTCAATAAAAAGAGCACCTACTGTTAGATGAATATATGCAGCTAAATGGCACCAACAAGTCATGGCATGTGGGCGTTTCCATTGATCAAGCTGCCGCCATAAGCAGCAAACAAAAATTTCAAATGGCCTCATGGCGGGGGGTGCTATATAGTTATACAACAAGTACCTCTGCTGTTTCACTAATCACAGAGAACAGTGTGGATGAGAGATAAACCTGTCTGATGACAACAGAGGTAGCCAACATTTAGCTGCAATACTGATATGTAAGAAAAATATAAGTAATATAACATTTTTTTAAAAATCCATACAGAGTCCTATCTGAAGGCTGTGATTATATATATATATAGGAAACAATCCAACATTTGTCACACGTCTTCACAACAACATGGTTGTTTCTCTTTAAAAGTCAAAACATGGAACCCCATTGATGTATAGTCAAAAATCTGCGACCCATTATATAAATCCAATCTAGATGGCTCTTTCCATAACATTTTTTAAAAATCACCCGTAGGGCATATAAATGTGAGACACCCATGTCTGAATGACCTAATGCTGTCACTTTAACATCTAGATAAAGCCATCAATGTCACATATTTGATGTTTCAAGAATGTCACATATGAAAATCTGTCACAGGAGCACGGCCAAAAATCCCCTCTTTCCATCATTCTTTCTCTTTCATCCTTTGACACGGGAGAGTAAAAGCAGAAATGATTGTGCAACATGTCAGGTTACAATTAGGAAATTGATGTCGAAAAAGTATTGTTCATTTTTATATTGCTCTTATTGTAATCCTAAAAGTTAAGGTGCATCAAAACATATTCACATTTTACCAGTCCAAGTCTAAACAAATTATCTGTTCACAACAATCAGAATTAAATTGCCTCAGTATACTGATGTAGGGGGTCAAAGAAAAGCAGTGCATATTGTATATGTAAATGTGAGTGAGTGAATTTGCTTTGGCTGCATCAAATCGCTAGGGAACACACGCAGCTGTCCCTGCATTTTTGTGTGTGCATTCATGTACGTTAGAGCTTCTGTGGGTGTCTCTCAGGGGCATCATGACACTTCATCATTTGTTAATTAGCCAGTTAAGTCAGCTAATTAACATGCCAGCTCTCTCCTTCTGTCAGACTTCGTCGTCTTGGTCACCATATGTTTGAGAACCAGTTGCCGAGTAAAACTATATGACTTAAAAAAGAAAGGGGAAGAAGTTTAAAGCAGTTTGTGGTAAATGTAAAATTATAGATATTCAAAAAGACAGATGGCATGAGTTATCTTTTTTCCCCAAATACATTTACAAATGAATCTTTAACTTGTGGGAAAAAGAAAGTAAAACCTGCTCTCCTCTGTTATGAATATCACAAATCATGTTTTATTACCATAGCATTACTTTAATATACCTTTTGCTGCAATAACACTGACAAATCTGTTAATGGAATTTGTTTACAATCAATATATAATCACATAAAACCTAAAAGATCATTCAGGTTTGCAACAGCAATTGAGAATTCATATTTTTCAGTCAGTGGATCAGTTCTGCATATCTTTCAAGATGCTATAGCATTTGATTTGTAATTAAATAGTAAATGGACTGAACTTATATAGTGCTTTTCTAGTCTAATTTACCACTCAAAGCGCTTTTACACTACAAGCCACATTCACATACATTCAATCATATGGCAAATCTCAGTCTCTATACTGTTACAGGCTACACAGTGCTTTTTTCCCCTATCATACACATTCACACAGTGATGGAGGCATCAGAAGCAATGTAGGGTTCAGTATCTTGATTCTCCAAGGAAACCAGGATTGGGAATCCAATCATTGATCTTCTGATTAGCAGACAACTGCTCGTCCTCCAGAGCTATGACCACCCCTCAACTATTCATGTTGTTGCAAAGTGCTCTTTGCTCTATGGCTGCTCCTACAGTTACATGAAGTAGAACCACAGTCAAAAAACAAATCTCAATGTGAACCATACACATGAATTGAAGCGACTGTAAAGCAAAACGCTGTGTTAAACTCCTCTCGTCAGACAAGTAGAGTATAGTATTCTTGGGAGGATGAGCTGGGAGGTGGTGGTTTGTCTCCTTTGTTTCTGTGTGGCCCTGTGATGGACTGACGACATGTCAGGGTGTACCCTGCCTCTCACCCAATGACAGCTGGGATAGGCTCCAGGCCCCCCCGTGACCCTGAGATGGATTAAGCGGCTATAGAATATGGATGGATGGATGAGCTGGGAGTAACTGGATGATTGGAGGGAGGTTTATCTAACCCTCATACAGTTTAGAGGTTTTTATGAAATTAATTTTTCCAAAGCTTAACTGTCGCAAATATTCTGCCGTTTTACTGTTGTCCACCAGTTTACCAGTAACAGAGTGTCAAAAATACTTCTTATAAATTCACAACCCTCTCCGTACGTAGCCACACATGGCCTTTCTAAAAAATACAAACAGCTCTCTGTTAATCAGCTCAAGGTTTTATAATTGGCCTCACTAGTGGCAAGGCAACATTTACTCTCTTTGGAAATCAATCCATTGACTCTGTGATGTAATTTTTTTTCTCAAGCTCGAAAAGATAAATCATTCATTTAAAGATAACTTTGGAAGACTGGCTTTTTTTTTTCCAAAAACATTCTTCACCTCTTTATAAATTATTTATTTATTCAACTTTTTTTCTAAATTGTACTGTCCCTATACCCCCCTTTAAAAAAAAAGAAAAACACTGTTGTGGTCCTGAAAAAAAAGTCTTGAGCAGCTATATCTCACCTCACTTTCCTGCCTTAGCTTGTGCATTATATAGACATTATAAGTCAAAATGACTCAGAAAAACATAGTTTTGAGGTTCTCAAACTTCTCTAGTGTTGCTTTAAATGCTGGCTAAATATTTTCCTGAATCAGTCTATACGCATTAGGATGTTGCTGTAATACTGATGAGCTAATTAATTCATATAGCCACATGCTGTGGTTTTTGGCTGCCTTTTTTCATTAATCATTTCTACTGCAAAAGCCATGGTAATTTCAGAATGTATTGACATATAAACATTACCTTTCTAATAACTTTGGAATTAGAATGGGTCTTTTCATGTTAGAAATAAGCATCTCCAAATCCATGACTGTGTTTTTGTTATTTGATGCCAACATTTTCTTTTCAAGGCCCAACAAATTTGGAGACAGAAAATTGGGGTTGACTTGCCAAGTACAAAAATGACTCTTCCAACCATGGCAATTCTAATAAGTAACCCCCCACCCCTTTGTTTCGTCTCTGGTCCCTGCAGTAGAAATGCAGGGAGTTGTTCAAAGGTTCCTAGTCCCTGGGAAAAGTTCCAGCAGTCAAAGCATGGGCTCAAATGTACAGAGAAGAGGGAGACAGAAAACAAAAAAGGAGGTCATATAAGAGAAGAGTTTTGAAGGGTGACTAAAACAAAGGTCATGACAAAAGTGGTAGGTTAAAATACACTACACAAATGCTCACAAATACAATATGAATTCCGAAATAACTATTCCAAAATAACTCCATACCTGTATAGATGCAGATAAAGGTCAACAAGTTCAGTTTTGTTGTTTGTGGTGGATCTATACTACCCAGTTATCAAGCCCATCTGTGTGTGGTCTTTCTATTCCTCTTCCAAATGGACTGACCTTTAGAGAAAGGTCAGGCTGTAACACCACTCACATGCACAATACTATTCTCAACCGTCACAGACGGTCACATGCAAGCTCAAACACTGGCAAAACATTGATAGTGTTAATCCACGCTGCTTTTTAACCTTTTCAAACTTAGCCTTGGGTAAAACGACCACTCAGGTGACCAGTGTGTGAGTCATTGCAGTAGTTCTTATCCGTTAGTTGTTTATTTGCCTGACCAAGTAAATTTTGGTCACTTAAGCCAAAGTGTGGATGGCTGTGAAACTGCCCGGGAAGGAGAGTCAAGGCTGCACTATAGATGATGCTTAACTTGATACCCTAAGTCCACCTCCTCTGTTCAAAGAGAGTTTTTCCAATTCAACGAAGATGAATTCTTTGACTCCTCTCCCAAAACATTGATTTCTGTCCAAGCTGTGCACAGTACTGTCTTCAATAGCCCAATAAGCCTTTTGTCTAAATAATGCAACTAATTCTGGAATATTCCATAGAGGTTAACTAGAATACTGCATACTCCAAACCTGGCCTTATTTGTATTAAGATGATAAGTAATGGTCTTTCACATGGCAGTGTAAATGTAAACAATGTCAGCTGAATTGAGCAAGAATCTGTTCTCTATTGCCATCATGATCATAAAGAAAGCATAATTCGCTTTTTCTGAGTACTTGAGTACTGAGCTTTAGGGAGCTGTGGAATGGGCTGTTCTGGCTTAAAAAAATTTGCAATACTCTGCCAAAAAAAACAAAAAAAAATTTGAAGCAGGTAGTTTCCTAGCTGTGCAAGATCGTGCAGTCTATCGTGCCCTTTTACTCACCCTTCGAGAAGGGCTGCTCTCAGCCAATCAGCTGCCCAGCAGGATGAACAAGTTAGATCTCGTCCTTGAAATTGGTGGAACTGGAGGAGAGGCAGGCTGCAACATAGTGTAAGGTTGAATTTGAAGGTTTTGTTAGCTGCACTTTATAGCTGCTCTTAATTAAGCGGAGGTGTTCACATCTCTTTCTCAAGTGTTGGTAATTGGTCTGTAGAAACTTGGACAACTCAGTTGAGAGCACAATGGGGTGATCGGCCTACCAATTCAACTAAAAGAGGAGGCTTTTTTTTTTTTTTTATAAACAATCTTCCACAATGCCCAGACCCATTGTTATTGTTTAATAAAAACAACTTCTGGCAAAAAGAGTAAATTCTGCCAGTGCGTCCTGCTTTTTTGTTGCTTTTTTTCCCCCTGCAACCAATATTATTGATTCAATTAAATACATTTCATTCAACAGTTCTCAGACAAACAACCGCTAAGTTTTGATGCAATAAAATTCTTTGAGAGATTTTGTTTTGCACAACTTTCCTTAACATTACATCTTGTTGAGCAAGAGCAGGCAGATTTTCATGGCATGCTGGATCCTTGAAACTATTTGGATTTCTATGCAGTAACTAAAAATAGAATCTGAATATTTTTAAAGTTTTTTAACTTCAGATTACATCTAAAAAGATAGCTGATCTTTCAGTCTTTTCCACTTCTTCAATCTCTTTATGATGGATTAGTCTTAAAGTTTGCCTGCTCATTCAGTCATAATCACCACAGACTTTAAGATGGAGAAGGCAGGAAGAAGGTAGAGACAAGGAGGTCTACAATAAATGTGGACAAACAATTAGCTCACATACAAAGTTTGCTGAAAAATCCTTTTAGATTGAAACTGCATCAGCAGTGCATCAGCAGGATCTACAGTCATCCGACTAAAAATCCCATACAATATAAAGTTTTTTGTTTTTTTTAGATTGAATGTGATCTATTTTATGGTTTCTGATTTTTTCCCCGATCATGCTGATATTTTCAAAGTCAGCTTTGACATTTCCCTCCAGTCCCAGAGAAAGATGACTGACCTTACCTCTAGCCTCATATGGACTTTGTTTTTAGTGATCATGGTGCAACAGTAAGCTGACCCATTGTCATCAAGGTGAGCATAACAAAAACTGTCCCTTCTCAACATCAGAATGATGTCCAAATGAGAATATACAAATGCTCGTATTTAGCTCAAGTTAGCTCAAAGTATGGCCTCATCCATGAAACACATTGTTAAGGCCTTGTTCAGGCATGCCACCCCCTTATCTTTCTGACTCTAATCAAATGGGTAAAGAGATTTCATGCTCCTAGCAGAGGATCACCTTGGATATCAATATGTATGTGTGCACAAAGGCCAAAGGACCTTATGAATCTCAAAAGCACACTGACAAAATGACAAGATTTGGGATGAGCATGGGTTGATCTGATTGTAGAGACATATTTTATTTGACAGCAGTCTCAATGCTACTTGATAAGCCTACAGTCTACATGGAAAAATAACAGATTTTCCAATAACTTTCAAAATTTGATGAAATAACTTTGGGGTTGAGTTTGCCTTACATCCAGGCCATGTGCACATGAGTTTCCATTCTCCACAGAGGTAAACACACAGTTTTGCTCTGACCACCAAGGATAAAAGAAGGAAAGCTTGCTGTCCCTTTGCGATAGTCATACATGTTGCACAGGGCTGCACACCATACAAAAAGCACGTTTATCCACAAAAACAGCGATAGGGCCTCAAATACACAGTGAAAGCAATCCAAGAATCACAAAGAAATATACTCGAATACAAAAGGCATCAAAAAGATACCGAATGATATACCATATCCCTCTTATAGTGGGTGTCTTTAAGTAATCATCACTGATGTATTCCACGGATTTAATTTCAGTGACTCAACTAAAATATCAACTTTCACTTAGATAAATGGGTATATATTTTTTTTTTTTTTAAAACAGAAAAACAAGCCTGATTATGCTAAAATATGCTTCCTCATACAGTGGCTGACAAGTCATCTGCCACAGTGCTGATCACAGCCCAAACACAAAGCAATTTCCAAGCCTTGATTATGCTTCTTATTTCGGGGGATTCGTAAAATCAAAACCTCTCAACTCAGCTTCTTCTGTATTAGTGTTAATAGTGGCTCGTGTGGCATATGAGTTTACGTCTAAAATCTTTTGAAATTATCCTCACATCAGAGACCAGAATCCATTACTAATAAGTTACCACTTTCAGTTCCAGGAATGGCAGGCGGCAACCATGTGTGAGACACTGAATCAAATAGATATTTGGACACACAGCACATGAGTGGAGTCAGAGACTGAAAGCGATGTATTGCTCTTGGCGTTGTCTGGTGACTTTTCACAACCTTTCTTCAAAACATAAAGGGCCAGCAGTGTTGTAACCCTGGAAACAGCACAAGGCAACCCACTTGCTGCAGCTTAGTCTACATTTAGCTGATGACACACCGACAGAAATAAACCAATAAACGGACACACGCGACAACTTTAATGGTACTTTGGGAAAAAAAAAAAATATAGGAAATACCACCAAATGTAAATTTCATCACAGACTGACTTTCCATTCCAGCAATTAGTCAGTGGTTACCTCAATCTTACCTTTGACACAGTCACTTCGACAATAGTTTGGAACTTATTCAACTTCTGGCTAGCTGTTAGATGGCATGGTGCGAAAAAGATTCAGTGGGGGTGTTTTTTTCTTGCTTTAAGTCACTGTAAATAAAAAGAAAACCAGACATCTTTACCACAGAGCTTATGTTTTGATCATATTTGTTCATTTGTCTTCTTTTATTCTCAATAATTCAAACATTTCTAAGGGGTTTGCCTTGAAATCTGGTGGACAAACAGATAAGCAGAAACTAGTTTTTTCTTTACCCTGAAGCCAGGATTTCCCACTTCGAGCCATTCTTTTGTGCATATGTCTGTTTAACCCTGAAACTAACAGATGTGATTACAAATTCTAAGGAGAGTGTTTTTAGGGCCAGAAAAGTCAGTAACAAATAATAGAACTGGAGCTGAAATTCTTCAGCTAGGATTTATCTGAAGTTATAAAAGTAATCGAGGTTACCTCTTTGTTAAGGTTAAGAAAACAAATCAGTCATTAGTGACTACATATTCTTTCTTCAACGTGTTTATGATTCATAGAAGGACAAAAAGAAAAGAGTGGCGTTTTGATCTTCTCTGGCTACTGTGTAGAAACTTTTCCTGGCATATTACTGATGCTATTTACTGTGCTTATTCAAGCTTATTCAAATTAATTCCAGAGTGTTCCAAGTATCCTCAGCACCACTAAACTGTACAATCATTTCCCAATTCTAAGCTTGGTGGCAACAATTTCTAGCAGTGTACTGTATCACAGAAACTTCAGCTCTATCGCGTACTGTCCCATTCTCTCTATGCTGCATTTTTGTTAAAGTCTTTCTTGCCTTCTATCTGTGATATCGACCTGCCGGTGACTAGAATCACTGGTTTTCAGCCTGATCAGCTTTTATCAGTCACATCTGTTTCAGGGTAAAAAATTTTCAGGGTCATATATCACATTTACATACATGAGCCAAAAAAATGGTTCATGCCAGTTCAATTTAATGCACAAACTTTATCTTTCATAAACATATTGCTGGATTTCCACGTCTCTAAACTTTTCCAATATAAACTAAAGAACTACCATAAAGGAGGTTTAATTGAATCACCGCGGAATGAGAATTGGTGATTGAGTGAATACCGTGTGTATCAATTGATTTGGCATTTCATATGCAACCATTGTGCACGATTCGTCAGGCGTGTTGATTGGTTGGCGCTTGAAAATGGTGAACTGTCCTCAACTTTCCAACACAAGCTAATGAAACAACGGGGCCAGAATCAAATTCTGCAAGTCCACCAATCAAAACCATCATACAGGGCCTTTCTTCATCGCTTTAAAGACAAAAAATAAAAGAATGTTGTTAGGTGTTGAGTTACTTTATGTCAACCATACGTATACACCGTTGTAACACACTTCCATTACGTCTTGGTTGGGTTTGAACAATGATACTACTTGCTTAGTGTTAAAAATCACTACTACTTGGGTAGGGTTAGACAGCAACTATGCTAAGACAATGTGTACATCACTCAATGGGATGCCAATTTTCTAGCTGCCATCATTACATATAAACAGAACATGTTATAATAAAATGTTTTCACTTCTTAAATATGATTGAGCAATAAATCACTTGCTTAGGTTGTGAAAGGAGCTGAGTAGGGTTAGAAAATATATTAGATAGGGGGTTGAATGCAGTATTTTTAAAACATGAACCTTCATGAACATATTTTTTTTCATATGCAGTTGCTCTCATGTACAGCAGAGGTTACATATCTGATGAAACGGAGTGGACAAAGTAATGAATTAATGTTATTCTATCAAAATACTAGTAATGGCAATTGTCGAAACTACAAAATAAAAATATTGTCCTGCATTCTTTTCTTTTTTTTTTAGCTTAAGTGATAAGACTACTGTAATAAAACAGATGCTGTTGGTTCTTTGTGAAAAGTTCTTTGGAAAATAACAACAGAGCAGGATTACAAAGTGGAATCAGTAAAAGCAGTTGTTACATTAAAATCCTAATAAAATTGAAGTACCTTTAAAAGAAAAACAACACCAAAGAAACTACAGATTTTGAAACCAATCTGGATGCAATCTGGATAGAGCTGTGATCAGGGAGCCTTTACAAAGTACACCACCGATAAAATATGTACTACAAAAGTAATCAGTAGCTGTGAGGCCAAAATATGCCAGGCAGAAACAACCATGAAAATAACTAGGGATAACTTGGATCAGATATCGTACCGATATCGAAGAAAATTTGAGATCGGGTATCGGTTACAATGAGCCGATCTATTTTTGTCTTTAAAAAAAAAATTTCCCCCTTGTCCTGTCCAGCATTGGCATTAATTCAAGGCATTCTGCCCCCTCTAGTGGTGAAAAAAAAATTGGGTCTACCTCTGATTTTTTTATTTTAAGTTTTTACCAAGCTGGAGAAGCTATTGTTTCGTTCAGATGCTTTCGTAATGGATGTTTAATTGATTGATTGTTTGCACAATTATTAAATAAATAAGTAATTCAGTATATCTATATCTGTTTATTTGTTTTTAAAAAGTCTGATGTTGCCTTGTATAAAAGAATGATCCCAGTCTTTTCCACACAATGAAACTTACCGTTTGTTACCATAATTCCGCGCTGTTTTTCTGTATCGGATTGGTATCGGCAAGACTAATCATTCAAGAAAATAAATAAATCGGATTGTATCGGGTGGCAAAAAATTCTTGATCGGGACTAAAAATAACAAGAACAAACTTACTCAAAACAAAAATCACTTTGCTGAACATATCTGCTTTGCTCAGAAAGGCACAGAAGCCAACCACATGTAGAAACAATATAATTGTTAACCAATCCCTTCCCCTAAGAGGTAAATCAGTTCATCAGTCAAACAGATCATGATGTTGGAGGGCATATGCATTTCTAAGAAACCTTACTTGGAGCAAAGCCACCCGAAATCAGATTGTGTACAAACTTTATGGTAAGAATCAGTGTTCAATTCGGATATGCAGCTGAATTTTCCACTGCTTGTGCGTGGGTATTAACTTCGACAAGGTACTTCAATGTAGTTTGCATTCAGCTCCAGCATTGCAGGGTTCCAATAGGTGGGTGTGACTTATGATCTACAATATATTGTATGACATTACCAAAAACCCATGTGTGACCTACTCTCTAAACACTTTGTCTGACGTTAGACAGATTCAAAGGTTTTTAAAGAACAAGTTAAATAATTTGGTTTCATTTAGTAGTGTTTTGTCTTTTACCTCCCTCACCTGCAGCTTTCTCACCCTCATATTTTCAGGTTTTTTTTAAATTTTATTTTTATTTATCATCGTTAGTAGAATTGTTTAATATTTAGGAGAAAAAAATCATGGCTTTTACTTAACATTTCTTCAATCGTTATGCTATGTGGATGTATGTACTTCTGGATATCATGTAGAATCTCATGAGCAAAACCAACAGACGCACATAACAAGAAATCAGTCTAAACAACCATGTAAATAAATTCACACACCGATACGGTGCTTTGAAATGAGATAAAAGCTAATTAATCAATGATAATGCTTTAATCTAATTAACTAAATGTGACTTTGATATCAGAAGACTGCAGTCTAGTACCAAAACAATACACAAGGAGAGCAGCAGAATTTCTCATCTTTAATTATTTACTCTTCTTCTGTCAGTCACTCCTAGTTCAATATTAAAAAAACCAAAAACATTTAATTCGAATGTACTGTATCATCCAGAAATTCTGCAAACCCCTACAAATAATCTGCTAATCACCGTTCCTCCCGTCAAGCTGACGCGTCACTGCAGCATCTATTTTGTTTCGAGTGCTGTAGATGTATCATGAAGTGGGTGACTGAAAACAAGACAGGGCCTTTACAGACAATAAGCCTGTGTAATACATGAATAAAATATCATGATGAGAGGAGGGGTAACAAGGTGCTAACAGGTGCACTGTATTGGGTACATGAACGCCAACGTTATGATGTTATTAAAGATGATCACAACAATGTCTGTGACAGCAAATGCACTGATTTTCCGGGACAGAATGAATCACTTACATGAAAAATTTAAATAAGCATATTTACATGAGCATTAATAATGTAATAATGTTTTCAAAAGGCTAAAGTGCTTTGTTTTGCTTTTGATGCTTGAGCAAGATCCATTTGAATTAACCTGAATAGAAACAACTGGGATGATATCTCAAATATTAAAAAGCTCTGTTAATTACCATAATGATTGATGCAGTTTAGGATGAGAGTAGCAGTCTATATTGTATGCAGAGATAGATTCATTGGTCCATCTATTAATGTGCATGATTATTTACCGTTTTAAGATCATCTGCATCAACTGGTCATTTCAAAAGATGCCAATTGCTGAATGACAGCAGCAAACAATGTAATAAATGCAGTGTTGATTATCTGTTGACATTTATTCTGTCACTTCACATGTTCTTTATTTGCAGACAGACTATAAAAACATGGCTGTGATGGATAAAGGTTAAGCAAATTTGTGTTTTATTTGTCGGTATGAGATGTTTGTATTTCATTGATTGCAAAGCCATAATGTGCTCATACATATGTTGGTCACTCCTCACTGTTCTCTAGATAATCTGCAACAGTAATAAAGAAAATTAAATAAATAAATCTGTGAATCGGGCATCTTTTTAAAGGATTTGGAACTTTTACATTTTGGGAACCATTAACTGGAATCTAATCAGTTATCTCTATTGTGATGGCAGGGTATGAAGGATCCACTTAAGTGCAGAGCTCAGAAATAGTACCAGGCAAAAATCCAAAATCCACACACAGTCAGCCAACAAAGCTAAATTATCAGACCCTGTGCAGGCAAAAAGACAAAAACAAGTAAAAGAAAGAACTTCCAAAAAAAACAAAAAAAAAAACAGGAGCATCACTAAACTACATGGAGCAAACAAAAAGGTAAAATTAAACACTGTAAGAAATCATACACACAAAAAATAAAAATACAAACACTGACATAAAAGCTTACAACTGAGAGCAAAGGCAAACTGGCAAGAGGAGAGCAATCAGGGGAGTATATATGACTAATGGGTAAACACTAGCAACAAACACAAAGGTACTAATAAAACTGGCAAAAAAAGATGAACCCTACTTGCTGCATTGGTTGCATATATTCCATGTTTTCACAGTTATTTGACATCTTCTGCAACCTGTATACTGTGCAACTGCATATACCCAACAGGTCAGACACCTGTAGCAAAAATTTAAAAATGGCTTCTGGAAATGAAAAAAGTCCAACTTCACCTGGGATGCAACAAAAGAAAAAGACCTTTGAGCATTGTCAAGTTAAGTTGTTGCACGGTGCATCAGACACGTGTTTGGAAATCCTAAATCTCTCTGAAGTTTTTTTGTATTCTGAACTGTCTGCTCATGTTATTGAACACTGCTGCAAAGGGCTGAACTGAGTAGACCTTCATTTTACAGTAGCCATCTACAGAAAATACATCCATTACAAACAGCTGCTTCATAAATGTTTGAAACAAAACAACAAACGGAATATCATTTTGTTCGAGCCTTCAAAATCTATGGCATTGAGTAATGCTGTGTATTAAGGATTTTTTTTTTCCATGTCCAGACACACCATAGATCAGTTCTGCTCTTCAATCATGATATCGTCTTCCCTTCTGAGAAACAATGAGCTGCTGCAAACAACACGCAGGGAGAAAGATTAAAATTTACTGAAATAGAGAGGGCTGTCGTGATTGCTATCATTCTGTTTTCTTGCTCATGTGAAATGAATGAAACCGTGTGTGTGTGTACGTGTGTGTTGTTTTCTCTCCTCAGCAGAGTAGAGTCAGTACAACCCATCCTGACTCTTTGTCAGACAGGATGGCAAATAGGATTTAAATGAAAAACAAATGGAAAAAAGGTATTTGACATTACAAAAGTGTGAATTCTGAATTATATAAGTCATTTTGATTACTAACATAAATACTAAATAAATTACTAAATAATATAATGTCAATGGCACCTGGACTGACTTTGTGACAGAAAAATAATGTATCTAAATATGGAATGCAGGGATGAAATGCACTCCAACTTCTCTTCATTTGTTTGGCAGATGTTTATAGACACGAGTACAATGGTCTGAGTCATGGTCTGACAACAAATGCCAAGTTTGCATTTAGCTCAAAATGTTCACTTCGTGTCAATTTTTCAAGATGCAAAAAGTCAATGAGTCCATTTTGCTATTAAGTCGTATTCTGAAACACGATATATAAAACGCATCACAAAAAACCTTTTGTGATTTCAGATTAATTTTAGCTATGGAAACGGGCAATGCTCATGTGAGCGCAGCACAGTTTAAATCAAGTATATTTTACCCACCTTTTATTTTCATCTCCCTGAAGACAACCAGCCAATGGGAATATACTGCCCCAATGATTATCCACTGTACTGCCAAGCAGCAACCAAGTCTAGGTTCAACCTCTAAGTTTAGTTGCTGAGCAAAAACATCTACTCAACAACCTTTACTAGTGTCACAGGATCAAGAGGCTGACTTAAGCTCCAACTAAACACAAGGGAGTATTTTCTCTTGAAAAAGTCTTCAAAACATCAGCAGCAAGCTAGAGAAACAGGAAAGAAACAGAAAAAAATGATTCCTCACACGGTTCATCTGAGGTGAACTGGAGAGGAAGGAATCAAGGCAAAGTGACCATCAGTAAGTATTCATGAAATGTTTTGAAACAGCGCTTCTCTTGCTTTTGCAATCCCTCTTATCTGGGCGGACATCTTGAAGCTACGCATCAGCTTCTTTTCCTCTCTAAAAACCATCTTCTTTCCTCTCTACTCTCATCTCCAATTCTGCACTAAGGTTTGTCCCCAGGCTGAACTTTGGTACTGATTAAGGACACAAGGCAGAAATACACTCAGCCACAGACACACAGGGATGCTTGCATTAATTTGCTTCTTATGCCAAGGTCAGTTTGCATTATAGATGTGGACATTCGTTACACAATCAAGTAAAACATTTTGTTTGGACGGCTGATTGGAGTGCAGATTGCAGATTGGACGGCTAGTCTCACATTTCTTGGGAAAATTTCAGAATATTTTAGACTAAACAAAAAGCACAAATGATGAAATACTCTGATAACTAAATGCATGAATTTGGCCCAACTATCAAGCACATAAAAAAAAGAAAGATTCCCTATGAATACATCTTAAGGGCTTATAACTCCTTTTTAAATACCAACTGCATGCCAACACAATCACCGTTTCCAAAAAACACTTGTTCATGCATTCACCGTTACCCTTTATGGACAGTCAATACTTCTTTCAATAGTTGGCAGTATACTGGAATTTTGGACGTGCATTAATATTCAGATTTTGTGTCACCGTCTTCAGTCGCTGAGCATCACAAACATTACTTTGGAATCTACAAAATGTGTCACACTGCAGTGCCTACAGAGAGCTTTATGAAGTTACTATTTTATGTTCCAGAGGACTTTAAGGTGCGAGTTCAAGCTATAATATGGAAATTGCTCTTAAGAATTTAGTAGCAGGGTAACGGTCTAAAAAAAAGACGGGGCTAATGTATATTGCATGCATTAATGAGTGTAATGCAGATGAGTATATAATTTATGAGAATGATTAGTAGCAGTTTCTTAGAGGATTCTGTTCACCCAGCTGTGTTAACAGGTAATTCAAAAATTACATCTAAATGTTTAGTATGGCTCTTGGCCACTGATTCAATGATTTACCCACCTGGTGCTCGTCTTTCTCCTCATACATCAAGACAGCTCCTTGAACGTCTGTTATTTAAAAGTTAAATGTTTTCATTATTATTCATACTTAAAAATGCCTGATGCCAGAAAACTGTCACTATGGTGTGCAGCAACTAATTACACCACATCTGGTGACAAATGACCTTCCTCTGTCTGCATCTTGACCATTTTCTCTCTTTTTAGCTAAAGCTTGTTTAGACAAACGAATAAATGCCAAATAAGTGCTATACACAGTGATCTTTGACAGTTTATCATCAATTTCGAAGTTTCTCTATTCTATTCTCACAATCAGGTTTTTTAAGTCTTAAAAGTAGATAAAGAAAACCTTATCCACCAAACGAGACAAGTTTATTATACCTTCTTGTTTGTTAAGAAAAAAATTCCCTGGTTTTACACATCTTATTAGCATAATATGTTAACTTTTGCTACCAGTATCTGGCGATATACCCTTTGGCACCATATTTGAGGGATTTCAGTCCATCGCTTTGTACTTTTGAGGATGTGTTGTCAAGGTGTTTACAAAAATTTCATATTTTAACACTTCTTTGACTTTGGTGCCGTGAGTTGTTGCTCTACCTGCTTTCTCTTGAGATTCAATTGATCTTCCTTTAGAACTCAGTGAAATTCAGAATTTTATTGTGCCATCAATGTTTTCATCCTTCACCCAATTGTTTCCATACCTTCTCCCTTTCTTTACTTTCAGCCCATCAACAGTCTCCTGCTTGTCACATTTTTCTATTGTAAAATGCGCACTCTAATCTGATTGTGCTGCCAATGTTGAAAACCCCCCCCATTTTTTACTCCTAATCCCATCCTTTTCCTCGTTTCAAACCAAAGAAGCCATCTCATTGTGCATTTATTCTCTGTACCTCATTTAATTCTCTTCCTTCACTCCCCTACTCACTCTAAATGTTTCCAATTAGTGAACAAAGATCTGGATTACAATGTATGCAGCTTTAAGATATGTTCATGTTTGCAGTGAGCCCATTAAGACCAGGAGCAACATGTGTGTACAACAGGAAATTAAGCACCTTCAGATGAGAACACAAAGCAAGAATCTGTTGAAGAAAACATTTGTCTTTGCACAAGAAATGCGTTGTACAAGAAATGTATTGAAAGACTTAGCTGTTGCAGTAATTATTTTTCTTGCTGTGGAAGACTGCTAACAAATCAACAGCATCCTCTTAAGTTGCATTATTCGACTTAAAAAGATCCTCACTGCATTTCTCTACAGAGTCTTTTCCTGCTTAGTGATGGCAGAGAAACATATCCTGTTTATTACATTTCCAAAATTTATTTTGTGAAAACTAGGACAAGCATACCCAGCTGGTTAGACAACCATATGGTTACATAAACCTCCAATTAACCTCAGTTGAATTAATAAGTTCTGAGTCATGCAAAAAAGCTAACTCTACAAAACCACCGTACATTGCGTGCCCAATTGTTATAGGATTTTTTTTAATTATTATTCTATTAGTATTGTTGGAAAAATACAATATGTTTATTTATTCAATCTAAAATGCTTTAATTAATGTTTAATAAAGGAAAGACCTTAAGTAGGCAGTAGTTCTATTGTGGTGGCACTTGAGGATGAAGGGTACAGTTTATTTACTTTTCCTTGGTAAATAATCCTGCAAATGAATTTAATATTTTCTTATCCATGTATTTTCTGTCTGTGGATCAGGGGTGTAGGGCTATACGTTTGTTAAAAGTAGCAAAGTGCATCTAAATATACAAAGACTGTGTGCATACACACATGCATGCACCAATCATATTGATTCTTTCGAAGATTATTTAAAAACAGAGGCTGTGAGAGCCTTTATGAGCATTTATGAACCAGCTCTCATCGTCCACACAACTACATGACGTACCATCAACATGACTCCTCAATGCCTTGCACATGAAAGTAGAAATCCTTTAGACAGCCACTCAAGCATGTATGTACAATCTCAAATATATTCATTTGTGACCTCAGACTACAATTGCTGCAGTTACTTCTGAGACTTTTACCGCTTTATTCCATTTAAAATCCAGTTCCATGTATTATTAAATGCATCTCATTTGAAGAAATGTATTGGCCTCTTTGCTTGGGGTTATAAAAAAAACTGTAATCATCACAATAACAATTACTAAAACAAATTCATCAGTCATAAAACAAACCAAACTAAAAGCAACACTTGCATTTTAAAGTATGAAACAAATCTAAAGCACACAAAGGCTCTATGAACCATAAAAACTATGCATCCAACTAGTTTTGAAGTATACCGACATTCATGATATACATTACCAAGCTTGTAATTACCTTTCTGCACCAGAAGGGCTCAGAAACCATTCTAGATTCCTCCCAAGAATGGTGTTTTACTTTATGGTGCCAGGTCACACGATAACCACACACTTTTGCCATTAACGTCCATCTTCAAATTAAGATTTGGGAGAAAAAAAGACAATGAACATAGATGAAGGACAAAGAAGAAAAAAAATCAACTACATCTGAGGAAGTCAACTGCTCCAAAGAACTTAAGGCAAAGACAGGATGTAAGATAGATGTAGTCTCGTCATCAATGTCACATGTTGCAAAACTAGCCATGTCACAGGAAAACATTGTAACGTTTTGGTTTGTTGCCACCACAAAAGTAGTGAGTCACAGTGTCCCCTTTCGGTTTCCAACAAATTTTTGCATGACTTGAGATCCTGAAAATGACTAAATCCAACCCACTTTCTGCTGTTTTATCATGTTTTAAAGAAAAACAACACAACCAGAAAGCTTGATACAAAAATAATTATGCTACTTCATTTGGGTGAACAAAAAAGGCCAAATAATGAGTCATACATCATTAATTGTAACTAAAAAAATTAATTTAAAAAAAGGCTTCTTTGTCCTCTTTTCTGTATTCTAATGTCATTAATTGTCTCTCCGGCCATTAATTTTGTATTTCCGCAGTCTCCTCTTTACCTTTTGCTTTCTTTCCATTTATTGGTATCTCTAATCCTCCCTCATAGTCTTCAAATTCCCTTTCACTGACTCTGAACTCACAACACGCCTTATGCTCTTTTTTATAACCTCTTCTTGCACTTCAGTTGTCAGATTTCCTTTCCAATAGCTTGGATTTAGCTATATGAATCCCTTGTCTCCGCTGCTGCTCGAACTAGCTTCCATACCATGTGCCATTTCTAATTTCCTGATTATGTCACTGGCAAAGCTTTCTTTAGGGGATTTTTACATGAAGTCATCTGCTGGACCATTCAAATTCAAGTCATAGACAGTTTTACTCATATGAATGCATGTACTCATCAGGCCACATACCGATGGAACGTCCAATTAGAGTGCTTCATGACTGCACTCTCAAGCTGCTGTCAGAGAGCACCACACTGTCAAACTAACAAGACAGAAATCATTTCAAGGTCAGTAAGTAAATGGGTTTAAATCAGGAACCATGACTCACCAGGCTAGACCTAGGTGACCTGTTTTTTCCCCCTTCACTTTAGGTTTATCACTCTTTACCTAATTTCTAACTATGCAGAAAATTTATCTCAGATCTTTTCATGTTAAAATCTCAATTGTACTCTGGCATGATCAAACCCTTTTAACTCATCCACTCGGTGGCAAAAAAAAAAAAAAAAAGTGATCAGAGAGCCGACTCAGATTCAGATAGAAGCCTGGGTTTTCTTTTCACAAATCAATTAAAAAAAGTAACGAGAAAAGAGGCAAACCGATTGCTGCAATCCACAACTGGAGTTTGGACTTGGAAACATGGATTTGCAGTGAAACATTTAAAGAATCATCGGGTGTCACACTCGAGTAGCAAAACCTTAGTCTAAAACAAATGGAAACTAAAGCTGAAACCAACTTGTAGCCCTTCAAACAACTCAGAAATCTCTTTTTCCCCTAACAACAGTCTAAGCGGTATTGACTCTTGTCTCATCCCTCTCTTTGTGTGAGAATTTCTTGCTTGAAACACTGTTGGAGGGAAATCCAAAAGTTTTCCCATTCTGGACTAGACAGTAGAAATTCAAATCCTCCAAGATGTCTATGTGACCAGGCCAGCTGCCTCAACATAAGATACAAAGCTCTTATTCCAACACACAGACACACACGCACAAACACACACTTTGAAAGCAAACCATCTCCGCAAAGTACATTCATCCAGGCTTTACAATTTAGCCTTTAAAAAGCCAATGATCAATGCCGATCTTTGTGTTCCAGATATTTTAACTGTATATAAATACATTCTCAAGCAAATAAAAACAAATTTAAAAAATTCCACCCCCCCAAAAAACAAAAAAGAAGTACCATCTGTAATTCACTGAACATCAAATTACACAGAAAACTCAAAAACTTACGTGTCACAGCTGATTTGATATACCGCTCAATCCCCCATAAATACCATGCACAAACCATGACCTGCTATAGTAGATACGTCTGAACATAGTAGTTGGAAAATGTAATATAAAAATTATCCCTGTCTGTTATGCATTGCATTTCTAAAAATGGATTCATATTCAGAAGTCCTCTAGACTCGAGAAAAAACTGGATGAAAATTCTGGTTTTATTAAACCTTCTACAGTTATTTTATTTGATCCCATTTTCTGTCTCCAGTTATAATCTAATTACACCTCACATAGGCAAACAATTAAAGAGTCATAATTACCAATGACAGCACACTGCAATCTGCTGTTCCTACTTCCAGCAGATTGATGCGTTTTACACTTTCAACAGTGAGCAGAGAGAAGGGGTCTGAAATAACAGTTAAATAAAGAAGCTGCAGTACTTTTACGCAAAAGGAATCTAAACTGACAATCTAAATTTAAAGAGGCGTTTCTAAGGAAAAAAGGCAATAAAAGGTGATAAGGTCATTTCTAAAGGATAAAAGCTGAAGATTCCCATATAATTATTTGCTATATTATGTAAAAGTCTTGGGCCACCTTTAATTTCTTCATGCATCGGCCATGAAAACAAAGTTCTTTATTAAGTATAGTGTTACTTATGTAACATTTGTTCTTCCTAGGAGTTGGGTACTTTTTTATTTTTTATGTTTGAATAAATTACAGCTTAGTGTTAAGAGGTGCAAACAAAAACATCCCCCTGGAGATATATATATATATATATATATATATATATATATATATATACACACACACATACATACATACATACATACATATACACACATACACACCTTATGATCTATATCTTATAATATTGCTGCAATATGCGGAGGAGGCACTATTCAATTTATTTTGGAAATTAACTGATCTATAATTGACATATTGCTCATGAGGGTGAGCACTATATTATGTGCTGCTCTACATTATTCCACCATGAAAACAATCATAGATTCATACACACACGCTTAGAAATCATACATGCACAGTACAGTGAATCCAACCACACACACTAAAATGTGTGTGTATTTTACACTCGCATATGCATCTATATTTACTGACTGACCTCGGAGTGAACCCATTCTGATTGTAGTCATCCGTCTGTTAACTACATTTTCCATGAGAGAATGACATAGTGATTGATGAAAGATGGCGAGAGGGAGACTTTGAAAGAAATGGAGAATAAGAGACGTCATGAAGAACTAACCATGAACTGAGAGAAGACTAGACATGATATGGGAAAACTGAAAGAGGAAGTAAGGAAGGGACAAAAAATAATCAGGGAGTGAGTCTGAGTGAGAGATATAATCAGAATGAGCAAAGGCGAGAAGACCGACAGATAATCATCCCACTTTCTACTTGCAGTGTTAGATACTTATTGGTTGAATGACCTCTGGGCAAACCCTCTTTCCGCGCCATTAGCAAGAGGATGAGTGACGAGAAAAATATAGTCCAAAAAGAGGGCAAAAGAATTTAGATGAAGAGACAGTGTTGCTGCTCATTTATAGGCAAGTCAAGGACTAATCTTCCAAAACTACAGGTCAGAACCCAAAATGGCTTACAGTCTGTTACATGACAGAGCCTATAATCTTTAAAGTTCAAGTAAAACCCTACCATAGCAGTTCCCTTTCCAGGTTGCCTCCAACTCAGAGAAACCCAGAGGCTCCAACCATTCATTTCAGGAAGGTCACTTTTTCCCAGCTAGACTGTGAGGCTGCAGCATGCGAGCCCATCCTTCTTGCTACTAGTGGAGTGGAAAAGGCATCACCTCAACCCTCCAAAAACTCAGGCTTGGCACAGCCTGCCAGTAGCAACCAATCTGTCTTTCACTCTTGCATAGCAGCAACACAAAGCCTGCACGAGACTCCCTTTTCACAAGTATTGCAATGAACATACAGCTCAAAGTTCTTCCAAAAGAGGCTATAAAGATTTGTCGTAGGTGCCAACTCAACAAGAACAGCAAAGATCCAACAGGCATATTTCTTTCAGTGAGCCCAACAATTAAAGATTCATCTGAAGATTGGACACCCAGATGACTTTAGAATGACAAACTATCAAAGGTGTTTTGTTGTGCTACTAAGTGACAAAAATACATTGATTCCCACTTAATTAAATACGTTTCTACAGATTTATTTTTTGCATATTCAATTTGCCACAATTGTAGAAAATAGCTTGTTCTCATTTACAAACAAAAATTAAAGCAATACAATGGCCTCCCCTGCAATTTTGGGATGCAAAACCACTGGCATAAAAACAAATCTCTGCACGAGTGCAGTCATGCATAGCCATAGACAGGAATTTGTTGTCATGTTGAGGATTCCACAAAGACGGGATCAAAGGCCTGCAAAAATGTCAGCCGACCATAAAGCAAAACAGTGTAGTGAGGGGCTGAAAACCAAAGTGGTTAATTGCAGTATCTCAGCTTCAGGGCAGTTTCAGGGCCTTTAATGTGCATGATAAAAAGGTCAGTATACCTCAAATCAAGACAGAAGAAGATAGTGTTAAGGTTCAGAAACTTCTCTAATGTTGCTTTAACATCCATGTTAAAGAAATTTTAAGAACTGCATCAGACTGCAAGACCAATTAGACTCCTATTGATCTATGACAGCCACAGGTACTGCGACGTAATCAAATGGCCCAATATCTGATTACCTGAAGTGGCTTAAATTAAATTTAAAAAAAGAAAATTTAAATAGACATCAACAGGTACACCAATTCGTATTTATCAAAGCCGAAAGGGCATTTCGGCACCTGAAATGTTGATGTACACATAGCCTTTTCAATCTTGAAGTACCGTATTTTGCGCACTATAAGGCTCACCTGATTATAAAGAGCTCCCTCAATTATGGGGTCCATTTCTGTACTTAACCCATACATAAGGCGCACCTGATTATAAGGCGTACGTATTACCTAATGTTCTCTGATTGGTTTATCGCTGCCAGCACACGTAGTGTATGTATTACGTCCCTGTGTCAGCGGGAACTGGTCCGACGGTCAAGGAGGTCGTTTTTACACTTATAAACTGCACATCGGTATGCATCACCCATCTCAGACTGAAGAACAGGCACTCACTGGGACATGGGCTAAAGCATTAATGATGACAAGATTCAATTGCTAAGTACGAGCTCCATACAATCTTCGCCCCATTCAGAGTGAATGGCTGGGATCCGCCTAACCCTGGATTCACACCGAACCCAAAGCGAGCGACGGACGTGGCCAGTTGCCATTAATTTCCAATGTGCGAGAGCGAGGAAGAGGCGCGGCAAAAGTGAACGTGGCGGTGAGCAGCGCGAAGGGAGGACGGTGAGTGATGCGAAGGGGGTTTAATGCCCGATGAATGCTCGGCGCTCCCCGCGGTAAGTTCAAAATGGCGGTATCCGTGACAGATTTTGGAATCCAGTGCACACATAGGGCGCACCGGATTATATGGCGTATGGCTTTTCACGGATTTTTGTGAAAATTTAAGGCTTTTAGGTGTGCCTTCTGGTGCGGAAAATATGGTAATATTTCAGATTTGAACCCCATATCTTGAAAGAAACTTTTTCTATTCATTTATGCATTTATGTAGAATAATATATTCTTATTTCAAACAAGTTATAATAATGACATGAGCATTTAAACTGATCATTTGATTTCTCTTACCATGATCAAATTCATGAATGCAACTTTATTTAGATTACTTAAAGGAAATATTCTATAAACAGAGTCTTTAAGAGCCACAGCTCTGTTATTGTGGAAAAAGCACTTTCTCAAAAGAATAGCAATTTAAAAAGATGCTCTAATATTCTTCAGGCCAGTGACTCTAATCAGCCTCACTACTCTGTCTCCAGATTTGTTTTAGGCCAAATTTTTAGATTTTATTGATTAAAGACTCCAAGGCAAGGCCACAGAATACATTTCAGCACTGCACTATGACAAATGAGCACAAAGTCTTCAGACAAGAACCTGCTGCTTACAAGGAGCTCCTTGTAAGATTTAGGAATCGAGCGCCTTAGATGTCAGAGTGTCTCAAACTTACAACAGGGACTTGTTCATCTGTTTCATTTGGAATTCCCATCTTATCTTTAAATCCCATTTTCTTTTTCTGTATATCACAAACACAACTGATACAAACAACATTGTTAAAGCACAAAACTCTAAATGTCGTGGAGTTAAGAAATTACACTTCAGAGGGAACAGAAAGTAAATACAAATGCTTTGCAAATCTATCTTTGAAATGGAAGAATTAGAAATGTGTAAAGCACTGATGCACAGCTTACTGTGCTGTTTTTTTTTTCCTTTTAATTTTGCATTATCATGGCCCTGAAAAATAACAGATCAAATAGAAAAAGCTGCAGGGAGAAAAAAAAAACAGGATGCAGGAATACTGAGACTGTGGGAAAGGAAGAAAAAAAGAATGAAAGGGGGTGGGGGGGGGCAGTGTTCCTCAAGAACTTACATTTTCATAACCCTAAACAGGCATTTGGTGACCCTCTGAAAGACCCAGCCTGCCAGGTTCTTGCAAAGTTACTTTGATCTCTGGGTTTGTAAGCACACTTTGTAGATAGCATCACATGCATCATCACACATATAGACACAAATGCAGAGATACACACAAATATGTACACACCCTCTGTAAAAAGATTTACTGGCTGAAAAAGCTCGAGATGGGTTTTTGAACGCCCACACCCCAGCGCACAAAAACATAACAGCCCGTAAGGTTACCTACTGTACATCTGATGTGAAAGAGCAGGAGGATTGGGCTTCACTGCTACTATTCAAACACGCCTTACAAAAAGGACCAGAAGAGATAGGGAGGCAGTGATAAAACTGATGACATTTCAGAGAATTTTGTCAAAAACAAATCTGTTTTTCCACATAAAACAAAAAAATGTAACGATTATACCAAGTCTCTCATGCTAACAGATACTTTAAATTATTCTGTGATTCTGTGTAATTATTCGCTTAGTTGATTTTTCTCTACGCTGACTTTCATCCATAACGCCTCACAGGAAATAAAAGAAAATACATTTTTACACCAGAAGGATGCAGAATTTCAAAGCCTTTCAAATAACCTGTTTGATAATTATGGTGTTCCAGATAGCTGCACATATTTTATGTTTAGCCACTTCCGTTCACTAATTATTAAATCAAACCACTTCAAGTTTGTTGATCTGTGAAAGGACTTGCACCCCCACAGGTGATTTAAGTTGCGCAGACTTTCACAGGTTTTAACTTTAGAAGTATATCCAGTACCAGTTAAAGTTTGGACACACCTATCCTTGTAATTCTCGGGGAGATCTTGCCTACAAAAAACGTTTACAAAATGAGAACATGTCCCACACATATGCAATGCACCTCACAAGAAAGTGACATAAATTGTGTTTAATTCTGCACTCAGACACGGTTAAAAGAGGGTTAATAAAACATAGGTGAAAAACTTAAAGAGTGAACAACGGATGAGCAGCAGCACAGAGGTAATAAGAAATTTGTTTCAATTAATTAACATAATTCAAGCGAGAAACAAGGTAACAAGCTGTTCGTAATCTTCGTTAGGAGTAAGAAGCTCTTCTCTGGTTCAGAATTACACACAATGTTGATCAAGAATGTCAGCCCCAAGTGAATCTCTGTATTTCTCCAGCAGCAGAATAATTCTGATCTCCATGGTGAAAGTACCACACTGGCACACCGGTGCCAATTTGTTTTGCTTCAGCCTGTAATGACTGAGGACTGCCAGATGTGATCAAGAGAACAACTGCAGATTGAGTAGGCTACAGCAACAAGCCACATTAGCACACATTCAAACATAACTTTAATGCATCGCGCACTCTTGTCACACACTGCATCCATGACAAATTCAGCAATTAGAGGTTCAGTGTCTTAGCAAAACACACGTTGGCATGCAGGCTAGAGAAGACGAGGATTAAACCATCCCCCATTAGTACCTCCTGACATGATGAATCACTGTAAATTACAAAGCATATTCTGTAACGTAAAGAGCACATGGGAGATCAGTGTGCCACTGGTAAATAAGACCAATGTAATATATCACAAAAGTAGTCCGTATTCATATTCACCTAACCTCCAAAATTAAGTTCAGTCAGACAACTCACATCCAATCCAATCCTCTTTATTTATATAGCACAAATCTAACCTCTAACAAAGTTCCCAAAGTGCTGCACAGAAAGATAAAAAAAGCATACATACTTCTGTTAAAAGTATATCATTTAAGTTTGAGGTCCAGGCTCCAGCCTCATCACTCCTTGCACGTACTCTTAGATTTTGGAGTGACAAGTGAAACATTTTTTGCCAGACTTCTCACTTCCCAAGAAACCTTCCTGAGATCTAGATGGAGCAAAGCCGTTCATTCCAAACCCAGTGTTGGACAAAGCGTAAATTATAAAAATAACTTAAATGGAAACTTGTGGACAAAATATGAGAGGATATTTTGCTTGACGTAGCCTCAGAGAAAGCGTTCTAGAGCTTTATCAGTGTTTGCAAAAGTGTTTAACATCAATGGTGTAGAGGTCGAGCTAAATTATCTTTTGTATCTTTTGTTTTGTGTCTTAATGTGTTAAGACATTAAGTTTAACCAATCATCCAACTAGACTGTGGAAATTTATACAAAATATTGAAAATCTTCCCCCTCATGAAGAATTGTTCTCAATATGCTTGAATCCATCTTTTTAAAGTCTTACTATTCATTAATTTTTTTTTTTTTTTTTTTATCTAAAGTCATTTTCACTTTTTTCATTGTCTCTAATATTAAATGGAGTGGTTTAATTCCATACAATCATATCTGTTGTGTGCGGACTTTGTTTTCCATCCTTGCAATAGTGATAATCACCAGCACACCCATGGAATACAACAGCTCTACCACATTTCCTTTTTACATTTAATGCACGTTTTTTGCCATTAAATTCAAGAAATCTGCTAATTACAACTTGTATTTGCTTCACTGTAATCCCAGATTATGTAATCTTGTTTCATATGTTTGGATTAGTTCTTTAACTCAAAAGAAATGTGTTATTTTACAGTTTCAAATAATTCTAAACTAATATCTGAAATCATATCTGAAGTGGTTTAATAAAACAAAGTTAGTCCAGTCCGATACCACCTGAAGCAGTCTGGGTTGAATTTTTGTTCATTTAAAAGTGGGATCACAAGCAATTCCATCATTGAGCAATTTGAAGTGATATTGAAATAATGGAGCCCCGTTTTATTCAAAGTGACACTGATGGCTACAACATAACCTACATTAAATAGTGTAGACTGTGCTGTGACAGCTGACTTCTTTTTCAAGGCTTATTCCATTAAATAAGGGCTCCAAGAAAATAAGACCCTCTGCTCCAAGGGCAAAACTTAAAAATGTAACATATTAGAAAATAATTTAGAGCAGACCTTAAGAATTTTACAAGGTTTGACTCAATGGAAATTTGCTCATGAATTTTTTTAAAAGATATCCATGACTTTAACTGAGGTTGAGGCAAGTCGATATGGAAAGACTCTTGCACAAATAATTACAGTCAGAAAGTGATCTGTAAAAAAGGTGGACACTTGACTTCAATTTCAAAATGGAGTTTTTTCTTATTCTCCATTTTTACCAATAAGGTGTTATGAAGGAATGGACAATTACCCAAATAATCAGTCCAGTCTCACATGAAAACGGGTTATACATGCTGCAGTTAAGCTACTCGCCAGATGGCTCAACTGGTTGTACAACTGCATGTCATTTATCATCTTTCTCTCTGCTCCCCTTCCTGTCAAGCTAGTTTCCAAAATAAAGACCACCAGCACCCAAAAGCAATGTGATTTTTTTTTGCCTTTGATGAAACTGCTGATTTAAGCTTTGGTTCAACACAGCTATGATACATTTTGATGTAAAACAATGTTTAAACAGTTGTATAACTTCAAATAAAATATACCTGTTTAATAACTGTTTTTAAGAGATTGCCTTTTGACTTCTTGCAGCATAAAACAGCCACTGTTTGGGACAAATGAGCATATTACTTAGCAAATGCCTCCCATTTCTTTATGGGTATTTCCTACTCAACTTTCACCATCTTTGGAGAAGATAACTTTACCAACTGCCTGTATAAAATGAACAATAAATCAGCATTCTCAAAGTCTGTTGTCAGCCATCCTCATAATAAAGCAAGATATCCAACTGTTGTGCTTTAAATAGGATACTAGGACTGTAGGTTGGAAATTCTCACCATTGTAAATATACAGTACATGTCCTGACCTGCAGAGAAGTATCACCCTTCTGTTGCAAACACACAGTTTGATAGGATTCATGCACCAAGATTTTCGCTTGTTGGTGTTCCACATAGGCTCTATGATGTGACCATTATATTCACATACACACTCACTCTCGCACCGATTTACACATATATAGAAAGGAATATCAAAAGAGCATTAAGACCATTGGGTCCCAATTCGTTGGGTGTTTTTCATGTGGTATTCTTGTCAGAACAGCACCACATTTTTATCTAAATTATTCATGCATGAATACATACAATATGACCATACATATATGGGGCCACATGACAGATTGTAAAGGTTAGTTCACATACAACTTCACATTTACAGATGTCTGCATGTGGAACGTGTTTCATTACATGCATCACATCACAGTGCTGAAAATTTGTCATTTTAATATCTCAGGCAATTATCAGATTATTGAAGACAAACTGGTGCATCACTGAAGACATTTGAGGAAAAATTGTTGAAAAGTCATTTAATCCAGTATCTTAATAAATGCAAATAGTGCATTCACACAGCTGTCAAGGTGACCAATGTGAACGAAATGTAGGGATTTCTTTGATCATGAATTAAAAAAAAAACAAAATTAAAAAAAACAAAAAAAAACAATAACCATTGTTGTCACGATATGCAACAACAGACAGTCTGGTTCTGACCATATGAGACATTTTCTATGAACATCCTTCACTGTGACTTCTGCTATGACCTACGTAGCCGAGCCAACCAATAGTAACATAGCAAGGAGTTGCATGTGGAGAAAGGCAACACTGGTGCAACTGTGAATAAAAGACCAAAGTGGACAGAAGACAAACATGCTACAGGTCATTTTTGGAATTCAAACAAAGAAGAAAATAAATAGCACTAAAATTAGCATTCTTAAGTGAATAGAAAACCAGCCAATATTTTGAAACATATAGTAAAATGTGCAGTCTGTGTGCTGAGAAAACATGGAGTGATCTGAAGTGTCCCCTAATGGATAATCCTTAATTTATTGAAACTCTAAATGGTTGGTGAAACAAACCTTTCGGTTACTTGCGTAACCTCAGTTCTTTGAGCATAACACTTGTTTTAATGTTTCACTGTGGGACAAGGTAGCTAAAGAAGACTTACTGTGGACCTTTATTCAAGATTTTGTTTCCACAAATGCAGAGAAAAGCCTTCAGAGGCTCCATCCTCTTATTTGCGAGGGAGGATGTTATTTTTTGTTAATTGGTGTGCTAAACAAAGGCAAATTGTGAATTAGCTCATGTGCTAAACTGTCTGAAATCATGCAGTTATAAAACACACAGAGTGTCCAGCAAAGAAATGGGTCATTCCAGTCTGTAGAAAGGGAAGCTAGCAAGCCAACCTGTTAAACTGAAATATGCTCAGAGAAGAAGCAAGAAGAGGTGTTTGAATGATGCTGCGTCATAGCTAGACATCCTTTCATCCTCCACTCAACATGTTCTGGCACTTTTCAAACTCAACTGAATAAAAACTACATTTTTATGGTAAACATGAGGATTACATAAGACAAGTCATAAGAGTCAGATTTTAAAAAGCGGTGTGTTGGGAGAAAAAAATGCATGTATAATTCACATGTTATCTGTTTGTGTATGTAAATGTTTTGGGTTTTTTCAAATTATTTTTCAGTTATATTTCACATGTGACATCTGATTCGTTAGTAAGGCAGAAAGCACTGGTGATGATCATGCCTGGGGAAGATACGACCATTGAAGGACAACTCATATCAGACAACAAGCAAATGATGCTTATATTTAACTGAAAGTTTTCAGATGCATTATTCATGGCTATAAGATAAGCTGTCCCTTGAAACGATTCTGAATGCAAATAATAACTTGATCAAAGCAATATAACAAAAATACCCCGTGGGGCATGTGGGTGGGGGATTGATAGTTGTGCATTTCGATATAAACCTTTGTTTTTTTTTCCCCCTTTCGTTTCTTTTTAATTCAGTTCATTTTCTTCCTAGCAATTGCAGCTGTGATGTTACCAGGAGAGCTGCTAATGTTCTAATGAGGACCAGTCTCCCTGTTATTAGCATCTTTGCCATTGTTGCTATTGTTCAATTTGGGTTTGGCATGTTGAAACAGACATACACAGTAAAAGAGAGACAAGTTAATAGAGATTTTGAAAGTTTAATATGAACAACCATTAATGACGTCAAAAGAAAGTTGATATGGTTGCATTTACTTCTGTTCCTGGTTTGAATTGCAGATTAGTTCACGTGCATGTTGTTGAATACAAAAACTCAGTCACCAGATTGTAGCGTTATCATATCCTGTTATGCCAATGTGCATTTGTCTTATCAAGTAGTTAGCCTGTTACAACAGATCGACAGCAAGTCTGTTACGACTTTGATGCCACAGTACAATCTCTTGTGATTCTCAAGTCTGAATTTGTATGAGGTAGCACCGTTTAGGGTAAATACTAAATATTACATATACCACATAAAACATTGATGTGCAGGTGAAGTCGGGGAGAGGTCCAGTAAGTTGTTGAAATAGTGTTCGGGCATGAAAGAGACCACCTTTTTGGATAGAGGACGACCTGAGCCATATTCTCAAAATATGATACTGAAGTACATCATGACAGTAATTACTGGCAAGATGTTAGTATTATAAAAGTAAAATAAATATCAATGAGAAGTATATGGATATTGTATTTCATAATCATTTCTATAGTTCTGTATATCTACACATTCTAATGAATGCTTACAAGCTGCGGGAAAGTAAAACTGCCATTAAAAGTCCTGCACGCCTCATGGAGCTGTTACTAATTTAGAAAACTGATGAGTTCAATATTTTGTGAATTTATTCATCCATCTGCAGTTCTATACCCACTTTAATCGCCAGTCCATCGTAGGATTAGCACAGAGACAAACAGCATTTCACACTCACAACATTGATCAGTTTAGAATCACCAGTTAAACTAAAATGCATGTTCTCAGACTAAAAGAGAAAGCTGTAGTACCCAGAGAAAACCATTCAGTTACAGGGAGAACATGCAAACAGAAAAGTTTTGGACAAGTTTCAAACTAATAGTGCAAACCTCCAAAATGTATTTATGTCACTTAAACTCAGGATGAGCTCAATCAAATTCACTCAAAACAAGCTGTATTACTAGACAAATAGTATTTTTTTTAAAAAATAAATAAATAAAGAGGGTGATCAGAAAAACAGTCACATACACAACCCACTGAACACAAACACTCCTTTCAGGCAGCCCACTTCAAAATAAATAGCTAGTTACATCATCTCTTTCACTCCGACAGAAACACACAAGGGTGTCAAAGATTTCCCCATTATCACTGCAGAAAATTGCTTATGATATACATCCACTTCCTCGATATGATTATTAAAGTACAAATAGCAGACAGAGGTAGTGAAAATCATTTTGTGATCAGAGAAAGCCTGAACAGGGAGAGAGGGAGACAGAGATAGCAAGAGAAAAATAGAGGAGAACATTATAAGGTTCTCCTGGCAAATGGACATTGTCAGTCATTCACAAAATGACAAAAATGTAGTGTAATATTTACCAAACAGCTCAATAATAGATGCAATGAATTATTCAAATTTCATAACGATGCAAAGCGAAGTAGCAATGTGAATAAATAAGAAGTGATAGGAGAGAGAAGACGGGACTATTTTGGAGATAGTCAGTTGCACACATGACAGTTATTGTTTTCATCTCATCAAAAAAATAAATAAAATAAAAGTTTAGGAGAGGTTAGGAGAGAAAGGGAAGGTGAGGGAAAGGAATGGAAGAAACAAGAGGTGAAGGAAACCAGTAAGGAGGTGTGAGGAGAGGAGATGCAGTGCTGTACGTCCCTTTTTATCCAAAATAATCTATTCAAGACTACTTTCCAAGAACACCTCTGGCGTCAGATTCACAACAGTGTCGCGGCTTAAGCTTTTTATTTCCTATGACCAATGATACACCTTTCAGCTTTCATAGGCTATATGAGAGGTGAAAGGTCCATACAGCATACCTGTTAGTGACCATTTTAGTGCTTCTCGAGTTGACGGCTACTTAGGATACTGTCAACCATTCAATGCTTTTATTGCGCCTTGAGCAGTGTGTGGGCATCAAGGGCACTGCCCTTTATTAGTTTAAATCATTTGTCTGTCAGGAGTTTTTCTGTCTAGCTTGGGGAAATTTCTTCTGTGGCCCCTCTCTCTTGTGGGGTACCTCAAGGATCCATTCTGGGCCCATTGTTGTCTTCACAAAAAAAAAAAAAAACTGGTTGGACATGAACCTTTTGAATTTAAATCAAACCAAGACACAAATTGTGGTGTCAGGGAGTTTGGAGGATGTGAAAGATTGTGCAGCCACCATTGGCCCATTGGCTTCTATTATTAATACATCTGCTGTGTGTGATTTTTGACAGCACATTTACATTTGATAGAGATTAGTTCTGTTGTCAAGACCAGCTTTTTCCAGCTACGACTGTTGGCCAAAGTGAAGCCAGACTTATGATTTAAAAAGAGTTATTCATGCTTTCATAAACACACGACTGGATTATTGTAAATTCCTGTACGTTGGTCTGGATCAGCAAACTCTTTGTCAGCTTCAGTTGGTTCAAAATGCCACCGCTCTCATCTTAACAAGGACCACAAAACTTGAGCATATGACCATTTTTAGCATCTCTCCACAGGCTTCATGTCGTTTTAAGTCTGGTTTTCAATGGGCTGGCACCGTCATATTTGTGTGACTTTTGCATACTTACACTCTGGTCAAAGCGCTCATATCGTCCAGTCAGATTATCCTTGCACTCCCTTGGCCTTGACTCAAAAACAGAGGTGACCAGGCTTTTTTGGTAACTACTGCTGTTTATTAATCCCTTCATTTTAATGTGCAGATTATTTGTACCGCTTTATTTTTTACCTGTGAAACACTTTGGGCAGCCTTGGTTGCTTTTAAATGTGCTATATAAATAAAGTTGACCTTGACACAGAAAGATTTTGGCAATTGCATGTGAATGGTAACTTCTTAAACCTGTTCATGTCCTTTAAGAAGATGGAAAGCACTAATTGATTACTGTATATACACTGTAGTGATGCTTAAATGTGGTTCCACACTTTTAAAGTTGCTTCAGGTCAAAGCATCTTTTGATAACTAAATGTATTCTCAATGTCTGATACAGGCAACTATATTATTTTGAAAACTAAATCCTGCCAGGAACCAATTAAGACTGACACTAAAATGAATGCATAATGCCCTATGATGGACTATCAGTCAGTCAAGGGTGTACCCCTGGGATAGGCTCCAGCCAGCACCTATTATTCTTAAAACTTAGGTCAAGATTTCTGGAATCTAAAAGAACAATTGGTGTGGTTATAAATTTAGTGGATGCTTTGCAAAGTAATGAAATGTAAAAAAAGAGTAAGAGAGGCACATGAAGCTGTGAGTTGGGTAAATGAGAGGACTGTTCCTGGTGGAAATCTACTGCAAAAACATAATTACCAGCACATTCACAGTCAAAAATTGTACGTCTTATGCAAAACAGCAGGAGCGAGATTAGACACAATGGCCAACAGTAGACCAGTGCTCATGGACTTTCATCTCCAACCACCACATGGCTGCTTTAAGACTGAACTGTGAAAATGAGTCTTGATTTTAATTTACGCAGTACATTCTGATACTGAGTTTAAACAGACATGGTACTTATCACATGTCCAGATGCATGGATACATAAATACACAAAGCCTTACTGCTTTAAAGTGAAAGTCTGTTGTATATTCACTGTATGCACCACCCCGCTCTTCGTCTAATTAAAATAATTTCACTATGGTAGCAGTATACAAATAATGCATTGCGTATCTGAGCTGAGAACTTTGTGTGTGACACAGATAATGAGATGCCAACTGATCTGTGGCAGTGATTGCTGTGGAACAGAGTAAGAGAGGGATCAATTAAAGAAACAGTACTTATCACAATCACACATACACACCATAGAGTTAGAACGGTTTTAAATCCAAGATTGTAGTTTGGGAAGCAATTATGGTTTTCTAGTTTTCTTCTTATCACATGATAATCAATTGTGCTTTAAATTGTAATTAAAACGAACAAAAAACAAAACAAAAAAAAAAAAAACAATGCAAAAGCAGAAGGAGAAATGGGCTGTGGTCAGTCAGCAGGGGAAGCATCACATTTGCAACTGACTTGCAATGTAATCACATGTACTCTGCCTGAATCCCAAAGGAAGCAAAGAGGCATGCCATGCACATAGCTTTGATTCATATTCCTGCTCGCAACTGGAAAACATTTAAGTATAATTCTGTACCAGTTGAATAGCTCATCTTGTGATTTGTAGTATTTCACCTGAAATGTTTCAGATATCGCCCCATGTAAATCAAATACAGCTGCCATGTGGCTGATTGTGGCAAAATTTAGTGTTGTTTTTATGCTTTGGATAATTTATGATCTGCACCTGCATTTCATTCATCATCTATTGCAGTTTCTACCCTCAGTCTTACCCCTTTCCTCCACTGTTTCACACTTTCTTAAGTTTGACCTTATATTTCAGACATAAATATCTGTCTGAACCCATTCATAAGCGCACATCTGTATATGCATCAAGTGTGTTTGTGTCACTGCCACTCTGGGTGTCTTTTCATATAGGCGGACGTCTTAAACATCCATGTTTTCTTATCCAACCCATTTTGTATGCATGTGCACACAAGCATGACCACATGGTAGCTGTGGTGTCATAGGTTACATCTGTAACACCTCCTTCCTCCACTTCCCTTTCCTCTCGTCCTCGTTAAACACTGGTTTAGAGGCCCTCAATTTAAAGCAGATAACGAGCTTGGGTCAATTAAGAGGGTAGATAACAAGGCAAGGTGTGATGGGGGGGGTAAACCTGCAGGCTGCTTCATGTATTAATGAGAGGAAGAGATTTTAGTTACAGACCCAAACCTTCTTCCATATAGTTGTGCACGAAAAGGTCAGTTATTCTAGGCTTTAGTGATTCCAGTGGCAAATTGTCACATGAATGCAAATTATCTCAATAATGGATAAATGGCATCTAAATACTGAATGCACTACTCCAACCATTAAGGAAATGCACTGCACAGAGGAGCATTGAACCAGAGTCTGCAAATGGATGTACAGGAGAAGTCTTTTGAACTGCAACAGGAAAAGCAGCAGCAGTGCAAAGAGCAAGCATGGAAAAAACAAATGGGTCAGCAAAGCACAAAGGTTTTAACTACCTCACTTCAAAGGGCAACTGGTTTGTTGGACTGCCAGAAGCATGTAATGTGAGTGAGGGGCTGCACTGGAGTTGTCAGTTTCATACTTGCTTTTGTAATGGTACTGACAAGGTCTATGTTAACTATTTTCCATTTTATTTATTTTTTTCATTTTTTTATTTTTTTAAAACCAGACAGTAGATATCAGACACATACATCACTGGAAATAAATTAAACAATCACCTAGTAACACATTAATCTTATACCTAGGCTTAATCTTCTTTCAAAGGGTGCATTCATGTAATTGTTGCAGTAAATGGAATCACTGATACTCATAAAATCACCCCCTTTTTTTCCAGTTTAACAGGGAATTCCAGTGAGAAAATTATTTTACAAAGTAATCCAATTCAAGGTAGCAGCATAACAGTGTATCAAAATCAATCCAAGGTGGTTTTTCCTTGCCTTAGGTCTGGGTGCCCGGCCATGTGTCTGTCTAATAGGTGCAGTGGGTCTGAGCTTGTGTGTTTGTCTGTGCATGTGTGCGTGTCTCTCTGGGTATTTATGGGGATGGGTGGGTTGGTATGTTCTATCATTGTTGTGTTTAGCCTCTGTGAGGCACTTTGTGTTGCTTCTAAAGTATGAAAGGTGCCATATAAATAAAATTTTATTTGAACTATAAAACAGTACATACAAAGTGATAGAGGTATCCACAATCAAATAATCTCAAAAACACATAGGCCTCAAGAAAAACTACATCTTCTTCACCATCACAGACTGAAATGAAGGCCATAACTATAGAAATGGCATCCATTTGTTTATTAACTGCCATTTTGCAGGCATGATTGTCATTACCACATTGGTCTTACTGGAGCCACAGATGACAATATTTGGTCTTTTTTCTTTTTTCCAAAAGTACACATACTTGATGAATAATTCCAAAGTACACACATGCACAAACACTCAGCTAGTGACAGCGGTTCACTTTTGAAAATACTTGTTTATTTTGCCATCATCTTCTTTAGTAATGCAACCAATAATACGACTCAAAAGGTGTCTGTAACTACAAACTCTTCCATTCATCTGAGAAACATGCACCAAGTGCTTAGCTCTCAAATGACTGTTGCTATTGTAGTAATGGTAAAGTGGTAATGTTAGTTTTACCTGACAGACTTTACACTTACCTTTAACGGTATGTTCTCCACATTCATTGATACCCCTAAATTCTTCATTGGACTTCAGTGAGTCTAATTGGAGATATTTCAGCAAATGATTTCCTCTTCAAGATGCCAGTTGTTTTTTTTTGACCCATCAAAATCTGGGTAACTTTTAAAAGCAACCACTAAAAGAAGCACTGCTGGTTATCATGCGAGTTGTGACAGGAGTGTACAAAAGGTAGGCAGGTACTGCTTTACAATAGAGAAAAATACCAGTGCTTTCACCTGTGAGCAGTCAAGGATGATCCAACCTGCAAAGTTATAATAAATGGGGTGATGACATGGACATTTGCAAGTGTAATGAAACCAATACATATTACACTGAAACAAGGCACCATAAGGAGGCTGAATGCATGTGCATTAAAACACCAAAAATAAAAGTGGGAAAGGTCTTCCTCAAGTTTAACTCATGTCACTCAGAGTAAAGAAATATTCATTTTTAAAGTCAACACATTTTTACTTTGAATTTCTTACCTGCATTTGTAATTTGAGAATTAAAGCAGAGCAGTACATCAATCCATATTCCAAAATGGTTGAAAGAGGGCACCTTTTGAAAGGCTTCATCTTTGGTTGATCAGATCAAAATGTAATAATAACAAAGAAAGTGTATGCACGCTTTTTCTGAAGAAACTTCATGTTCTGTACATGAAAATAACTTCACATTTTGCAAAGCAATTAAAGTGGGTATAGAAAATGGATGGAAATTGAAATTCTGTGTAAACACTAAGCAGTTTTGACCACTGTGGTAAATGACACCCATTATAAAACTACAATAACCAAATCAACATCCTGATTTGAGAGTGAAAATAAAAGCATTCATTTCGCTAAAGCATAGCTTTTGTCAAGGAAAAAAATAAAAAAAATAAAATGTGGGAGCAGTTGTTGTGGACAAAAAGAGAAGCTGATGTCTGATTTGGCTAATGAGAAACAATCGCTGATGTTGAGGTTTAATCTAACCAATTTGACAGTTTCTCTGTAGTTTTTTATTTTTTTAAGACCCAATTATTTATACATGATCTTAATCATCTATACATGTGTCATAACATGTTGCTCCGAAGCCGTCATCATATTGACATCTGTGTCACCTTTGATCTGGTAACCGTTTCATTGTGGTCTCCCACAGCCCTGATGACAACAGTATGTGCAAAGCGTTTCTTTACCCCCCATCCCAAACATCAATGAAAATTAGTGTTTACAGCTGCCCAATGTAACAGCCACTGATGCAGGGTCTTACTGACAAGTGACTTTCTTCATGGAAATTTAACAATTTAAGAAAATCAAGCACTAAATATTCCTCTTAAGACTCTAGATTTAGTATATTTGCTATATCACATTTTAGAAATGTATGCCATTTTTAATATTCATCACTGCATATCAAGACAACACATTGAATCAGCACTGCATATGATGAGAGGTTTTTAGATCTGCTCTTCTTCTGTATGCCAAGTTTGGGAAAAACTAGCTGTTCCACAATGCCTCCATGACATTATTCTGGATGAAGATCCAGTGTTAGCAAAGTATGATTCATGGAGAAAGATGATCCAGCAACACAACAGCAATTTTTATTGGGCTTTTGTACATAGCATGGTTTAATAAACCCAGAAAGGAACATTTACAAATACAGTGGGAATTGCTGCTATATGTTGATTATGTGCAAAGATGCCAGTATGTGTATGGTAAGAAAACAAATCCTTTGAAATATCAACCTCAACCAGTAGATAAGTGTTATGAAAGGAATTTTTAAGCTATCATAGCTGGGCTGTAAGCACCGACTTGCTTTTCGAGAAACAATCGGCCTTGTTTTCAAGTAGTTTCAAAACCAAAAATATGTTAATTTAGTTGGAAAAGGAACATTTAGTCAGAAAACACACAGGACACTCAGCATTACAATCCAAAATAACAGGTGTCAGATACAGGTGATTAGAATCTCAGTTCTAAATCTCGGTCTCTTGCTTCGCTCCACAGTGTAAGCTATCAGCTTATTTCTTTAAAAGAAGCGAGCAGTCAGAGCCTCCCCTGACAAGAGCGTTGTTGAGATTTGGAAATAATGGGCTAAAATCTCCTTCAGACATGAAACTGTTGCATATTTTATAAGATAAAGATAGGAGCCTTGTGCATTTAATTTCCCCAATATCTGAAGAGATAAACAGTTTGCAGACTGACTGCAAACTGTAAAGATGAGACACTGTCAGCATCATGTTAAAAGACAGGAATCAACTAATCAGCCTGTGGAAGAAAACTAAATGACATAAAAGTCATTATATCCAAACACAGTATAAAGGAAAAGGTGCCACTAAGTAGTCTTTACTACAGCCTTTTTCCACATATATTTTCAAGACAGGACTGATGAACAATCTTGCACATTCTGTCTTGTTTGAAAGTACAGAGGTAGAACCTAATTCTGAGACAGGTTTGATGTGTGCAAAGGCAAAGCAATGCAGGGCTGATCCTCCTCTGTTTGGCATGTGTGAATTCTGTGGAGGAACAGTAACGGGTTAACAAAGACGTCTTTTGTTGCACAATAAGGTGCAATCGATATGAGAAGAGTATCAAAGTTTTCCGACCAGTGAATCCGACTCTGAGAAAACACTTCATTGGAAGCAACACTAATGTGACGTGTTGGTAAAGAACAGCCAAATCTCCTTAAAGGAAATAAAAAGGTTTTTTTGTATTTAATTAGTTAAAAAATGATGGGATTAATATTCATTGTTGTGTCCATGTTTAAAAAGTTTCACTCACTGTAATTTTTCTTGTAAACTACTCTGCAACATAACTAATCAATTTTGTTTGGTTCTGTAATTTGTCCATTTTGACCAAATCATTATTTTTTTTTTATATTATTGCAGTCAAGAGGCAAAATAAATCAATTAAAGTTGATTCAAGTAGTGCTACTTTTTTATGCCTACGCTCATATTTTTCAGTTCAGACAACCAGTGCTGCCAGTGAAAAAAGTTCAACTGGAGCTGTTTATCAGAAACATTCCATGCCTCTTAATTGACCGTTTTTTTTGTTTGTTTCCATCCTCCAAGATATCAGAAATGGCTTTGACTATGGAATATTTTCCTTGGTATCGGTTCAGTGTAAAATTTTAGTATCTCGACAACCCTAGTTGTAATGTGCAATTATCACCACTATCAATACATCTTTCATAGCTACAAACCTTTAATCCAATGCCACGATCAGGTCTAAATCATACAATACTTTGAATTTAATAAATAAAAGCATATCTCAAAGCAGCGTCCGTTACGACAGCATATTAAAATGGAAAGATGAGAACACCACAAAAGACAACTTATTGCTGACATTAGTACATTAATGTACGAATAATATCACCGCCTGGTTTAAATGTGCAGCCACTAAGCTTCCAACTGTCCTAGGAAGCACTTTGAGAAGATTTAGATTTGAAATTGATAACACCAGAGTTTGTATTAGACCACTAATACATGAGAAACGGTACATTTCAGACATCACTATCGCTGATACTTTCTAAATAGTGGAAATAACAATTTCACAGACCTTCTCATACCCACTGAGCTGTTAAGATATCACAAATCCCCGAAATAATTAATATTCAGACTTAGGACCTATTAACTGCTCAAACAGCTACATTTTTACTGCTAAGATTTCTAAGCCACCACCAGATCATGAGGGTGTGGTTTCACAGCTCTCGTAGAGTAATTTATTTCTGGCTTTTCACACTTTTCACATGATTTAATGTGTAATTACCTTGAAACCAGGCTGAACATTTCAGAAGCTTTCTCACTAAGGAAAACGGGGAACAGAGGAGCACTGAGCTGTAGGACTGAGACTCACTTAAGTGAAGCCATGGCGACATTTGTGTGGCCGTGTTTGTGTTTGAGCACACACACATGTGTTAAGGGACTGAGATTCCAGTTTCAACCATCAAAAATAGCGTTTATGAGCGCACCTGTGTAACATGTAAATCTAGAGGACATATAGGCACTGACTATATTATCATCCCCTGTACAAGTGTTTGTCCTTGTATTTGTCATTGCTCCCTGATATACTTGATATTTAATGAGGGCAGGGAGGGTGGGATTGAGAGGGCCATCTGGGCTTCGAGTGTTGTTGTTTTTTTTTTTCCTGTGCATGCCTGAGTTTTGTCTGTGAAATGTTTGATGATGTCCCTTATGTTCATTTTAAAGGAAAAGTTTGCTTGTGTGTGCCTGTAACTGTGAATCATCTGTAGTCACAGGGGTTTTAAAGTTTAATCGAATAAGTCAAATGTTGCATAAGTAATACTGTGACAAGATGTTACATTTTCCATGTCAGGCAGAAAACAGGAAAGTTGTTAGAAAGAGTAGTATTCTGGTACACTTAGATGAAGAAAAGCACTGTCATGTGATGTTTACTGCAAAATAAGATTGCTGCTGCACCTGATAGCCAGCAGAAAAGTGTGCTGTCACACAGCTGGAGGAGACCTTTGTCTTGCATGTCAATGTTTTCAATAATGGATCAGATTTCTTTAGAACAACTTAATGATTTGGAGGATAATAAAGGATGCTGTTTTTGTCCAAAAAGCACTCGCAGGTGCCAGTGGCTAAAACGAACAAAAACAAGAGTCAGAGCAGGATCTAAATAAGAATATATCATCCAAACCTAAAATGCTGTTAGCCCACGCAGATTCTTTCACAGATAGAAAACAACGCCCACGGCAACATGATCATGTCCCAATTAATGAGTTAGAGCAACTAGAAACTGCTGCAACACACTATGCAAACAGAAAAAAGACCTTGAGGGCATGTTGTCCATTGGGGAGCTCCCCAGTCCACACAACACTCAGAGAACACCCAAAACTGCTCTTCTCCATTACCAAATTTCTAAAATTGCCACTTGTAACCCTCAGTGGAGCTGAATTACGGACAGCATCAAAAACAGCATTTTTTTTTATTTTATTCAAACTTCTAATATTCTCACCAGCATACAGTTCAGTCCTTTGTATCATACTTGAATAAGTATCTGAAAAAGTTAGCAAAAATTTCACGTTAAAAATCATATTCTTATGAGACATTTACATTTCCCCCCCATTACACACAGTCTTAGAGATAATTGTGTGAATACATCAAAATGTACTGATCTACCATGCCACTACTTCAACGTATACTCCACTGTCATTCTGCATCAATCACACGTGTGCAAATCCAAAAAAAAAAAAAAAAAAAAAAAAGAGAGACCAAGAGGAAGAAAAAATAAATTAATTCATTAAAATACTACATATTACAGCACAAGAGAGTCTACAATGTATTTGCAAGTGCAGAGAGTGCTTCAACAGTAAAACTGGCAGGTCCACATTCTCTTTAGCAAAGGGGAAAAAAAAGCAAACATACAAAAACCAGCACCTGAAAATGAATAGATGAGCAGATAGAATCTTGCAACACTTAATTGATAATTAGTACCCATGACACATCAGAAATTAAATTGAGGTTATGATAAAGCGTGTTCAGAAATTAATGACAAACCTTGAATAATTTTATGCATCAAAGTAATGACTTTGAAAATCACTGGCTAGTTTGAACATCACGGTTCAAATCATCATGGTTAACCACGGTTTGGTTTCTGGTCAATGACCAATTTTAATTGACAGTTAATTGACTGATTGAAGGAACAGGACAACATACAGCCCCAAAATTCTATATTAATTCTTCAACAGAAAAATATATAGGCTGTCTACATATGAGCACTTGACAGACAGAAGTCACAAGTTTCTACACCATTTACCCAATGCAACCATGTTTGGAGTCCGGAATCAAGTACTGGCCTGAGGCCCTTTGCTGCATGCCGTTTCCCATTTTCTCTGACCCCTTTCCTGTCCACCTACTGACAAGAGAAGGCCGCTAGCACCCAAAAAAACCATTAAAAAAATAATAAGAAATGAAAAAGTCTCAAATAAAACCAACAGTATTCAGCATGAGCTGAAGACAAGTACAATATAGAGTTTGCAGCCAAGGTGGACTCCCTTTTAGCTGTTCAATTCTACCACAAAGACCTTTAACACCTTGTTTTCAAGACAGCAATATTGTTGGGTCACGACTCCAGCTGCTGTGTATGTGTGACATCAGTGAACCCTGCTTGGGGCACAAATAAATTAGCAAGGCTTTACAATTTGTACCTTGTCTTTGTAACCGAATGTTAGATGACAATCACAAAAGGCAGGCTCGTGCTATTAGGAGAAATACAAGCTCTGTTTTTCCTCCCCCAGTGACAGTTTTCTCAGGAGGTTCTTCTGTGGTACAAATGATTTCCTTCACCTGATGTAGTCACTAGTAGAGTTGAAATCTGCCAGATTCGTGAATTTCATTCACAGAAGTTGAACTGTCGTGAGCTTCATTGAACTAGGTCTTCTAAAGCCCAGAGCACTTTAATACAATAAGTCAGGCTAATTATATTTTTGTGCCCCGTTTATCACTCACACCATTTGCATATTTATGCTTGTGAAGCGTTTTACCCCCTAAATCAATTAGCATTCATACTATTAGCAACATCCTCGCAGGATAAATATTTCTGTCAAAGAAATGTGAAATATCATTTTAAAGTACATCTTTAACCCATGGACATCCAATATAACAAAAGTACTCTTGTTCCAATGTTTAGAGAGTGCGTCTGCTTGTGACTCGTGACATTTTTTCATCTTGGCAGTTTGAGTGACGTCTCAGAGCAAATGCATCAACCAGTTCTTTTTCTTTTTGAAATACAAAGTACAGCCATAAAAATGGATTCCAGAACAGAGCTAGTATGTCTTAAACCAAGAACTGATAACGACAAGGGCATGGTCCGTATAATCAAAGTGCAAAGAGAGTTTGACTATAGATGCAGCAGGAGTGTGCACGCCACAGCTGGGTCAGGCAGACCCAAATATTGACAGAAAACTAAAATGAAAGTATCAGTGCCACCTTCCACAGAAACAGGAAGCACTCTATTTCAAAGGTCATCCACCTAGCTAAGAATTTAAAGAGAATAATCATTTGTTTTAGAACAGGGCTGCACTGCAGTGTGGTGGTTAGCACAGTCACCTCACAGCAACAGAGTTCCTGGTTCGAATCCTTTCTGTGAAAGGATGCATGTTCTCTCCAGGTACAGTATCTTCCTCCCACCACCCAACAACATGCATGTCAGGTTAATAGGTAACTAAATTGTCCCTAGGAGTGAGTGTGGATGGTTGTTTGTCTAGTTTGTTTCTGTGTGGCCCTGTGATGGACTGGTGACCTGCCCAGGATGTACCCTGCCCCTACCTACCCTGACAGCTGGGATAGGCTCCAGCCTTGCACCGCAGCCCTGAGTTTGACTAAGCAGGTATAGAAAATGGATGGTTTTAGGACAGTGAACTTCAACACAGATTAAAAATATTAATTCTATTGGATATGAGGTAATCTTAAAGCTTCTTCACTCAACCAGGGATGGACTGGTAATAAAAGAACAGTGCATCTCCCATCTAGTGGATTAAGTAAATACTTTCTGAACTTCTAGTTCTTAATGAAGTTCTGAACATAATGAATTTATTAAGCCATTTTAGTAAATAAATGAGTTGCACCTCAATTTTACAACCCAAAACAAAATATTCATTGTCGTGATGTGATACAAGCAGACAGATGTAAAGGCTTCAAAAAGATTTGTAATCTCTTTTCTATCAAAAGCTGTGGTCCATCATCATCTATCATCATGATGAACAAATACACTGAATGAATAATGATTTTCAAAAGGAACCAGTTTTTTTTCAAAGTCATTACTTTGATGCAGAAAATTATTTAAGGTCCATGATTAATCTCTTAACACCCTTGATCAGGCCTCAACACATCCACACACTGGAAATAAAGTTGAACCAAAATCAGAAAACTTGCTTAAAGTGAGAAAAATAACCAAATCACCACTAAATTTGTTTTTAAAGGTAATCTTATAACAAATGCTGAAAAATTTACACATTCCAGAGAAATTATGTAAACTGTCAACCTTGCATTTTCTCACTTGGCAAAAAAAAAAAAAAAAAAAAAAAGACTGTTCCAACAAAAATTAAATGAATAGGAGATTCATTCATGACTGTTGAGGGGTAAAAACCTGGAACCAGTCCAGATAGCCTGTCCACGCCTGCTCTCAACCTCCACCGTAGCTAACAATAAGCAGGACTGACAGGGAAAATTCACTGCTGTGAAGGCCTGTTCAGCTAAAATTCATAATAAACTATGCTCTATATATTTATTTTATTCAACATCAGTAGCATTTCACAAGTTTTCATTCATAAGAATTCCATGTAGATGCTGTGGATTTACGATTAGTTTTCCAAATCTGTCTCTCAAGTGTCCTTAAGCATTTAACCTAAAAGGATAAAATGGCTCACCTGCCCTTGTTATATGACCAGTATAGATGTGCCCTTGTGCAGGACAATTAACCCTAAACTGCTCCAGTCAGCTGATATAATGAAGCTCTTCAGCGAGAGTTCTGGAAACAACCACTCTGGTGACCCTACTACTGTAGCCTTTTGCTCATACAGCCAGTGCTCTCAAGTGTAAAGCATTGCTCTGAAAGATGAGTGATGACAGAAATACTGCAGCTGTATCTAAGACAAACCAGTTCAGTGTGTGTTTTCTGTACAAGATATGTAAAAAGTTGGCCTTTGTCAAAATGTCCTTAGATGTGAGTTGCTGAAGGAGTAAAAGATTACCTGAATCCGCAGCACATTTCTTTAATATTTTATGAAAGATTGCTTTCTAAGTTCTTTTTGTTTAAAAGTAGCAAAAAGAAGAGCCTGAAATAAATGTACAGTAGTTTGCATGGCAAATATTTAGCAATGCCATGACCATTCACTTACAAACAAGTTTGAGTACAAGCAAGGCTGTACGAGGCTGCCCGCTGACTTCATAAACATAGTAAAGTGGTACATCTTGACTTTAATTCTGTAGGAACAAAATGCAGTGACCACTTTCCACCCACCTGCACAGAAACTCATTGCACCATTGGGACCACAAAACTTTCTTGCATAACTGATCAACAGTGGGACCAAAAGAAAAAATAAAAACCAGATTAAACCACAATATAATTTAACCACAACCTCATTTCAAGAGTGTGACATCACACTCAATGAGATCCATCTCATTGTGAGACTTGCATACAAGCCGTCTCCCCTCTTTTTCTAACCTGGCACTGTACAACATAGATTACACACACCTGCCTTTTGAGGGACACTGTATGTAGATTCACACAGACGCAGACAAACGGTGAACGTTTCTAGAAGTCTGCTTGTAATTGGTTTGCTTTCATTCATTTAGTTTAAAAACACTTTGACAACATTCGTTGCGTGTTTAATGTTGCACTAAATTGAATGTTGCACTAAATTGAATGTTGCTATTCAGAACACCAAAGTCCTTTAGTACATAGCTCATGAATAACTTACCTAAATGACTAATCAGTAATTATAAATCAAATTTAAACAATCTAATATAATCTATTAAGCTGATTTATCCAAAACGCTATGATCCCCTCAACTGGTGCAGATTTCCCAGTTATCAGGATATTTTCTACCTATTCTACATGTTTTTTTTACCAAAAGGCAAAATCTAGTACCGCTTGATGTAATTAATAGTGGATTGTGAGGTGTGTTCCACATCATTAGGATTAGAATCATATAGGTCATCCTCTTTATCTTTCACATTTGTTTTTCCCTAACTGAAGATGCAAAGGTTTCTTCCAGAATGTTCTGGTATGCAATTAAATAAATTCCTTCCCCTTACTGTGAAATGTACCAAAAGCATGACTGACACTTTGGACAGCAGTGTGTTGCCTTCATTGATCAGGTTTATAGTGGCAAATTCTGTGCATTCTAGGTCGTTTCTGTTAAGTGTCAAGGTTGATTCAGTACCTTGAGCTGTTCTGAGCATTCATTGAGGAGTGGCAGGTTGCAGTGTCCTGCTGGGGGAGGCTGCTGCAGTCACGCAGTTCTGTTGCTGTGAGAGTGGGGAGAGGGCTGCCTTGTCTCCAAGAACATTCAGACGTGTGGTACATGTCAGACTGACATCCACGTGCATGCCAGGATCCATGGTTTCCTAACATTCCAACATGATCTCACATCTCTTGCTATCCATTTATTTCAGAATATGTGTCAAATATAAATAACTATAAAGCCTTCATATGTTACATTCATTCAGTAACAGATAAAGCAGACAGGTTTTGTCAGGATGCAGTGAGTGATGTGTGCTATGTTAGAGGAGCCACCAGCCAAACACCGAGCTAAAGCACGTCGACAAAAATAAAGCTACTTTCAAGCTGAAGAATCATTTACTGTCCACTTCACACAATTTGCACATTTTTGGAATCAAAGGACAGAAAAGAAGAAATTAAAAAGCTGATCAGAACACACACAACTGAGAAACAATGTGCATCACAGTTTAAGAAGTGCTTTCAACAGTCAATTACGGCTGATGTTACTTTTTAAATCTAAAATAAAGTGTCTCCACGCTACTACAAAAAAAAACAACATTCAGCCCCAACTTGACCACTGACCACATGCAACCACTGCTTACAACAACAGATGATGACATGTGCACCAAATGTAAGGTTGCTTTTAAGACAGGATTTAGTATAGGTCAGACCAGTTTTTCATCCAATCCTGAATCTCATCAGGTCTCGTCAGATCAAACTTATGTGAACCAAGGCATCAGCATCTGCTTTAATGTAGCCAACAGATGACTGCTTCTGTATTCATGTCTGTGTGGGAACTGTTAATTATGCAACAGTGGGAGGTAGATGTATAATTCAAAACTCTGATGGAATGCAATAAATTCTATGCAGAAAGATATGCATACAGATGCCTGTGCCTGATGAATGTGCACACACACCAACAACTTACAGTCGCCCTGGCTCTCGCTTTGAAGATCAAGAATATTCTTGGCTATGGCCAGTGTAATGGAGGTCATTTGTGCTACATTATTAAGTGAAAAAACTTCTTAGATAATGTCATGCGTTACTCCACTTGTTACATATGATATCAGCATCTGTATCCTGTTATTAGTGTCCATCATATTATGGAGCAGAAAACATTTTTATAAATAATGTAAAATCGCAATGCAAATTATTTGAGTTTAAGTTGGAATGCAATAAAATGTGTCACACTCCAGAAAAGTTCTTTCAGTTCCACATGGACCTAATGACAGAACTGGAGTCACAATGTCCTTAAACATTACGTGCTGTGTAGTGGAAGCTGAGAGGAAGACACTGTTAATGTTAACTGTTAATGTTGCCAAATAAAACCTGGGTCAAAATCAAAGTGAGAAATTGAGGCCTTCACGAAACCTAGAAATTTGGGTGATGGCAACATCACAACAGCTTCCCTTTCCAAATTACAAAAAAATTAAATAAATAACCCTACATATCCCTACAGGTATGATCAGTCTGTCAATGGTGCAGATGAAAGTTTCAAAAGAAAAAAATGATGCATCAGCTTTGCATACATAGCATCATACAAAATAACTGTATCCATGACACTGACAATACATAAACATCAGATCAGCCCTCTTTGTAGATGAAGTCTAAAGTTAAGTGCTCCAAATTTACAGGACAGAGGTAATTGTACAATCAAAATCCAACAGAAAATTAAATGCAGTATTACTCCCTTAATCCAATTACAGAGCATCTATTTTCAAAATAGTAGATTGAATAAAAGACTAAATTCTTTCAAATTATCTAATTTACTTTGATGTTTATTTCACTACAAACAGTATGAACTGAATCCAATATACTCCATCTTTGTCTCAAGAATTTCTCCATTTTCCCCTTAAAACCAACCATTTTATTGCCAATACCAGTGAAACACTGCTTATTATACCAGCGTCAGCTCGACATGCGATTCTCCTTTTATCTTTTGCCATTTGAGCACAAACATCTTTTTAAACTACCCAAGAATGTTGCAGTCAAAGGTAAGAGTTTTTTTTTATTTCTCAGTTCCCTTTATTTCCAATTTCTCTACATTGCGATAGCTCAAACAGTTTATTTATTTTTAAAAAGTATGATTTAAAAGGCACCACTTTGAATAACTGGGAAAGTCTTAAAAACATACCTACAAATGGTATAAAAGGAACTGGTTTAACACTAACAATCTCAATGAAAAATGAGAAGCATGTTGGTCTGATTTAATTATCAATTTCCACTGTTAGTGCCTCCTGTTGCTGAAGTGAAAAAGCATTTGCAGGATAACAGGTTTTGTGTGAGCTGTATCCTAACAGCATCACTTTAAATATTTCTTTGTTACAACGCTTGTGTACTTCATAATAATTTCAGAAGTTGTGCTGGAGCCTAAGCACAGGAAATCCTCGTCATTTACAAAAAGAGGGGAAAAAAAAAAAAGAAAAACATCTACCATCTGCAGATAAAAGGTACAACAATAAAAATATAAAGAGCCTGGTTATTCTCCATCTCCATTTAATGTTGGAGTGCATGTCCATCTGTCTGTAGAACTACTGGAGAGCGTCAGAGTCATCCACCTCTGTGTCCGTCGTTGAGATCTGAGATCCGTAGAGGTAGCTACTCGTTTTTTGGAGCATTCAGTTGCAAGACAAAAAGAGCAGTATGACGCCCGACATTTTGTGAGAGAAAACCACCAAATGAATTTACAACAAAGAATTAGCATACCCCTCCATAGCTCCTTCAGTGCACTTATCATCCATCAACAAGTCACACACAATAGATTTTATACTAAAAACCTAATCAGCTTAACCCCCCCTTGTGCCACACTATGAGATGGGTGACGCATGCACGTGCATTTTCACACGCACAGGTGACAGTATTATGCTACTCACAACTGCCTGAGATTGTTGTTTTTTTAGCGAGTTTGCAGGGGTCATCCTCTCTCAATAAGACTTAGGAGGTCGCATCTGTCTTGCAGTTGGTAAAAATGAATTAATCGTGTCTTTTCTTCTTTTAAATCCTTGAATTGTTTCTGTCAATGTCAAACCCTTCATGTGATGTTACATCTCCTTTAAGTGTATTTCTTAAAATATAAAAGCACTTAAAAGCTTTGACTGCTCTCAAAATTCCACACCAAAGGCTTACTTGAATTCTGTTTTATGCAGCCAAGTCCCAAGAGTATGTTTCAATGACATGCTGACTAATTAAGAAAAACATCATCTGTGTTCCTGATTTTCTTGTCAAGCTGGTAAATCTGTAATTAATAGACACCAGCCATGCACTCCTACATTTCATGAGCTTTAAAAGGTTCCATTTCATATCATAATCATTACATATAAACTACAAGTACAAAAGAAGACATTAAGATGAAGCAGCAATCACCTGTAAATCACTTTGTATTTGTATTTTGGCATATGCAAGCCTATTTACAGTCCAAAGATATCTTTTATCAGTTATCTTTTCCGTATCTTCTTGACAGGTTGAGCAGCAATATCTTTAAGAGCTGACATCATGACATGCTGAGAGAAACATTTTAAACAAAAAGTTCAAATGTGGTCTGTCTGGAGGAGCATCTGCAATGCTTACATCATCCAAGTGCTGCCTCTAGTCCCCCCATCTCTCTCAAGGGTTCCATCTCTTTTTTTCCTCTGGAAAATGCATATTAAAAAAAAAATCTGAGAGCCAGTAAGCAAACATTTAATCATCCACAAGAGGACATATGAAGCCTGATAATGTGCCACTGTAGTTGTCCTCTGGCAGTAAAATCAGAAAGAAAACCCTAGGACAGCACAATTCTGTGGAACTTTACCACTCCAAGGTGAAACTCGTTGGATGTTCGTGTGGATGCTCATTTGCAAACTTGGCAGCAAGAAACAAGAGGGAGGCAATCGATGGTAGATATGGTCCTCAAGCAACGTTATCATGCATACGAGCATAAGCCTCAGTGTAAGTCAACTGTTTTCATCTCCATGCAGACACAAAACATCTTCACAAAAACAGATAATTACCTTACTTAATATCTACACATTAATAATTAGTTAAATCATACTGTCATACTTCCAATATACACAACACCAAAAGGTTTGGACACACCTGCCCATTCACAAAGAGCAAGTGAGGAGTATGTTATTGTTTGGGGTGGACCCCTAAAAATGTAATGTTGCAAATAACTATACAATTGTATTTTATGCACTAAATGTACCAACTGTACAACTCTAAACAAATCAAATATGCAATAAAATTACTAATTATCATCACAAAGCATTTGTGTTTTTGTCTCGTTTTTTTTTTTTTAAAGACTTGGTATCATAGCCTCTCTTCACAGATTAACTTAAAACCAGGCAGTTTTTGTCAATTCTACCTTTAAATAGAACAAAACATTTTTAATGTATACCAAATAGTATTTTGTTAAAAGTCTGCAACTAAGCACCAAAAACATGCTATTTCATTTAAAAAAATAAAAAAATAAATTACTTTACAGCAAGCTTTTTACAAACTTCAATGTCTTCATTTCCAGGGATCTAATTTTGCCATCTCAAACACATGCAATAAATTGCACACATCTACGACAGACCTCTCAGGGGAAAAGAGAAAAGAGTTTTTGGCATCTTATTTATAAACAGAATAGCTGAATTAACACATGATATCGGAAATAAACTGTTTACCCATTTGCCCCCCCCCCCCCGGCCTGGCAATTTACCAGGCCACCAGATGACTGCACTCCCAACCGCCTCCTCCAAGGTCAAATGTGGTGGCTTGGTGCAGGATCTCTGTCACCCAACCGTCAGTCCCAGCCCTTCTGTTTAAACTGAACCCAGTGGGGTGTGCCCCTGGCCATTGTACGCCTCCAATTACCCAACTCTGCTTCCCTGTCGTCCCTCCTCTGGTGGAAGCACAGGGAGGTCAAAGCATTTCAGTGTTCCATTTAAAGTTTAAAAAAAAATAATAACTTGCACTGACGAGATGAGTACTACCACTGATATCTATCATAAACAAACTAATCTTACAAACCCCCCAAAATTCTTGCTACTGTGATGTGTGTCTCTGTAAAAAGAGGAGAGGGAAAAAAAAAAAAAAAAGACTCCAAAACCAGAAATTTAAATTCAGAAATAAAATAAATTTATCCCTCAGCTCTACTGTGTATTGTTATGATCTTGGTCAAACCTGAACTTCGATAAAGTCTTTCAATTTCACCTTTGATCTTTACATCTGCAGCAACACAACGGTTACATGTTTTATCATGCTGTAATCCTTTCATCTGCTCATCCTCTGCTCTGAAGCCATTTCGTTTTTCTTTAGCGCCCATGCTGGCATCTTAACTCAACACTGGGTTGAACAGAGCAGAGTATAGACGGGAACTTCCCTGTACAAGTCATTTCATCTCCACATCTCTGGTCAGTAGGTGCATTAATCAACTTACTTCTCCCGGGGAACTTAAAAGAAAAACATGGATCAGTATGTCATCTCAATTTCACTGCAGTTCTAATCTAATATCAGATATTAAAAGCGCTCAAGTGATGTCTTGAATACTGGACGACAACCCCCCCCCCCCCCAAACTCACTCCCGTGACAGTAGAGTGATTATTCCAATCACGGCCTGCCTGTAATCAATGACAGAAGGTCACACACAAGTCTGAAACACGCACATCTCGAGATGGATTGATACACAACACATCCGTGCACACACATGCTTCAAGATTTGTGCACTTCCCAACATCTGACATTAGTCACACACACACACACACACACACACACACACACATACATTCAGATGCAAAACAGATACAAACATTCACAAAGCCTCAGACTCACTGTTGGATCAATACATTAGGTCATGATCCCTAAAATTAACCTTCTGGAACATCAATAGGCTCACGCACACATTCATGGAAAATAGTAGGGTCACTAAGGATGTTCATGTGAGTTTATCACCTGTATAAATGCATGTCAGCTCAGATTTAAAGGTTATATATAATTTTTTAGATTAACTGGATTTATGTATGTTTATGTTGTAGTCCCAATGAAACGTTAACACATTTCAGCAATCTTGTTACCAATCTTCACTTAATTAGCCATTTCTCTCCATCACTGTATCTGGCCACTAGATGTACAATTTTTCTTAATAAATTCAAACATTTGCTCAGACATGTAAAAAATAGTTACATTTTAACTGTAACAAATGCTGAAAGTTTATAATCTGTAAATGCAACAGACCTTTTGCAGTAAATTTCCTTTATTATTCAGGAGAAGGTGGATTAAAAAAAAAAATCATCAGTTTGATCAATTTTATGTGCTACTGAGCATTAAGTGAATTTAGAACAGGAGCATGCAAAGGTGTCCTGAGCAGGTACAACCCAACCCTGATTTAAATGTGTTTAAAAACAACAACTCTGCACACTCACCTGCCAGCTCATCATCCAAATGAGGTAACAGACAGAAGAAAAGCAACATCAAGACTTTAACCTCGTCTATCTGACTGCTATTCAGCACCTCTTAGCCTCTATTAGGTAGACAATGTAAATAACCCTGCTAGATGGAGATTCTTGTGAATACCTTTCATGTAATTTCAAATTAGTTTGTCATTTTGAATTTCTGTGAACTTCATTTCTGGTGAAAATGACAGCCCAAGTAGTTCACTTTGAACAAACCTATATGCTGCACAAAATGGATGGATGGACTAATGATGTCTATGATGCGCTCTTCTTCTTAATGTCTGAACTATGTCTTTAACCCTGGCCTAACATATATATATATATATATTTACAAATCACACACATTAATGAGTGACACATGCTCGCACTACTCATCATTAGCTCCTTTAACCAATCACTTGTGCACACTCTGGTCATCCATTCACCACTGAGCCCCTCCGCCAAGCTATAGTCCACATTTCCATGGTAACCAAGAACTCTTCAAATGACAAATTGCCTAATAATACCATTTCCTTGGGAAAAAATAATTGCTTGTTTGTAAAGGTCTGTGCTTGTAGTTCTACTTATAAGCACAAGTGCATTAGGGATATACACATACTTCACCTTCCCTCCTCAGTGCTCCTCGCAAATATTTCCCCCTCCAGTGCCTCCCCTTCTGTCAATGCACTCACTGATGATGCCACAATGGCATCGATTCGAGCTCGGCTGGTTGGCTGCAATCATCTAGCGCAAATAAATTGGAGTTTAATATGCAGATTCAGGTCTCCCACTTTCATAGACTCATGGGCAGCAGCATTTCTCAGTTATTAGAGGAACATCGTTCAAATAAGGCGTGTTCTTTAGCCGACACTCTGACCTGAACAGGAGGGGCAGCAGGATTGTATACAGATCAATAGTGTGACATTATTATAAGAAATTGGCACAGTAGTGAGCAGAGTGTCATAACTGTTGCAGAGGTTGAAATTGTTCTTCACCCCTGCAAAAGGGAAAAAAAAAAAAAACTTTCCATGAGAGCACACCTTCTCCGAAAAGACTACCTTATTTAGGATGTATCCACTTTCAGCACTCATGTGCCAACCTGTCTGTAAAAGCACTTCATCCACTCAAACTGTCACTCTGTTGCAACTTAATTAACAAAGAGAGAAATATTTTCCCTCTGCTGTCTTCTTCCTTTTCTCATCAGCAGCACATTAAAGCACTATTTCAATTATTCAAGAGTCCAGAATAAAAAAATCTTTGGTTCTTGTCCATTCCCCACAGTAAAACAAGCCATGGATCGCTTCACTGAGTATTGATTCTCTGTCTGCCGTATCCACACAGCTCAGATAATTTTAATGTGCTCTTGGACCCAAGACATCTGTTTTCTGTGGGGTAGACGATACATCCGAGTAGAGTGGCTTCAAGCTATTGTAAAGTGCTAACAACCCAGACACTCTCTTGTCTGCTCATCAGTCCCATGATGAGCAGACAAGATGGGCATTGGCAGCCTACACCAAAATTAGCCCGCTGGTCAAGCAGTGATGCCTCGGAAGTCAAACAAAAATTGTCATACCTATCGATTCCAGCTAACTCCACAGTGATGAGAAGTAAAGAAAAGAAAATATACAGATTTAGTGCAACACTTGCAGAAAGGTTATTAGTCACTTAAACCTCAAAAGTGAATGACCATTTGGCAGTATTTTATGCATTTAGTTTACAAAGTTTAACACATACTTTTCCCTGCGCTGGGTAAGAACGTAGTTATGTTGTAAATATAAACATATGATAAACTTTTAAATAAGTACATTGGTTTTCTGTTTACAGCATCTAAAGGATAGATCTGTTATACATTTCAAATGCATTTCTACTTTAATATTGTAAGCACACTGCCAACACAGAAGCCAAGGTTAAAATTTTACATATATAGCACCGGTTCCCAATAAAAGTCATCTTAGGACACTATACAGCGAAGGAAAAAAAGTTCAATTTCCAGTCAATACATCTGTGCATTTACTACATTATGGTTATATTACATTTAAGGCCACAAAATGCATCAAGTCACAGCAATTCTTAATGTTATTAGGACGTTTAAATGGCAAAGGCGTCAGAGGCAAATGGTCTTCTCATTGTGGCACAGCAGGTGGTCTTTAAGCAGCTGTCTTACAGCAGACAGCAGAGACACCATCGTTATTTGCCTTCATTACTTCTGACTAAAACACCGGCATCATGTTAGTGCCCTTCTGTGTGGCTATGTCTACAGCTTCATGTGGCTCATGTATACTAAAATGACTGCCACAAGATATTTATGCATTGCTGCAACCTGTGGTCATATCAACAATCTAACAGGTTCGATTTTGTCACCTGGGCCTGTACTATAAAGCAGTGTCTTAGCAAGGTACCATCAGATTCAAATCTGGATTTTCAGCTGGTGCGTACCCACGGAAACTTTTGATGGAAACCTAATCTGCTCTGAAGCATGTGTTCAACTCCTGACAACAGATGGCCTCCTGATAAGAGATTAACATTTGTAAAAGCCCTGTCTCCAAACCCACCGGATCTACTAGAAAACAACATAATAAAAGAAACCGGTGCACAGACGGTGAGAAAGTCTCTCTGAACCTGACTACAGATAAAGACCAACTAAGCTGTCTGACTGAGAGCAGAGTGGAACTATATAGCCCAAAGCAGAGCTTGACTGCTTTGCAGCTTGTTCTTTCTGAAGATTAAAGACTTTGAACCAAAATTCATGATATGTACTCAACTATAGAATATCCTAATTTCATCAAATTATGTGTATATGTTCACATTATACCAAAACCAATAGACAACTTAAACCTTTGTTTTTTAATCAATTAGAGACAGAAAAGACAATATACTTTTACATATTTATTTACACAAAATCCCACTTGCTAGTTTAAAAAAAAAAAAAAAAAAAAAAAAAAAACTTGTTTAAAAGAGCCTGTGCAGCATCTGACAGAATGTGACTGAAACGTTCTCACCTGCCTAAAGAGGCGACACCGGCAATATGTTCATTTATAAAGTTAATAATCCTAAATTCTCAGATCTACTGACATTTTTATGAAATGCCAGTAATGTATTATAAGGTGTACTGATCAGGCCAATCAAATTATGCTTCATTCATTCTGTCAGCGTTCCTTCTTTCAATAACTACAGCTGCTGAGGTGCTTCTCAGCCTGCAGGAAATATGATTGTCATGGTCATCTGATATCATCCATTTTATTATGAGTGTTTTTTTTTTTTGTTTGTTTTTTTATATTGGAGCACACACATCCATGGGGCTGAAAAACAAGCCTTAACTTACCAAGCTGATAAACAGCTAAGCTAGATCTCCACTGTTCGGCTAAGTTGAGCCTGATCACCAAAAAAAAGCCTGGATACGTTGAACATCCTTAGGAGTACAGGCTAAAGAGTCCGAGTCAGACAATCACGTACACAAAAACTATCACAAAAAGAATAGATGGAATAATTAAAAGTTAATATTTATAATTAAAAGGCTATTTAGTCAAGAAATGAATTCACTCACTGAAAACAGCAAATTAAATAAGCAGTCCACAGTTCAAGTTAGTGTATTGGCAACAGTTAAAAAAAAAAAAAACATCACTGACAGTGACCTAACAGGCAACAAAGAAAATTAACATTAGCATGTATGTTTAAGAAGCAGCCACTCAGCAGAGAAAGGATACTAGCTAAAACTGCATCTTGGGCCATTTGCATTATGTTTCAGTGAAAGGGAGGAAATTGCAGACTATGTAGTCTGCAAAGACCAATGACAATTCAAGATACTCAATGAAAGATATCCATGGGGTTAAAACAAAAGAGAAATAAAAAGTCACATTAGCAGCAAAAAACACTGCAGAAAAGTAGCAGCCTATAAGACCAGTGGGGATGTACAGCCAAGCTGGGAAGTGAGTGAAGGCCGAGTTATGGTTGCACATTTGTGGCCACTAGTGAGGCTCCTAGGGCACAAAAAAAATAATGGATTCAAGGAATTTAACAATCAAAAGATTCAGAGACAGGCTTGCATGCTGTCCAGAAACCTAACTGCATTTCACCTCCAGACACTGACAGGAGACAGTTGGACAACAACTCAATCATTTACACTCCTCAGTGTCACTGTGTGGATGTATCTCAGTATGCTTATTATCATTATGTAAATGTCAGGGCCAGAGAGGCCATCATATATCAAAACTTCCCAAGGAGAAGAGGGGAGACAAAGAGAGCTGTGTTTTAAAGAGCAATGTTGTCTCCACTCTGATTGTTATCTTTATACTGCCCAAATAAGTTGACTAAGGAGATATACCAGGTCTCGGCACATGAAAGCAAGTAGAAGATTGTATGTATGTGTGCGTGTGTCGCCAAATAAAAGGAAAGGGGAGGCAACCACTCATTGGAGAACTCAGCAAAGAGAAGGTTTGTGTGTTCTTCTCCCCTTGCAAGTAAAATACTGAGGCCTTTCAGTGATTTCTTGGTTTCATGCCGTTGTCTGTGAGTGAATTTTTCTAACACACTGCTGGGGTGAGACAGCATCAACACAAACAAGGCGAGTCTACAATTTATGTTGTTAAATATACATTTCCTTTCGTTGCCCCTAAACAGACAGCAGAAAAAGAAAGCTACAGGTATAAATCCTTCTGTGCAAAAAACACACCATGTTCTCACAGTCAGTCATGAACAGGTTAATTTACTGAATGCATCTATATCTCTCTTGGCTTAACTGATAGAGAAGTGTGTACTACCTAAGACACACTCAGAACGACATTTCTGACACAGTACTCACACTTATGCAAATGTAGGCGTCTGCCAAAATGCATAAACATAAGTCTAAAGTGCACGAGCTCAAAAGTGCAACCAACACAGTAGAACTCTCACTGCCATATGGAGGCACAGACACAAGGATCCATTAAGTCAAAAATTCACTCAAGCATTAACCATCCGCACACAGAGACAAATCAGAACACACACATACAGGTATTCACAGTTTGAGCTGGCAGCAGGTGGGACCAATTGTCTCAGAGTGGGTACGCTTCCTCTTGTTCATCATTATTTATTCTCTTTACCTACTGTCCTTTACTGCCCTTCTCTTCCCGACTCATGTCTTCTGAATTCCTCTTCTTCACTGCTGTCTCTGAGCATAGCCTGCCATTGTTATTTCCAGTGTTTATTTCATCCCCACTCTGTTCTTTTCAACATGTCTGCAACCTGGTCTGGCATGGCTGAGGAATTTCACTGCATGCAACTCCCCAGACTGGGACGGTACGTGGTGGATAGCAGTTCATTGTCATTCATTTTCAATACAAAACAATGGTTCAATTAGACACTCCAAAAACTAACTGCAAAACAGCAGGAGCTAACATATTGTCTGATTTGAACGGTTCAAAATTTCAATACAATAAAAACAAGGCAATAAACATGCTCAAATCAAATGTTAAATAGTTAAAAGCCGTCATTTCAAAATCTGGTAACTGTTCGAATACATTTTGAGAATTTGGTTCAAAGTTTTTTGCTCTGGTTTATGCAACACTACATATGTTAATCTCACTCGATTTACTGCGGCCACTGAGGCTGGGGGGGGTCAGTATTAACAGCCATGAAAGATTTTTCAAACGGATGCCGAAAAGTCAGCCAGCGACATTACAAGATCCCTTCCCAAAACTTCAGAGAGGAAGGCATTATTTGAAATATGCCTGTAAATATGGAGCATATCCTAATAAGGTTCTACTTTTAAGGAGCGTTTTAATCATGACTCCTTTGGGGATGGAGGGCACAGTGAAAGAAAAGAGAAAGACAGCAGTACAGTGACCGTAAGGGTTCTAATATCAGTGGGATTCCATAATGAGTTGGGCAAGAACAGGATTGATTAGTGTGGCAGGCAAATTAATTTGTCCAAAGGTATCCAAAGCCACCATCTCTAACTAAGAGAGGCTGTGCTGATGGACGCTAGGGCAACAGAGCCTCAGTGGGCAACAAAACAATTATCACCTTCCTGAAATAGTCTGTATTGTGATTAAACACCTCTGACAACTTACTCAACAGCAATAGGAGTGAGTAGTGATCAGCTGACAGAAGTGGCAACATCTACAAAGGAGCAGCTGTAGAGCCCTGAAGTGCGACTGTCAAATGTATAAAGATTTTAAGAATGTTCAGTTTTATATGCAACCTTTCAGTCTATGAAACCAACTACAGTGGTGTTTGAGAGTTTGGGAACACTTTTGTATGGAACAAGTTTCCATACAATATCTAAAATATGACTAGCCAGAAATCATAAGGGTAGATGATTACAAAACAAATCAATTAAAAAGTGGAAAAAATATTTTACTGCCCACATCAGAATCTTTGCCAGCATGCAATACAGGTTTGGGAGATCTCACAACCCCATCCCTGTTCAGGTAGGCAACCGCTGTCATGCTCTGTGACCTCACCACTGTGTTGGTTGTGCTTCCTGGTAGCAAAGAAATGCCAACTTTACAAGTTCCCACTTGTCTAACATGCTGATGAAAAGGCCCTGATGACGACTGCTCGCACCTCCCCAGTTGGTCAGAGAGGCAACCATAAAAATGCTTATCTAGAGTAAAACACACCTTGTTCTCACTCCTTTTGCTTGGGTAAGCTCCAAATAAGCATCTGAAAGTGAGATTTGCAGCCTGCAGCTAATCTCCCACCTGAGACCAGCAAACTACTGCTGTAGACACCTCAGGTGAAGCAGCCTAATGTGCCCTACTGGGGGAGTCTGCAGATATCATACCAACAAGTGGCAAAACCGTCATCACTAGTACTGTAGGAGGCATTTCCACAAGGCAAGCCAGCTCCAACAGTGTGGTCCTCTGATAGGTGAACTATTATCATTCATCCTCGCCTGTTTACAAAGCAGTCTCAACATTATGGACAGACGGGCTCAGCTGTATGTTTCACCAGCCCTGTGTTAGCATGAAAAAGTCAGACAGGGGACAACAATGCTGAGAACTCCTCCGATCACAAAGGACAGGCATTTTCTGTGCCCTGGCAGAATGGCCCTATCAAAATAAGCATCTCCTGGCTGGATGCATTCTGACAGCTGGTCGACCATCAGCATACTGAGGTTGCTGATGAGTACTCGCAGCTCAACACACTCACAAGTCAGTTTTGTTTGCCAATGTATGAATGAGAACATTGTTACTATTCAGCTCTTAATATTCTACGACCTCACACCGGAAGAGGTTCCCCACCCCACCTGTTTTCCATTATGGTGATCATAGTGATAATGGAGGAATTAAAATGTCACAAATTTAAAACTGCTGCTTTATATAGTTTTGCTTTTCAACTCTAATATTCCTTGTTTGTACTATATTCAATGTAGGCATCTATTATAATTATGGGCGGTTGAAGTGCTCGCTCTATTATCGATACTATATATTGTACTTGACTCATAAGTATGTATAAAATGTCATTTTGCTCTGCAGGATTTTCCTAGCAGGATCCTACCTGTCTGCACCGACACAGATGTTCTTCGACTGAGAAAATAGTAACAAAATGAAGAATGGTCTGATGCAACAGTAATGCTTTGTTTAAAGAAAAAAATGCAACTACAATGTGGCACTTTAAGAACTAGTATAAAAAAGCTTTAGGCTTGAGTCATTTCAGATGTGCTATCCTTTTGTCCCTTTTGAGTTGCTGTTAGCTGGGCTCCTCATTGAGAGTTCCTCTGTGCTTTTCCAGACAGAGTGCTCTGACCACTGCAGGTAAGGTACTTACTACTCATAAATACTTCACATAACCCTTCTTCTTCAAAAAAAAAAATCTGAACTATCCCTTTAAGGCTGAGCTCAGCCACCCTCCAAGTCAAACTCATTTCTGCCACTTGTAATCGCAATCTTACTTTTGGTCACTATCCAAATCTTTTGACTATAGGTGAGGGCTGAAATGAAGCCAGTAACTCGAAAACTTCCCCTTTTGGCTGAGCTCCTTCACAACGCAGACGGGTGCAGCGTCCTCATTACTGCCGACAGAGCACCGGCCAGCTCTCAGTCCAACATGACATCACTCATGAACAAGATCCTGAGCTTGTTAAACTCCTCCACGTGGGACAGAGACTCATCTATGACCCAAAGTAATGCAATAGCAAGAGAAATCAAAAATGTTTCTGTGATTAAATAAATACATATTAAGAAAAATTTAGAAATTTAAATTTAAAAAATATCAAAGAAAAAGGAGACAGACTGAATGAGAACTAGAAAAGAGGGACATCTCTGGGTCTTAGTTAGAAGCAGTCACTGAGTGAAAGAAGTCCTTGAATGGCGGGAGGACATTGACTGATAGTCGGGGACCAACTCAGTGACTGAAGAATAAGAAAATAAGAGGAGAAACATGGAGACAAAGACTGCCACCTTTATATCTCAGTTGTCATCTTGTCCCCATCATTTATTTCTTTCCGTTTCCTTTTCCTCCGACATTCCCCTCATCTGTCACGCTCCTTATCTCTACCTTGCTCCTTCTAAGGCTCTCCCTTTTAACTCCCAGGATCATTATCAAGCTTTCTTTTTGTGATTCATTTATTCATTCAATTACCTCTGATGCATTTCTTTTCCATTTCTCTTGTTCTGCCTCCCTTTCCCTCATTCATGTCACTCCATCTCAGTCATTCATTCTTTCCCCGCCCCCCCTCTCTACTTGTTCGTTTCAGTCTATTGTATCTCACTCACAGAGCCTGTGGTTAATTCATTTTACTAAGTGGGGGCTTTCATTTTCTTTACAATTCATGCCCATCATTTTCTGTCATGGAAACTATTCTATTCATTTCATAATTTATGTTCCCATTTTCTCCTTTGTAGTTTGTCTGATTTTACCTCTTCATTTTCCTGACTTTCTGTTTTTTTTTAGCTTTCAGTGTTGAACCTTTTTTTGTGTGCCCATTAACTCAAGTACTCCATCTCAATCAGCCATTCACTCCTTTAAATGCTGTCCGTCCAAATTTGAAAAGCCTCTCCAGTACTCTTGGTGCGTTTTATCGATCCAGGTAATATATAATAACTAGAGAATTAAAGCAGAGTGTAATCATTTAAAATGGCATCCACTTTCCTTGTGTCACTTTGATACTCTTTTCAGTGCATTTAGCAATATTTATGGCATCATAAAATATACAAGCCTTTCCACACCAGAGAACATAAGTGCATTCAGGTGTGCGTGTGTGTAACATTTCCAGGTGCTGTAATTTTAATTTACACAAAAAAAAAAGTTTTTTTCAAAGTTAAATTATCCTCAGACACCAATCATAACTAAAGCTGCTCAAGGAATTAACAATTATGCAGTCCGACTTTCAGGCTATCCCAAAAATAACAAGCCAACCAGTTGTTAGAGCCGTGGGCAAGATCCTGTCATCAGGTGTGTGTGTGTGTGTGTGTGTGTGTGTGTGCCTTCCAGTCAGGTGAGTGAGAAGCAGAGATAAGGGGAATGACCAAAACTCAGATGCATCGAGATGCTGACATAAAAGATTCTGAATAGATCCACAAACAATTTTCTACTAACTGATAAGAAAATGCTGACAGAACGCAAACAGAGGGAACTTGGAAAAAAAGAGAAGGTGAAGCTCTCGGACACGACACATTTCCCAGTTGGGGAAGAATGATAATCACCGCGTTGTGGACTACTGAGGACGCGCTGGAAGAAATTAAACCCCTATTTGTAAAGGACGAAGCAAATTACACTTATCGTAACTTTGCTTTTCCACATCTAAACCGAGTTATAACACGACCAAAACTACTGTCATTGAATCATTTAAAAAAATAAATAAATCAGGCAGGAACGCTCTGACATATGGCGCACACCACAACGCCACAGAATCTTATGTCAGCATAACTGTGCACTTCATTTCAGATGCCTTCTCATGTGCTCCAAACAAGAGAAATTAGGGAACGATTCTATTCCTCATTGGACAGATCAGGAGGATAACGTTTAAATTATGTCATTATTTGCTAGCGATTCCAAATATGCCAATGCATGTATAATTTAATTACAAGGACTCTTCTACAGGAACACTTTTCCATTTTTTCTGCATTTCTCTTTCAGTGCGGGGAAATAATTTGGCAAATTAGATTTTTCAGTTAAGTGACAATATCTATCGGTTTTACTAATACGTTAGTGGAAGGAAATTAACTTCAGACAGTTACAAATGCTTCGCTTTCAAAGTGCCAAGAATCATAAAGATGCCTTGCTAATAATAGTCTTATCACAGCCCTCTGAGGTGCAACTGAATCCAACTGTGAGGTGCCCAGATTTCCACCTCTAGTGAGAAGCAGCAGGCTTGTTCGGACAACCATAGTGTCACCAAGGAGGAGGAGGCAGAGAAGCTGATACAGTCTGCCACTTCCGTCTCTGTGTGGTCATTTTAGATTTAAACGCAGCACGGAAGTCGTCTTCAACTCAAGTGAATGGTGGTTTGATCGGATGACAAAAGGTGTTGATTTTATCTTAGCAGAGCAGAAGCCTTCCGATGCATTCAGACGGACTGCCGGTGAACATGCCTCGTAATTTTCTGACAACAGAAAATTATGTGAATGAGAGCGGCTTTTATTGTGAATTTGGTTCACAGAACATACGTGAACACAGAGTGTGTGTGTGTGTGTGTGTGGGTGGAGGTAGGGGGACAGACCCAAAAGACTGGCACAAAGCAGAATGCAAATGCAACATGATGACACCATAAATATGTTGATTAGCAGATTACGCCATCTTGCACCATTTAGCTAGATAGGGAACAGTTGGCAACATAACTGCTGCCATGTTGTGCTACAATTACATTACCCGAGATGCTGATAGTCTCCGATAGGCTTAAAGGAGAAATGTCTAATTTAGTTTGCAAATTTCTGAGAATACAACTTTTCATAATGGCCTGCACAAGCTTGTCTTAAAGACAAAAATAATAATAATCAGAGCAGCTTTATTCTCTATCCAGGGTTGCAAAGACTCAATCCTAGAGACAAAGGCTTCTCCTTTCTCTTTCCCCTTTAGAACAGGTTCTTGGAGTGAGGTTTTCAAAGAGTGACTCTTGCTAATAACATCTTACATTGACAAGCCACTTCTGTTTGGCAGAGACTCCCCATTCCCCCCTGGCGGTGGTTTACCAACAGGCCCTGCGGGGATTTGATTTTCATAGAGTAAAAAAACTAAAACCTAGGGACAGATAATTGAGTGTGGTCCGGATATGTCAAACAACAACATGTGGTTTCCACGGCTCTCTTGCCAAGTTTCTGGGATTAAACAACATGACGGCATCCAGGAAATTGGCACAGCCGCGCACAAGAAAAAAAAAAATAATGATATATTTTCCAAAAAGAATCAAAGAAAGGACAAAACACACAAGAACGCCACTTCAGAATCCGCAGAACTTATTTTGGATATGAGTGAGGACAGTTCAAACCCAACAACAGCTGACAGGAGCTTTTCCCCTAAACTTAATGCGCACACCAGCTGTTCCTCCCCCGTGCTCAATGTAGCAATCACTAACGCACATGGGATTTTCCTAATTTAAAAATGTCTGCTTTAAGTTTAAGTTTTTAGTCTTAATCTGAACACAAAAGGCAATTTTTCAGGTTCACTGAACTCAAGCTTTACCTTGATAGCTGTTGTAACTAAAGCAGCTAAATTGATTTAATAAACTCACCAGCTGGTGTCTTCAGTAAAGCCTCCAAACACCTCATGTGCAGACAAAACTAAAGATAAAGTTCGTTGAGCCGTTTTTTCCGGTTTTCACAGAAATAGGCGCTGTGTGAAAAAACCACTCAAGCTCCTTATTTAAAGGACTCTTATTTAAAAGAGTTCTTCCAAATATTTTATTACTATTCCACTCCGCAGCAAACAGAAACCAGATATCGTTCCCACAAAGGCAAATAGCGTTAGAGTTAATTAGAGACAAGAGACGCCGTCGGAAGCTTTGCTGTGATTGGTTAATATGTCTGACAGAATAAAGCTCTGCTATGATTGGGTACAGAGCACAATTTACAACACCTGTGGCCAAATAAATACAGCAGGTTCAGAGTTCCAATTTTCAAGATTTCAAATCTCCGTTTACTATGTTTCAGAGGAAGATGTAGCTCATTGATTTTATTTTATAGCTTTGGTTATAATTGATACAAATAATCTTTTGATTCACAAAATTTGTTTGAGAATCTGAGATTCTGAGTAAAGCCTTAGCTGGTATGTATGGAATTATTAATTATGTTAATTATATTTTCTTGCTTGTTCTGCCCTTGTCTTTCGTAAATGCAAACTCTTAATTCTAACTTGTAAAATCCTACCTTGGTCTATTTCCTTCATAACTTTCGCAACACAATATGATCAATATCAAAAGGCATGTTTATTGTCAATATATAATGACTCATATAAACCACTAGACATGGCTTCATATGATAAATACATTGCTGAAAGTTTGTAGAAATGATAAGAAACTAAATCAAACCAGGCAACACTGGCATTCAGTCAACGTGCCAGCATACAACACAGCATGACATCTGTGTGCAGACTGAAGCACTTCAGTGAAGCCATTTAAAAGTCTGGCACACAATTTATAACTTGGATCACGAAAATCTTGTTTTTCTGCACAGATTGCATATTGTGTTCATGATTAATGATAGCATGTGTGTTTATTACCTGGACCTGGACTGACCTTAGTGATGAGTCATTAAGATCACTCCCAAAAGATATTCAAATCTCTCTGAACTAAAAGCCTGTCACATACTCATTCGATCCAATACCTATTTTCTATCCTCTTTACTTGTATGTCACTTTGGATAAAATCATCGCCTGAATCAGTTTGGTAAACACTCACATGGATTGCAGAGCAGCTCAACAGACAGATGCTAAAGCTCCTTGACGCAGCTGGCCAGGGTTTCAAGTCCTGGCTCAGGCCTTTTGATGCATGTAATCCCCTTCTCTCTGTCAAACATCTTTCGAATAAAGGCCATTAGTGTCCCAAAATGCTTTAAACTCAGACACATGTAGACACAGAAGACATGTGTCTTATCTGTGTCACCGATGCCTCACATGCTGCAATAATAAGCAGCTAATCCCGCCCACAGTGAGGGGATACTGTCTGTAATGAAGAACGGATCTGGGATGAGCCATGTCAAGTCAAACTGTACCATACTGTACCATGCCATGTAGCATAAAAATGCCACAAAGATACCTAACAGCACGTTACGTGTTGATATGGGAGCACGATAACTGACGCTTCTGCATCTCTTTTAACATTATTTCAAGTTCCAGATTATGTTTGGGAATTGATTAGATGCACTTTGCATCGGCGTAAAAGTTACAAATCCAAGGAATTACGTGCTTGTAACCCTGAGATTTTTATCAGATGTATACAAATCTTTATTTTGTGGGCAGAAACATTGCTCAACATGTTCAACAGTCAGTTGTTTTGAGCACTCTCATAACCAGCCCACCTTGGCCAGGCTTCATCCTTAAGTGGGAGCCGATGTTGTATATTTTCAAATGCTTTCTGAGACTCATCAGGCACATGAGTTTATGTTAGTTTTTGTGTATCATCTCCTTAACATTTATGTTCAGAGTAGTGGTTCATACTTGTGCTTTTGATGGCTCTAGAGGCAGAAGAGCGAAAGTTTCTACTACCCCCGAGTAGCACTGCATTGTTCAGGAGCTGTAATACTCAGAGGCTGTAATCTTATCGCAGCTCCAAGAGCTCCAGCTTCAGCCCATTTATGGCCGCTCTGGTCTTCCATCATACTAATGTCTACTTCAGGGGATTCCTGTGGGGAAAAGTCCTCCACTTCAAAAGACAGGCAGGTGTGCTCAGATTAGATGAGGTATAAAAAATGAATACGTTTAAAAAAATGGACATAACTGTAGTGACTTCATCCACTGGTTTACGAGCAAACAATCTGAGTTGCATCTGGGCACTGGCATCAGCCAGAAAGTAAAACTGCACACAGTGAGCCAGACCTGATGAAGAAAAATGGAACGCCTCCACCAACAACATATGACAGAATCATTGTCAATATATTAGTCAGTAATAGTCAGTAATGAAGAATACGGAGAATACAGATTTATTTTTCACAGTTTCGGCAATTTGTTTTCAAAGCAAAAACACCTCCTTAAAATGTAGAGGTCGCAGCTGAGGGAGGATGTAGTGATTTTAAAAGTGTCATTGTACACATACTGTAACCCTTTGCTGTCACCCGCCAGTAAAAAAAGAAAAAACACCCATTTGCCCATTTAAAAATGAGAAGAAACCAGGCAGAAGGTAATGTCCCTGAAGAGAAATGCATCTGCGCCCCCTGCTATTGGGTCAACGCACACAACTGAAACTGAAAACTGAAACTCTCTTATTGTTCATTTTTTCAAAGGAATACTCTACTCATAATAACTTTAACAACATTTACACAACATACAGTATCTAGATTATTGATCGTGGAGCTGGTATGATTTTTTTTCTGTGTTACCCTGCTGCCCAGACACAAAAGGAGAAAAGTCACTGCACAGCTGAGACATCTGAAGAATTTTATGTTCACCAGTGACTCTCAAAAGTTTCTATGGGGGCTCATTTTCTGTGCCTCGGGATTATTTTGTAGTGCACTATAAAGCTGATGAAAATTTAAAAGGGTTTGAACATTTCATGAAATGGCTTGATTCAACATAGTGGACGCTACAAGCTGGCAAGTGCAGGTTTTAAACACAGCCCAAAATAAAGCAGAGCGATAACCACGGCGCTTTGTTTTGACTTGAAGTGAGAAGGAAACTGAATAAATGTTGCAACATGCATCTGACCTTTATCAGCTGGATATCTTTTCAAGTTAGCTCTTTCAGTTCGGTCTTTATGGAATTTATTTGTGTGCTCATTTTTGTGAGAGAAGGAATCTGGAAACAATATTTATTGCACATATCTTGAAAGAAGAAAAGTTCAAAGGTGCGGGGAAAGAAATCAAAGAAATACCAAGAGTGACTCTATTCCAAAAGGAATTTACATGTCCACAGATATATCCAGTGCATGGAAGTTACAAATGAAATGCAAGATGGCTGCTCATGAATAAAAGCTGACACAAGTGTCCCTCAGATTTCTTTTTGTGTTTGTGCTCTGCCGAGCATGTGCACAAGAAGACAGACATGGAAAGAAAGGCGAGCAAGTGACAAAGAATTTTTCCCCTTCCGCCAGAAACTTCAGCCTTTCAAAAGCCGTGTGCATACTCATATAATTAAAAATCTAGAGAAGAATTCTATCTATGAAAATTTGATGGTCCAAAGCAAGGTCTCTCCTCCCCGGGGTCACTCACATCTGGGGAATATAAAAGTGTGACAGTCAGTGAGATGAAGGAAGGAAAGACACGGTGAGGAAAGCTGGAATGGGCAATGCAGTATAGACGAGATGGGAGAGACGTCAAGAAGACACTGAGAGTTTGACCTGAAGGTATTCTGAATAATGGATGCATGAGGTGGAGAGTGGAGAAGAAAGGATGGGTGGGAGTCGCCGTCACCTCCTTCAGCCCTCTCTGCTGGTTTGCCTTTTTTTTTTTTCCTCTCTTTACTCTCCTTAATCTTGTCAGGCAGCATTTATTCACTCTAACTGAGAACATGTACATGGAAAAGAATTTAAATTTGCCATAAAGTCTTTTTTGTGCAGAGAAAGGTCACAGTTAGGGAGAACATGTTAAGATATATTCTTTGCAGTCATTACCTTCAGAGAGAGGTGGAACCTCTGTAGCTCAATAAAACGCTCAAATGTCAATATAAGTAGACAGAAGTATTTAAAGAAATCACTTGTTAAGCAGAATGATGATCAATACTGCAGCTCTCCTAAATACAATTAATGCAACACAATAAAAGCAGCTTATATTTCAGGACTGCCAAGATTTGATTTGATTTGCCACGACACTTGATTTCTCCTTATTGAACTGTATTCCCCAGTTTTCCACAAAGGACAAATGGTTACAAATAGGTTAGCAAAACAGAAAGGATGCTACCGGCATGCACAGTGCACACATGTTTAAATCAGTCAGTCTACATTTCATGGCTGCGGTTTGTCTCTGAGACACTTGTTTAGTTTGAAGTCATCCAGAACACCAATTAAATTCAGTTTCCTTTGCTCAGTTGGAACCAATCATCATAAATGCTGCAACATACATGTATTACAAGCAACAAAAAACGTCTTTCACAGATCGCTGAGCCCTTCCTCATCTTTACTTCTGGGAGACTCGGTCCCTCCGGAATGCTCTTTCTTAAACCAAATTCTATCCTGTTCGGTAGGTTTTAGCATTACACGTGTTTTCCAGTCTTTTGCTGCTTCTCTCCCAGACTTTTTGCTTATCAGCTGAAATGTGTTTCAGCATTTAATATGTTGCCTAAGTAATAATTTGATTACACATGGGGTTTAAAAGTCAGTGCATCTAGTTTTCATTTACAGTTTAAACATTAGTCATTGGTAAACTAAAGCAAACAATGATGAGATTTACATGAGAGGAAAGCCTGAGGAAAAAGTCCTTGACTACAAAATGGCTCCTGTTTCTGTAAATCTGCGATCACTTTGTGATATCTGCTGTTTCCAGAGACTAGGTTGACTTCACCTCTTTGCCTGTTTAATTATTCAGTTAACAAAGGGTGTCAGGGAAGCGTTACTCCCTGAATTAACTGCTCACAACCTGCAGAAAGGACGGGAGGTGCTCATGAAAGACAGAAGTATGAAATGCAATAACTCCATTTTTCAAGAATGCAAATCTTTTTTCCTTGCTTTCATTGTCTGAATTATATTGATATAACTCCATTAGCTCCCACTGGAAGGATAATGCATCCCTTTCATGAGACTTTGGGGGAAGTGCTGGCAGGTGGATTTTAAACCAGACACTGAAATCTTCTAAGTAGGTTTTCACTCAAACTTAGCTGGCAGACTCTTTTACATTTTCATTTAAAAGCAATATCCCTCTTTAAGTTTCATCAAGCAATGTTATCCTAGAAGGAAATATATTAATGAAAATTAATCTTTAGTTGCCAGTAAGTAGAGCTTCAAGTCGTTTTCCATATAGAACTTGAATATGTTTAAAGTCCTTGCTGTATTAATAGTTGTTGATGTGAAATGTCAAAGGCCTACAGCCCAGTTAGGATGTATACATGCTATTAGAATGAGCACTGATGAAGTCAGTGAATCATAAACCGAAATTGCCCTTGGCTCAGATTTCTTTTAAAACCAGCAAATCTTTCTGCTAGCGTAGTAAGAAGTTTGATGAGCATGAATAGAAGATTAAATCAGGCAATGAGTCAGTCATTACAGTATTTAGTGGGCTCTCACTGTGCTGTTGAAGAAAACTGTTTTTTTTCCCCCACGGCGTTAAAAAAACTGTGGCAAGAGGCACAAGTTCGTGGGGACAAAACATTTGTGCGTGTGTGTGTGTTTTACACTTTGTTTGTAGTTTTAACTGACAGGAGACAGAGTTGGCACGCCTTGGAAACCACAGTTTCTAAAATTCAAAACATAGATCATTGTGATAATCATTTCCTTCATCAAAACATAACAAAGTCGTGCCTAAGACCTGACACATGAACACAAAATTGGTTTACAGAAACTAAGCCAAAAGCCGCTTTCATCTATAATTTGTAATTGGCATGGGGGATACTTTCTGCTATATCTCGCTGTACTGCAGCCTCCATTCAGAAGGAATGCTTGAAGTCACCTGAATGCTTCTTTAACTTGGCCTATTGCCTCGGCACTGATTAATTGCAGCTTATGCAGGCATTGGAAGTTGACTTCCTCTAATTATAGGGGATAAAACAATCTAGATGGTGTCTTGTCTTGTGTGTCGGCTGCTTTTTCACATAAAAATGAATGATTTAAATGGTGAGATAAGTTTCCTCTAATTTTCCCAAAGTCACAAAACATTGATTCTTCTTTGAAAGGTTGTAACACGGTGATCAAAAAGGCCACAGAAACATGCTGCAAACCAACCATGAGGTATCCATTTCAGCCTGTGTTTGTAAAACGCTTCTGGACTGTCATTGGATTTCTGAGAGTCTCAGAAGGCAGTGGCAACTTTTTTAGGAGGCACTGCTACACGGGCAGACCTCTGATTAGAAACGCAGAGACTGTGGGGGACGATAACGCAGAGAGGAATCAACACTCGATCGGGAGTACTTCAGAGCCTTGTTTTCTTTGAGCACAGAAATAAAGAGTTTAACCAATATGTGGAAACTTTGAGGAAAAAAAAACCTGCTTTCTTATGTATCACAGCCCAAATGTCCCCGTAAAACCCCAAATCATAACAAATAAACTACAATAACAAAAATAATAATTGCACTTGGGGGTATGGCGCACTCATGGGTTGGAACATGTTTGCCTTAGATTAGCTGTGAGCCTCCCTCCTGCTTAATTCTGCTTATGTCGATAGCTAATGAAACAGAAATGTTATTAATGTTTAAACTGTGCGTAAACATATTCAACACACACAGAGCCTTTCCATGATTGGAAAACAACAACAAAAACATACACACAATGCAGATAAACACTCCCATAGAGATCAGGAACCCTATTACAGTTTCACACGTTGCAGATTCGCGAGCAGAAACTGCTCTGCGTGAAAATGCGATCAGAATGAAATACAAGCCAAATGAGCTATTCATCTCATCAAAAATGAAGGAACTGCAAGCAAGTAGAATTAGAAGAAAATCTACTTGAAATTAAGGAGAAAAGATTTCAGTGTGAGCTGTTCGGGCTGCTTGTTCTGGTGTCCTTTCATGTGTTTGAGAGAAAATTGAAAAATGCATTTCATTGGAAAAGTGGGGGGTGGGGGTTAACAGGTGAGGAAACAGTGTAAAAGCCCATCTTTTTCCACAAAAATAGTCTCAAGGACATGCAGACACACACATAACTGCATACCATTATCACTGTTATTGTGAAAAGATGTTATTAAGGGAATAATTATCAAAATACTCCAGAGCCATGATGTGAAGGTCAGGGTAAGAAAGCGCCGTGTTCATGACTCATGAGTGGGTGAATGTGCATGTGTGAGTGTGTGTGTGTGTGTGTATACATTACATGATCAGGATTTTTACTTCTTCAGTCAAACTCTGTATTTGCAGGGAGCACATTGATCAGACGCAACCAACAACCAGAGCACTGAAAAGATTTGTGGTTAGCATCACATGTCAGACACTACAGCGCACCTCAAGAAGTCCTGTGACCATAACCGACAGGTGAGAGGGGATCCACACAAGACAAGGAAGGTGGCTTTAATGTTGCACCTAATCAATGTGTGTGCATGCAATTGCAACCCATTTCTAAGCTTGTGTGTTTAATTCTGTCAGTGGGAATGATTAGCCCCAGCGCTGTTCATAATGGACTTGATAAAGAAAAGCTAAAACTGAGAAAAAAAATATTGTTAATGTTCCTGTATGTCCTTCCTTCACTAAAAAAAAAATACTATAAATATCTATATTTTATTATACTTTTAATCTGTTTATAATGACCATATGTAAAGTAATATTGTGTGATTCTCTATTAGAAGAACAAAGACAACAATAAACTGATTCTGTATCACAAATAAATTCTGCATGTTGCCAAAGCCTGATATATTTATGATATATTTAACTTATTTAGGCCTCATATACTGTATTCATTGTTGTCTAAAGAACACATAATTGAAATAAAGTGCTGAGTAAGTAGTACATTCCTTCTTCTGTGGACATGGGCGCTGTATGATGTCTTAAATGATAGCTGGTATTATTCCATGAGGTATTAGGCAATGTGTGCTCTTCAGCATAAATAAACTACTTACTTAAAATGTTTTTTTCTTTTTTTAACATTTTGCCAATGTTCAACATCAAGTAGTTGGTAGGTGAATAAATAAAAATCACATACTGATGGGACAATCGGCAACTTTTCCAAGGCCTATCAGAGATGAGCCACATCGTAGCCAAGCTAATCTAACAACAGAATAAAGCTAAAGTGGTCTGCAGCACGAAACATGGCAATTTCACAAATATGGCTAAACAACTCTGCGATTGCTACATTTTTCTCACATCATACACTACTCCAATGCAGCTTAAACTTTGATTTGTCAGCACATATTACGTCTCCATGTCTGTCACACGTCTTGCTAAAGAAAGAAGGAGCGGATGGTGGAAGGTGCTAATTTCATGTGCCTTCACACAAGAGACTGTATGTTCAAGAAATGTTCTGCACAGTCCCTACACTTCTTTATTTCCCCCCTGTGATTCCTCACTTTTCCACAGCTCTCTTGCCTGGAGATGGTTAAGGCTCAGGCATTAAGAGTGCACGGTTAGGTCTGGATGTTACAAAATACATGGTTAGACAGTTAGTCTACGTCCTTGGATATTTTACTATTCATCGGTTGCAATTCCCACCATAAAGCTGCCCGACAGAAAAACAAGAGCTGAGGGATACTTTACCATCCCATCATTTACAATCATGGCCTGTGACACTACTGTGTTTTGGACATTTGCACAAACATAGAAATTACATGCATTCTTTTAGGTGTGGGCTGGCCATGCAAAGAAAAACAACACTGTTAGATTGAAGAAAGAGCGCTGGAGTGGAAGGCAGATGTTCATGAACCGCTGGTTGATAGTGGCCCCCGCGCTTATGAGGACACTGCAGTGAAAAATGACATCGGATGAAACCATAAAACATGTTCTCACACCCAAACACGTCATCCTGTAGATCGTCCCTGAAGAGAGTGGAGAACAGCACCATAACTTGTACTTGTGCATAAGGGTGCTACATTATACTCGTTGGGGACTCTGACAAAGCCCTGTTGGCCAATTATGCTCCTGGCTCTCCTTGTCCTCTTTGTGAGGTTGAATACAGCAACATCGACCAAAAATTCATGAGGTCTCTCCATGGAATCCAGTCCAAACACTCTCTATATGCAAAAATAGATGCAGTGACACAGTAATACCGATGCATCATGTAGACAGTAAGGATTTCTGATTTACATTCATTACAATATAGTTCTGCCTAACAGCTGTATAGTTCTGTATTTAAACATCCAACACAGTCTGTTTGCACACACCGAAATCTTACATTTTGACCACGTTGCTCTCAAATTGGATTCTGTACAATTGCTTAACTGCATAAAGTTGGAGGACTTCATGAATGGCGGAGAGGCTGATCTTGTTGAGTCCCACAGAACCGATTTCTTCAACTCTGTTATGTATTTCACTCATTCAAATGGGTTTATTTTGAAGGACCATATCAGAAATGATAGCCTCTTATTTCTGAAAGGATAAAGAGAGACCCTGAACTCTAGGGGGGCTGTTTACAGGGGTGGGACCTTGCTGCTACAAACACAGTAATGAATTTCAACTCTCAAGTCTGTTTTATCAAAGAGATGCACTGAAACATCTGTATACAGCAGGCCTTCAATAAGAAAAATCAGAACAAAAAGAATTACCTCCTTTTTTTCCCCTGAATCCTGAGTGGCTTGAACATTCAGCCCTGCTTCCTTTTCATCCAATGAACAAGACAATGCTCAGGTTTCTCCATATTTTCTCTGAAATGTCTTTTCATGTCCTTGCACTTCTTCATTCTCATTTCCATCTCTAACACCTACTCTTCTGCCTCTGCCTCACGCACTGTTCCCCCAAATGCTTGGCAACAACCATCAATAACCTCATGCCACCTGTGTTCTACTCTGAAATGACTTACATCAATTCCATGAGCTAGATGGGCTCAGTGACTGTCTCCAGTGGTCCCCATCACACTGAAAAATGTGTTTTCATGAGCACGAATGTGCAGTTCGAAGTTTTGCACAAAGACCAAATGAGATCTGCAAATTGTGTCCAGCAAAGTGAAAAGTGACTTAAGGTTCGATCATTTCAGTAAATGCACTCAAGCCTCGGGGCATGTGGTTCAGAGAATGGGCTTTAGCGTCTTTGCATAGCAAAAAAGTTCTGATATATGTTTGCTCAAATGAGATACTTTCTTAAAATATTCACGACATATCTTAGAGAAACCCCTTGCAGGTATGCTGCTTAAAAAGCACAGAAAGACGATGTGGAAAATACAGCAGTGAGGATGAAATGGGAGGGAAGAAGATTAGGAAGCAAATCCCTCTACGGTGGACCTGTGAAGCCGATGATACACAGCCGGCGTACTGAGATGATGCAGAGCTCTAATTATGCTTTAATCAGGGATGAAGGTCTGCAGCTCATTTCGTCTATCTGTCTACCTTTCCAGCAGTACTCTTCAACACCTCACTCCAGAGTACACGATGTCTACATGCATCCATCTATCAATGACCTTTCTGTTTGCCAGAATATCAAATCTAAAGTGTTATAAAATGTCAGGTAACAGATAATAGCTGCTTAATACCTGGTCAAGCCTTATAAAAAGACGACATCCCCAACCTGCGCACCAACCACACACACGTGCAGGTTGTTAAACCTTCTGTCGACAGTTTAAGTAACTCGTATATAAACATGAATGACAATGAACCGAACTTCTGTTTGTGAGATGTTTAAACAGGGAGTCGGGCTAAAAAACCCCAGAAATATTCAATGTGTTCACCCTTCATCTGATGGCATCCATACAGGAACAGCATTCCTTTTATTTCACAGGGTTTTTTTTCATTAATTTGATCTCTTTTGCATTGAGCAGGTTCATAATTATGTGCGGCTGGATGTGTCTGTGTTGTGACCTCTCCAGTGGACACCGGGGTGTTTAGTATTCCGGTCTGAAACCGGCTTTCTGTGGCCAATCATCCCACACTTGTACGCTCTCAACACACACACACACACACGGACACATACGGACACAAATGGCATCCTGCTGCTACATAATTTTCCCCCGCAAGTTCAAAGGCAGAGTTAATCAACTCTGATCAATGTTCATTTTATAAGCACCGAGATAAATTGATGTTGCTAAACATAACATAGACCAAAGCTTAGGAGCGTTTTGTCTTTTGACAGATAGAGCCGCTGCACTGATTAAGTTTGTCAAAGTTCCTGACCCAAAGGAGGGTTGTCGGAAGATTAAAATAGGCTGTCAAGTTATTACGGCGGGGGTGTGCGTTGGCAAGACAAGAAGCCTCTGGTCATGTTGCCAATCCAGGTCTAATGAGGTCAGTAAATTAGTGGTTGTTTCTCCAATGAAATAAAAAGATGCTGTGGTCATTATAAACCAGAACACACAATTACTGTTGCTTTGTTGTTAGCATTTGACCCTTAATGGCAGCTCAGCCGTAACCTGTGAGTGTTGCTGAGGTTAATGATTGCCTTTTGTGCAAAGCTGACGTTCCAACCCCTTACTGCAAAATAATACAGAAATCTCTACACGAACAACACAATCTGAGACTCCATGTTTGGAGAGCTTATCACCTCCACTTCAGACTGCAGCCTGCCGTTGACCGATAATGCAGGGACCGAAACATCCTGGGTTAGATGAAAAATTACATGGGAATCATCTTTTGGGAGCATTGTATGGAAGTTTATATCAGAGTAAAAGATAAAAAAAAAAAGAAAAATTTAAGAGAAGAAGGAGGAAGACAAAAAGATGAAAAAAAATCAAGCAGGTGGCATCGAAGAGCAGATCAAACGAGAAACGGATGAATGTCGTGGAGCTCCTGGCTGCAGTCAGAGAGCACAGCGGGATGCTGGTTTGAAGGGTTAGAGTGTGAAAAAATGAAATCAAAAAAATCACCCGAGAAGGAAGGAAAGCTTTATGTGCATCTCATTAATTTACTTCCTTCACATTGGTGCCACCGTGCTCTCAAATTCCCAGCTTGTCTCGGATCAGAACGAATCAGGGGAAGTGTTCACTGTCAACAGAAGGCCGAAGCTTGAGAGGACAAGTGCATTCTTCCTTAAACAAAGCCATGCTGAATAGAAGACCCACTGTTCAGTTTGAGAATGTTTGTTATTACTTTTATTAATTATTATCATCATCATCATTATTCTTCAAGTTTAGCTGTGTAACAAACTTTTCTTGGCTGTCAAAATATGTCGTTGAAATATCATTTTTTGCACGAAATAAAACCTACAAACAATAACGACAGAAAAGTAGCAGAATAAAATACAACATGAGAGAGAACGGAAAAAAAAAAGAAGAAAAAAAATCCCATTTCTTTTCTATAAAAGCTGTTTAACAGAGACAGAAGAAAAAAAAAAAGAATGTCCTACTAAAATATACTGATTAAACGTACATACTTAATGTGTGTGTGTGCATGCATGTGTTCAGCCAATCATAAACTGGCCTTGGTTAACACTGTACACCCCAAAATGTACACTCACTTCGTACCACTGCATGTGTGTGTGTGTGTGTGTGTGTGTTGTCCCTTCCTTGGCAATAAGAACATAATAAATGGAGTGCAAGCAACAGCATCATTTTCTATAACACATTCTGACAAAAAGTAAAACACTTGTTAAGGCCTCTCAATGTAAACGCTGATTTTAAATGCCATCAAACCTAACACATACATATTACTGAAGTAAAACAAGGCCATGTCACGTGTGTCCTGCAGAACCTGATTTCTTTGCAGAATTGCATAACCTTAATCGTAATCTGAGAGCGAACACGGCGGCTGAAAAGTTCTCCCACGATTCCTACTGACGTTGCTGTTCGTCTGTATTCGAGCACAGTTTCCTTAGGGCATGACTTTTGGGGGGGGGGGGGGTTTGTCGCTGACAAAGCTGGCAAACGAACGAAAGAAGATGTTCAGCTGGGATGGGGTCCTGTGGGGCAAAGTGTTCATCATCAAGGCTGTCTGTCCTTTTTAACGTTCAGCTCAGGAGGAGGAGAAGCATTTTCCTTTCGCTGAAACGTCTCGGCATAAAACTCAGTTTCTCTGCAACAGCTTCCAAGAAAACCAAAGATCAGACGGAAAACACTTGACTGAAATCTTTCTTTACTTGAAAAGGCAGGAATTAATATTGTAATCTCGCCAAACGTCAAGTCTGTTGGAAGATGGGTGAACCTGAACGTAGGAAAAACCCGACATGACGCATTAAGACATTTTCAGTCGACTCGAGAGCGAGTTCACTTTAAAATGACTCCGACTCCCGCTGAAAACTTCCAAAACCCGACTTCCAGCCTTTCCACGTGCATCTAAAGAGGTTGCGCAAGAGATGAGAGGCGGAGGACGAATGCAGCGGAGTTGCATTAAAAAATCAACGCTTGAAAAGGACAGACATGATGTCAGCAAAGGGACAAATGACACAAAGACCGGATGAAGGGACACAGCAGCTGCTCGTCTTTTCATCAATCCGCCCCCATCTCTGCGTCTCAGCCAGCATCTCCCTCATCCATCCTTTCGTCATGACTTCAAAGAAATCTGTGCATCAATCCTCGTTTTCCTAAAAGAAATAATACTTTGCTACAAAAACAAATGTAAACAGTCTTTAGTTCACTAGCAGCCCCTTAAAAGGCACCAAAAGATTTGATTCTAAAACCGCAACTCATTAGCAGAAAATGTTGCTAATAATAAAAGCAAGTCAATGCTCATCAGTTTGAGTAATATCATTTTTTTTCAGGGAACCCCTCAAATCACAGACTACTCAAAGTTTTTCAATGTCAATGATTGCTTCGAGGTAAAAGCTGGGAGCATCACAGACTGAACCAGCACTCCTGTTACTAAGGTCAAAGGTTGTGCAATCTTTTTGTAACGTTTTGCACGGGGAAAGAATTAATTAGCTTTCGACTCCGAAATGAATAAAACCGCACCTTTTGTCGACCAAAAAGGCTTTGAACTCTGCATTATCGCCTCAGAATCGCATCTCGCTAAATTTAAATTTAAAAAAAAAGAAAGAAGTCGCTGCAACAAACTTGGAATGTGCTAACCCTGGCTCTCACTTGGCGGTTCTCTCAAAAATAACATCCAATATTAACATAAATACTACTAATTCAGTTCGTTTCATAGGAGTGACACGATTCAACACAGCGCCTTCACATAGCGCCACTTTTCTCCTTAATGTCATAACGTGGATTTGAAAAAAGAAAACAAAGGGGGGAGCTACTTACTGTACCTGTCGGTGGTTGTGATGTTACGGCTAATCAGTGTCAATAGCTCCTATTAGGTTTGCCTTGATGATGAACCTTTGACCCACCGACATCAGCTCTGGGATAAGGGCCCTCGCGTGACGAGACAATGTGCAAACACTCACTGAAGCCCCGGCGCTCCACATTTCTCAAAGGTAGGTTAAACACACACACGCAACAAGTGAAACACGTCAGTCATCACCGATACCAACGATGGACATCGAAATGATGAGTTTGACCAACCAGACACCGAGCGAGACGCTGCGATCGATGACTCGGACAACTTGATGCAGGAGAACCGATAAAGCAGTGCGTTTACATCACATTTGTACACAGATGACCAAAAACAAGCCTGTCTGAAGAGGACAGGTAACCAGGCACTGAGTGGAACGTTTTTCATTAAACTTTTTTTGATAAGCATAGAAAAATACCTTCTTTTTTTTTTTTTTACCCCCCTGACATTCTTCAGCGTTCCTTTTGCTAATATTTGACCTTTATTGATGCCCTACAGAGGCGTCCCCTTCTTCTTCTGTCGTTTTTTTTCGAGCAACTAAGGCAGCGAGGCTGGAGGAATCGTACTCCCATTAAATCAGTTCACCAGATGAGCAATAAGATGACTTTCAAGTATCCGACCTGTGACTCTATGGTAATGGTAAAAAAAATGGTTAAAATTTTTTTTAAAATGCCAAAAGGTCAAATTTGGTAAGTCAGACTCAGTTGTGGTAAACCTTTTTTTTGGATTAAGAGCAATTAATGATAAATGTGTTGGATGGATCAGTTGGAACTGAAAAGAACATGACAATTTTACTTCATAAAAATGAAAATGATGTAACTTTAGAATGACTTCCCATGGTTTTTTTTCCTAGTATTACTTAAGTCTAACATGTAACAGCTCCCATCGATAGAAAAGGCAGCATATTTTGCAGATTTTTTTTTGTTTTTAAAAGATGCTAACGTGCTACATAGAGGTAACCTACTGAACTCTCAGTAACATGAGATAAAACACTGTAGGCAAGACTCCCCGTAAGACTCTACAGAGAAGGAGCGCTTATACAATTGACCCAAACAGTTGATCCTTTTGATTAAATGCAGGGTTTTACTCCCTAAGATCCTTAGTCTCTCTATAAAACTTTGTAACCTAAAAACAATATGTAGGCATTAAGGAAAAAAAAAACACAAACGAAAAAAAAAAAGTTATATACTAAAATCATCTCGACCTATCAACAAATTTAAAAAAAAACACACATATACTGAAGAAAACATAAGAGAACGATATGTGTGACATGCTAAACAGACCATTCAACAGGTAGAAATGATGCGTCACATGCTGTGAAACAGGCGGGTTGGTGTGCAACACGTGTGACCCCTGAGGACTGAGAACTGAGCCGCGAGCCTTCATTCCGTTTTACATCATCATTTGGGGACGGACAAACCCTTTGATCCTCACTCACATACTGCAAAATGCAATCACACGAACGCACACACGCACACAACCCCCTCTGCTGCTGTACCATTGCTGTTAGACGGCTGTCGTCGTCGTAACGAGTCTCGTTGAGAACGCAAACAACAAACAGCTCAAAAAAACCCCCCAAAAAAACAACTCACATAGTCTAATTTTTATAGTACCGTTTCCTGCAAAAAAGCATTATTTGCCTTTACAAAACAACATATAAGAACATGTAGCAAATTGCATTTTTGTACGATAATACCATCATCATTATTATTATTATTATTATTACCATTTTCATTATTAATATAAATGTTAAGCAGGTTAATAGATAGTTGTTCTATTAGGCAGGCAGCCAGGCACATAGCTAGTATCATGGCACAGAGGGAAGGTAGAAAATAATGTCACTTAGTTTGATCCAAATGGATGACGAGAACACTTCAGTCCAGACTTGAGACCTCTCCCATCGGTTTGAACTGGCTTTAAGCAGTTTTAAAAAAAAAAAATGAAAAGAAAAAGTCAGGGTCGAATCGAGCCCAAGCAGTCTTCAGCCACCATGCAGCAATGGCGATTTGCATTGATCCAGAGGCTTGATGAGTTTGAGAAAGAACGGGGCACGAGTGAAACCAGCTGAACCGCAGCCGAGCACCTCGCTGGTCTCAAACAAACCAGGTCAAGAAGTCACAGTCTGACTTGTTTGGGGTTTTTTTCTTATCCATTTACAACGCAGAGAAAGAGAGAGACAGAGAGGAAGAGAGGAAGAGAGAGAGAGAGAGAGAAACATGCTCTGGGCAGGAACAACAGAAGTTCCAACCAGATCAGATCCGGTTTAAACCCAAACGAAACGCATGAGTCTAGTTTGGACCAGCGTGTTAGCGTGATGCAGAAGAAATGAACTCGGCCAAGTCTAAGTGTTTTGCTTCAGGTTTTTTTTCCTTATTTTGCGCTCCAATGTTTGGTGGCTATGCATTTGCCAAGCTCCTCGAAACTTATCCCAAATAAGACCAGTCTGACTTTCAGTCCAGCCTCCAGTCGTCTTAAATGGAACGCACGTGAAGTGGCGGCCCCTGAACGGTGATTTCAGCTGCATGCCCGCACCCCGTTGACTTCCTGCCACCGAGTGACTGTTACTACAAAGAACAAAGGATTCGGGCCGCTTCTCCAGACTGCCTCTGCCGTTGTTCAGCTGGGTCCTGCAATGGTGCTTTTTTTTTGTTGTTTTTTCTTTAACCGTTTGACAGTGGAGTGCTTCCAGCATTAAGGATGCGTTCCATTTAGTGCCCAAGATAAGCCCATTTAGACATGAGCTAGCCTCCAGGAACATGAAGGCATAGAGCTTATTCATCCAATAACACATTTTTAAAGGTCTGCATGAGTCAGAGACATTGTTTAATTTTCGTCGGTGATCCCGTCCAACTTCTCAGACTCTGCAACAATCGTCACCTCGGTGGTGTTTGTGATGTCATCTTTGATATCCGACACCATTTTGTCTCCCGATTCCTCATCTGTTATGGAAAACTCCTCTCCTTTTACCTCCTTTTCAGCTCCTGTTCCACTGTCATTGGCATCATGGTCTGTATTTTCTTTAGCTTGGTTGTCACTACATGTTCCCATGACGACATCACTTTCACCTGTGATGTCGGCCTCTTTCTGTTCTGACGTCACATCTCGACATTCGCGCTCTGACATCACCGTTGCGTTCTGAACCTCGCCGTCTTGCACGTGACCCCCCTGTTGTGATATTTTCTCTGTGTACCTGTGTAAGCCCCGCTGTATGTGTGTGGTGAAGTCATAGCGATCTGCACACACGTGGAGGCAAAAACTGCATTGGTATGGTCCCTTGTCGCCGTGGCAACTCATGTGCAGGGCATACATGACTTCATCTAGGAAGTAGATCCCACAGTGGATGCAGCGATTGGTAAGGTCATCCTGCGTTGCCACGTCCGCCAGCGTGCGATTTGATGCGACATCTGACTGACATTTAGTCAAATCCTCGTTCACTCCTTTCCCCGTCTCCTCACTTTGGTTCCCTCCTTCATCTGTCCTCTCCTCCTCCTCTTTCTCTTTCCAGTTCCCTCTCAACCTCTCAGTCAGAGGCGAGTCCTGCCTTCTCCTTTCGGCACCATTTGTTGACAAATGTGCGTTTACAGCACTTGCATCCCTTTGTCTTATTGCGAGATCCAAAGGAGCATCGTTTTCTAACGATGATGAGGAGGAGGAGGTCTGCGTATGAAGAGGAGGGGGATAGTGAGCGGGGGCGGGAGGTGGCGGGAGGGGAGAGTAGGGAGAGGCGCAGTAAGGCACCGTGTAGCTTTGCTGATGATGCTGCACAGGAGTCACCATTGCACCCAGATAGTGGGTGTTGTTTCCGAGGCTACCAGGGCTGCTCAGATTACTAATGCTACCAGGGACCCCAGAGGCAGCTGCCATCTTATACTTGGTCCAGAATCTGAGCCAATCTGACTCAGGTGTCAAATCAGGTGAGAGGGTTAAAGGAAGGGGCAACGAGAAAAGGGGATATTGATATTTTTCAATAGGTGAACCCGGAGGTGAATAACTAGACGGTTTGGATGGGCGCATGTACTTTTCAATCGGACTTCCTCTTTCGGATCCTCCTCCCTTCCCCCCGTCTAATTTTGATGTTATGCCCCCCTCTGTAATACCCCCATTGCCCTCAGCTACCATGGCCGAGGCAGGATGGGATGGGAGGAGGAGAGGAGGCATGCGTCTGTGGATCTCCAGCGTCTGATTGGCTAAGAAGGCTTGAGTGGATCGGGGCGAGCGCGAGCGAGGTGAAGGCTGCTGGTTTTTCCCCGATGAACAGCTTCTGTCCGACTCCTCGCCGTTCATGCGCTCCTCGCTGGCGATTCGCTGTTGCTTTGGGGCGGGGTTGTCAGACGACACCGAATCGGGGTTGAGGCGCTTTCGGGTTCGCCGTCGAATGATTTGCTCCCCGTTGTTCTGCTTGATGATGTTAAGAGGTCTGGGTGTCTGAAAAAGAAGAGAAAAAGGGAGAGAAGTTAACAACATAAAGCCAATGAGCTACCTAATAAGTGTCAAACGGACCTATTTCGGCATAACTTCACTAAGATTAAATAAAAAAGAACAAGTGGTTTCAGATACTGAGTGAGCCATGCGTAAGCAGCTTGAGGAACAATCAGCTTTGGGTTTCAGTCTCAGTCCGCTCAGCGCAGTGATTAACTGAACATGAAGTATTTTGATATTTGGTGACAAATACAAACAAGGCCGTGCCTGAATCTGCAGCTCCAAACCTGCATCTGTCGCGTCTCATTTTCCACAAATTTCCTCTAAAAACAACCTTAACAACCATAAGTTAAGACATTTGGCACTTTTAGAACCACCTGTGACTGTTAAAGCAAACCACTCCTGATTTCCTGTATTTTTTTGCCCTAACCACAAGGGGGTGCAATCACATCTAATGTAAATAAAGTTGGAGGACTGGCGTTTTATTTTACAGCAACAAGTCTGTCCCACTCAAAGTCCGCGATCGGGTCCAACTGTATGGAACACATTCATCCTCATCAGAAATCTCTCTCAAAAAGGGGGAGTTTATGTTCAAAGCACAATCCCAAAGAGTCAAAACTGATTAGAACCACAATACACAATTCCTATATTATTCCTAAAATATATTCCTTTAATAATTGTGACTTAGTCCATTCCCACTGCAGCAGGAAAAATATTTCTAAACGAATTAGGCTTTTTAATCTGCCAGTAAAACAAACTCCACAGAGTCTGTCGTCATTAAACAACTTAATGAGCATAATAAATAGTAACCTCTACATGGAAGTAAAGCTCAGAGGCCTTTCAAAGTTATTTAAATCAGTTTATCTGATTTTAAACAGTCAGCCTAAAATAATTTGACACACGTTTCTCTGGAGGCAGTTTTCAACTTTTTTTAGCTGTATGGTGACTTCTGCGTCTCTTTAACATTTAGTTTTAGCTTGTGTTTGTTTTCTATGAGATATAAGGATAAAGGGGCGAAAACAAAGGAATTTAAGGAAAATAGAACCAGCTGTAACATGCTGCAACAATGCATCCGCTGTCTGCTCATGAATACACAGTAAGCCTCTGTGCATACGTACGTATTCATGCTGAAAGCCCATCGTGTGCATTTAGGTGAAAAAGTCATTTCTACTGGGAGTGTATCGCGGATTACTCATGCAAATATTTGAGATGCTAACAGGCATTCATGACACAAAGATTGACATGTCAACATATTATTGTTAACAACTACAAGTCCGCTGTGCTTATGTGAGCAAACTCAACGTACAATAAGGACGGCTGACACTGATTCATACACATGTTTGGACAGGTGTCGTCCTTCAGCGGGCTAACAGTCTCCGCTGTTAAGCAGGAGCTGCTGCAATGAGGATTTTTACAATTTAGACACGACATCAGTATCACAAACTAGATCACTGAGAGCAGCGGCGGCCTAAACGCTGACAAAAAAAGTTTCTCGGGCTCTCTGTGAAGATGGGACTTTGTGTTTCCAGCTGAAGAGAAGCAAACAAAAAGGTGAGATAAACTGCAAGGGAAGAAGGAGGAGGAGGAAGGTCGTGTACAAAGAAGAAAGCCATAAGGACGCACAAGACTCCCACTTTCACACTACATTACACTATCTTTGTAAGCAGGAGCTAAATGGGACTGACTAAATAGAGTAATACTGGAAGACAGTTACATTTTACTGCAGTTTGAGCTTCATGAGCTCTATGAAATAAGCATGTAGCGTGAATCTCAGCTGCTCACAGTTCTTCATCTCTGCTAATGAGAGAGGAATACGATTTGAAGACGCTGCTCCTCTCCTCTTCTTCACTGTGCCAGTTAACAGCCCATCGTCTTGGGCTTTTGGTATCTTTCAGTGAGGAAAATTAATATTTGGTCCCTTTTAACACCGTTTGAGAATGTTTTGCAGCCGCAGGAGTTCCGTCCTTTTTAACCCATTACTGATATCAAAAGGTGGACGGTCATTTCTAGGATTTTTGTATTTACAGTCCTGTGTTGGCAGCATTACAACGGCCTTGTCTGCTCTACAGACTTTCATGCTTGTAGTGTTGGTTTGGTCCAAGTCTTGGTCTTTGCTACTGCTGGTACACATAATTGCCGTTCAACTTATCTGTTTTTACATCTCCTTCCTTCTTTTCTCCAATGCTCCCTTCTACATTTTCTCATAATCTCTCCATCCCCCTTCAACGCTCACTGTTCATACACCCCCCCCCCACTTCATTATCTCCCTCTGCCTCTGTCTTTTTCTCAGTCTTTTTCTCTGCCTTTATTTGCTCCCCCCCTCTACTTTCCCCTCCCTCCCATTGTGTCTACCTTTTTCTGCCTCTTTATTCATAACTCTCCCTTCCCCTCTCAGACTCTCAAGTGTTTTACTAGCTGCTATCCTCTCTAATAATGTGTGTAGAGCGTATAAAACTTTTATTATGGGATATAAAAAATGGTTGTCGTGAAGGCTGCCAAGAGTTGAGGGAGCAGGGACGTGATTGGAGCAGCAGATGAGATGAACGGGTTCAACCAAGGACATCCGCAGGGGCAGAAAGAAGGAAACTTCGGTAGCTTGTCATCTTCTCAAAAGGCCTTTGAGGCTCCATTTGATAATTGCTCGGGCGTTAACATGTTCTGCCCACTGATGTCTTTATCAAAACTCATCTGTCACATCAAAACATTCACTGTAACTTATACAAGCTGGCCTAAAAACAGAGTGTGAAACATGAATCTGCTAACTCCAGAGCAACTGTGTGTGTCATGCTGATAACATTCGTCAAGGACACAGTTAGGTTCCACACCTGGAGAACATGTCTGAAGTGAAAAAGCTTGTTATTCTGAAGTCAAATAAATTCCAGGCTGGGTCTTTATCTCAGCTGCACTTCACGCTGTTTAATTAAATTTGGAACTTCCAGTGACTTTCCTCAGGCTTAGATGGCAAACTTGATTCATTTCCATTGAACTGGCTGACGGTGACTGCCCTGTAACTCCCAGCACCCACAAAATGAAATATCAAACAACTTTTCCTTCTACTTTTTCACAGCAGGATTCACAAAACAGATTCTGGAATTTAACTGCGGCATGCACCATTTAGTTTGAGCCATAATTGCTAATTAGCCACACTGGAGGAGTGATGATCAGTGGTCAATGCCATCCCAATTTATGCACTATAGCCCAACAGCAGTCTATAAAATGGCAACAGTACAACTTTTATGAGCCACATTTGAGTGGACCTGAGTTCAGCCCCACGAATGAATGTCTTTGTCATGATCGATGCAAATTTCATCTCACAAGTTTGATTCCCTCTACATCTATTCAATAAATAATGAGGAGAATTTTCAGTTTATTATTTTCAAAATACCATCATAAAACTTCCATGCTTTACTACAAAAAAAGTCTGTTTTTTTAGAAATAAGATGATTTATAAATCAAGGTATGAATGACACGGACATAAAACCCCTCAGTAGAAGCCTTTGGAGTACAGGCTGGAATAAAAAAAATGGAAAATGCTTCTGAGGTGGGTGCTCGGGAAAGAAGAAATCAATTGAGAGAAAACTACTATTTAGTTGTAGATATTACCATGAAATGATGATTTTTCATTACAAGGAGAAAGTTCTAATTATCATCTGATCATCAAAATTAAATCATGAGACACAGTGTGGTTCAATCAAAATCTTACTGAGCATTAAGATTTATTTTCTCTTTGCGCTAGTCTGAAAAACAAAATAATAAACAAATAACTTCATGAGGGAAAACAAGCAGACAATCTCAAAATTGACCAGTGTATTAAAACTATATCTTTCCTCAGTTACTCTGTAGATGCTAAGATTTTTCCCACAGGGCTTCTACTTAATTTTGCCGCGGCTAATAGAGCCTAAAGCGTGATGCACAGCTGCGGTCGACACAGCATCTCCTTGCATGCCGTGCCGCTGATGACCTACCGAATGCAGTTTTTGGTATAAACCACATGCGTTGCAGACGTAGCCCCCATTAGCGTTTTTCCTCCACAGTGATGTCTTGGTGGTCAGACAGTTTGCGCAGAAAACCCCGCTGCCTCTGCGTCGCTGTGGAGAGAGAGAGAGAGAGAGAGCGACAGGCGACATCAGACATTAAAAGTGACAGCAAAGGCTGATAAGGAAACGTTGGCAGGATGGGAGCGATAACAAGTAATGAAGAGGAAAGGAGAAGAAGATAAACCCGAAAATGTTGACTTCATTTTAATTCCTTTCATTTCTTTTTAATTTCAGTGACATTTAAGACAAATGGACCTGTAGTTGAGCTTAGTTTAGTGGCCGAGTCTGGTGGCTGACAGATGATGGGCTCTCGTTTATCATGCCAAAATGAGAAACCCCATTAAAAAAAAAACATTTCTACTCTCTGCTGCTCTTTCTATTGAAAATATCCACTTGATTTGAATAACTTGTGTTTATACGTGAATATGTGCGACTCTTGAGGTACCGCGGTCATTTTGAAAGACACGCAAAGTGTCTTTGCTCTAAAGTGCAGCAGGTACTTTATGGTCGAGACTTGCTTTGACTTTTACTGTATTATCATACGCGTCCTCATATCCACACCTCTGCAGTTCATGGTGCAGCAGAGCACAGAGAAGTAGTGTATGCAGGGAGGGGCGGCGGAGGGGTGAAAAGGCCAATTGTTGTAGCAATGTGCTCCATCACAGTAATGAGCCAATCAAAACGTTTCTCCATCCCATTAAGTCTTTGGCCCCACTCACCACCTTCATGACCCTGAGAGGACAGCGCACCTCATCTTTCTCCTCCACAAATCTGTTTCTCTTTCTCTGATTAAATGTCCAGCAAACCTGTTCTATTGTTTCTCGAAGATAAAATCTCGGCACCGTTCCTTTTGTGTTTTCATTTCTCCCTCTCGCCAATCTTTCCAACCCTTTTCTCAACTACAGAGAGATCCTCTGCTTTTTCCGCCATGATGACAACTCAATGATCAAGCAACTGAGTTTCCATCTCCTGGCGAAGATATTCATGGCAGTCTTTTAAAATGTTGCTTCATCAGGCATTTTTGTCTATTTGGAATGAAAACATTTCAACATTTCATTCCAACATTTTTTTGGAATGAAAATATTCCAAATAGAAAGGCTACGCAGCATGCTACGCTTCAGGCTGCGCTTCAGGCTACGCTGCAGGCTACTACGCTGCAGGCTACTACGCTGCAGGCTACGCAGCAGGCTACGCTGCATGCTACGCTTCAGGCTACGCTTCAGGCTACGCTGCAGGCTACGCTGCAGGCTACGCTGCAGGCTACGCTGCAGGCTACGCTTCAGGCTACGCTGCATGCTACGCTGCAGGCTACTACGCTGCAGGCTACGCATCAGGCTACGCTGCAGGCTACTACGCTGCAGGCTATGCAGCAGGCTATGCAGCAGGCTACGCTTCAGGCTACGCTGCAGGCTACGCATCAGGCTACGCTGCAGGCTACTACGCTGCAGGCTACGCAGCAGGCTACGCTGCAGGCTACTACGCTGCAGGCTACGCAGCAGGCTACGCTGCATGCTACGCTTCAGGCTACGCTGCATGCTACGCTTCAGGCTACGCTGCAGGCTACGCAGCAGGCTACGCAGCAGGCTACGCTGCAGGCTACGCTGCAGGCTACGCATCAGGCTACGCTGCAGGCTACTACGCTGCAGGCTACGCAGCAGGCTACGCTGCATGCTACGCTTCAGGCTACGCTGCATGCTACGCTTCAGGCTACGCTGCAGGCTACGCTGCAGGCTACTACGCTGCAGGCTACGCTGCAGGCTACGCTGCAGGCTACGCATCAGGCTACGCTGCAGGCTACTACGCTGCAGGCTACGCTGCAGGCTACGCTGCAGGCTACGCTTCAGGCGACGCTTCAAGCTACGCTGCATTAAAACAAACTAAATAGAAGCTAACAAAAAGGGGAGTAAAAAGAGAGAGAGAAAGGTCTTCAGGAATTATTTTCGAGTGGCGATGTTGTAGTTGCTTTTTGTCAAGGCGAGCCTTCGTTTCATCAGAGGAGAGAAAGCCGATTGTTTCGGGGAACAATCATGTAACCAAGGGGTGTTTTATCTCCCCTAATGAGCTCATTCTGAAAAAAGACAAAACATTTTCTGAAGCGAGCAGAAAGATCTTTTTGCAAAGCCAATGCGCCTCTTCAAAATGTGCATCAACAATATTCAAATATATTGAAACCAGAGCAGTGTTGATTTTATCTTAAATCCAGATCTGCTGTGTTCATTCTTTCTCTCTGGTATGTCGATCTGTGTTGTCTGCCTCCCTCCATCGTGGACTTTTTGACCACGAGGACCTTTTCCTGTCAGTGCTGGTTTCTTGTTGTTTTATGGTCAAGACACAGCTGAGGGCGAAGCATTATTTTTCCCAGACACTCAGTTCTACAAGTGAAAAACACAGAAGAGCACTTTGCTTCAGTCAGGCTTTCTGTAGTCTCAGAGTCACAGATGGAGCCACTATTAGCTCTTCCATGGAGCATCTGTTTTGTGCTGCCAGCTAAAACCACGGGAGCCTGGTGAACGCAGTGCCTCTTAGTTTATTTTTGCATTCTAATGCACTGGATAGATCACGGAGCAATTAACCACTTTACGTCTCTTTTGGGAACACACGCAGACATGTACGGACACTGTATGGCTTGCCATTTGAAGAAGGAGACGATGCTGCAGCTGTGAAAAGATGCTGCTTTAATTCCGCTTGGCGGGTTTGGAGAATCCGTCCGGCTTATAAATGTAAAGGTGTTGAGAATTAATATCAAGAGGAAGTATTAAGTCTCCATTCTGCGATGTTAGGTTCTCTCGAGTAATCAGGAATCTTGAAAGTTAAACAGCTGTACCAGTATTTAAAGATTAGGCATTGATTTGTTTTAATAGCTCATTTGTTTCCTTAATGTAATTTTAGCTCATAAACAGGCATCTTTGATGGCATTCTTCATACTGTCTGGTCTGATTAGGATAGTAGAAGAGAAAAAAAAAAGAACAGAAGTATTAGGATATATTTAGAGATTCATTAGAAAGGAACAGGATGGATGTGTATATTCATTCTGGAAAAACTTGTCTCTGAATATGTATAATAAACCATCCTGTTTCCATTAATGCTGCCTGTAATAAACACCTGAGTTAATTTCAACAGAGTCTCTATGGAACATGTGTTTTCAACCATCTGACATCAGACAGAAGAACGCTTACATGACCGAATCCTCGGTGGCACACTGAGCCACAGAGACTGCGTGCACATGTGTGTGTGTGTGTGTGTATGGCGCACACACACACACACACACCATACGGTCACCACATGTAGAGAGACAGAGCCAGGTGATTGATTGATGTACGCTTCCTGTGTGCGTCTGTGTGAGTGCGCGCGCGCCTGTGAGTGCGTGTCTAGCGTTGCAAGCCAAACAGTGCGTCTGTCATCAGAATTCAGTTTCCCTCCGAGCGCCCAAATCACTCACATATGGCCCCCACAGCTGCCCCTCTTTGCAACACACACACACACACACCTGAAAGTAGCTGCTTCCACTGGCTAATGAAGGCAAGCTAGATTTGGATGAGAGGCCACAAATTCGACAAGTGTGCATGTGTTAGAGATACCTTGGTTGGACCTGCACTACAACGATAGCACAGTGCATGTGTCTGTATGTGTGCATGGGAGGGAGTGGTTCAGATGTCAGTTAGACGGGAAAATATAGAAATAGAGCCCACAACTACCAAACGCCCTAACGTACACACACGCACACACGACATTTGGCTCGTGATCTCTCACTTCCTTTTCAATCATCAGCTGGTTGGCTTGATATTTGTCGAAATGTGCAAGCTCACATGTCTCAACTGTACTCACACCAACACACACGGACACTCATAAATCAACGTAAACACACTGTTGAATAGTAAGTACTGTATATGTCTGTCTCAGTATCTCAGCAAAGTTTCTGTGCTGGGCAAACTGGTATGTACAAACAAACCGTGTGTGAATCAGTGTATGTTTTGCTGATTTATTACTAATACCTGGCCTCTCCCACTCACCCCAGCCTCGTGAAAAGGGCTTTGGTTAATTAGAGCTCAGAGCCTTAATGGCATCTATTTATCTGCGGCCTATAATCATTCAGTCGGCACCACCAACAACGCCCTCTGACACACACACATAGAAACACAAACCGGTTAGCGAATGCATTTGGAAAGACAGATGTGCCCTCAAAACTCAAAGATGTGAAATGGTCAGAAACTGTAACTCATTACGAAGCACTGCAGTCACTCAGGCCAAAACAGAGCCTCATAATGAAGCTTATTTTCGATGGTTAGATTTCAAATTCGAGTCTTCAAAACCTGAAAATGTAAAATCACTGGAATCTTCATCATCCTGAACTGAGGAGGCTGGACTGTCAGCCAACACCCCACCACGAGCACTTCAATGACACTAAATCTTGACCCCATTTTCATCAAGTAAGCAATGCCATCTCGCTATGCAGCTAACATCTGGCAAGTTAACTACGTTGGTGTCGCTCTGTGAATACGTTTTCTCTAGATGCCAAACACCAACATCTGGAGCAGCATCATCAGCGGCACATGTCTAAGAATGAATAATGGGATTTTTCCAACAAAGCAGTTTTGGTGCTGAAGCAGGTTTTCTTTCCTTTTCTTGCTCCAGCACTTAAGAACCGGTGCGCCACCAGTACTGACTCTTTGCTGGGCCATTTGGAGAACCTGTTTGAAACAGCCTATATAATTCCAATTTGCAGCACAGTTCATACAAACCAATCTGCCTCTGGAATTGAGGTCAGCGTTGCAAGGGAAGAACCTGAGAGGAGGAACCATCACCCTAGCACTGCGGTCCTCTACAGAGTACTAGCAATACTAGAACGAGGTTCAGACATGTATTGCAAGAGTCAATGACATGCAATGACATGGCTCTGTGGTGGCTTTCTGGTTGTGGTGAGATCAAACCAGTACTCAGCTAGAACCAGCTTAGAACTAGTACTGGCACCAGTCCTGAAACAGCTCTGGAACCTGTCTGGCTGAAAAGGGGTATGAGTTGCCTTGTGTTCCTACTTGTCTGACTGGTATGTACGGTTCGTTTGTGCTAGTGTGAGGATTGTCAAGCCCTTTCAGTTGCCTTTTATTGTGCTATTAAGCCCTAATTTGACATAAATTGGGACTTCGAGAGGTTAACAACATGTATTTTTAATAGCATGCTTTTCTTTCAAACTATTACCACGTTTAATTGTGCTTTTGGAATTCCTGAGAACTCTAAGGGTAGTTGGGAGGAACTCATCAGACAGACTCCAACACTGAGAGGTTGACAGTGTTCGCTGTCGCATGTCATATCATTTTCACGATGTTAATGAAAAAGCCAGCAGGAATTAAGAGTACAATCTACACAGGCGAGAGTGCATATAAAACAACATTTACTGGTTTAATAACTCTCACAATCAGCTTGGTGAATCTCTGCTCTAATGCACAAACAGCTCTAGCAGAAAGCCTTTTTGTCCCTTGTGGTGTTAGATTTAATGCAAGAATGCATAAACGAGGCTACACGACCTGACTGCTGTATGTTGCAGAAAGTAAGCACTCCGAGAACAGGCTGCATTTTATCTTCGCATGTGTCAATACTCTGATTCAAAATGTGTACTTCTTTGCCAACTTTCCATTACATGGGTCACAGTGGCTGCTATTCTTTAAAGTCAAACAGAAGGTAGGAGCTGTTTACAATGGCTTTTTCTGACTCCACTCATATAATGCACAAATAAATCATAACTTCATTTGGGATATTTATTCCGCATCAGACATATGGCGTAACCACACAGTGGCTAAACACTTCAGCTGCGGTTTTGAATCCCCGTTGAGATTCTCCTGAAGCCATACATTTACAGATGTTAAACCAACTGCTTACACTGCAGTTGGATCTTAATGGAGGAGCTGGTCGGTACAGATAAGCATCCGAAGGTTCAGGCCCTTTTACAACACACTGAGCCCTTTAAGTGTATTTTAGCATCTGTAAGCAATGTGTGACAACATCTCTCCGAGCTCTGGCGGTGGAGCTTCACTCGACAGATCTGCGGCCCGCACCAGCTGATGCGTCTCAGAAAATTCAGAAATCTATCGTGAAAATAAACGTTGGTTTAAATTTACAAAGTAAAACCAAGGAGTCCTCGAAGTTAGAAAAGTGATAAAACACGGAGAGACACGGTAAAAGGAGGAGGAGGAGGAAGAAATGAGAACGAAAAAGATCGAAGCACCCTGCGGTCTGAAATAAATTAGAAAAAAGGGAGCTTTCTAAACAAAGTCTTTCAAAATGAAATTACATTTAATTCACTTATGGAGTAAGTCAGTCCTACTTATAACACACACATGCGTGCACACGGACTGAGATGCATGCACACACGCATACAATTGTACACGCAGTGACATGCATTAAATCAGCAATTATTTAATCAAGCTAGAAGACTAGCTGGAGGAATTAACTGAATTCCATACTGCCAAGACTAATATCCTATACAATGGATCAGCCACACATGCAGCCTTACATACAGATACAAAAGAGAAGAAGAAACTGAGCTGTGTAGGAGGACACGGGGATAATTCCAGATAAAGATTCCCCTTTCTCTCAGACAGCCACACTGGAAGCATCTGCAGCTAATCTAACAAAGACCCCCTGTAAGCGCTGCCAACCGTACACTATTTGCATGTGCGTAGGTCCGTTTGCATGTTATGCATATGGCTGCAGAAGTCCATCTCTGTGGCTTTGCTCTCCGGCTGCTGTCTGCATTTAAATGATGAATCCTAATAGAATAATTAGGTTTAGGCTGAATGACTTGAAATGACTTCTGCTTGTTGATTCATATCTAACAAGGAGAAAAAAAAACCCATCAACAAGTGGAGAAAAAGACGAGGAAATATCAAAGATTCTGCACTGCCCCGACACCACGTGAGGTGATACGTGGCAATGATGATTAGAAATCCTTTGCGCAGGGGTCAGATTTTCTCTGCGTTCACTGAAGTGGCAATTAAATGAAATTCAGGTGTCGAGGTAGCGGTCGGGTGACACTTTCTAAAGCCAAGACACGGAGAGAGGCAAATTGGTCACAAATAAAGAATGTGCTTAATAAGAAACACAAGGCTCTGGTAAGTAAAGGTTCACTCAAACTGGAGGCCATCTTGCTGGAGAATGTAAAGCTGGCAAAGGCAAAACTCTTGGGAATGAGTGAGGACACACCTGCAGTTCAAAGTGAATGGCTGAAAAGAAAAGCCCTATTTTCTGTGAAATCCAATTTTGTGTGACTGTAACAGACAGATGTCTGTAAGGAGGCTGACAGAAGAGAGAGCGATCCAGCAGTGGATCTGACAGTGGCGGCAAGAATATTCAGCTCTAGTGCTTTGCCCACTCTGGAGTTTCACACCTGACTCCTCTGACCAAGAGAAAGTACACGCCAGAGACGTGTTACACCTTCCGATTCAGTACAGCCATCCAAACACGCCTCCCAGTTTTGCCAAAATTGCTTGAAGACTGCTGACTATCACAGACTCCCCACGGAGAGCAGTTAGGGCGGTATTTATAGAATAAGAAAACATTCTTGTCTTGGAGCATTGTTTGACCAAGCAGAGACAAAGTGGGTTTGAACAAACTTCCAGAAGAACGTGCTACGATTAAAGCAAAAATGTGAGCAGGCAACTACGAAGGAAAGCTGACATTATCACCACTTATGTGAAAAAACAGGCTATTTCAAGACATCTTCACTTAAAGTTTCACATTCTTGCCCGTGTACGCATGCAACTGACAGAAAAGCTAATTAGACAGTTTCAAACTGTAAAAGTCAGGGGAATGAGAGGATTAATTATGAAATGAACCTCTCGGCTGTTCTTTACTTTCATTTAGTCGGAGATGCTGGTGCAGCACAACCACAACATGCAGTAAAGGCTTCGCTTTCCTGCTGATCGTCTGCTCAGAGAGCAGCGGAAAAGAAGCACGGAAGCAAACCCTCTGCCGCTGTCGTCACTCTGAAGGTATGCAACTAAAAGATTAATTGTTGCTTCAGGGATCAACTTACATTTAATAAGATCACGATAGCACTGTGCAGAAGACACGGCGTGGTGTAAAATCTGCTTGGATTGGCTCCGATCCAGCAAGTATTCCAGGTGCAAAGTTTTGGCAGAATCTCGTAAAACGTCCCGTCTAAAATGCAAGCCAGGGTGACAAATTTCAAGTATTGACAGCAAATCATCGAAACAGCCTTACGCAGTCTTTAGTCTCGAGGATTTAGGGAAACTGGAATATCAAAGGCTACCACAATTCTGTTTGGAGACGGTAAACAGTGGCAGATTTGTTGGACTGATTCAGATGGTGAGCAGCATTTGTAACTGCTCCTCTTATGTATTACGATGAATTAGCGTAGAACATGCTCCTTCATTTGTTTTATTCGCATATGGAAATTGTCCACTGCATCTCATTAGTTTCAACAATGAACCAATTATTGATCAGAGTGGCCGACTATCAGTTAAGGAAATTGTGAAAACGTACCCTGCAGCTCTCGTGAAACACTTCCGCAGCCCTCAGATTTCTCAGCCTATTCCGCATTATCTTCCCCCTTTCAGGACAAAATACTCAGCTGCGAGCCTGTTATGAGACTTTTTTTTTTATCAATCGAGGTTGGTGGTCGGGAGAAAATGCGTGAAACTTGTCAAATGAAATCTATCCAAAGTCATTAGGTATGCAGGGCGAGCAGCAGCAGTGGAGTAGAAAGATGCTGGATTTGTAATCATTTACTGCAGTAACACCAGCAAGGGCATTTGGTGCTTTTTAATAATTACAGAACACATGCCATGATAAAAGTGTTTGGGGGGGGGGGGGAGAACACGAGTGACGCTGCTTAAAAAACTTTTCTTTCAACTAGTTTAGCTCCCTGGTTACAAAGGTATTTTGAGGCCAGCTTAAATGGTCAGACTCATTATCAGCTGTCATAAACCCAACCGTACGAGCCAGACTCGCTACGAAAGAGTCAGTTTCACCTCTGCCAAGAGGATCAGGTGGAACAACCTCCTTATCCCTGCAGCCTTAGGCCTGTACGTGATGGTATAAGCAGGAGGGATGTGATGATCACCCGTCATTGATTCGTGTTGGGGGCTTTGGAGACTGAGATAATGATGACTATGGTAATTTGTCTTGTAGTGGTGGCCAGAAACTCTGCATCAGCAGCTTCTATTAGTGACTGTCAGTTTTTATATGTCTTTGTCTTCCAGTTTGCGCGAGATGCTGCAGAACCAATCGAAACCTATGCTTAATAACTGTGTCATGCACTGGGTTGCGATTACAGTCAAACTAAAGATATACCTGCTCCATAAATGTGGAAAAAAGGGCTGGATAAGGTAAAAGGAGACACAACAGCTGTGATCCTTTGTTAGTATAATACTGCAAGATACACATACAAGCACAATGTATATGTCTATAGAACAACAAGCCTCTTAATTTGGGAGCATGACTTTCTTTGAATTTCTGCGTATGCATAACATGTGCGTGTGTGTGTGTAGAAGAATATGTAATGACTGCAGAGAACACCGGAGGAAGATGACATCATGGTGACACACACACTTACGTCTCAACTGTGCACACAAGAAGAGAGGCCAGTGTCTCTCACTCCCATCCATACATGTAAACAAAGATGTGGGCCACAATGCGTGGCCCACTTCCCTCTTTTTCTTTCTTTCAGCCTTTCTGATCACCCGTTTCCGGCCTCTTTTTCCCCCACGCTGCCTTTCTTTGAATTCCTCCTGTGCTCAGCTAACACCGTCGCTGCTGCCTTTTGTTATACGGCGGTGAGGGTCTCAGTTTCCGTGTGACTTAAGAGCGCCAACACGGATTTGGCCACACAAAGGCAAAATCCCATTTTCAGTCACCTAATTTTGATAAACGATAGCAGATGCGGGGGGACTTCACAGTTCCGCGATCTGGGGATAAACCCGATAACAAGTAAACAACGCGGAAAGAGGCTGGAGAGAGTACAGGTGAAGCTTCATCAGAGAGAGAAAAAAAAAAAGAAAAGTTCCACAATGATCTAATTTTGATAAACAGCAGAGCAGGAGCCCATGGACCAGGAGAACACAGCCGGTGTGCATGAGCGCTTGTGTTGTGCACTGGTCTGCATGTAGGCATCTCCTGTGAGTGTGTGTTAGGATCTAAAGTTCTGATATCCAGTTATGTGTGACTGTGTTTCCCAAACAAGTCATACTAACCACTTTGATAGGATAAGATGAGATAAACGGCGTGTTTTCGTCTTGTTGTTACAGTAGAAAAGTCATCCTGGCGCTTTGGCTTTGCGGCACGTTACACTCCATAAAAATAAGTCAGAATGGCACCCATCGGTCACCAAATACTCTCACGGATCAAAACTTTGAAATTGTGTTCAACTCAAGCCAAAGTGAGATCACAACCTGTGATTTGGAGCCAAAAGTAGACAGAAGACCTTCCTACAACTAATAATTGCTTGCATGTTTTTACCTGCTCTAGGTCATTAAAAAGCTACATGTGCACTTACCCGGTGCAAAGTGATTTCTCTTATCTAAAATTATATTTCCTCCACATTTGAGTCTGGAGAGCTGTGACCCACCTCACACTGACCAGTAAAGCGCCATGTCAGTGTGTATCCTTGTGTGTGTGTGTGTGTGTGCATCTGAAAGGGCTGCATGTGAGCGTCGGTGCAAATGTGTGAGTGGAAGGGAGGAAGCATGCGAGTCGTCATGGGAAGGCCCTGTAGGTTGGAATTAACACACAGAGCTGCAACACACACACACACACACACACTTACACACATTGGTGTGCACGTAATCTGGTGTGGAAACCAGGACACTGAAACCTTAACTCACCCCACTGCCCAAGGAATAGAGCGCAGGAGGGGAAAGGATACAAAGAGCTAGAGCAAAAGTTATTATAATGTGCATCCTTAATACCTGAGGTATATCCAGTGGTATTAAGTGTCTTATTAACTGTCTTAAACTCTATTTCATTGTTTATCTGAGAATGCGTCAGTGGGCTGATTCCCACACAGCAAACACTGACATGACCCATTCAGGTGATCTAACTTGGTCATTTAAGAGTAAACTGAACGCAAAGCACTGAAAATGAACCCAGATGTTACACCGTCAGCTAAGCCGTGACTCAAAAAACGCTAAACTGTGTCATCTGAGAGGGAAACGAGATGCCCGAAGAGAATTTCTGAATGGTTTAAGACTCCGCTATTGTTTAGGAAAGGGAAATCCTCTCCTAAATTTAGACAATCCCTTCTGTGCTCTTGTCAAACTGATTTCAGATACATATGTTGGATCATTTCACATCTGTGGGGGGAAAAAATAAAACCCCAAACAGGGATTCTAACAAACCCGGAAACCTTTGACCAAAAGCTCCAAAACCTTGCAACGGGGTTTCAAACATAAATAATAAATGATGGGCAGCTCAGGCACATCAACAACCGCCCGTGGATATTTGGCAGCCTGGTCAAATATTTATGTTGTTATCCCTTTTTTTCCCTTCTTTCTTTTAAATCAGCCCACAGTGTAAAATCCTATTTTATTGTCGAGCGGCACTCATTCCTTGTATGACGACAGCACAATGTAAACACAGTTAATGATAACGCAATCGTGTGCGACAACAAGCCCCATCCGTTACACTGTTGCCAACTTTAGCCTTGCTAACTGTTTTGATGCTTTAAATAACTTATTAAGAGAAAAAACACACCGAGCGGGCCTCTCAGGCCCGTTTGAAACACACCTCTGCTACATCCTGTTATGGACAGTCCCTCCAAAAAGAAAGAGCACCGTGTATCGGTGCATTAACACGATGAATAGAGAATGCACTCCAAATTTAGGGGCTGTTAGGTTGACGAACGAGCATTTTAACCACAATCTTTTTTCAGTGAGCGGCAAGTGACTGCAAACACACACACACACACACAACATTCATACATCTGCACTGCCAAACGACCTTGGACACGATTCTGCAAATCGAGACAGAGGAAAAAAAGCGGGACAAAGAAGAGTTGAAGGAAAGCAGCGAAAGAGGAGTGAGAAACAGGGAGTGTAATGACCAGAAAATGCCTAACAGAGAGTAATCTACCTCACGCATACGACGGTGCACCCACACAAGCCCTGCCAAATGACTTCATCTTCCCAATTAGCCTGGTGGGGAAGAGGAGGAAGCCAGGATGGAGCAAATTGACATAAAGTGAGGGAAATTTTCACATCATTGCCATTATTACAGTTAATTCTAAAGTACAAAGCTCTCCATAACAAGATTTTTCACAATGCAGAAGAGTGAACTAACATTCCCGCTTTTACATTCACAAAGGACTTTTTGTAACAGTCCCCCGGTTTAATCAGGGTATTTACCCACCTGCCACCTGAGTGCTGCCAATAAGCTTTGGAAAATACAGTAAATGCACCTTTTATGGCCATAGGTGGCGGAGGTGGGGGGTGGGGGGCTGTCGCTGGAGTGGAGCATTTACAGTTTCCCTCAGCCTCAGTCTGATATTGTGTCCTTTTTTTTTTTCCTGCTGTATATGAGCGTGTGGGTCAGAGGTCACGGTGGTGGGAAATGAGCAACACTTAGAGGGCACAGGGTTCAAGGTAAACAGAGAGGAGAGGAAACACACGTGGCGTGCACATGCATACACACAGAGTGGCATTCCCTAACAGTTTGGAGAGCACTGGTGCTGACTTAGATAACAGACTTTACCATACAAGTAGAGATACTGAGATGCAGAGCTACAACTCAAAAGAACGGAGTCGCCCTCTGAATGAATCTGAAATATAGTCTGATCCAAAAAGTAAGTTCACGGGTGGCTGACAGCCAGGATGAATCTGTGGCACTGCGCTGAAGTTATGGTTCAGGAGGACAGGCCGGGACTGGTAGTCAAGGTCAGGTCAGTCCACCACAGAAGTGGGTGGGGAAATGAAAGGTGGACACCCGAATGCCTCAGGAGTCCCCAAAAAGAAGGCCTGGGCAGAGCCGGGCCACGTCGTTCCCCTAGACAGAAATATCTAGGAGAGGTTCAAAGTTAGATCTCCATTTTCGATTTCTGCTCCGTTTGCTTTGATTAAAACTCTTGTGTGACACACAATGGTCTAAAGTCATACGCTCGGAACTCGGAAATTTGAGTGTATAAAAATGAGGTGAGCGTTACAGAGATATGATGAAACGTTTCCCTCAGAATTGTGACTGTTACATTGAGACAGACATAAACATATTCCTCTGTTTCTCACTGTCTATTCTTTGCCTGTCCTCTGACAGCTCCATTTCAACCCATCCACCCAGTTTCTTCTCCATATTTAGACAGTTGTGGAAGCAATTCATGCCAAGAGCCCCTGACATTTAAACGTCATTACTGTGGAAATGACAGGAGTGTAGCATTTATTTGAGCAAGGCTCAATATGAGGCAACTGTCAGCAACCCTCTAACAAAATTCACGGTGCTAACAGTGTCCCTTGGCAGCGTCAATAATAGAAAAGTCCATTTGCTGAATGCTTTATACGATGGATCAGATTTGAGGTCAGATAGTGTGTATGCGATGCTCAGGCTGAAGGTAAATCATCATTTATGTGAAGGGACTCATAAATGATGACGTGGCTGCACTTATTACTGAGAAAAAGATATAAGCTGCTCTGAAATGTTCCCCATCAAGGCTCCTGTAACCAGACATACACACTAAAAAAGGAATGTGCCTCATCTAATTAGCTACATTGCTCCCATGTGAAAGCCGCACATTCATTTTGTGTTCCATTCAAATAAAGCCTGCTTTCAGTTGGCCTGGCGATCCTCCTTTCTTGTCACCAGCAAACAGAAGAGGAAAACAAACGTTTGGTACCTCACGAGGAGTAAAAGGTTAGCCTCTTGTTGCACAACAACAGCTCGGTGAGGCCGTAAAAAGAAACTGAACGCTAACGTGAGCACACTCCCAGGCCCTGTTAACACCTGGAATTAACATGCGTCCCGGGCGATCCAATCACTCGTGGACAACTCTTTGGATGTCATTAGCATGCGTCACTGCAAGCATGTGGACGGACCATTTGTGCTCAGAGCTAACTTCCCCACTCCGCACGCAAACCAACACGAACACGCCCTTCACATTCACTTTGCAACGACCAAAGGCAACAGCGCACCCCGAGTCCAGCTTTATCTGTCTAAATTCCTCGTGGTTTTTAAGAGAATTCTAGTTTGTTCTTTTTACGAGATGGAAAAACGCTCCAGATCCACGATTCCGATTAACAGTTTTGCATCGTACTAACGTACACATGCTCATCGGAGCAGTTCAAAAACCTGGGTTTCCTTACCACAGGTATGTTGAAGTTACTTTATAGTCAAAGCCCATAGAATAACATGTACCGTGTTGCCAATCCTGCTTTAGTGTTTCATGGTTATGCGTGCTTAAACATAGCACTTCTTAGTCTGATGGGAACTAAATCCTAAATATAAATCAAAATTGCGAATGAACAAACAATCTAGTGTAAATGTTTATGGTTATTTGCCAGAAGTTGTGGTGCCAAAATAAAAGTCATAGGGTCACTGAAGTCGTAAGGATTTTCTGTCCTGATATTACAAATTTATTCTAGCAAGTTTGTGCCAATCAATTCAATATATGCTGAAATATTTTGCTGAATAAGTGAAAAATGTCTACCATCTGGCCAAAGTCAGGGGTCACAATGGTCCAAAAAAATTGGTCCTCTGAGCATTGTGAATGTCTGCCTCAGATTTCACGGCAATCTTTCAAACAGTTACAGTCAAAATAATTCAGTCCAGGCCGTGTGAGTGAAGCCGGCATTTCCCAAGCTATGCATAGTGCATGTGATTGATTTTCAAAGGAGATCTAAATATCTGTATCCTGTAATTTATGATCGAGTGCCGGTCCGTGTTGCTTTGTGTGCATTTGTTCTGAGTCACCACTAAGGCTCAAGTGATGCTAAGTGGTGCCACAAGCCGCGGGCCCATTTGACATTTCCCACCTCGCCAGGGCCTCAGGGCGGAGTTAGAGACTGAAACATCAATATCTGAATTACTTTCACCCTTTTCTCCAGCCTTCATCCCGCTTGCTGCAAAGGGGCCACACACGGAAGAGGAGAAATGAACACGCACACACACACTTGGGGTGGTGATGGCCGTGCTTTAGCTGTCAAGAGGAACAAAACAGATCAGCTATCCTCCAAGTAGTGCGTCCGCGTGTGTGTGTGTGCAATCGATGTCACATCTTTGTTCCATTTGCTCCAGACAGCAGCACATATGATAACCCTCAAGTTATCAGAGAGACGGGGAGAGAAATGGCTGCTTAGAGAATATCCCCCGACATCCTATTTGTCGGAGGATTTACATGCCGCGATTCCCGCGGCCCTCCATCTGCTGAGAGAACAGCGCCGAAGTGTGGATGTAACGTAATCCGCCGACCAAACTTAGACGTCACGTTATGACACCTCAATGGACTTCTCCATAGTCTTATCACAGATGAGTCCCTGCCCCAGCCAAACAGTCACGTCCCCCAACTAGGTTTAAGCTTGGCTTCGCATCAATCTCGGCTCTGACACCTCCACAGGTGGCCTGCTGAAGCAACATCAAAGTCAGAACTGGAGGCCTCAGCTAAATTTAGCCCCATTCCACCGTGGTGTACTACACTACACTGCAATACACCGTGCTTCACGCATCTTTGCAAACTGTCAGTAGCCGCAAGTTTCGAGCATTCTCATTTCTCATTGTTGTAAATGCACTGAAGTTCTGATTTCATTTGATGCAAAGAACAAATGTTCCATGTCAACATTATCTGCAGTAACAAATATATCTATATTAATTTAAATGCCCTTTTCTATGTACCTGTGCCTGCAAATATCTATCTATCTATCTAGCTATTAATCTACAGCTGCATCAGTTTTTAGGGGGAATAAAAGAATAGCGTGGCATTATTATAATTTATTCATAATTCAACCCTTTACTGGGATGCTAAAGGTGTGGAGGTACCATAGCCAGAGGAATTAACTATCATATTTGTCTCCACAGATGAAAGAGCCGCTCTAAACACTAACACATTCTGCAAAGCACACAGAGTTATAGTGCAGGGTCCCCTGTTCTTGGTTAGTGTGACTGAGCAAAGGCAAACAAAAATGACATTACGATGAGAGGTTTTTGCATCCCTGAAAGAAAACTGGGAAGAATATTAACTCCATTCCAGGAACATAATGAAAATCCTCGCAACAAGAAGCAGCGGTTGAAAAGAACAAGTGAGCAGATTTTTTTTTCTTCTTCGCTCTCTGAGAGGAACGCAGCTGTGTCACTCAAGGACACGGAATCTACATTTTTTCTCCCCATCTGTACTTGTGTGCCACCCCGGCAGAAAGAGAGACCGAGCTATAAAGAGAGAGGAAGAACGAGAAGGAAATGGGGAGAGAAACATGGAAAATGAGGGAGCAAATTACTACTGGAGAACAAGATTTCATCCTAACGGCTTGATATTACCCATGAAACACAGACTCTCACATACACATACACTACATCATTCATCCCGATACAGCCTGAGGGCTGACTTATTCCTCTCACACTGCGACATGCACTCTCATAATGAGAAACACAAGCTTGTAGGCTCACAGAAGACACCTACATTTGGCAAATACCAAGACCTTTAAAGTGATAGTTAGCATGTAGTCATTACTGAGAGGAAGGGAGAAAAAGGGGGAAGAGAGGCAAACAACAAAAAACAGAAAATGACACACAAAAAGGAAGATCCAGAGCGCGGATTTTCCTTTTCTTTTCATCATTATATTTCATCCCCAGCTATATCCAGCCTCAGATCTTGCCACAGTGAGAAAAATGAATAAAAACAATGGAGAGCCTACATGCTGGAGAGGACTGAGCCTTTCCAACAGTAGCTGTGACACAGAAATAAAACACAAATAGACAAAGCAATCTTAAGCGTAACAATGTGTTTTTACTGCAGCTGGCCGAGCTCTTCTTCTGTGTGTTCGCTGGTTATATGAATTTAAGTGTAAATGTAGACCAGACTGGAGCTTACATCTTTCGCTCCGTTGCCAAACATAGCCCCTTCCTCTCTGTGTGCAGACAGTAAACACTCATGTGATGCTGCTTGTACATCTTTGTGTCGAAAGCAGAAACTGCACGATCCCTCTTGTGGGTCAAAAGTGTCACTTAGTGGTGCGGTATCCTCGGTGATTTCTTTTCTATTCACGAAGCTCCAAATCTGTATTTCAGGATAACAACTCTGCATGACATGATTGCGGGAGGTAAACCGATCAAACTGCATTAAAGGAAATTAGGGCTGGCCGATGGGGCCTAAAAATAATCTTTCAACCGCAGAGGCCCCTGATTTACCAAAAAAAAAAAAACTAAAAGGACAATGGGTTTATGTCCACTAAAGCTTTGCATTTTAAATGCTTTCAGGAAGTGGTAAGTTAGTATTACTGGCATCATGTAGTGACAAGACTGGATCAAAGCGAGGCAGCGTGCTAAAAAAAAAGGGCCCGTCAGAGGATGTCATCAGAGGACAAGCCTGTTGCCTTTTGCGGTTGAAGTAAATACAGCGTCGGAGCAGAATTTGAGGAAATACAGAATGTGTTCTGTATGTTCTCTATGAACAGCAAAAAGACATGCAGACAAGAGGATGGTGTTCCTCCGTCAACAAAAACCACTCTTGACAGGGAAATCGGACAGATGACAGCGGCCCACTCTTTCCAAATCACCAGCCAGTTATGGAAAAGATAAGACCGCAAATGAAGAACTGCTAGGAGTTGACAATCCCGGACACAGATGGAGTAAAGAGCCTGTAAATATGCACTGGGGCCAGTTACACTGCAGACAACTGACTCATGTTTGTTAGTGGAGTTACGTGCATGTGAATGTGAGAGAATGTGTTCGTGTGTTTTCTCTGCCGTCAGCTTGAAAATAAAGTGTTCGGACAAAGACAGGAAGCAACACACGTGCACACTCCCATGAATCAACCTCCCGCGCGCACGCGCACACACGCACGGTGAACAACATTGTTATGACAATAACGGCGTTTTACAGCCCACTGTAGCTGCACATCTGGATAGCATCAGGGCGTACAGACACAGATGAAGACACACACACACACAAACACACACACATGCAAGCAGATGATGTCGAAGAGGGGAGATGGCCAAAAAAAGAGAGGCTGCACACGCTGCCAAGAAAAAGGCAAAAATCTTGTTGCTCTTCCCTTTTGCTTCCTCCTCCCCATCTTATCCCTCTTTCCAAATATTTCCTCCTTTTTCCCCCCTCTCTTTCCTTCCTCCTGTTCTCGTTGTCTCTCCTCTAATCCGATACGACAGAGACACAGAGCACAAATCTCTGTGCTGGCAGAGGAAGCACAGAGAGTTTCAAGTGAGAGGGAGGGGAGAAGGGGGTAGAGAGAGATTGACTGTTGAACACTGGTTGAAGTGATTTATGAGGTTGGAATCTGTGCTGGAACATATGTAGACACTCCTTGTCTTTCGTTCGATCTTTCAAGCACACACACGCACACACGCGCGCGCGCACACACACACACACACACGCACACACAGATCACACTCTTTAGCCAAACTAAATGTCTGGAAAGTTGCAGGTTGTTAGTTGGTGAACAGCAGACAAATGCACATTGTGCAGTCACACACTCTGGAAGTTACAGTCATCACACATAAACCGTAGCCGACATAAACCGCACATTACCACACGGACATGTCCGCATTACACTGCTTCGGCTTCTCTGGAGGACCGCGTTTCTTCAGTCGTTTTAGAGACGATCAACCTTTTAGGGGAAAGAGCCGTTACTTTTCAACCTTTATTAGAATTGATAAAAGGACTGACAAAAATCAACCGAGACAGAAACCTTATTCTACAAGGTAACTCTTTGGTTCTTTAGCTTTTCTTTATTTTGAGGGCCTTTTTCTTTTCCGCATGCTGACTCTTAGGGGGGAAAAAACTCTAATCAAATCGAATTGATTCATACTCATGAGCATAAATCAGGAAACCAAACACGTGTCTCTGTTTTGACCTGCAGGAACCTGCATAATTATCTCAACTGAAATAATTACTAATTTGAGCAAATAGTCAGCTGTTAGAAGTACTGCTGGACTGGACTACCAAACACAACCGCCACATGCCGTCTTTTCTCCTCAGTGTCACGTCTCCTGGGATTGAGCGCTACTGGATTTTGAGCTGCAGCAACAATTACTCAGTCGGTAGCAAACATTGTTCATCAGGACATTTCTACAGTGCTATTCTTGTCTTCCAACACAATATCCTCCAGTTCTGATTCACTTTTGACTGTAAAAACACTTTAAACCAGCCCCGCAGCTTCCAATATCAAACGCCGACTGGTCAGACACGACACGACACACATGGAGACGCAGAGCATGGCGAGGATTTGATTGAACATCGGAAAGCGTTCATTTCACGCCTTTTATAACAATACATGAAAATAAATGGAACATTCGGAGTGTCGTTTTGAAAAAAATTAAAAAAGACAATGGAGTATATCGGGGCGGGAACTGTGATGGCAATTCTTCACAGCTCACTGATGCATAACTGACCAAATGATTAACAAAGAATAAACATTCCTAACTCCACCTAACGACAAAAAACACCACTGCCTTTTTAGGCTTTCGATCTCTTAAAAATAAGAAGAACACAAAAAAAAGAAAGATCATTATCAGAACACGGAAAATGAAATTATCAAAACAATTTGTAAAAGCTTCCGGAAAAATCTGTGGCTTCACTGCAGCCAAGCAACAGGAAAAACAGAAAGATAATAACTGCAAAGAAATGAGGGATTACGAGCATCTACCTCACAGATATAGGAAGAATCACTATTCTTGCCTACACATATTTTTGTGTACACATTCTCTAATGTGACTTTTGCTATCAGCGGCTCTCCCCCGGCTCCCACAGTCATCATTGAAAGCCGATTACTCTGATCCATTCATTTTATTTGTCCACAAAATACCAGGTTGCACACAAACAGACACACGCCGCCACACAAAGAGCCACACGCGCGAGACAGAAACAAATGGCATTTAATCAAGCCGTATAAATAAATAAAAAGTTTGTATTTCCCATAAGTCCATCTGGTCCCCTGCTTCTCATCACACTCACAGCTTTCATCTGCCGGTCAATAAAACTCACACACGCACCGGCGTCCGCACACTCTGAACGAAAGGCACAGATGACCACACACACCGGACGGGGAATCTAAATGTAGATGAGTTCAGTCTGCTAGAACCACTCGCGGCGAGAAGGAACCTTTATCAAGCAAACCTATTTGTTTTCTGTTGTTCCGCCCGGCGCAGTTTGACCATCCCATCAATCGGCCTCACTAAATGTTATCGACGTGCGTTTCTTCGCTCGGATTTCACAGTACCGTGCGATTTAGTTCGAATGTGGCCACAGTTCAGATCCAGTGGTTTCAGTTAACACACTGATGTCAAAGAGGAGGGAATAAAAATAGAACTAAGCTGGGAGCAGCGCAAAAACACCAGCGAGGGAGAGAAAGAAAGAAAGAAAGAAAAAAAAAAAAAAAAGCACATGTTCACATTTGCTGATTCTTTGATAAATTACACTTTCCCAGCCTGCAGCCATCTCTGTTATTTCTTCCCATTCTTTTCTTTAATGCTGTTAGGAACAGAATGGGATTATTTAAAGTCTGATGCAACACAGAGCCGAGAGTGTAAAATGTGAGCGTGCATTAGAGTCACCTGTATTTTTACTTCCCTGCTAGACTAAACCCGTGGCAGTGGTTAACCGAAAGCAGACATTGTGTCAGGGGGAACTGCTCTTTTCGGATCTGTTCCACAGTTGTAATTTAGATCAGACCTGCTGCACCTTTTAGTGCACAGTTACAGGTACTGAGGAGTCACAGCAGCTACAACCTGGAACTAAAATTACACCGTCTTGTCTGTGTTTTTGCAGATGTTGTTGTTTTTGTTTTTTTCAGGGAACCTGTTTTTTGCTATGAATTAAAGAAGGAAAGCAGGAACGAGACAGATTCTGGAACAGAAAAGCACAATCATAACTAATATATAATACTATATATATAAAATACTGATACTTGTAGCTTTTAAAGCTGTGTGGGATTTTGATGTATGAGTGATGTGATAAATCGAGCCAGTTTCACTCCCTACTTGTCACATAAGGCACATAAGGATGCCTGATCGCGACCACCGCAGTTAGTTTCTAACACAGACCTCAGACCTATGCAGACGTCACAAATACAACAAAATGTTCTCTGCTGGTGTCACAAACTTTGCTGGACTGCTTTTCCAGAAGGGAACTGTGCAAAAATGCGGTCTAGGACGTCAAAGGATATAATTTTACCGATGTTTTCCTAAACCTAACTCAGTGGTTTGGCTGCCAAAAGGTGAGCCAGTAGATCTGGTGTCTAGATGTAGAAAAGTAGTTTTGGTGGGTGAATCTAAGAGTAGTTTGGATGCAGTAACCTTTTCAAGCATGTTTTCCAAACAATGCTATGTAGTCTTATTGCCTCAACGCAATCAGGTTGTTTTAATGCATGAACTATACACCAAGCCTATACACGTGTTTGCCTAAAACTAATTCATTATTTTTGCTGCCTAACCCTTACAAATCAGATCTGGTGTCACAATATATCAAGTATTTTGCTGATTAAAGCTAACCAAGAAGCTTGGGTGCCTAAACCGACATTGATTGGTTGCTGTTGTAGTAAAACAACAGTAACTCAACGGTGAATTATTCTAAAACGACCATGATGGGGGGCTCCGCGGTGGCGTGGTGGCTGGCAGTGTTGCCTCACAGCGAGAGGCTTCCTGGTCTGTATCCTGGCTGGGAACTTTCTGTTCCCAAACTTTCTGCTCTGTAAAGTTTGCACGTTCTCACTGTTCTCTCCAGGTTCTACGGCTTCCTCCCACCTGCCAAAAACAGGCATGTTGGGTTAACTGCTTATTCTAAATTGATGTTAGGAGTGAGCGTGGACGATTGTTCGTCTTGTATGTCTCCTTGTGATGGACTGCCGAACTGTCCAGGGTGTACCCTGCCTTACGCCCAATGCCAGCTGGTATAGCCTCTAGCCTCCAGCCCCCCCCCCCCCCCCCCCCCCCCCCCCCCCCCCCCCCCCCCCCCCCCCCAGCGACCCAAAATTGAATTAAGTGGGTGTGGAAAATGGATGGATGGATGCCTGATGTAACTTTGCCATTTAATACAAAGCCTGACAATCAGTGTATTCCAATTGTTTAGATAATAATGAGAGGAGAATTAGAAAGCTCCATCAATTGCTGTTACTAAATACATATCTACAAAAGACACTTACACAAAGCCACCCCCCCCCCCCCCCCCCCCCCCCCATCCCCACTCTCCACATTGAATGAATCGTTCCTTGTCTCTGAACTGATGGAGCGATAAAGTTGGTTTAAACAGCCGTAGACACACCAGCACACACTGTCGAGGCAGGAACATGTGTTTTACATCAAGAGCTCCCAGCTATACAAGATCTAATGTTACAGTCCGCGTGCACGTGTGCGCGTGCGTGTGTCAGAAGAGGGGTGCAACATGTCTTTGCAATCTTCTATCAGCTTTTAATCTCCCTCCAGCAGAAGAAAATAGAAAAGAAGGAGAGAGAAAGCACTCAGTGAGAGAAAGTGATAACCACGCAGTGAAGCAGGGGGGGGGGGGGCACAAATTTATCCCCAATCTCTCAATCCTCCCATTATTCATTTTGTTTCGCAAGGCTCTCGCTTTTTCCTTGCCCGAGGCGGAGAACGAGCGAGCGAGCAGGAGTCGCCTACTTTGGTTTACATGTGTGTGTGGGTGTTTATGTGTGATTTAATTCTTATTGTCTGAATACTGTGGGAGTTGACGATTTTCATTTTGGCTTCTTAAGTTACTTTGGAGGGCTGCGTTGCAGGCAGAAATGTCAGAACTCATTCCTCACTTAGTGCTTGCAAAGGGCTGAACAGTTATTATTTAGCTTGGAGTGGTGGACTCGTTGAGTTTGTTTAGGCCCTCCGCTGTGTTGTTTCTGTCCAATTTGCAAAGCTGTAGGCTCTGTAATGTCCAGGAAACACCAAGCGGTTGCAAACATGGAAGTGCTGTAATAACTTCTCAGCCCAAGAACCCCCTGTGCTAGTTCAGCTGAAAGCTAAAACCGGATCACAACTAAAATTTTATCAGCTCTTTTTTTTTTTTTTGGTCCCATAGCCGTCTACATAACTGTTTAAATTCTTCATTTTTGACTAATACAGATGAAGTGAAAGTGAAACCTTCCTCTCTCAACACTAAGTATATTATGAACAGTCTAATACCAGGAAATTGCTAAAAGTTCTTCTCCTGCATTTGGCCTTCAAATTAGATGACTAGTTATTGCCTGGATGAGGTAATGTCATTTGGGCCTTGCTGTGGAGATGACACACTATGGATTTAAACCCACGGTAAACGTTCAGGTCTGAGAAACTCTCAGGACTGATGAAAGTCTCATTTCAAGGGATGGTTGAAGAACACGACAGCACTGTTTTCTTTGATGCTGGGTTGCTGTATTTTATGTGTACAAAACATACATCTCATAGACTTTCATAGACTTGGGCTTGTAAAGTGTCGTTTTAGACTTGAGTTCAGGATTCAGTCATCACCGTATTGGCCTTTCTGAAGCCAGGAGGGATCATGTTTCAACAAGACAGCGGAGCTGCAAAGTGACCCTTTAAAGTGGACCAGACCAACTGTGAGTTTGGAGAACTTACATCCATTGAATGATGATATTGTTTTCAACAGGAAAGAATCTCGTTAACAGGACTATTATGACTATTTTAAATGAGAGTCTGTTGGAACCAAAGATGCTTTGGAGCCATTTGGAGCTACTGCTGGCATCTTACTTTAGGACCCGTCTGCATCAGCTTCCTGTCCGACAGCGCGGATGAATTTCTCCATCATTTATGCAGAGTGTGGATGCTAAAACAATGAAATGTTTTCTGTATCAGTAGAATTCAGATGATATCAAATATATACGAGGTTCATCTGAAACTTCATGATGCAGTCTCTTCATTTCTATGAATTTTTTATGGGGCTTTTCGAATAATATCCCATTAGAAGAGGCTTCACGGTGTGTTTCTCTAATCTATTCACCCTAAACTGATTCATGGAAATGTGCCTCGTGCACACTTTTTTTTTTATTCAGCAACATTTCGAAAGTTTGATTCATATTTATGTGGAGAAAAAAAAAGGAACAGAGAGAACCAACTGCCTGTAAGCATGACTGGCCTTAGGCTCTAAATAGGCAAAAACCAAACATATAGGTTTAATAATAATGAATTAATGGCAGAGCTGTAGTGAAATTTTGTAGATGCGACTCTGGGTCTTCATGACAACTTTTGCTCTCAAATATTGCACCTGCGGCTCTCACATGGTCAAAATTCTGTTTTCTTTTATTCTTCGACCAGTGAGATGTAATAATTCCAAATGTTTTCTCTCCTTTTCCCTTTTTTTTTTTTGTTGTGGCCAGAACATAAACATGAAAAAAGGCTGCTGAGACCACTTGCGACTGAATGCACCTATTTGACTTGTAAATGAGCCCACCGCCAGAATAACTTGAAGTATTGCATGGTGTAAGGTCAGCAGAGGAAAAACTCCTCCGCAAGATTTCAACATTATGCATCGCAACAATATTCACTTTTGGAAGCTCTGGGGGCAAATGTGATTTACTGCTTACTCTTGCTTACTGCAGAAACACTGGTTTTGAACATCGGCCAAGTCTGGGTATACGCGCGTGTGTGCGCACACTTTCAGACCTTATTAGGTTGTACTTGTGGTGATGCTTAACCCCACTCAGAGTTTGGCAGCTGCTCCCCTTTCTCTCTCTGCAGGCCTTTATTTCTCTCGCGGTGTCTCCTCTTTCCTCCTCAGATCCTTGCTGTCTCACAGCTCTTTCTCTCCACCTCGCTTTGACTCTCGTCTCCACCGGTCCGCGCCTTCCTTCCTCTCGTCTGCCGCTCACTCGGTGGTCCCTTCAAGTAATGTAGCACTTGTTTCCTGGTTAATCTACAAATAATGAGCTTTTTCGGTAATGATGATCTCTCACACATGTTTGCAAGGTGTGTGACAGCGTACATGACGGAGTGCCGTGTTTGAATGTTTGATATGTGCGTAAGTATGTGAACCGTTTCCGCTGCGCATGTCTTATATATCAAGAATTAACAATTGGGCATGAACAAAAAAAAAAAAAAAAAACCTGAGCATTATTTCAATTGATTACAACTTGAGCACTGCAGGATGGACAAAAAGAAACCCAGAATAAGAAGCTAGGGGTCTCTGGCTCAGAATTTCTTTTAAATGTTTACTTCCAAGCCTAAACAGATGGGGGGGGGGGCATGCCCTACAGTTCTCCACCTGAGTGGGAGGAACTACACACTGGCTAGCTTACCGCCTGCCTGTTCTGAGGCATTACAACAGTGCATGACTCACATAATAGCGCAGACTCTACTAACCACTGATGATCTACTTTGCCGACACAGCTTATTTAAAAAAAAAACAACACAAAAGTTAAATCTGAAAGTCGGTAATTCTTCAACTGTTTGACTTTGTTTCAGCAAAGACGTCAGCAGCTGTCTTGGTGGATTTAGGCAGTTTTTAAGGCATTAATAGAACTGGTGCCCAAACCTACACAGTAAGATCCGGAGATAAACCAGAATGATCTCTTGAGAGCAAGGCGACTTAAAGAGACGAAATATATTTTTCATCAGCCGTGCATTTATCCTTGGCAGAATTGACGAGTCTCCTGGCAGCACCAAAACGCCGATGACTGTAGTTTTAAGCGAGGGAGAGTTGCTCCTAATCAGAGAGCCGTGTTAGATCAAAGGAATAACATGGATCCACTTTCAGAGAGGACTTTTTTTCCTCCTCCAAAGTGGGATTGATTATCTCAGTGACCAGAAAGACATGAATTAACGCTGGGTTGGAAGTGGATCCTATCGGACTTGGCTTAGATATTGGAAAAAAATATTCTCTTACAGTTCGAGACGTGGATCGTGGCTCCAACATTCCTGGGTAAAAAAAAGGAGATAACGGTGTTGTAATTGTGTTGATCTTGTGCGATCAGACGTATGAGGCCGGTTCCTTTCCTTTCTCCTAATGGGTAACATAAACACTGACTGAAAGCTGCAGTCAGATGCTGTGCGAGTGAGACCGGGTGTACTTTTTGTGATCTGATTGAAGAAGAATCAGAAAGAGGACTTTAAACAAAAAAAAAAAAAAAACGCACGCACACAAACAGACTCAAGGCCATGTAAGCACTACGGTTATTAAGAGTGACAAACACACAAACAAGGGCACACATGCACGCACCCATTGTGTGCCTGCACCTGGTCTATTAAGGAAGAGGATAGATGGGACTCTGGGACCTGACGGTATGAATGTTTGTGTCAGCATGTGTGGGTGTGTGGACGCATGTGGGGGCGTCCGCACAACCTCAGAAGCAACAATGACGCAGCTTCGCGCAGCAGCTCGCACAATTGGCGCAAATTGTTAATGCGCAGATTACACAATTGTCAGCCTGACGTTTAACAGCACATCCGGCGTAAAGTCTCACATTCTTCCGTGCCTCGGTTTGTTTCCCAGCTTCTGTCTTTCTCCCTCACCGTCTGTCTGCGGAGCATTCTTTCTCACAGCTCCCCGCAAACACAAAGAGACGGAGAAACTAAGGAAACTATCACAAAGGTATACCAATCTCACAAAGTGACGCTTAGCAAAAACATTCGAGGCGTAACATATTAGCATGTGTAGCAAATAGATAACAAGTCATTTGGCATTAGTGTTAGCTCATGTCAATGGAGGACTGAAACAATAATCAAAAAGCCAGGACGGAGGGGGCACCGTTACAGGCAAAGATTGCAAGATGTTTTTTAATCGTTTGGCACTTAATCGTACAGCAATGATCTGAAAAGCTGTTAAATCCAGCACCAAAGAAGTATAGATTAACGTTAGCAGTGATCATTTTTTTTCTGTGCAACTGTGCGAATAAAGAGGGAGGCGATAGGTCTGTAAGAGATGCAGCCGGTGTGCTGCACGGGGCTCTAAAACAGAATAACATCGTTCATTTCTACATGGTGAAAAGTTCGAAAATAAAGTTGGACTTGATATCCTTTTTAACATCATCAACCGGTGTGAAGCAGGGCTGACTGTCAGATCTCATGCTGCGTAGCTAGTTTGGTTCGAGCGGCCTGTCTCTTTCCAGGATGCTCACTAAAAGCCAACCTTGGCTCAAGGGTTTCAAACAGGCTGCAAACTCCAAAAAATGAAGTGGATGAACAGGTTGCGGATCCTTAAGATGGATGAAGTGAAGGAGCTTGTCTGTCTGTCCGTTCAGCCTTCGTGTTGTCTGCTGAAGTTCATCGCTCCTCTGGGAAGCCTCAGCGAGAGTCTGCTGTGCTAAGCTTTCTGCTCAGTTCTTTACAACACAACTTCCAGCTTATTGGAATGTTTTGATTCACATGCAATAAGTTTCCTCTGTCTCTGACTCTACAGCAGGCCGTGTCCTCTTTGACAGCGGCGGCCAGCCTCTGCTTCACCTGTACAGTAACTCTGAACCGTGTGTCTGGAGGCAAACAAAAATGGGACAACCTGTAATCACCTGATTGAACTTGGCGATGAACTAATTCTGCAACAACATTTTGGCTCTAAACTGACTATACGCTGAAGAAAGAGGTCTTTTAGAATCGGTAACAACATCGCATGACGGAGTCCAGATCCATATGTGGTCATGGATCAGTGACATCGGTTCAATAGCTGTGAATATCCGATCTGCGAACAACGTCAGCGGCGGAGCCCGATACCGACACTGGTTTGGATCGGATCCAACTCTGCTAGTGTGTGCAATGTTCATAGATGTGAGAATGGGGCAGAGGAGAAGCGTTTAGCTGTCCATCCGATCAAACCATAAATGTCTCACCACCTCACCAAGGTTAACAGATCCTAAAAACCGACGAAACAAATGCTCGTGCTGCACAACTTGAGCGCAATGCACTTAGCTTGGGCCCAAATTCACTGAGCTACACAGGACAGTAACACAATACGAGTCGATATAAATACTCTGGGAGCAAGTCTCGAACAGTCGAAGCTGTGCAAAGTTGTGTTGAGTCCTGTCGTGCCGCAAAGCCAGACAGACACAGGGAGAGAAGGAGAACAAAAGAGAAATGGTCTTAAGGGAAATTGAGTGTACAAGATGCATCATGCCAGTGGAGCAGAATTCATAAACACTTTCACACAGAGAAACACACACTCGTACACACTTGTGAGGAATCCATAATGAGTGAAGACCCCACAGGGGACACAAAGGGGGAGACGGGCAGAGAGAGAGAGGGGGAGGAGCTAAGTGAGAGACAGAGAGAGAGGGAGAGGGAAAGAGATGCATCCTTCTTTAGCTTTTAGCCCTTGTCAAGCGTGCACGGCACTCTGAGTGTGTGCGTATCCATTACAAGTTAGAGGTTGCATGTATGTTTCCAGAGGAGTGAGGAGAAAATCTCCGCTCTATATTCCACTCAAACACACACACACACACACACACAGACACAGTGATGGCGCTGTCTGCCACACGCGCTCATGCCCAGGGCAATCTTGCTACCTTGCCAAGAAGGCCTTCGGCCGCCAAGGTTGCCATAGCACTGCCTCCACACAAACACACACACACACACACAGATACACACTCCTTCCCTTCTCTTTTCTACCTCCCACTCACGCACGCCAAAGCAGGGTGTGACTGGATGTCCTTAACTGAAGTGGATTAAAGTGTCAAGATGACTGGTAGATCCTGTGTGTGTGTGTGTGTGCATATAATGTATATTTTCAAGTGTGTGTGAGAATCTGAATATGGGAACCGCACCTTCAGATTCCTTTACGATCAGGGTTTCTCGCACTGAGTGAAGTATGCTGCTGTCCTCAACGAAATTCTACATTTTAAAAGTAGGCTGAATATCGGGAGAACAATATCTGCCCACGTGCTGTGCGGTGTGTGCTGATATAGATATAAATATAGCAGAAAAGGTCCATTTCGTACACCGTCTTCAGCACATGTAGAGCTCAGATGACAGCTAAGTGAGGAGTTGAGCGTAGACTCAAGTTGAGCAATGACAGTATGTCAAATGCATGGCGTCAAGAGTCAATAAACACTCGCCTTATCATTTTCTTTTCTAAATATAACTCTAATTACAGTATGTACACATGAAACGCTAAAGAAGTGTGTGAAACAGTCGGGCTGCAGATATAACGCTGCCTCATCCAATCCCTGCATGTGGCCTCTCTCCTGAGCAGGAGAACAAGAAATCCCATTTGAATAAATAACTCTTGCAGCAAATTCTTTTTCTGGGGTGCCCTTGAGTGTCCGCCTCACACTCATTGTCGTGTTCCGCGAGCGCTTCCCGGGCAGTTTAGCGGGGCCCTCTGCTGCCCGGCTGACAGAGGCTGCTACTCCAGCGCACGCGCCAATCACTCACAATCCTCCCAACAACTTCAAGCTGCCATTTAAAGTCGTTTGTCAATCTCTTCCAAGTCATTTGCTGTAAACAGTACAGCTCAAAACTATTTACGATAGTTTTCTCCAGCTTTGCTCATTTGTCAGATTACATCGGTTGCGATTACCATGACAAAAGGCCTGATTGTGTGAAAAAGGTCTCAGATTAAAAGTAGCGATGCGAGGAGAAAAGGCAACCCCGAGGGAGCCAGGAGACAGCAGAGAGGAGAAAGCAGTCAGGGTTTTCAAATTAACTATTGGTCAGGGGTCAGATGGACATTTAATCCAACCAATCAGCTTCCTAATTACACAAGCGCTGCCAGATTGGCGTATCTTATGTATTTGTGTGTGTATGTGTGTGGAGCTGGCTAGTGTTGCGTGTAGAGGTCTTGTTGTAGCAAAACGAACATCTGGCCTCGATATTAGTTCCATGTGTGAACACACAGGCTTTAGTGCGCGTGCGTGCGCGCGTACGCGCCACACACACTCACTGGAGTGGTTGCTTCTGCCTTACACAGAGGGAAAAGGCAACAAAGAGAAACACACAAGGACCGAGGGAATGGATGTGAAAGTCACGGCAGACAAAAACACAGAAATATAAAAAGAACACGTACATATACACAAATACATACTCAAACTTCCACTAGTGTGTGTGTGTGTGTGTGTGTTTGTGTAAGCTGATTGTAACAGTAATTGATGTAAACGTCTAAATTACCGCTAGGAGCTAAAATAACCACCGTGTTTTACCGTTGCCATGTCGACATGATGAAAAACACCTGGCTGTGTCGCTGGTGGGGAGGGTGGAACATGTGTGTCATGGGCGCCCAACTGAACCAATGAAAACGCTGCGTGACTAAGCGACATGTGTCCGAACAAATGAAACACTGTAATGAGAAGACATCCGAGTAGATGGCGTGCTGGGTCCACGCCAAACTCATTACGCGACATTACATGATATTTTGAGATGTAAAGCACTCAAAAAAATAAAAGAAAGCTGGTTCTGTTTGTGCTGCAAATCATTTTAGATCGACATTCTTGGCTAATCGCAGCAAAGCTGCACAAAAACTATCAGTTTTCCTTCTTTGCCAAACAGGTGTGTGTTGTCATGAATGAAGAGAATTCACAGAGTGCCAGTAAAGTTTATACCATTACAAGGTTGGCTGAGAGTTTTGCTTGAACTGGGAATGGAACAACCATAGCAGAGGCGGCATCGACAACAGGTAAATTTGCATCAACAAATCTCTGCAACTCCGCGGACGGAAAGCGCCATCGTGCTGGGATCTTAAGAAGTCAGAGCCTTCGGTGGGCGAGACACAAAGTCTGACTATCTGACAGAAGGGACTTCTGACCAATCAGGACCCTACCCTGGTTCCACAGAGTTTCCCAAAGAAAACCAACACTTTCAAAGACAATTTACTGCACTTTTCGATGAATTGAGCCTTTCCACTTTAAGAAGCGGGCGCTGCAAAAAAACATCTCGATTCCCATGTACAATCAGAGGGAGTATTTGACTTGAATTGAATCTTTTTTTTTTTTTCACATGCATTGACATCAGAAGCACACTTGAATGGGGGAATATAATCATGACTGAACATGAGCCAAGGAAGTAAGCAAACACTTGATTTGCCTGAGCCAATAATGCCAAGCTGTCACCTTCCCTGTCTGCAGCTGTGTGCGAGCGTGGCATGGCTGGAGTACCGAGAATGAGCCCAAATGTGGTTAAAATGGCGTAATTTGTTTTTTCGAGCCAAATGTAATGTTCCCAGCAGACAATCAGACTGCTGTGGACTGTCACACAGCGTAAAGCCGCACGCTGTCATGACACACATTCCCCCATAAAGCAGATACACGCCCTTGCACACACATGACGGCCAACGGTTCCACAGACGCTAAAAACACACACACACGGGTCAAAATGACAGCAAACAGGTTGTCTGATTTCGTTTCTGTTACATTAAACACAGTTTTATACCCAAAGCACACACACGTAGAAACACACCCACACCCTTTTTTTTTTGCTTCGTTCCAGCATGGCTGTGTTTATTTGAGTCTGTGTCCTGATGGGAAATGTGACTGCTGCACAAACAAACTGAACACCCTGGAACAGACAACTCTGTCTGAGAGAGGGCGAATGGGTGTGTGTGTGTGTGTGTTGAAGACGGACGGATTGTGTGCAGATCGGTGGCGTGGATTCCTTTTCCTGAGACATGCACATGCATGCGCACGCAAACTCAAATGCTCCGACAGAAAGAGGAAAAAAAAAAAACAGAATAAAGCGGACCTTTTTCACCCCATCCATAAGAGACACTGCGAAGGCTGTTGAAAGTTTTCAGCTGAGCATCATCATTTATGAGGTGAATTTTTCAAAGGTCTCTGCCTTTGAGCTCAGACGGATCTCAGCTGTACTGAGCATTGATGTTTACCAGTCGGAGGGCTGGTCAATAGGTAGAACTGAGCTACTTGCTGGCACATGCACTTCACAGCCAAGACAACGGCTGCTTGTCACACTAAAGAGAATCAGCCCGCAGCAGAGAGTTTTGCATGTGAACCGACGACTCCGAGCGAACATCTTACACGTAAATACAGCGCCAGTCAAAGCGCAGCAGATGTTTATGGTGATTTCTTCTGAGGATGACGAGGCTATAAAGTCAGCAAAAGCTGGTTGATGTGTAGTGTTAACAGGCCACATATAAAGAGGCAAATATATCTCAGGGGACATACACTGGCTGACAGCAGTCAGACTGTAAATATATACTGTTCCAGCTTTGCCATTCTGTTAAAAATACTGACACATGATTACCGCCCTCCTCTGCCTGCTACATTTTCTTTTGTACTGCCGTCTTGCTCTTACTTCCTGGGGGTAGTTACATACCAACAGACACATCTCCTCAAATACATGAGAGTTTTCATTCGAGATTCATACCTCAGACCCGACTCAAAAACTCAAACTCAAACTTGACTTCATCTACAAAGTTGAAGAATGTCTGTCCTCTTCAACTGAAAACCTAAGATACTGTGTCTCGTCACGCCCCCCCGTCCTAACGCCGTCCTAACGCTCGACTTCCTTAAACACCGGGAAAATAAACAGACATCACATGCTACTGATTTATAAAGCTCCACTATTTAACCTTTCAGACTATCTAACATTTTTTTCTTTTTTTTTTACCTTTAATGTCTATTAACAAAAGTATACAACATATTAATCACTTAGCATGATATATTCCATCTGTATGCTGGCAGAATGGGTTGGTATTAGGTACTCTGCACCTTGCAAAGCCAATACAATCACAAAATGCAGAATTTGGAGCCTTATATCCCATCTGAGATTTTACAGCTTTAGTGTCCAAGTTTCTTTAGTTTCGATGGCTGCGACTGTCCTTTTTTAACATTTTATTGAGTGGCTCCTGTCCATTTGTGTTCTTGTAAATGCTTCCAATTCTCAAGCTCCTCTTAAAAAAGAGCTTCCAACCTCAGTGAGATTGCCTAATCGAATAAAATATAAAGATCACAAAATATATCTTTGACAATGGGAGCCTATTAAACAGGTTTCTCTTTCTTTTTTTTTCTCCCCCAACACTTAAAACAAAGTACTTCATTGTGCGTTTTTTTTCTTTTTTTAGGGGCCCTTTTGAACCATTTGGGGCCATTGCATCACAGAGACAGGAGTTTCCCCACACACACACACACACACACAGATTCAAACATAAGCTCTGTAATTTCCTGCAGCGGATATAAAGTGATGTCAAATTATCAGCACAACAAATAAGTTCAATTCATGCTCTAATTTCCTTACAAAACACACACACACACACTCAGGCAGAATGCAAATGCAGACTTGTTGCACCTAATTAAATACACAAGCAGTGGAGAGCGCGCACCCTGAGACACAAATAGACACGGTAACTGACATGCATAAATTCAAACATGGGCGGAGGAAAGAAAGGAAACCGAACGCAAAGTAATGAGAACTTCATGGAAATGGAGCTGTGTGTGCGCGTGCCGGAGTGTGCGTGTGCTGCGTGTGTCCTTTAAACATAATTAGCTCTGTCAGGCAGAAATGTAAACGAGAGAAACTTTAATGAAACTCTTCTCTGATCTGCTGAAAGCCCACATTCCCATTTACCTCTTCTTGGTCGTCTCTTCTCGGTTTTCTTTGCCGACTCGTGGAATCGGAGGCTACATGTGGGACTATTAAAAGCCCCGAAAGTCAACGTTTCCGTGCCTGCTTTACGGACACATGAGATGAACACATCACATTGTGTTTGCGAGGTGAAATCCACAAATACCTCCTCGCCCTAATTACATCCATTTACCCAACCTGCTGTCCTGGAGGTGGAACTCCCTTTGAAGACCCAATCTGGAATTTATCACATGGACAACATTTTTTGTGCATATCTACATGCATTCACATGTGTTTGGCTCAGAGGCGAACCTTTCTCAGCCCCATTCAATTTGAGAAACCACCATTATTCAAAGTCTGTCTCTTTCCATTTGTAAATGTAACCGTCAATATAGTGCTTTTACTTTCATTTCATGTCTAAACCCATGTGATTTCTATGCTTGTCTCATGAAGTCAATCAAAAGATAAAAATTACACGCAGGAAAAGAGATCCTCCATGTCACAAATCGCTGTGAAAATAAAGCCAGTAGCAGAAGAATGTCTCAACAAGGCAACACTGTGCGGCAGTTACAGATCAGGCCTTTCAAAGGATAATGTTCTCTCCTTCCTGCAAAGCCAAACACATCGCATACCAGCATACTAAGAACTCAGATCCTTCATGTGTACAGATGGGCGTGCATGTTATGTGTGTAGCGGGTAAGTTGCCCTTTGTTGGAGGAAAAAAAAAAAAAAGGGGAAACAAAAGACAAAGAATGAAACAGGAAGGGGAGAGACAGATCGATGCGGAGAATAGACAACATGAGAGAGGATGAGAGAAACGCGTCCAGAGCAACACACACACACACAGAGGTGCACCCAGGTGGAGATTAAATACGACGGTGCACTTGCTTTTTGTCTCTTTTAAATCTTTTACTTCCTCTGTGCTAACTGCATCCTCCCGTCACACGTCATTTACAAAGAGTCGGTTTCTATTTCCATCAGCCGCAGCCCTGAAAGGCCTCATTTGAATCAAGCTGAATGTTTGTCCGTGCGAGTGTGTGTGTGTGTGTGTGTGTCACAACAAACAGCGTGCGTGTGCACTTGCGCACTAAGCTGTTTAAGATGATGCTTTGCATTAGTGCCTCTCCCTGGCCCTGCCCAGTGATGAGTCAACCCCAGCCTGTGTGCGGTGTATTTGTTTGTATGACAGTGCATGCCATGGAAACTGAAAAAAGAAAATAAAATACCCTGTTGTTAAAAAAGGGTGAAAGACATCTTAAATATTTAAGCACCAGGCACTTCAGCATATGTGCAGCACGTAATTCATCGACAATATTGGCATCTTAAGATGTGGGGTAAATTGGGAAGAAACAAAAAGATCCAGCTGCTGTAAACAATTAGCATGAACCCTTGTGGTCATGTGATGCATGAGCTTCCACCTTAACTGATCTGCTGGTGAGTCTGTCTTAGTAACTCATGGCAAGATTAATAATTAATAAACAGACCCTGTTTTGTCATTAAAAAAGTTATTGTCAGTGTTTGATAACACGGGGCACGGACACAGCGATCTGTGTGCCTGGATTATACACCGAAGTTAGCGTGCTGACAGGCTAAGCTGGTCCACAGCCTGGTGTGACACCGTTACATTTCTACAGAGGAGATGGCGCGTTGTTGTTCTCCAACATGACGTTTTCCACCCCAGCTGCTGTGCTATAGCCAAGAAAAACGCTAATTTCGTAAGCAGACACACAACCAGTTTGATCATTTAAGACAATTAAGTTAAACACCAGAAAAAAGAAAAAAAAAAATCTGGCACTATCATTTATAACTTAATGAATAGCAAATGCTATTCTGTCCACAATGTCCATAACTTGGCTCACTGAGCGCACGGAAAATCATTTCCAACAGCTGGCACGCTGTCTCAGTTTGCCACAACCGCCAATCGCCGGTAAAGTGGACAGGCCTCCCTGTTCCTGTGGCATGCACATATTGTGGAGTTTCGGGAACTGCACAGTTGCCGAGGCGCAGAGGCTTTCATTAATGACGCACGGGAGGAGAGGCCCACGGATCCATCTCCCCGGAGGAGAAAACTCCTTGACAGGTGCCGAATGCACACTTAATAAGACACTTATTTGGGGTAAATGATCCTATGGATGATGTGTAATTAAGTCAAAAAGGTGTAGGCAATTAGCTATGCCCTTTAAATGGATGCGTAAATGGCGCCTATTCCACAAACGATGGGCGGTTCACGCGCTGCTGAACAGAGAGAACGTGTGCTGAGAGATCTACTGGCTGGAGAAGATGGCCACAGCATATGAGCCAGTTCAGAAGATCAAGAGCTCTTAAAACAGTCTGGAACAAACAAGCTCTCGTTGTGTACTTTCCTGTGCCTTCTTTACATCCGCTCTAATGTCCGAACACCTCTTTCTTTTTTGTTGCTGTTCAAATTGAGCAACTTTTTTCTTTCTCTGAGCCGACTACATTAACTGTCAGAGTGACTCCGCAACTCCATCAGTTTTTGATTGTTTCTCTCCACTGTGGCAGCAGGATTTGCCATGGTAGACTGGACAATAGGACACGCGAGGAGCATATTCCTCTGTATTCTTTTCAGGGTCTTTTATGGGAGGAACTGAGGCGGTATTTCTGCCTTGTGTGTCTGCACTTCATTTCGCACTCACTTTAGATCCATAAAAACAGGACGGTGCACGGGGTCAGGCGAGCACCGGTTTTAAACACAAGGCTCGTTGCCCTCACAACAAGCTGACATTTCTCAGCATCAAGGCAGAAAGTCTGGATAAAGTCTCATCAGCACCAATGCCCAGTGATGTCTCCTATACTAAATCAAGCATCTTTACACAGAAATGGTTGCGTAAACAGCAGCTTCCACCTCTACTCGACCATTCTGTTGGATCTATACACCCAGAGATGTATGTGCAGAACTTCTTTTAACTAGCAAATTAAAATAAAGGGTTAAAACTTTCAAAAAGACGCTTATCTTTACCTTTCTCCAGGCATCCTTATTGCAATCCTACTTTCTATTTCATCAGTTTCCCACTGTCAGCTATAATATAGCCTCACCCAAAGAAATGAGAAAGCCTCTTACTGCCCCAACCCTGTCCAGTCAGCCAAGATACTGCCAACACCATAACATGTGCAAAGACGCCATAGACTCAACTCGTGTATCGATATGTGTGTCCACACCCAAGCAACGCCGCTCTCACGCTCAGTATTACCACTTACATAGACCCATGTCAGTCCCCTGAACCCACACACACGCACACACACACACACACAAGGGCACTGTTGAGTCTATTCTGATCGAATGTGATCATAGCAAATAAGCTCTGTGGCACCGGCGAACCACAGCCTTTTCCTGCCAGTCCATGACATCACTGCGAGGTGAAAAGCACTATGGTCCACAAAGTAGGGTGAGAGAACTGAGTGACAAGTGGTTGCCATGGGAACTGTCAGTTTACCTCCTTGTTGCCAGAACAACAAGCAAGTTTCTCAGTGTTGCGAGTTAATATTGGATATTAAAAAAAAAAAAAAAAAAGACAGACGAATGCAGCTGTGGGAAGGGAAATTATGTCATGGAACCATACTCACACACATGCATGAGGAGACACTTGAACGCCATTTGCTAGCAAGGGCTAAATTTGCATAAACCCTCTAAATATCATGAAGGAATAACAGATTTCATTGTAGCAGCTCACTGCATGAGATCTAATCCTCTCATCTGATTCAAAGGAAAGATGATTTGAAGATGAAAGCGTTTTAATAGAGGCACTCAACTAATGCTCTCAGCAGGTTGTATCTGGATATAGAAACAGGGCACAAAAGGCTTCATTCACAGAAAAGGAGAGAGAGTTGTGGCTACAAGAGAAAAAGAGATCACTATGAAATGAAGGCAAATAGAAGTGCGTGCACATGTTCTTCTTACCCGCAACAGGGATTGGGACTCCTCTTTCGTGGCTCCTCCTTTCCCATCCTGTGCTCCTCCTCCGCCTCCACTCCCACCTCCTCCTCCGCCTGTGTACTGCTGAGGGGGGATCTGGCTCTGCTTCTCCCCTCCTCCTCCTCCACCCGTAGCAGTTCCTCCTTGCCTCCCTCCTCCATACAGCTTGGTATCTCCCAAAAACGACTTGGTGTCCCCCAGGTAAACCATGCTAGGTGAGGCCACGCCTCTTTTCTGCTGTGAGGCATCATGATTGGCTGAAACAAAAGACAGTGAGAGGGGGGAGGGGAAAAGAGAGGGACTCCCACTTCCTGCTCCTCTTTCAGGTCCCATTCGCTCCTTGGGCACCCAGAGTAAACCGTGGGCCTGCTCGCCCCCTCTTTCACCGGGTCCCCTCGTCTCCCCAAGAACCCAGCCCTTCCCCAGTTCTCTTTCTTTCTCCTCACGTCCCTCACTTTTTACCAACCCGCCTGCCTCCTCCCTGCCCCCTTCTGCCAATCGTCCCTCAGGCGGCGCGAGGGAGTAGAGAAGGCGTATGTCCCCCTTGCTCTCTTCCTTAATGGCTAAGGTGGAAGGAGCTGAGCAGCCATTGGCCGAGAGCGTCAGCGAAGGTGTCAGTGAAGTGGGCAACGAGCCTAATGAGGGAGAGGAGTCGTGGCAGTGGGCGGAGTTAAAATGGTCGAGGAGGGCTGACGAATCAGGAGCTGTGAAGTCACAGTGTCGACAACGGCAGCATGCGTGGACACGCCTGCAAAGAGGAAAAAAGGGAATTATTTTTCAATCAGGAAAGCTGAATTTGACTCACAGTGTAGCGCTAAAACGCGCAAACATAAATAATCTCATAATGTTGTGAGTCATACTGGTCCCGTGACTTTTTGTAAAATACATCCCATCACTGGGAGTCATCTCAACTCCAAATGAGTCACCCTGAAGTCATAACAGAAACACTGATGTGACTGGAAGCAGCACTCAAGACATAACTATGTTTAATTTCCACTTTAAGGCATTACTTAGCTCGTCTTTACACGTGTTCATTTAAAACGTAGAAGGCACTCATTTCCTTAGCCTGACAGTGAAAAGTGCAATACTCAGCTTGATTCCCTGTGACCGCTCAGGTATACGGTTTCACAGAGCTCGTGAACAAACACTGACTCAGTGTTCGGCCACATCACAGCGAATTGCTTAAAAAAAGGCGAGGAACATAAATGAATCTGAATGACAAGCACTGAATCCCCCATCAACAAACCACCTTCATTTCCTGTTGGCAAGGCCCTGAACGGCCATATATCCAGGACACGACATGAGAGCTTTTTCCTGGCCCGGGAAAGAAGTTGTGGTGCTTCTTGTGCGGGCCAACAAGCAAAATCAATAAACCATCTACAACATAAACTTGGACGGGTGTTTACAGTGGCCTTTGGAGGGCAACTAATTTCCATTTCCATTATAAGAACAACACTAACAAGAAGCTGCAACATACATGATGTCGGAGTTTAACTGAATTATAAAACTGCCTGTTAACACCCTTATTGGGATTATCGCAGTATTTATATTCACTGTAAAAGTGAGATTTGAAGTGGTTTTTACAAATGTTTTGCAAGGAAATGAAAAAAATTATTTATCCCACGGGGGAATGATGCAACTTGCAAGCATGTTAGCATGGGAATAAATCATGTTCCCTTGTCAAGACAGTCATTTTGGCTGATGTTGCCACATTGATTTGCTCTGTGCTTTCACTCTGAGAGAACCGTAATCCAACAGCAACAATCTGCACGTATTGTACATGCAGTACTTCTTCTTATGGTGGTTTCTAATAGCAACTAAAAAAGAATACACCCAGAAATATGGCACATAAGGCAAACAATACACAGGTTTATTTTTACATGCTTCCAGAGGCATCTGAGAGGTCTAAAAATCCACAGCAAATGGTAAAAGGAAGAAGTCTACCTTGAGTCTAGCTGACTAAAATTGTCTCCAGATGTAGAACAAAGACAAAGAGGCTTCTGTCTGTCATCAGCAGACACACACACACTCGTTCGCTCACTTCCTTGCTCCGTCACCTCTCTACACACGTTTATGATAAATGAACTTTGCATCAACATGAAGTGTTTCAGGCCAACTTTCCCCCGAACACTGTCAACAGCAGCATCTTTTTCACTGCCCCCCTCCCCTCAAGGAGAAGGATACTATATTGAGGTTTGAAGCATTAAATAATTAACTTTAAAGAAGAAGAAAAAAAAAAGACATCAAAGCAGTTTGAAGGCTTGGGGTGCTTTGCGCGAACCTTCAAAAAGACGCTGTTGCTCTCACCTGTTCTGTTTTTATTCTCCATTTGTTCAGTTTTTTTTTCTTTCTCTTCTTTCGAAGGGATTTGCAAATAAGCATCTAAACAGTCAGAGGTAATCCTTTGAAAAACAAAGTGGAGAACTGCAAAGCGAGGGTTTTAAAAAGAGATGCGCCGTCCAGGTTAATTCATTCCCACCTCCAGTTAAATTCTACACCGCTTTACACCAAGTCGAGAAACTGCGGCGCGTAAGAATGTACCGAGACCTCTTTTTGCATAAAGAATAAAGACCGCCACGGCTTCACGTTTTGTTTGCGTCCCACGTGTTGAAGTGTTCTTTTTATTGTGACGACTTCTGTGAAAACCAGGACAAACACATCTGCACAGGAGCTGCACATCTGCATAGCGACGCCTAACATAGAGCAGCTTCCTCGTCTCCTTCAACCCTGCCTTTACTAAAAAAAAAAGAAAGTGCGTCAGATGGACGGTCTTTGTTTGGGGTCACGGCCGTCACATCCTAAGGGTCACTGCAGACCTCACACACACATTCACGCTCACCGAGTGTGTGAGAATTGAAAACAGAGCGGGGCATCCCCTCACACGGAGCACTTCTGAAAGTGTAACCGATGGGTGTGGCCGTGTTTGCACACGCAGAATAACACATTGTTATTCCTCTCAAAGAGCTTTAACATCGTGCAGTTACACTGATGCACAGTCTGAGTCAGCACAAACTGTCCGAGACGAGTTGGTGAGTAAGAGCGTGTAGGTGTTAAAAGCATTTTAGCTCGTGACTTTTCTTTCTCCATTACACCACGGTCCTTTACTCTGAACATCATGTAATTAAATTCTATATTTTGTTGCTGAGAACTTCGGAATCCCTTTAAGCTCGGGCCAATTGTACTGGTAGTGTGAAAGTTTCTGGCTTCATTTTACTTTTATTTGATTTCAGCTCTGAGATTCAGAGCTTAGATTTTGTTAAGAACGTGAGTGGACTGTTAAATCCACTCCAAACTCTGCTTTGTCACCCCCTCTCCCTATTCTCTCCACTGGTTCCCTCTCTTGACTTTCAGTTTCTGTCTCCCTTCCATTCATCTTTTCTAAGCCTCCTTCACTCCATCCCAACCCTTGCTCTCTGTTCCTCCATCATCGACTCCATGTTTTCACCCTCAAATGATGCAAGCTTTTTAAATCTTTTACTCATTTGTGGCAGAGATCCTGCAAAAAGGACTCTTGTCAGTCTGTTGTGTGGGCAGGACAGAAAACTTCTGTGTGTGAGTTTGGTAATGAGCACACATCAAGAAGCATTTCAGATCTGCCGTCCAGATCAGAATTCTGAAATAGTGAAAAATATGTCACACAACTACCTCAAGCTCTGTGTATCTCTCTCTGGATCTATGACGTATTCAGCCCCAGCTTTCTCACACCACTCCTCTGACTTTCCCACCCTAATTCACTCGAGCTTTCTCTATCATTTGCTGGCTCTGTCATTGAAACGCCAGAGAACATGTGTGTGCGTTTCTCTGTCTGTCTGTGTCGACAACAAATTGGCTCTGGAGCCTCGTCTGGCCTGTTCTGACTTAGAGAGATCTGTGAAAGCAGGCTTATGACTTTCTAAGCAGGTAACCGCACACACAAACTGTACACGATCGTTTCCATTCGTGAGCTCACCTGATTTTACTTTCATGGACAGCTGTTAGTCAGGTGTGAATGCACCTGAGATGCAGATTTCGTCACTCGGACCTCATCAGGACGTCACTTTTCACCAGAGGGAACGCAATTGTATCCTGAGCAACAATGACTTAGCAATGAGTTCTGCACCACGTTTGATTCCCTCGACTGCTGGCCAACTGTATCAGTTTATCAGTGCATCATACTGCACTTTAAGGGGAATGACCGTGTAACTTATTTATTTAATCAGGATATCACTTATTGGTTTGGCCCCAGGCATGGCTTGCAGGCAATGGCTTGGCTCCAGTAGTCAACTGAGGTTTGGGGATGTTTGGTTTGAAAAACTGGACCTGCACACGACTGGACCTGTGAATCAGGCCTTTGCAAATGGTAATAATGTCAGCATTTATTTGCATATGGAGCGAGGAGTGAATGCTCCAGACGCATGTGGAGTTAATGGTAAATGGTGCCTTTTTAACCTTATCTAGGTTCTGTGAAGTGCTTCAAGATGCATCTCTCAATCACCCACACACACTCACTCCTGCAGCATTTCTTATTCTATACATATGTACTGTATATATACGCAGCACTTTAACTTTACAATGACACACATGAGCCCTCCGATGCCTATGCAGGGTTCAGCGAAGAGCACTTCAACACACAGAAGTGCCGGGGCTTCAGCCATCAATCCAACTGGAGGACCACCGCCAGCGAATGCATTCGAATGCGAGGTGTGGAAAAACAAACTATTCGCTTGTGACCGAATCGAGCGTGAACAGAGTCTTACTCCGTGACACCGGAGAGTAACAAAAATGACTAACTGAGATGGGTGAAGTTCCAGAGAGAGTCAACAGAAACCCAGTTCATTTGCATCTGGACAAAATAGAGAAAACCAGTGAAGCTCATTGCTGTTTTGGAGACTTCGGCGAAGTGCATTTCAAAGGGGCCTCGTATTCCGCTTCTCCCAGCATATGCTGTAGAGAAAAGCTTTATGCGAGACCAACACATGTCAGCATGTGGCCCACAGAAAATTACAGGCCAAGAAGTCCATGTGTTGATTTCACAGAACACAGTGTGGAAGTACTGCTACTGCAGCTATTTGATTATTTTAGAAAAAGCTCATCGCTGACAAACATGTTATCAAGGCTTTGTGGCCTCCAGCCATGAATGTCAAAATGACATCTACAAGTGTTCAAAGTGTAAACAATTCCTCAATGGTTGAAAGTTAAAAAAAAGAGAGAAAATAATTACAGGGCATCAAAGAACTAGAAATATTTGATTAACCTGTTGACTTTAAAATGGAATATTCTTCAGCAGCTGCTTTTTATTCCTGAACATTAAGTCACCGACTCCAACTGAAAAGTTACCTCTTTGGATGAGACTCAGATCCATGCAACTGACTGGAAACGCATGGCACAGTCAGAAAACTACTGCTTTCAGAGACAGTGAACAACTAAATGAGCCACTCTGATGCTAATCTTCCAGTTAGACAAGAAATCAGTTCATTTTCAAACTCCCACTCACCTGTAGTGTCTAAAAATCTCTTCTTCCACTTCTGTGATGAAGTGACACTTCGTACATGAGTACTCCCTCTCCTCTGCGCCGCCCCTCCCTCCATCCCTCTCCCCCCCAGCTTCCTCCTCGGCCTTGACGTGTGGGGGAGCCCCCTTAAGGTTGATCAGAGTGTGACAGCTTTCGTAATGTTGCAGCAACACGTCGATGTCAGTGGTGGCAAACGCACACTGGTCACACAAGTGGGTGACACCTGGGGGAAGCAAAAACAAACCAGAAGAGAGAGATTAAGAGAGGCAGGGAGACGTTTCAAAGGTTGGGTGAAGTAGTAGGTTGGCCGACGGCTAAATGCACATGTTTGAAAGAAATTAACGCCATGTGTTATTAATTTGCTGCGCGGTGACCTATGCCTTCAAATACCTTGTGTGACAACAGGATGTGCAGGGTTAGAGGGGTGAAAGGTGGAACCAGAAATCACACCGGGGTCACCTCTCGGGTTAGGAGGGGTCACACTGGGTGAGGTGGTGCCGGCAGGTTTTGAACTGATGGCATCCTGCTGTTTGGTGGACTGAGGAAACTTTGAACAGCATTTAGAGCAGGTGGACTTCCGACAAGCAAACGGATGGGAGACCTATTGAGACAAATGACACGGCGTTGAGTCAAACAGCGCTTTGGATGTTTGCATGCTTTATTTATTAGTGGAAATAAAGTGTCTATATGATGAAGGGGAAGTCAGCGACACCAGATTAAATGTGCATTATTAACAAAAGTCTAAATTGTTAAAACATCCTTTCTGCATTTTTAGCAGCTGCAACGGGACTGTTTGGCAGCTGGCATAAAGGAGGGCAGAGAGCGTGTGTGGGTAGATTGGGGGAAGCGAGGGAATTTTAATTAAGCAGGAAATTGGAACAATTAACTTTACACTCGTTCATATATTACATTATATTTTCATGTGCTTGCAAAAAGCCCTTTTTTTTTTTTTTTTTTTTACCCTCCCACTAATTGCCAAGTAAGCACCAAAACGACACACAAATTACCATTTCGATAATTCATTAATCTCACCTCCCCCAGGTGTTTGTTTGGCTGACAGAGGCCCTGAGGACAGTACATGCAGTGCTGAATGCAGCAGCGGTGAATGGAGTGGTTGTGCTGGTAGTGCAGCAGCAACGGAGCCACCACGATCACATCTGCACTGTGGGCCATCGAGTAGCGGAAGTCGCACAGCTGACAGTTGTAGCTGGTCACTACTGCTTCTGAGTCACTGTTGTTTGGGTCTCCTAGGAGCAGAAAAAAAAGAGAGAGAGAGTACATAAAACACCATGGGTCTAAACCAAAATGTAGAAATTCGAATGGGGTGATTTGTATATAATGTTTGAAGTAGTATCACAGTGTTTGGGGAATAAAAAGAGAGAAAAGGATGAAGCAGCATTCTACAGCTATATTAATCTTGCTCTCCTGTGGCTGCCAGACAGCGTTTAATACGACGTACGACCACGTTTCACTACAATTTCTCCCTTTCCGGTACCTTGGCTGGTGCTGGATGGGTTGGACAGCTGGTCTTTGCGACTTTTCGATGTCACGTGCTCTCGTTCTCCTCCATCTCTTCTTCCTTCCCTTTCCCTCTCTCTGTCCGTCCCGGCGGGAGTAGAACTGTTGGGGCTCACGGCGCCGCTCATTCTGTGTCTCTGTTCATAGTGCTCTAAAAGCTTTGCGGGACCCCCGGACCACTCGCAGCTCCAGCTACAGAATTTACACCAATAATACGTCTGCACGGCTCCTCCGCCGGCCTCCCCCGCCCAGCCCAGTGGATCCGAGCACGCTCTGACGGGGATGAAGTACCCGGCCAGGGAGTCGTCCTCGGCTCTCACCGCCACTCGCTCGGCCCCGTCTAAGATTTGACTTCTCCCCTTCAACTGGTTGTCGTGCGTCGCCACATTATTGTTGGCCAGCGAGGGTGTGGTTGGGGGAGTTTTGACTTTGTTGGGGTGCGAGGACAAGAAATGCTGCTCAAGTTCCAACGAGTTGCTGCCCATGTACGTGAAGTTGCAGAATTTGCAGCGGAAGTACTTAGTGTTCCCCTGGCAATCTGAAGTCTTGCGGCCAATTCCAATTAGAGTGCCGCCCAACGTCACCTGGTGAGGAGAAGAAAAGTGCAAAGCAACAAACTGAATTAGCAAACATCGCTGACATATGGTGGGAGGGAGCATACTCTGCTGGATCTTTATGACAACATCCCTCACTGAGCTGCTAAGGCTGGTTACTAATGTAAGAAATACAATAGAATGTGAAAGAAAAGTGACATTTCTGTGCTGTAACTAGTATGCAAAAGGAGTATCTAAGAAAAACTATATGTAAAGGCAATGATTTCTATTTTCCTTATGCAAGAGTTATTTGACAGGCAGATTTTAAAGGGCTGGGACAACGCTTTATATCCAAGGATTAACGTTTGAAAGAGTAATGGCATAACATATGTCTTCTTTTAGCATTACATACATAGACCGAGTGGGAAAGACGGTTTAAGTTGGTTTATTTCCACAGATTTCAACAAGAAAAATATGCTCTACCAGATGGGGAAGGAGGGCATCAAAGAATAAATCAGTTTATTCTTATTATTCAGGTCGTGATGCTCTGTAACTCGCAGCACTAAAGAACTTGCAGCTGAACAAAATGCACAAGAAGACTGCAGATATTTCTCTTTGACGAGAGGCACAAGGTCAGAGCAACACTCATCTGTTCAACTTTAGCAAACGTGTGAAGAGATGGAAAAAAGAAGCCCAGTGTAAAGATTGGAAACATATAGCTCAACTGGTTGAGCAGGCGTCCCGTGTACAGAGGCTGTGGTTGCTGCTCGATGCAGCTGGCAGGTCCCGGCCTTGCCCCCCCCCATCCTGTACACCTAATTTCAAATTAAGGCCACGAGTGCCCCAAAAAATGTAAAGAAAAAAAAATGTAAATAAGAAATTGCATAAATAAATGAATAAATATTCGACATCTTGGAAATCCTTTGATGTTTTCTATCTCGCAAGGCAGCTGGATTCAACATTTTAAGTCTTCATTTAAAAAGTACCAAAACAAGCGGAGAAATCCTTTAAAAAAAAACGGAAGCTTCAGAAGGAGCAGGAAACGTACCGTATTCATGACAAAAAGTTGGAACGAGAAAAAACGGAGCAACTCTGACGAGAATAAATCCCGAAGTTTAAATGAGTCATCTGTACGTCTGACGGTTCTCTGCCGAGACGAAGGCTAAAAAGCAAAGGGCAACTCGTTTCACTGAGCAAAAGCGAAAGGCGAGAGGGGAAGGACTAAAACAGGACAAGTTGAGGGAAGTGTGTCAGTCCAGAAAGAGAAGTGGGGAGAGGAAAAAGGTGCGCGGCGATTGAAAAGCCAATTGGAAAAAAAATTCAACACAGTCAAAAGGAGCAGAGCAGAGAAGTGGAAGGAGAGATAAAGAGAAGAAACGGAGAGCAAACAGACGAAAGGGAAGTTAATATTTCTGAGAACTGTTTCATTACACTTCCGAGCAGTTGATTAGAACTACTCTGCCTCTCACTCTCTCCTTTCTTTCCTCCTCCATCCCTGGCCCTGCCTCTCCTCATCTCATCCTTTCCCTACTCCTCTCCTCCTTGAGATTTTCTTTTTTCTTTTTCCAGGATCTCATTGGCTGACGGGGAATCTCGTCTCAGCAAATGACAACATGGAATTTTCCAAAACGTGGGCGGGAGACAGAAAAATGAAGCGAGGGATGGAGAGAATAGAGAGTCCTTTCATTCGAGTTTTTCTTTTTTTTTAATACTTTCACTTTTTCTTCATCGTGACTGTTTAAGCCCACTGGATTTTCTATTTCTGACTCTTGTGTTGCTCTTGACTACTATGGGTACGTGTGTTTCCGTGGCCATTATACGACTTACAGCTGGTTTAAATGAAATGAAGCTACTTGACTATTCCTCACACATACGTTTATTAAATCGCCTCGTTTAAACCTTTCATACAAAACCTTCCAGTTTCTGTTCCCGTTGCCTAAACCTAATCCAAGATCAGATCCAGATGTTGCTCAAACCGGAATAGCCCCGACGTACAAAAAGACAATCAAGGAAATGACTTTATGATGATTAAAGAGTTTATTTTTTAAATAAACTGAAAATATACCCACAGCACAAGTTGACAGGTGTTTAGTTAAATAACAATTTTGGAGATTGAAAGTTGACGTTAAATTCAAACTAAAGGAAAAACTATTTGTGGATTGTTGAGTATTTGACGAGTATGTTTGCCTGCACCTTTTGGAGATTTCAAAGTCATTTAAAAGGAAAACCATCCTTTCTGATGCTGGATACAAAAAAAAAAAAACAGGTGTTAATAGTAACGTTCATATTCAAAGTCAGACGGCTTAAAAAAGTCTGGATGGGATTCCAACAAAAAAAAAAAAACACGCGTTCCATCAACCTGTTAAAGGTTCTGTCTGATGCTTCAGCTGAAAAAGCAAATCAATGTTGAGTGAGGGTGTTGCGTGTTTTCTCCCCCCCCCCCGGGCCTAGTCTACAGCAGTTGATTTCACTGATTGGGACCCCCTGATTTAAAGTGCAGCCCAATTACTGAGGACATTTCCAGACCCTGATTGATTGGCTAATCTGTTGACGTCCAGACCACATGTGAAAATTACAGGCAGCTACTTAATGTGCTGTGCTGCTATATGATTACAAAGGAAGGTAACATTTATCTTGTAGAGGGAATTAGCTGAAAATCTGCCACATGCCCATCATTAACCTACATTTTCCAACCAGATCCTCGTCCTTCTTACGAAATTACAATGCGAGCGATCCGCAAAGCACTGACACCAATCAGGCATTTATCATTCTAACAGAGATGACATGATGCATGTGTGCGTTTGAGGGATTTAGGAAGCAGACGGTGTTGCGTGGCGTTGACACCTGTTCTCCAGGCGTCCTGCTCGTCTCCCTTTCTGTGTCACTCCATCTGTCAGTCTATGACATTTTAGAACCTGCAGCACTTTGCCCAAACAACACACAGACCTGCTCACTAAATTACTCTCAAACTCACAGCTTCATAATTACAGTGAGCTAAATCTGCCGTAGCTCGCTTTAGATCAAGGTTTCCAGTTGATACCGATCCCAACATTTCTGATGAGACGACGTCACACTGCTTCATGATGCCCCGTGAATGGAGTCCAGTTCGATTTCTGTTAGCTGGGAATAGCTTGAAACGGCGAGGACAGCAAAATAATCGCCACTGCTTGGTTCCTCAGTTAAAAAGCTTCACATATTTCACAAATGCAACTGATGAATATTTAGTGTATTTTCTAAGTCCTCATATTTTAAGATATTATGAGAGTAAATCCTCAAAATGCGAGTGCTGTTTTCCCGACTAAAACTTTTGATATTATCAAAAAGAACACTTGCACTTCCTTTCCACCCGCTGATGTGGAAACGGAAGATACTATCCCAAAAAGTTCCCCATCTGAAATGCATGCTCCCTGCGTCCAGAGGGAGCTAATTCAGACACAAAAATCCAGCCGAGTGCCATTACGACGACAAACATCCCTATGAAAGCACCAGTTTTATGACAAGATCCAGCCAACAGTGTAGCTTGTATCATAAAAAGACAGCAGCCTCTGTTTGTAAGGTATTCCCTCAAAGGTGCTGCGGGATTTTGAGTTTCTAGCAGTTGTGCTGACCCACTGAATATAGTTCTTATAATTCTTTCTTCACCCTTTCTTCCCTCCTTCCCTTGTTCGTATATAACATAGTTTAAAGAGCTGATGAGGTACCAAAAAGATGCTAAGAGCCGGTCAGTTTCCATTTCACCTTTCAGGCCTTGCTTTCAGGAAGCCAATTATCGATAACTTTATTCAGTTTTCTAAATCGCTCGGTTGGCAGTTTGACCTCTCTTTTGTGTGCTCGCATTTTCTTAGTCAGTAAAGTTTTTCTGCCGTGCACTGGTGTAATGATCAAACTGGCTTGGTAAAAAGAGAGGACTTAAGCACAAACGCATATCTTAAAGCTCTGGATCTGCATCTCTTGACCAGCACCTACCTGAACATCATAAGTTCCGTTCATCATGACTGTCCTGTGCTGCTGATTCTGTGCGTCGGGTCTCGTCTTCCCCAGCTCTTTGGTTTGGCTCCTCTGTCCCTGCCCTGCCTGTAAGTCTGATATCAGAGAAACAAGAAGGGCTCAGACCGACAGGAATACATCGACGAAGACAGCTAAAGGTACCTAAGGCAGAACATGCTGGAAAACTGTTGGATCAACCATCTACAAACTGTTGTTGCAAGTAACCCTGATTCTGAAGAACAGCCTTACCTTTCATCATAAGAAGGGAGAATCTGAGTCTGAACCAAATAACTACTCTAGTTTCTCCATGCTTTTGCTCACTATAAGCTTGATCAGTGACTGTGAACACTACTGCCTCTGACCTGGGAGAGTATAGCTATGGGTGGATTGATAACTTTATAGTTTAATAAGCCCCAAAACAAGTCAAAACCCGCGTTAAACAGACGGCTCGTTACCTAGATTTGTGTGTTGGGGAGCCATGTTGTGGAGGGCCAGGATGTGTGTGTCGAGGGCAGCATCCTGTCGTGTGCGGTTGTGCAGACCCAGGTGATACTTCCTAAAGTGCTTCACTAGGTCAGCGGGGTCGTTCCCATAGTAACCGTAACCGCACACATTGCACTTGAAGTCCTGGAGTTTGGGAGAAGGGCTGGAGGGCAGCGGAGGTGTGTCAGTTGTCGACTCCTCCCCTCCTTCCTGTCCGCGTAGGAGGAAGGGAGCAGAGGGGAGAGGTGGACTGAGATGATCTGCCTCCCGTCTGTCTCTGTGGCTCCTCTCGCCCTCCTCTACTCCCTTCTCCCCGTCCTCAGGCTCCGACTGACTCTCAGTCCTCTCGGCCGACGCTGCTCCTAATGGTTTTGCCCTCTCTCCTCCTCCCCTCCTCCCCCCTCGCTCCTCATTACTGTAGCGATCACCGACGGATGAGGGGGAGACAGAAGAGGAGATGCACTCGCTTTCTCCCTCCTCCTCCTCATCTCTGATGCGCTCAGAGGCTTCTGGTTCGGAGGGTCGGTTTATTCGGTCGGCCTCTGCTCCCACTCTCTCATCCTCCTCTCCTTCCTCTTCTTCTTCTCCTGTTGGCCTCCTCCCCTCTTCTTCCTCCTCCTCCTCACCTCCCACACTCCGGATAGGGGGATTCTTCTTCCGTACCATCTCTGAAAAGGTGACAAGAGACTTTGACTTTTCTTCGGTTGATCTTTACATTACTGTGTTTAGTTTCATTTTTGCATGAAGAGAAACTGGAGGAAAGAAGACACCAAAACATGCAAGGTGTCCTCAGAGCTGTAAAATACACACAAACATACAGTTCAGTTTTCAGAAAACAATGTGCACTCTGTCACAGGACAGCTTTGTTTCTATTTACAAACTCTGAAAGTTGAAAGCTGCGATGATTCTCCACCACAAATCCCATAAAAGCCCCAAAAAACAGACGTAACAAATGAGAATCCTGTCAGCCGTGAGAGACATTTCAGGAGGTATGCAGGATTTGGACGTTCCATCCCATGCATACCCGTCGTGCCATTTTTCCCCCTCAAACGAGGGAGGGAATCTTTTTATCTATGAAAACCATCCGTGAGAATCTTCAGCACGTGACCACATCAAAACAAAAACCATATCAGAGAGATTGAGACAGTGAGGGCGGGGGTGGGGGGTGGGGTGGAGGGGGGGGGGGGGGGGGTGGGGGGGGGGGGGGACAGGGAGAATGGCCAACTCAATACCACATCAAACCGAACACCCCATATCAGAAAGATGGATGAGGGGAGACTGCAGACGGCAATTCATCCCCTCCAGCAGTCCAAATTTCTCTTATTTTCGGATCTCTTTCCTTTGCCTTTCATTCATTTTCTAGCTCTCAAACTCCCCCCTTTCTCATCTCTCTCTCTCTCCATCTGCTTAACCTCCTTTCTTGGTTTCTTCTCTTTACTTTTCTTCTCTTTCCCTCCGCTTTTCTCTCTCATTCCATACCTCATTTTACTCGCCCTCCACCTGCTTATCTTCTTTAAACATCTCAACTCCTCGTCCTTTTCTTGAGTTCCTCGCTCACTTATGATGGTGGTAAAATGCACTCGTTTCATCTGCTCCATCGACCCTCTTTCACAACCAAGAACAACTGTTACAATCATTCAAGCAATTCCGTCAATAATTTGTTTTTCTTCTGCTCTCGCCCTCCCCATTTCGTTCCCCTTCTCCCAACACTCCCCCCCTCCCCCGTCCTTATAATCACTTTGCAAAGCCATCAAATAACCACCCATGTGTTTCATGTTAAACCATAATCTCTCTTTTGTTCGAAAAGAGAACAATTGTGGTTGCACTGTTCACAACAGTCGTGACAGGGAGAAGCTGCATGTGCTTTTTGTGAGGGCCTGTGCACGCGCGAGTGCGAGCGTGTTTATTTGTGGTCGCTCGGTTCATATTCGGTCGTAAACACAGTCAACCCGATGACCCATATTCTGCGTTTGAATGCGTGTGCGCCTTGGCTCGTAAACACAGTCGAGCCCAACAGACGCCTGATAGACGCCAAAACTGATCACTTTTAGATCAATGCAACATGGGGGGGGGGGGGTGAATGTGCGTGAGTTTCATTGGGTGAGAGTAATGCACGTTTGATGATCCACCTGCAGGAAAGATAGCATGTGTGCAAAAGCTGAGAGAATCTCTGTGGTAGCCAAAACCTGGTTGTTATTTGCTGATAGTGAGCTGCAAACATGTTCAGCAGGAGAGAAAGAACACGCAGTTACCGGCTCTACTGAAGAATATAAGTTAAAGGGAATGCACTCGAATCAGCCGGCAATCAAGATGACCATAAACAAACACATGCAGATTCACATAAACAGATTAAAAGGGGGCCGTATTTAAACAGCCTTGTAATGTTGTCAAGAGGATTAGAAAGGGAAAAGAAAAAAGGCGCAAAGAGAGCAAGAGCTGCTGCCGCTGTTGAATTCAATTTTCTCTCCATGGTCTTTGTAGTATTTTACAATTTTCTCTCCCCTCTTTCTCTCCACCATACAACTATTAAAATAAAGCAATTTATGTCTGCGAGGGCCCACGCCTAGACCAGCCCTGGCACCCGCTTCACATGTGTGTGCGTAGCAGGGAGTGAGTACAGGGAGCAGAGGAAAATCTCATCTGATGTTCACCACACCCAGTCAGAATTCATCATTCACTTACACACACACACACACACACACACACACACACAGTGGAAAACTACAGATCGTTGTGGTAAAGCGATGAAGCTGAAATCCCGACCTAAGAAGCACAGACTGACCTAAATGTCTTTCCATCTGCCCCGTGTGACTGCAGTAGGGACTCTGAAAAGTTCATAAAAGCAAAAATGACGGTAATAATTAGGTTTGTGAATGATTTTAGTGGCGCGTGAAATCAATACAACAGGAAGTGGTAAGAATCTTACTGTCATACGACATCTATTTGCAATAGGAGCCCTTTTTCTTCGGCATAGTTAGGATGCACTTGCATGAGGGCGGGAGGCAAAATGTGTTAAAAAGTGGCACAATGTGTTTTGGAGTGTATGCATCTGTACGTCTGTTCCTCAATGTCGCAGTGCAGCCTTTGTGTGCTTCAGGCTGTATACACAGACTGGAACCATTACTATCAACTACAATTAGGTGCAACCCACTACAACATGCTGCATAACAACTTCTGCTACTAGCTACAATTAGCCCCTATACACACCACAATGGCCTCAATACCACAGCGAAGACAAATGTGACAGCTAATCATTTCCATCAACTACAATTAGCCCCCGACGCCAATGAGGCTTTTATCTGAAAATGCCAATAATCGTCCCAAGACAGCTGCGGAAAGATCCGGCAGCGGCGGGGTATACATCAGTGAACGTGGTAAGTTGGGGGCCCTGTTTTGAGGGATTTCATTTTACTATGCTGACGGGTTTTTATGCAAATCTGATCCCACTGTCGAAATCAAGCATCAAGTAGAAGCGTGAAAAGGTTTTGTTGTCCCAGCAACAGTTTTTACAGCTGCTGGCAGAGGTGCAAATCACGTTAAACCTCAGATCAGACATTCCGAATATTCCTGTGAGGCAACTTTACCATCGATTGTGTGAAATATCAGAGCAAAATGAACCGGTGCTGCTTTCAGATTGCTCGACGGTGGGAGGTTTCTGCATCTGGAGCTACTGGGAAACCACCGTGTGCCGTGTTTGTTGTTTGTTGCAGTTCTTTCTCTCTCGCTTTTCTTCGTGAACCGCCCAAACCAGGTGGAGGTAGGCTCCTACTCTCCCTGACTCTCGAGGTTTGCTCCAGTTTTTTCCCCTCCACAGTCGCCAAGTTCTTTCTGAAAATGTCAATTCTGGCTTTCTCTCTGTGTAAGAAGCTCTCACATTACTTTCTTTTTTTTGAGCGGAAGCTGTATAAATCAGAATTGAGCTGGATAATATCTATCCATGAAACTAATCACTTAAAAAAAGCATGTGACTCAAACTGAGTAAAAACAGCTTCTCATTACGTTCATGTGTCTTATAAGAAACCAAAGGAGGTTTTTTTCTCATTTAGAGAACAATGTTAGATGCCACTAATGGAGAAAAACTGATTACTCGTACATCTCCATCACTTCACCCAGTGACTCCAAGCTAATTCTCTAAATGCATATTATTGAGTCACAGTAATGGATGGCTTTGATACTGACTCTCAACACATCCACACGCTTCTGCTGCCTCCAGATATCGCTGCTCTCCCCCTCCCCGTGGGACAGCTGCAGTTGGCATCTCCGTCTTTCATAAACACTGGATTAATGTGCAACACGTGAAAAAATAATGGTTCGGGCCAGGTCTCGTTGAACAGAAAGAGCTTTCCTTTCTGTTCCTTCTTGTGTCCTCCTGCCAGTTCATGCTATCCTCTCAATACTCGCCGTTTTTCTCGTCTTTTTCTTGTGGTGCCATCTCTTTTTGTCGTATTTCAACTTTCTTAAGATTTTAAAGAGTTCCATTCATGGATGAGGGGGGCAAAACAGCGACGAGGAGAAAGATTAAGCGTAGAGAGAAGTGAGAAGACGACTAAGTAGAATAAACATCCGAACACTGCCTTCACGAGGGGGAGATGAGGACAAAGAGGGCAGAAGCTGAAAGGGGAAGTTTTAGACAGAAAAAAACAAATATATCTGTTTTCTTTTTTTCTCTTTAGAAAGAAAGTTTGTCTTTGAGAGTGGATGGACAGAAATAGGTGGAAAGGAAGTGAGCTCACGAGGAGGGGAAATGGCAAGAAACAGAAAGCAGATAAGCTCCACTTGATAATAAGCATTCTTCTATGAAGTGGAGGACTTGACTATCATCAACTTAAACGCCTGAAGTGTACTATGAGTGGAGCGTTACACTGACAACACAACATCAATCTTCAAAGTTAACGTTGAACCCACAAAATCACTGTTCACTGTTGATTTCGAGCCCATTTTGGGCCTAAGTTGTGCAACACTGGAGACAAAAATCTGGTCAGAATTCCAGTTGATCGTTCCTCCAACGACCCGCGACGTTATGGCTGGTGGACGTAAACCGATTCCACAGCCAACGGTGACGTCCCAGGCTGTCGGAAACAATAAAACCGTCATCTCAGACGTTCGCTTCCAAAGATTTAGACGACATTACAGACAAATAAGCCACTGACAGTGATTGACTGTGTGGGATAGGAGAGGGAAAGTTGGCGGACAGAGGATTCCTGTTTTTGTGGGTTGCTAGTTAGAACTTGGAATTGATTTTACAGAGGCAGGAGTCTAATTGAAGGTAGGGAGGGGGCACTAGAAAGAAACAGAAGGAGGAAACGGACTCCACCTGCCATTTCAAGACTGGACGCTTTTAGTTGACTGGTAGGCCCCTAATCAATGCCAGAATCCCTACCTGCAAGCACACACACACACACACACACACACGGATCATCTGGTCTGTAGCAGGGGCCCAATCCACCCCTGCCATGCATCAAGTAAATCACACACATACGCATACTGACACACACTGACTCACATGCAGACACACTCTTAAAGAGTGCAGGACTCATTTGTAATGGGGTAAGAGCATGCAAAATATGTCATCTTAAATGTCAAATTTAATCAGAGGTTCATATTTCAATACCTCTCTCTCATTATGAGCCACCCTCCCACCTCTTCGTCACTCACACACACACACACACACACACACACCATCCCACACTGTGAACCCAACAAAGTCCTCCACTCCTCTCACTATCTGTTCATCTTTCATCCAACAATCTTTCGATTAATTATCTGTTTCCCTCCCTTATGGCTGCCTTCTCACTCTCCTCCTCTCTCCTCTCTTGACTTCTGCCCTTTTCCGAACACGTGCGTCGGTGTGCGCTTTAGGCTTCTAAAACAAACTGGTTTTCATCGTTCCAAATGACCGACAGGCACCGATGAAGGGAAGCGAATTCTGAAAAATTTACAACCAAATTACTTAGGATTCTGCCGGCGGTTCTCACGAACAGCAGAAAGTCCATTCAAGCCTTCCCCCATTGGGTTTTTGTGGAAAACATTTAAAAAGTTTATTCATAAAACTTCCACAAATAGCGAGAGCTGGGTTGACCCATGGAAAGACGCACCGAAACGGTTCGGTCTCCGGCTTCTGGGGTCTGCACGCACCATTAGCCGTCTCTCCTGTGGCAAATGCCGTGAGGCGCTTTGAATTGTCAACAGGACCAGCCCCAACATAAATACATCTTTATCATTTAGAGTCACGCTCAAATGATCTGTCACAGGCGCAAAAGGAAACAAAGATCACGAAACACACTGCACAGACCCCACAAACACTACCTTATCCGTTCAGAAGGTGGGGAACAAGCCCAGCCCCCACCCCATCTCAAAGACTTTATTAAAAGTCTATTAGCCGAGTCTGACCTCGAATAACTACTTTGGATTACTGCACCAGACAGGGCCTGGGAAGCGCTGCACTGTGTGTGTCTAATGCTCTGTAGGAGGGCAGTCTAACCCTCGAAGGAGTCAAAGCAGAACACAGGTTCCCAACGCAAGCAAAACGCGAGCGGCAAACTGCACAAGCTGGAGCATTTTGGGATTAAAACGTTTGTTCGAGCACGCCTCACAAGCGACTGACAAAACAGAGCACATTTGTCGCCAAATACCTTCAACCGGTCCATAAAATGAAACACAACGAGGTCTGGATTAGAGCTTTCAAGCTCAATTAACAACACACACACAGCCGAAAAGAGATGAAGCCCAACTCAGTCAGGAAACTTTTATCAGTATGACTCACTCAGCATGACACACACTTTTTTTGTTCACCTGAGCAGGCAAATATGAAAGCACGAACGCCCCACAGTCTATAAAAAATCATTTCGATAAATACGTCTCACAGGTGGGCGAGAGCTCCATAAAAACAGGTTACTCGCTCCTTTCTGGAGGAATCCGGATGAACACATTAGGCTGTTCACTTGTTCCTCTGCAAATATGTTGAGGTTAGCAGGTCAGAGTGAAAGACTTTCACCAAAACAATGAGTCCTGTGAACGCTCATTATTACAATCAGATACCTGCCAAAACGTTGGTGGTTCATTTTCCCCAACAGGATCCTAAACGGCGCTGAAATAAATCAGCATTATGGCCTCCACACATGCAGGGACACACATCTGCATCCAAAAAAAAACCCTCACACACACACACACCTGTGTTATTTCGTTCAGTTCAAATCACCAACAGTTATACACTTAACTTCATGCACAGAAAGGTCGTGTGTTCACATCTGCTTGGATTTCTGGGTCGTTTTGCCGGTTTTTTTTTATTCTTAAGTGAAATAATGAAACAGAATACACTCGCGCACACACAAGCGAACACTGTATATCTCCTCTGCTATTTCAATAATCTGTGACCTGAGAGTTTATAAGACTCAATAGTCTGGCCTCTGGAATGGCTGTCTGGATTTTAACTTACACACACACACACACACACACACACACTCATATACAGACACAGCTCCCCTGCTATGGTCCTTAGAGCATACTCTGTCTGTGTGTGCATGTGTGTGGGGAGCATACCATGTGTGTGTGGTCATGTCTTAGAAAGCTCCTTTTAAACGGATCTTTCTGTGTGATTCCTCCCCATCATCGGCGATGATGTCACCGTGACCACCTTTGTGACGGACAAACTTTGGTCGGCGGCGATCTGCGTCGCGCGTGTTTTTCTGCGCGTGAAATATCATCCGCCGCAAGAGGCCGAGTTTCACACGTGAGCGGAAAAGGCGCACATAGTTACAGACCGCGAGGAGTGTGTGCAATTAATTACTGTCGAGTGGCTGCCAGGAGACAGAGTCGGGCCGTGAGAGGGACCGAAATGGACATGAAGGGGAAAAAAACGCCAGTCAACAAAGAGAACTGCGATTTGTGAGTTTGGTGGAGATCAATAGCTTTAGTTCAAATATAGAGAAATAGAAACAATTTGTTCAAGATGGAGACACGATAACAAACACACACACACACACACACACACAATGCTCCAGCAGAGATTGAGAAAATAAATGCACAACTGTAATAATAAAACAAAATTTTTTGTAATAGGACCAATTAAAAAAAGCCCAAAGTCATTAAAGCATAGACGAATGCCCCATCAAAAGTCTTCCAATGAGCGTCAAAGGAAAACAAGCAGCTCCGAGCTGTAAAAATCAATAATTAAAATTTAACTTTAATTCAGTTTAATCGCCTTTGATCAAGTAACTGTTGAAATGACAAAAAGCATTTCTAAATAAGACATTATCTCTCGCTTTTATACGAGCCTGGTGGCGCAAGATAGGCTCAGAGGTAAGATGCATCTCTCTATTTTTTTTTACTAGGCCTAAACGTTGCTGTGAAAGTGAAGCCACGAGAAGACTGAGCTCACACTCTTCCCGCTGACTTTAAAAGGATTTAAAGTCGGTTTAACTGTCCAGATGCAGGTTGTCCAGCTCTTTGAGCCGTTTACCTGCGTTAGCCACCTCTTCCTCTGCATCTGGACGGGGTTCGAGGCGCTGCCGCCACCGCCGCTGATCGCCACAGGTGTCGACAGAGTGTTTTAGAAAAGAGAGATTGTGAAGATTTAGTACAACTCCCGAACGTGTGCACGCCTGAGAAGGATCACGAGACAGCAATGGGCGGGGAACAGGAGGATTGCCTCATCGCTGCAGGGACTCCACTGGTATGTTAGCCTGGCTTTTAGGTGAGATGTACGCAGTTGAAATGAGGACAGGTTTAGCCATCTTTTATTCAAGCTTGCTGTGTTTGTGTGACATAAAGGGCCGTAAATATCTTCCATAACAGCACATGTAATATAAGGTAATAACATCTTATTTTCCCACGAGCTTGCTCATGCTAATTAGCTATGTTAAAAGTTAAAAAACGCGTCACGTTAAAGGCTTTTTCAGGTGAAAAATGAAATATAAATACATTCTGTATTTCAATTAATTTTTAAACCAGTTTAAAAGTTTCATTTACTCACAGTAGACTTGGGGAAATGCTTAATTTCTGACAAAAGAGATGAAATCAACTCATTTTCTGTATGTTACACGGTCCAATCCCGCTTACTGTTGTGTGTCTGGGCAAAGAAACTTAAGATTCTCAATTTCAGTAGGAAATGTATCATTTGGTGCATTGGGCCGAATTTTCTGGTGAAATAGGTTGAAACTGAATCCTTTAAACATGAAAGAAGGATATTTCATACCTACATAGAAGTATTAAATTGAGGCCTTCAGAGCGCAGCTTGACAGTATGATGCAGAGCACACATGAGCAAAAAGTGCATCAAACGGTGTTTGCTAAATAATTAAAGGTCATCCACCAAATGCCTCATCAAAAGAGTTTTGCTTGAAAGCATCTGAGGGAGGAAAGGAGAGGAGAGAAAACGTCTCAGGTGATGTCAAAACCACAAGCCTGGGAAATATGAATATGATTCATAGATTAGCCCACAGCATCACACTGCACAGATTTTTTAATAACGGCTTCACGTAAACACGACCGCTCCGCTCTTTCAGATTCAAACACCCGAAGGACACACAAGGTATGATTTATACCTTATTTATAGGCGCTCTGATGGTCTGTGGCTGCGCTCCATGACAGAAAGATGGAGTCAGATTGGAACTGATTTACTATGAAACCAAGTTTACGTTCAGGCAGAGAAGGAACCCAAAAAAAAAACACACATGGTCCCAAACACAGCGGAGACACGCCGTTCCAAAGCTCCACTGTTCCCCCTCTGAATGTGTGGACTTTTAGAAAGAATATCCCGTGGAGCCGGAGAAACTGAGACAGCACAAAGATTCAAATTCAGATCAATCCAGCTTTTTTTAAACCAGGCTTTTACACCTTTCCACTTTTTCCTCCCCAACGAGACTTTCCAGATATCTGAGGCAGTGACAGAGAGCAGCCAGTGAATGCTGAAGAGTGGCAGATGCATCAAACAGAAGGGCAGAGCCAAGAGGAGAAGATGAAAGAATGAGACAAGGTGGTGTAGAAAGAGGCTCGTCACACTTCACAAAGAAAAGAGAGCGCCACATGGAAAAGGGAAAAAAAAAAGACTATCACACCTGAACACTTGTCTCCTCCCCTTCTCTTTTGCCGCTTTTTACCCTTTTATTCGCTCCTCACTACCATTTCTTCAACGAGTGTGAAAGTGTGGGTAGAGGCAGGGGTGTGTGTGTGTGTGTGTGTGTGTGTGTGTGTGTAACAGAGACCAGATAACTTCCTCTAAACTTCCTGTGATTAGAGCTGAGGGGTTGCTGGGGGACAACCAGGAAATTACACACACACACACACACACACTCTCAAACCGAGCCTCATTGAGCCTGAACAACAAACCAACACGATCTTCACTCTGTGAACTTTGAGCAACAAAGACAGAGAAGTTACATTTAGGTAGACCACTGGATGACTAAATAATGATTGTTCCTTGCAAATACGTCACATTACAAGACTCAGAAGCAGTTGATGCCACTAAACGCATGGTAAGATGTCTCTATTTGTATCCACGATGTACGACGCTATTATCAAGCCATAGAAGGACAGTTCAAAACGGTGCATGATGCCCTCTGATTCACTACAAGTAGGCAGCGGCCACAAGCAAATACGAAAAAAAAGGGAAGCGGGTGACAGCTCTGCCCAATATTTCACAATTAAAGCTGAGATTCAATCACTTCCTCACTCTGTGTGCATAAACTACATGGATATCTGTCTCTGCGTGTGTTCATTTTCAGTATTAACTTCTGTGTTTTCTCATAAACTTATTCTTGGGAGCAGACTCACCAGTTCACACACACAAACATGCATAAGCATGAGAAGGACACTAGGACAGTTCAGAAAGCCCCAGGGCTCAGTCTGAGCTTTCATTTCCTCTATCCTGGATAACAACTGACACAAACACACACACACACACACACACACGCAGATTTACATAAACAGAAAGTGCAGCGTTATGAGACTCTTCACCTGCCCAGAGGGACTACATAACTTTGCTTTGTAGGAATCAAAACCCTTAAAAGAAACTGAATGCATACTAATATGTTTGCCCAGGATGAAAATGGCACACAAAAAAACTATTTCTACGAAGAGCAAAAATGCTTCACAGCTATGGCTAACTAAGTGATACTGCCAGCAGTAAATTAGAATCACGCATAAGAAAACACAAGAAAAACACCGACTTTCTTGCATTTGGACCATTGGAAGGGGACTCCTGAAGCTTTGACATTCTTAGAACGGGGTCTGGATTGTCCGTCAAAGTCTGCAGGCGCTGACAGTTTCCTTTTTAAGTGTCGAGCTTTGCTTTGACCTCAGGCTTCTCCTTCGTTCTGTGAGAGAAGTTGCCACATTTTCACAAGATGGACTCCCCATCAGAAAACGTTCTCCTTCTCTCGGAAGCGATGTAAAAGTATCGAAAAGCTTTGTTGTGAAGAAGAAAAAAAGAGAAAGTTTCACTTGTGAGCTGCTCTGGCTTTTATTCCCTTAAATGTAGCTCTTTATCCTTCACACAGCCACAGACGAACTGATGTTTCCATCGCCTCACACAGTCGACTACAATCATTTCCTGGAGACTTTACAGAACCGTGAATGTCACTTGCCCCACACTCATGTGTTACCATTTGTTAAAGCTAAATCTGAGCCTACGCATCAAGACAAAGTCCATGTTTGCATCTTAAGAAAAATCATAATTTGTGCTAAGAGGGAAAAGTATATACACACACACAAACAAACACACAGACTGTAAGCTTTCCTGTGCTAGGGGAAGTTGCAGGTTGTTGCAACATCAGTATTTTAGATAAGAGCTCCTTAACACACACCCACAAAGGCACCGAAACGACACAACGCGACTTATTTATTCAGTTGAAGTGTTTTGTTTAGACTGATCATAAGTGGGCTTTAAATAATAACAGTATTTTATCTTAAAAAAAACAACTATTTTCATTGCAGAAGAGTTATCATTCACAAAGTGGAGCTGCTAAGCTGTCATCTGCATTACAGAGAAGTTCGCTTGCATGTAGAAGTGATGCAACGTTGTCACGTGGTTGCCTCCATGACAAAGATTAGTGAGAGATGTTAGGCAAACTCACCAATGTGATGTTTGTGAACTCAACTCTCAAAAGACCCGACATGCGGCGGGTGTCGTCAGGAGAGCCGAGCTCGTCTTACATCACGACGCAACGACAAAGCCTTTTCTCTCGCTGTGTTTGAGGAAATATTCCGACGACATTTGAGTCCTAAAAGTGTGTCACGGCGGCCCAGTGGTTAACCGTTGCCTCGAAGACGGACTCCTCCAGGCTCAAACGTTTGCTGAGGCCTTCCTGCGTGACGTTTGCATCTTCTCCCCCGTGCCTGTGCAGGATTTCACCCCCGGTGCAAAGACGTATAGAAATGTGTGTGTGTGTGTGTGTGTGTGCACAGTTGACTGTGTCAGCCCTGTCATGCGCTGGTTCTGCTTGGTGTAACCCAATGAGAGCTGGGACGGGCTCCGATCCCCCTGACCCTGAACAGAAAGGAGCGGGTACAGAGAATAAACAAAAGGATGATTCGTCACTGAGATCAGACCTCAGGGAAAATGACACTCTAACAGTCGTCAATATTAGATATCATTTAACCGACCGTGTATTGAAATGATTCTCGAAAACAAAATTGCCAATCAAACGTATTGATTTGACCTAAAATGACTGGGTTATTGCAGCCTTTGCCTCAAACTGCACGGATCGCACACGCCATACCAAGTGTGCCCCGATACCATCTAATTCTGCATTCTCAACGTGATAAACTGAAATCGATCAGCTGTGACCATCTGTCTCAGAGAGCTCGGGATGATTTCATGGAAGAGCGAGGAGCGGCGGCCTTTTGGAGCAGGATGAAGGCGGCGATTATTCAAGGAGGAGGGCTGCCTTGACACGAGTCCTCTGACTGAAATATCAACCGCGTGGCATCCAGCATTAATGGTGATTTTGCGGACCAGGCGCCAGCATCCCACCAGCAACGCACTTCAGATAATAACTTAAACAGGAGCAAGTAATGCCGTGTAAACAGTGGCGCCCCTGTAAATACCTGCTGCCGAAATTTGCTTTGACTTCAGTGTGCTACTTATCATACTCTGGCCTGAGGGCCCCCACATTCTTATCATACATTATTATTACAGCCTTGTCAAAAACAAGTTAAAAAAAGACATTTTTTGCCAAAACTAAGCTAAAAAAAGTGCCTTAAACTGAGCTTTCAATAATCACTTTACTTTAACTAACATTACTTTCCCTCTCAAATGGAGGAATTAGATCTCCAATGTGAAAGATAACAGCCTGTCAGCTAAAAGCAGCCATGTTTTCTAACCTGAAGGGCAGCACAATCTGTACAAATGATCTCCAAAGACACTTGTTCTCAGGAGGGTGTGACATCCAGCGTGTGTTCACGAGCGTCAGGTCTCTAACCGCTAACGTAGTCCCGTCTGAAAAGAAAGCAGCTCAGCACACCCTGCCCCGCCCGTTCTTATCGGCCTCTTTCAAGTTCCGTGATGAGGATAAATCATGCCGTCTCAGCCTATATCAGAACACCCTAAATAGGTCAAAGATTTGCCAGAGCTTCAGGTGTGGATCAGTAACAAGAGCAAAGGTATGTAAGGTTTCACACCCATCTAACTGCTGGTACACCCTCAAAAATCCACTTACACAGACACAAAATACATGAACGGACGCGCAAACACACACACACACACACACACACAGAGTTAAGTGCTTAAACCTTTCTCGATGATGCTACACCCTAAATCCTTTCATATCTCATTTCATATCCAGCTCCACCCTCCGTCCTTCCCTTCTTTTCATCTTTTCTTATCCTTCCCTCTCATCTCTCTCATCGACTCCTCTGATGAATGACAAAAAGAACGACGTGGCCCTGGTGAATGGCTTAAAACCTCTGCTTGCGTTTGGTTTTTACTGCAATTGATAACTGAGATAGTTGTCCGCATGTGAGCGATGATTCAACTCCCCAGGGTCACGACCACAGATAAGACTATTGTTGAATGTCAAATCCACCCGAGCATCAGTGGCTCAACATGACTGTTCCTCTGTACTGCAGCTGCCTTTGACCGTCTCCCTCACTCTCAGTCGCTGTAGTCTGTTTCGTGCAATATTTAGATTTAACACGACATTCCAGTAATGTATGAATGAAACCACGTGTCGGCCTACAATTCAAAAACCCGAAGGCTTGAAAATCAAACATTACAATCGGCCGTTTGGAAGATGACGTGATTTTCTCCGGGTACTCGGGCATCATCTGATCACCCAAAAATATGCCCATGAGGTGACGTTCTAGCTCCCCCAGGGACGAGTTGCAGCCTTGAATGGCTCTTTTGTGTTGGCCCTCCCATTCGTTGGGAACTTGAGGAGACAGCGATAACGTGAAAATACTGGACTGACATACGGTAACTGTAAGAGAAGTTGGAACATTAAGATTGTAACAATATCATCCCAAATTAAAAATGTGCCTCAAAACAAAAAACAACCTTCTGAGGGAAAATTTTCCTCCATTTTCCTCTGAGAAGTGTTTAATGAGTTCTGCTCAAATTCAGATTGTCAGTTTTGCCTTACTGACCCTGCACAGCCAACCTCTTCCAACACCGTGCGGCCTAGTTTATTCACTCCAACCCAGCTAATGGGAACCGGCCTCATTTGCATTTTCTTTTTATGCAACATTTCAATCGCTTAAAACTCATTTCACAACTGTTTGGAAACACAGCTAATGAAAACTGACGATAAATGCTGTTTGACTTGGGTTAAAGACACGTAGACCGACATTAGGAGCGCTAAAGAGAAAGAGATTAAGAAAGGCAGCCTGAAAAGGAAAAGACGGGACCAGAGAAAGGAGGACGGGATGCAAATTCATTGCCTTAAAAGCAGCTGCGAGTCAAAGAGCTCGCTGCGAATCAGACTGCGCACGTGCGCGCGTGTGCGTGCACTCTCACACCGAGATTGATGAATCTTTGCTTTGAACCTCCTTTGGATAGATACACGAATAAAAAGTGTTCAATTACTGTTCAATTACAGTGTGTGTCTGCGTGAGTGTGTGGAAGTGTGCAGGGAAAAGAAAGGCAGCATGAGACAGGAGGAGGGATGAGATTCTTTCCACCTATGTGTCATTTCCTCCCTCACACTCTTTTTCTGCAGTACCCCTTTATATTCTCACAGCATAATTCCTCCAAAGTGTCTCTTCACATGACTTGTTTTGTGTGAGCGACAGCCAAAGCAACGGATCCGGTTTACATGTGCTGTACTTGCCTAAATCATCGATCAGTTATCTGTTGGTTTGTTATCCTTTATTTTCATTTTGTCATATTTGTCCAACTGATTTTGGGAAAACTTTGGGAGACGCTGCTTCATCTCCATCCTTTTTATAGGCGTAATGTGCAGCCCAGACACCTCATGCGTCCCCTTCAGCTGAGTAAAGAAGAGGGTCAGGCTGATATTCCCACTGGTGGTTTCCACATTGGAAATATGTCTAGAGTTTATCAAGATATGGCAGCGATCAAGCACACAAGCCGAGGGTAGCAGGGAAAGGTGGTCGAGTGACTCAGGACTACAGCATCCTTCAATCGGAGGGCCGGGCTGTCTCCCGTGTGACCTGCTAAAGTGTCCTTGAGCAAAACGTCAAATCGCTACTATCCCCTGGGGTGCCGTTCTGTGGCGGGGCGGCAATCTATGTGGGGAGATGAAAAGAGAGATTTCTCCAGCAAGGATCAGTGGAGTATCAAAAAGAAAAGCCAGCAAGTTAAAGTCACCAGAGTTCCACGCCTCACCTCACCACAAAACACTCCGGTGGCAAATTATCTGCCTCCCCCTCCTTCTGTCTATGTGGCACTCTTTTCTCTTTCTGCCTTCCTCTTTCCCTCTCCTCCTGGCCTATTATGGACATCGCAAGAGAGTTGCTGTCAGGACGACTAAAGATTTGATTCACCGTCTGTCCCTGTCTCGGTGTGTGTGTGTGTGTGTGTGTGTGCTAGATAGCAGATAAGAGCCATATATAAACAGCACTTGAAAGCAGAAATGTAAATGTTTAGAAGTCACTGCAGAACACAGACCATATCAAGATACCAGAGAGGGTAAGAAAGAAAGAGAAGAGGAGATTAAAGCAGAGTTCACACCAGGAGAACAAGCAGACTGCAGACAAGACTCAAGTCGGATTCCAGCCATCAATAAGGCTTAGAGGAATTTAGCATCTCAAAGCTACACTTCTAGACTCTTTAATCTGTTGCCGTATGCACAAAGTTTTTAAAAAAAGACCGAAGAGAATGTGTGACGCACCTGGGTTGTTCAGGTCTTCACGTAAAGAAGAGCAATGACGTTTACTGACAGGTCAGTTCTCACACAGCTTGAGAGGTTTATTTTTGGGAAGTGTCTCTAATCAGATGGCGTGCATTTAAAAACATAAATGCGTGCACGCCGTCCTAAAGCAGTGCAACGACTACCAGAGGATACACTGTGATCTGGTGCTTTTTCAGCCAAAAGATAGCTCACAATGTTTCCCCTGCAACCACTTCTGCCAACGCCGTCTGGAACTAACACGCCCATCAGCACGCCGGCGCCATTGTTAAAAGAATAAATAAATCCAATAAACTCCAGCAGAGTTGATGAGGCTAAAAGTCACAAGGAAGAACGTTGTGGTTCGTCGTGTCAGCTCGCGTGTCATCAGTGTTCTGACTGAATACATGTTCATGAAAGCAATGTCACTGTGAGTCGGAGCCAATTCCATGAAGAACTTAGCATTAAAAAAAACAAAAGGCCGGCCATCCCTGCTTACTTCTAACTTTAGACAGTGATGTACGTTCTTTTCTCTTTATGTTTGACAAAAAGCCAGCACCCATTAGTCACCGATACATGGCACCTTAGTGTAATTGGTAGATGCACTTAAGCTTCTGATTCAACACCCACACAGAAACTGGAACAAACTTCATGAATCAAGCGCGTCAACTTTGATGCGACTGTGTCGCTGCTTGCAGATCATAGATGCATATTGGAGACAAATATGTGCTCGACTCTGCTGCTTTTGCAAGTAAATTTCACTACCTCTATAAGATGCGCGCTCGCTTACTCGAGAATCCTTGCAAGTGTGTGCTCGGTTGCACAACTGTGTGCTTTTGCATGTATGTGCATGCAAGCATGTCAGCCAGCGACTGAGTGATTGTTAGCAGAAGCTTGTTAACCTCAAAGTCATTACCACAGCTCCGAGGTTTATGCCAATTAGACAAAATAAACGACGAGCGAGGAATAAAACAGACAAATGAAAAATCAAGAGACGAGGGGGGGAAAAAGTGATTACTGGAGAAGAAATTTAAGTAATTATTTTCTCCTGGTTGAAAACAATACGTTGCCCTCAAGACAGATCTAAGTGGCAAAAGCAATGGCTGAGAAGAAAGTAATAATTGGAGAATAATAGAAAGAGATCATCAGAGTGAAACATCATATCAGGGCCATTAATTCCTCATACAAGTGGCACTCAAAGACTGTAGGGAAAGTTGACAAAGACCAGAGGAAAAACAAAGTCATAAGAGACAAGAGGAAGGAACAGTGGCAGCACCTGCGTGTATCAGCAGTGTGGATGTTTATCGAGTCCAAAATGCACCCTGATGTTGACGAGAGGGATCAATCGCTTCTGGGTTCAGTGACGGGGCGTAATCGAGAGTTTGCCGTTAGTCCTAAACTCAACCGAAACAAAACACCAAAATAAGACAAGCAGTAGAAGAAGAAGCAGCTTCTATGCTAACATTAAGGTGATGCTTCTGGGCGATATATATCGCAGAAGAAGATGACATCTGAACTCTGTCTGTTAGCAAAAGCATAAACCAGATAAAACGGTGGCCGAAAGCTGTCTCTGGAAAGTGCATCACTGATCTAAAACAACTAACATGACGACAGACGTTAACTGTTTTCCGCAACCTCATTGAACAACCCAACTAATCAATCAAGAATGAGCGACTTTGTGCTCCAAGTCCAAGAGAGGGAAGAGAAACATCAAATCTGTGGCAGCCTCAGACGTTTAGCTCTACAGACATGTTCAGTTGTGCAGAACCGTGTTGGAGAGCAGGCTCGACCTGCGCTCCTCAGTCAGATTAAAGTCCAGGTGGAAGATTCAACTAGCTTAAAAGCCATTAAGAGAGATTCCTGGACTTCAGTGGAGACTGAATCGTATGAAACATAAAGAACGTAAAGTCCTGAGGTGGGTCAATCAGACACTGGCATTGAAAAGATGAAGATTTTTTCAGTTGTCTTGATCTTTTTTTAAGAACTAAACTGACAAAGGAAAGCGGACTGATCTGACGGCTTATATTTGTTAATGAAACTGTTACTACGAGCAGCAGTGTAGTCATCTAAAGTCGCAAAGCATAGAAACCTTTCCCAATGCCCGGGAGAAATAATACTGTCACGGCATTAATTAAAGAGTATTTACCGAAAGATAAACCTGAGAAGAAGAAAAAAAAAAGAATCAAACAGGCACATAGATTGTTTATTTGATTAGAAAGGAGTCCCGTCTCCTGGCGCGTTTATTTCACCAGGAAACCAAACGGGTGAAACGTAATCTAATAAAATTGTGACGCGAGTTAAGATTCACAGCTCGGGCATGAACGAGTGAGAATGAAGAGGGGAGACATCCCTGATCTCATGTTGTCCCCCCTCCTCCCCTCCTTCCTCCCGTTTTCTCAGGACATTTTTTTTTTTCCCCTTTTGTTTTTACAGCTTCACTCTGGACAGCCCAGTCCACTGTACACACACACACACACACATCCATACGCACAAATACAAGAATCCTCACACACATACATGTTCCCATACACACAGACCCTTAAAGGGGCCTTTTTTCCACATTGGGCCATATGGTGCAGACAGGCGCACGGAAACCATTCTCTAAAAACAACACACAGTCCACGCTTAGAAAACTGCTACACACACACACATTTCCCCTCGCTGTCTCTCAGATACACACGTGCGCGCACATGCACACGCGTCAGACACTTAAAGCTGCTGAATGAATTGCCGCCTTGTTCTGTAGCGCACTAATGGCAAGCAACCTGCTATGGAGATTACCACACACACATGCATACACACGAAGAGGCTTAGCATTAAGCATTCTAGGGCACTTATCCATTAGAGAGGCTAGATATTTTTCTCCAGTCTAAAAGTAAGCATTCAACTTATAAATCTACTCCGCTAAGCACCTGGCTCGGATGTCCTCGAGAAGTTGAATCTCTCCAGCGCCGCAGGCTGGAGATGGACCGGTTACATCGGCCGATACGGCGGCTATTGTTTCACTCGTCTGGCATCGGACAACTGCGCTGTCAACATGATGTATCTATCAACAGCTGGCCGCTGAGCTCTGAAATACCAGCGAGAAATAGATGAGGTTTGGATTTTCTAACTAATCTAAAAAGTTGCAGGAAAACGCGTCTCATATCAGGAATTAGCAGCGGCTAACCACCGCCTGTTTAATAACACGGGGATAATTAACGGTGGGAGATTAGGCAGATTGATGAGTGTCGCGCCGTGACCTTTATGAAGCAGTGATCGCAATCAAAGCAGACGGTTTGAGATGTTCGTTTCTGTCTCGCCTGCAGAGTAAATAACGGCACGGCAAAGGGGATGACAAGTATGCCCCTCTGAGATTTCCAGTGAGAATTTAAAAACTGCACAAGCCTGCGAGGGAATCACCAAGAGTCAGATTTCAACCAAAGTGATCAGTCCTGAAGCCGAGCCCAAAAAAAGCAATGACATCTCCTCGAGTCCGCTTCCAGTCTCGTGTCTCCATTTCTACCTCTTACTTACTAAGTTGAAGAAACTGATGAATTTCTCACAATTCCAGCCACCTCAATTTACTGTGTTATTGCAAAAAGAAAGCAAAAAAAAAAAAAAAGGAAAAGAAAGATGTTTTCACAGCTGTATTTTCTCTGACAGTAGTTAAATCCATTTTGTTGCCAATTTGCTTTTATCCTCTCATAGCCGAAGACGCAGCAGGTCCTCCGATAATCTTAACAATGTGGAACTTATCATGTTCCATTACAGACAATTGGCCCTGAAAAGATTCAGGAGTCAGAATCAAGAGTGTTTGTTATTCCTGTCAAAAGCATCTGAGGGAGTCAAAGCGGCTGGAGACAAAAAACGTCCACTTTTTCAGGTTGATTTACTCAGCATTGATTGGGGGGGGGGGGGGGGGGGGATCAAATAAGTGGCTTCTGTAAGACACGATTCTATGAAAGAGAACAGTGGTACTCATCTCAGTGAATGGAAAACCAACAGGCAAGAAATGGTCCATAATTTACTGCAGCATCTCAACTGTACTCATATGTGGCAATGTTCCCAGTATATAGTCTACAGTAACAGTCATTTACATGTTAATTTAACTGTTTACTACTTAATGTACTCTTTGTCATGAACTGTTGTAGTGCTGCAGTCCAAACTAATACCATACCAGCATGAGGTATTATTCTGTGTTCTATCCAGCGAAAGTAGAAAGAAAAACGGTCATCCAACTCGCTCAGAAGCGTTCAAGTCAAAGAGATGTTTATAGCGAGACACAAACGTGTCTTACAGCTGGGAAAGGTAGTTAAGTTTTTGGCATCACTGGCACAAATTCCCGAATAATATTATAGCTTACTGTAATTAAAGCAGGCCAAGACAAAACTAGACTTGTGCACTTTGAAACAGCACTTTGCGGGTGACTGTGGGTCACCACTACATGCAAAATTCAAGCTATCTGATCAAGAATGAGCTACGCCAACTGGTGAATTTGATCCGGCATTGTTCATTGGCGTTCCACCTAAAATCTGTGTACGGACTGTGTTTATATTGCACGGATTGGTCAAAACTTGTGTTTATATTGCACGGAGCAAGGTTGATTTCCTCATCCAGAGGTTCTGCGTTCAAATTCATTGCAAAGGAGCATCCTGCGTTAGCCGTCATGACTTCAGCAAATAATGTATGGCTGCGTACAGACGTAGCACACAGAGCAGAGAAACTCGAAGTACATATTTGTTTCATATATTCTGTTGGCAGTTTCTTATTTTCCCATCCTTTTGACGATTTTCTGCCCCTATTTCTCCATAGACCGGCAGTCTCTCGGCACTGCTAACACAGTCAAAACAGCAGTCTGATGGGAAAAATCACTGCAGCGTGGTGACTGACTTGGTTGCATTTGGCTTTGGTGGGCACCTGGATGTGGGAAAACTACCAGTTGGAACTATCTCTGAGCCCCCGGCGACTCTGTTTTATTGTTCTGGCAAGTCGTTCTGTGGCTGCCAGGCACCCTGGCTGCTGTAGCTGGTCCTGCTGGCTTCTCGCTGCATCGCCATCGTTATCCACGAGCCCCTCAGCTCCCAGCAGCGCTGTCTGGATCATCCCGCATGGTGGTTCTGGTGCTGCCAGTCTGGCAGCATTATTTTCAGCCTCTGCTTTTTCTTATTTTTGGCTTTCTTTTCCATTTCACAAAATGGCGAGCCACGCATGGATTCTGACAGCAGCTGCAAAATGTGAAGCACTTCCTAAAACTCCACTGTGTATATTAAAATGTGTACTGATTGAACTTGTCCACACAATTCTGGTAATGTCAGGATCTATAAGTGAAAGTAACTCCACAGTGATACAGACGACTTTAGCAAGCGGCCGGGAAAGGCATGTCATGGCGATGACTAATACATGGTAAAAGACATGTCATATCAGCAAACCTCGCCTCCGGTTAAACCTAAAAAAAATCCCAGTGTGCCTTTTTGTCAGTATAAGCAGCCACAGCAAAGCTGACCAAGCAGTAGTTTCTGCATTTCACACAGGGCTGCGACTGCAGAGCGATTTCTCCTCCCAGAAAACACCAGCAGCAGTGCACAGCTGTATAGATCACCGGCATATGGATCAAATAAATACAGCCGGCGCAGAGCTTGTTAACACTTGTTCGCTTAGCTACAACACGAGCGTTCTGCAGCCAAACAAACAGCACGCACCCACATCTGTGCACACTCACAGGAGAACACGCATGGAAGTCGCATGCGCACCAACAGGATGGTCACGCACAGGAGAACACGCTTAAAACAGAAAAAAGCCACTATGTGATGGGTTTCTGCTGGAATGCTGGTCCACTACACAAACGTTTAAGAGAAAGTCTTCTGATAAGCATGAAGTTAGCGAGTGCCACGTAAAGCAGCTTTACTAGACTCATACAAGTCTGTAAAGCATTTGGTGTGTCTGAGTGCACCGACCTAACCAGTTCTTCTGTCAGCGTTGCTCAGATGTATCTGAGTCATATACTCTCACATACAACCAGGCTGGATTAAAGAGAGATCATGTAACTTCGAACCAATATTTGCACTTTTTCAGATACAACACGTATCATATGAAGCGTGACAGCAGAAAACACGTTAATCTCTACTCTATTTATTAGGCAACAGCTCACAATCCATCTTTAATTTGTGCCAAGATATGATCTTTAGAACAAACACATTTGCCTATTTTCACTGTGGTTGTGGAAACGAACGCAATTTCTGCTCGAATTTCACCCAGTCAGCATTTTGATGGGATTATCAAACCGAATGTTCCATTTATTCGAGAGTAATTATAGACTCCCTTGTTATGACAATACTAAACTGACTGATTACACATCACAGGGCGACTGAGAGGCAAATTTAGGCTGACGATGCTGAATTTAGGTCCAGCTCAGCTCGACGCTGAACCTAAACGTGAGCTCAGTCTAAATTGGAGCTTTGGGTCTTCTTTAACCAGGGTGAAGAAAAAAGCTGCAGTTAGCCGGGGAATTTTCTCAGGATTTAGAATGGGCGTGCACACAGGAACAATGCATCATGAATTTGACAGGATTTTCGCAACTCTTGATGCCAAAGTAAAGCTGTTCTTGACAGACCAGGTTTTTCTCGACTTGGATAAACTTCTTAACAATGTTTTGAAAGGTTTACAGAAGCTTAAAGCTAATCATTATGGGATGTCACCTGCATACAACTGAGAGGCGACTTCTGCGTGGGAGCCAATGCCAATGTTTTTGGCATAAAGTAGTACAACTGACGCTGACAACATATTCACATTTCTGTGAAATACCGAAGACAATTAGAAGCTTTTGAAACGCTGTAGACGTCTTCAGGAATCCTTTCCTGGGTCTGTCTCCAGGTTTTACTCTCTTGAGCAGCACGTTCGTTACATCAGAACAGATTCCAATTAGGCGTTTCCGTCTGCCCAAATGTTAGCTTTTGAAGCTAACTGCTGATAAACTTTACATAATATACACTGGTGGTCATCCCATCTTTAATCCAAGTTATTACAGCCGACGCCATCAATTAACAGCTAAATGGAGACTCTGTCCTGCTCATTAATTTGTAATGTCAAACTGATTTAGAGCCCTGCTAAGTGTTAACTGAAAACAGGCCAAAAGCACTTCACCGTGAAGAGAGAGTGAGATAATACAGTGTGATGACACAGCCATTGTTTTCGTTGCCTATATTCTGTTCTTATTAAAATGTGGGGCACAAGCAGACACCGTCAGCTGTTCAAACAAAAGCTCCTGCAGAGGATGAACGCACATCTGTCACTTTGATCTTTGATTAATCCTGTGTCCTTTAAACCAGTCGATCAGCAACACGCCAACAAATTAAGTCATTAATAGCCGTGACAGCCGGCACCACCTCCATTATGAATCTCTCTTCTTCACAATTAATGGGCCTTAATTGGAATTAATTAGAACTATTTTGTTGTTTGGGATTTCAGAGACAGAGAGACAGACCTGCTGTGCGCGCGCACGTAATAGACCGCCGTGCAGGATGATGTATGGGAACGTCTCGCTGTCCCGCACACACACACACACACGGGCACACGGACACAAAGGTTGTGTGTGCAAACTAACAGCAGCGCACCCTGCTGTAAAGTAGCAAAGAGATGAGGTCATCCCACTCACAATGAGCTACCTTCTGACCTATTTTGCGCATATAGGTCAACAAGTAGTTTTTTGCGTGTTCGCACGTCTACTGAGCCGGGGCTCTGTTCTCACTTTTCATGCCGACAAAAGAGCCGGGCCGACACAAACCCGGCGCCAAGATTACATGAAGGAACGGAGAACGTTCTACTGACAGACGGAGAGAAGGAGCGCACTGGGACTCGCTGCCTCGGAGGAGCATAACTTATTTGTGGGCTACTACATCACAGGAACAATCTTCTGAATGTTTCAGTTTGTGTGCAGCATAACCGTCAAAACTGTCCTGCGGGACTGACTGAACCGTCTCATCTCTGCGTTCCTTAGTTTTACACAAGTCTGGAAAAAAAAGAACAGAAAGCCACCCAAATCGACTACTAATACCAGCACATCAAAGATACCACAACACACACACACACACACACACACACACACACAGGACTGCATCCATGAACATGTGTATACACATCCGAAGGCATGCAGATATTCAAACACACGGGCATAGTTGGACACACACAATCAGAAACCACGTCTAAAAGCATCACGCAGCTCAAAGCATTCTGATGCTGAATAACATCACCATGCAAAGCCGCTACACCACATAATGAAAAACAAACACACACACACTATCAGAGACACACATTTGCTCGCACTCAAGGAGCCAAGAGGAGCGGAGTGTTTACTGACATATGGATGGAAAATTCTCAGTCCTGAGGAGCATCTCGAGGCTAACGTGAGTGACTCTGCATCAACGCAGCGACGCAAGATGAGTGGAGAATTTCAAAATCGCAGCATATGAGCGATAGTTGGCGAATTTCGGGTGGCAGCAACACCGAAGAAGAAGCAACGCAGAGAGGGAACATCCCGCTGACATCACAGCGATGTTTTGGTGATCCGCAGAGGGAGTGAGCTAAAAACATCTGACATCTGGACTCGCATTAAAAAAAAAATGTATTAACTCAGAGCGTGAACTTGATAAAATGCAGTAATACAACTGATGTGAGGAGCCATGTTTACAGTTTTCTGCTCCGACCAGGCGTCTGAAACCTGGAGGTACAAACCCAGCTTCCACTAATCAGTCAGAAACTAATGAGGAGCTGTTGACTTTGTGCTCCAAATCTAAGCGAGGGAGGGGAATCGTGAAATCTTTGACAGCTTTTAGAGCTGAAGGTCAACGGACATTTTCAGTTGCAGAGAACCTGCCAGCTGTTGGATGTTCTGGTAATTCCCAACAGAACCAGTTCCACCTTCCCTCTGAAGCCAAATCAGATCAGATAAACGATTAAATGAGGAAAGCTCCCTGAATGGTACCAGAATATAAGATCTGTGGACTTCAGAGGCGACTGATACTGATTGTGTTACACACAGTATAGTACTGAGGTGGGTCTGTCAGATGCAGACTTTTACATTCAGGACAGAACTAAATACATAAAATAACTAGAATAGAAAATAGAAATAGAAATAGAAATAGAAATAGAAAAGTAAATTCACACTGGTACGACTGCTTGTATCCACAAATAAGAAGATAGGTGTGAAAGTAATGTAGTCACATAGTGATCTAAAGAAGAAATAACACTGAGATTCAATTTAATACTTTCTGTATCCCAGAGGGAAAGGAAGTTGTTTCATTTTTAGTTAAAAATCTAGAATTTCATCTGAAGGAGCTGCTCTCCTGGCACGATCCCCATAAAAGAAAATCGATGTGCATATTCAGATGTCTCAAACTGTTAATGAGCCAACTGTAGTCTAATTGTGAGCCAAGCAGGAAAAAATCCACAGCTCCAGCAGACAAATAATTAATATAAACACGAATTCATACAAACGGTCCAAAACTCACAGAAAAAGCGATCAAAAACAGACACCCAAGTGTTGTCCATTAACCTCCATGCTCTCCCAATTAAACCCGGTTTCATCAGGTTACTTTAAAAACCCGCCACGTTTTCCCACCCTAGAACAGCCTTGCTGGTAGTCTTTAGGATGATCTGGTATCATCAGTAATGTGTCTGACTTTTGGCGCAGCATAACCATCATCCGACTGGATGGAAATCTGACACACGACACGTCCTCTGCAGAACACAGTATCCCAGATACTTCAGGAACCAAGAGAAGAACCAACAGAAACAACAAGAAGTGCGTCTGTGAGGGTTAAACACTGTAAAACACTTTATTTCAATTTCAATGCGTTGGTGGCAGTTTAGCTGACTCTGATGCACAGCGTTGCATTAGTCCAAATCCAGCTAAATACGGAGGTGTTGGGATCATATGCAAACTCACGTTCTGCCTCTGAAACAGCCTCACCCACACACACACACACACACACACTGATGGAGAGCTGAGTAAAAGCTCCGAATATTCAAACCAAATTATGCCCAAACTAGCTCTTGATTTACATACACACTTCGCTGTCGACAAGTCGGAGCATTAAAACAGAAACAATAGACAACACTATAATTATGATGTACTCCACACCACAAACCACTGCAGCTTTGCTCTCACACTTACATAATAACCTCAACTGTACATGTTTGCATTTCCTGTAGTACAACAACCTGCATACAAGTCACTGGATTGTTAAACGTGTGCAGCACCAATACTTAAGACATCTCCAACAAAGTTGAGCATTTAACTGAAGAGGACAGAAATGTTCAGTATTTCACCATCATTTTGTCCCTTTAAATCAGCAGTTTATGCAGAAATGTTGCCTTCTGCACTTCCTTGCAGCTTACTCGTATCTTATCCAAACTGCAGGCAGCATTCTGTAGAGGGAAGCGTCACGGTCTGCAAATCTAAATCATTTTACTCTCAACAATTCCATATTTTGTCAGAGCATTTCATGTTAGCCGATAAACTCACCGAGCTCCCACTTGGAAACTTTTCCTGGGTGTGAGAAACTAAAGAGCTCTGCTAATGAAGTTCAGTGCACTGGAATGCAAATGTCTGCCTATGAGTCAAGTGTTCTACTGTACAACGTCAGAGACCATCTTTGGCTTTTTCTCAACGTGAACCTCGAGCCGCACCGAATGCAAACAGTTTTCCACCTTCACACGCAGCTCCACGCGAGACCACGGCGTACTGATAGCAGCTCGAGGCAAAGCCAAGTCATTTCCTCCGACCGTGATGACTAAGAGAAAGCTCTTTCATAATGCTTTGTTGCTCTGCATAACAAAAGAAGACATTTCATCAGCAGTCATTTGGAAAATCTCTCTCCTACGCACGCTTTTCGGTGGGACCGGCGAACCGCGGCGGCAGAGTTGAGCGTCGGAACCTTTTTTCTTTTCTTTCTTTCAGCTTTAAAAATGACGCAAGCGCTTTCGTGTTTGTTGTAGACGTTTAAACAAAATTGCTTGATGAACGAGAAAAAAACACGTTCGTGCCCATGCAAAAACACACACACACTCACACACACACACACACCAAACACATACAAAAAAAATAAGTTTTCACTGCACTCTGAATCTATTACAATGCAAAAAATAATACTGATAGAGCGCAAGGTAAGGTAAGGTAATGCTGAACACATTCATTTTAATATTCAAATATATTTATATTTTGCACTTAAAAGCACCGATTAAACAGCAGATTTAAAATGTTCTCTCATTATTTTGTACTTTATTTTTCCCCCCACAATTAAGGCCATAAATCTGTGGCAGTCGCCACATAAGTAAACAATCGCTCTGAGGGATTAATGATGAAAAATGGCTGGATTAACGCATGTATCGCCTACCTCTGCTGATCATCAGGTTATACAAACATTATGGCTGACTCCCGGCTTTGGCATCAGCTCTGTTTAAGCAGCTCGATTCAACCCCACACCGCAACGGCCCGTCCAGCAGCGCAGCTCGGCTCCGGGCCCTCTGTACTCCACAACAAAGTAATGGAAAGCAGAGACCAGGTGTCAGCCCCGGCAACTAGTATCCCTCCATTTCTGCGGGTGCACGTAACTCCTCACAGGCTCGTGAACGCCGGAGCATAAAATGTCCCGCTTCTTTGACGTGTGTTTCAAAAGGTCCTCCGCTACGAGGAGCATCGGCCACCTCGGGTCCGGGGCTCTTCTGCTCAACAGCTGGGCTTTAAAGCTTTAGGTTCAATCAAAGGTTTTGTAGATCCATGTAAGAAATGTTTTTCAGGATGCCCGTCTTGCTGTCCTGCCGTTCCTTTTTTGTTAAAAATCTTTTTTCAGCTGTGGTTTAGGGTCTCGGGTTACAGTTGTCACCTCTGCAACCTGGGAGGGAAAAAAAGAAAAGAAGAAGAAGACCAAAAAGAAGTTTAGCGCACGTTATGCAACATTTACTGGAGAAAATTTGAGCCTACAGCATTTCTTCTTTATTTTAGATTCATCAAATTGAATCAATGATGTACCTAACAAACATGGGAGTGCCCTGCTGAGACTTCCAACATCTCTAAATGTACAAATCTTTTTTTAATTAGATTTAACAGATAAGCGCAAATAACCGCCGTTTCCATCACAAGTCAAGAAAATCTCTTTAAAACCTTAAAAAACAGCATTTTCTTAGATTTCTACTAAATCTAGGCCCCCGAAAATAGGTGAAAATGTTAAATGTGTGCCTTCTTAAACGCATTGCGCTCGGTGTATCAACACGAAGCAACTGTGCCCGACACATCGCCAACGCGTTGGTGAGCTTCACGGTCGGCTGGAATAGTTTGGAAGAAGCTTTCGGGCCAGAGTTGCCGTTTAACTGGTGTCTACAAAAAAAAAAAAAAAAAAAAAAGCAGCTCCAGCCTGCAGCAGCAGCAGCCGGTGGCAACAGAACCCAGTGTTTCCAACTTCTCTACAAGTTAGTATTCGCACAATTTCACTGCTGATCGCTGCGAGGATCAGAACAAGGCGGTTATAGATGAGTAATATCCAGAGATTTCCATATCATATTTCCAGTGGCTGCAACCGTTGACAATTATGTTCCCATTTTTTCTGTTATCCTACCATTAAAAGTTAGACTCTTCGGTTCTCAGTTCCCCCTTTTGTTGCCTCAACCACAAAAATTACCCCACCCCTCCCTCCCTCCCTCTCTCTCTCTCTCTGCCACCCCTTCTTCTTCTTCTTCTTCTTCTTTCCATCCATCCGGCCTCTGCCTCTTACCACAAATCTAAATCCGAGTGCGTATTTATCCTCAGCCAGCTTCCTTGGGACAGGGACGCACATGTAGGTGTGTGTATTCAGAAGCACAATTTTACAGTCTCCTGTTTGAAGTTTACGCATGACGCGCAGCAGGATTACCTGCTCGGTGCTTCACCTGTGGGCCCGACCACATCCACATGCAGGTCGAACTCTATTTGGAGTACAGACAGAAGAGGAACACACTGGGACCGGAGCGCGTCGTTTTGAGACAAAAAAAGAAAAAGAAAATGGATATCTGCTTTTTCAAAGAGACAAAAAGGATCGCAGGCATAAGAAGGAGAGCACATTATGAGTCATTACTGAAATTATGAGTCATTTCACGAGGTTCTCACATAAGAAAAAAAAGAGTCGTGCCATCAGAGATAAAAACATGTTTTTGAGAACAGAGAAATAAACATCTTTCAGGTGGATATTTGGAGCAAAACCGTCCCACGTCCCCAGGTAACCTTAGAAGCAAAATGAGCCAGCCCAACGTCACGTCTACGAGGAATAAAAAGCAAAACTACAGACGCAAAAAGATCGGACCATTTTTCCAGGCTGTAATATCCCGATTGAGAAGTTGCGCGTACAAGCGTCCCGCTGTTTCAAGACTAACCACAGAATAGTAATATAAGCTATTAGAGCAGGGAGAGAGAGAGCGAGAGAATGTTTTCTTAAAACAGTGAAACGAAAGCAGAAAGACGAAAAGCCGAGAACAACTTACTCATTAGCAGCACTCACAACAAGAAAAGAAAAGGGAGAGAAGAGTTTTCTTCATCTGAAAAAGTGAGTGGAACTAAATATTTCTGACTCAGTCCAACTCCTGCTTACTCATTCCCTCAATCACCATCTTTCAGTCTCTCTCTTTTTATTTCTGTTTTTTTCCCCTTTATTTCTCCACAATGACTTATCGCGTGTTTTTTCTCCTTCTCTCACTAATGTAACTCCCATTTTCACATCTCACGTCCCTCAGCTTTAAACCTTCTGTCTCGCGTCTCCTCCCTCTCTGTCTTTCCCATCAATCCATCACTGAGCTCTCTGTCATTTTCAAATACTTCTTCCGTCTGTTTTTCCAACTGTCATTGTGGGTGAGATCCCCCCCCCCCCCCCCCCCCTCCCCCACGTCCCCCCCCCACCACCACCACAGCCACCACCCCCTGCGCTCAGACCCCCCTCCGTGAGTGTGTGTGGTCCGGTCCGACTATAGACCGTTACATTGTCCCAGACAGGTTGGACTGCGCCACTGGCCTGCAGACGAGGGGGGAGGAGGAGAGCGAGGGAGGTGGAGAGCGGGGGTTCCTAGGGAATGTTTGTTTTTCTGTTTCCAATTTGGTCCAGCCCGAGGAACTCCACACTCCGCTCTGTCTCAAACACACCATTCATGACGGCCTGACGTACATGATTACACACAAACACCCACTCAGTTACTCTCAGCGCGCTCCCAAGCGCACACGCACATGCGCATGCACGTCCCCACACACGCCAAGCAGCCTCGCTGCCTCCTGAACACACATAAACATACATGTATATACATGTGCGCAAGCAACGCCGCACACACACGGCCCTCTAATTGATTCTAAATAATCTAAACCATGCAACAAGAGCCCTTTAATCTTCCTTTGTTCTCGTCTTTTATTGTGTTCTGATTTGCTATTGCTAATGCCATTCCAAATGACATGGCGGTCAAACTAATTATGCTTGTTTCTCCTTCCTTTTTTTTCCTCTCCGTCCTCAGGAAAATGATTGTCTTTGAAAGGCCTTTTTGATGTGTCTCGCTGCATTTTCAGATGTTATGTAGAAAGAGTTAAGGTCCATGTTCCACCACTTAAGAGCACAGAGGGTACATTGTTTCAAACTCAACTAAACTGTTCCATCTGAGTTGGATCATTTTGGCAGTTTTATTGCATGGATTTTTTTTTTTTTTTAAATGTATTTACGGGTTTATTCATAAAGGGCGAGCGAATATAAAAACGGGTACAGAAGCACGGGATGAACTGTACGTGTGTTTATAGCCAGAACCTCATCTCAGCGCAGGTCCCTTAATGGGCATCGATGGATGAAGCTGTCATTATGTTGTACAGTCAACCTACAAGTGGACAGACAGACAGACAGACAGACAGACAGGTGTAATGTTCTGCTCATTCTTTTAATTAAGAATTTTGTTCCAAATTAGAACAATCTGACTCCATTTGGCTCCATTTGGATAGAGAGAAAACCAATAGAGAGAAAACCAATGGTGAAAATGTTTTTTTTTTTCCTTTTCTGTTGCTTTCATTCCTAAAACAGCTAGAAAACGGATCCGTGTAATGTTGTTTACTTTTAAAACCGTGGAGACGTTGTTCATTGGCTTTGACTGCTTTTCATGTTTGAAATGTCAAGTGCAGGATAGCTGAAGTGAAGTTGCAACCCAACTTTGTTTACTCTGGAAACACAAGCAGAAAAGCTAATGGAGCGCTCCTTTTGCTGTCAACTCGTCACGACTGCAACGTGGATTAAACATTAAGCTGATGGGACGTTAAAAGGCAGGCAAACGCAACCGGAAAAGGACGTTCCGCATTCCCGATTTAAACAGAATTTGAAATCCCGAGAAGCACTGAAATGCTAAAAGGATGAGGTTGGAATTTAAATCACTGCTTAAAAAATTAAAACTATCAGCCCTTTCATATCAGATACAACACACATTTTTATCCTTTTAAGACCAAATGTGATGCTGAGGAAACTGTAAAACTAGGTTTCCTGATTGTGGACGATATCCTGATGATTCCTGTTAGGATCCCACTGGCATTGGATCCTGGCTGGTCTAAATGCCTGGAGTGTCATTCGTGATGAGAGCCACAGCTGTTATCCGCTGGGCTGAAAGCTCCTTGAGATAACTTCAAAATAACAATGAATGCATTTCCCACAATGCACGTCACCACCCTTGTTTGTTTTTTTGGCAAATTGCGAAGTCTTTCATCGAGATCTAAAGGCAGATGGAGAATTACCCAAACATTAAAACCCTTTCCTAAAGGGATAGAATTAGGGATAGGGATAGAGTTAAACTATAAGATAAACTGCCGCATTACCTTCGGGGTGCTCCAGTCGAGAGCTTTTGGGCCCGATCGCCAATTACTGATCGCAGGTAGCAATATCAGCATTGGCATCAGTATATAAGTATTCAACTAACTGATGAGAAGCTGCGATGACTTGACAGCAGCTGATTTACCATGAGGCCACATATTCATCAAAACACCTGCCTGTTGAACAGACTGTTCCTGGTTATCGGGAAGAGCTCGGAGCTAAATGACAACAACATATCAAGGTAAAGTGAATCAACGATGCCACGCCTCGCGGTTTGGTGGAGTCTGCCTGCCGCTTGCGGCGCTGACACTATCGGGTGAGAGCGAGGGTTTTTTTTTTTTTGGTCGGTTTACATTATTTAGTTGATAAATAATGCGAGAGTGGGTCTGTGTTGGAGTTTTGTGTCTGAGAAAGAAAGAACTGACCTAGATATGAAGCGTCAATAGCTAAAAATATCAAAGTTACCTGCCTTCACTCCAGTTCGGAGTACTCACACTGCCCTCCCACAGGCTTAGCTTGAGATACTGCAGCTCTCCTCACCACTTAGGACAAAAACAAATAAATGAATAAATAAAGAAGAAAACACCGTCTGATCAGGCTTGTTAGTGGCCATTGATCGAATCATTAAGGATGAATATCAGCTGATAACTACTGGTGCCTGATGGAGCAGAGCCCCCTTACCTTACCTGGCTAATAAAAAGAATATTCTACCTAATAAACAGCCAGACCTTCTGGACTCGTCCTGTCTTATATCCAAGATGCCACTTTAAGCCAGGGAGTTAAAACCCTACTCAAGGAATTATCTGTTTCTGACAGAGTGACGGTAACAGTAAAACACTATGGTTTTTAACACCCAGCTAGAAAATATACGTCAGAGAAACGGACCCAGCCGTGAGCAGCTGATGCTTACTTCTTTGTGGATTTATTTAAACTAAATCACAGTTTAAATAAAGGTTCAGTGCAAACAAAAACAACAACTCCGGTCGTGAAACATGAGCTCACAACAATGTGAGGTTTACTTTTAGAGGAAACTGATATTTAGAGATTTCTCTCCTTTTCTTTTTTGCAAGCAACTTGAAATCCAGACAATTCTGAAATGCATTTTTCAGATTTTCTGATGAAATAAGCAACGAAAACATTTAGCAGATTTATTATTCATCAACCCGACTACATCTAATAGCACTCATCTAATCAAGCACACGCTTACATGAGCCAAGGGAACGCACAACCGCAACTTTACTATCTGTGTTAACATCTACCGTTCAGACTCACGTTGTCTGCACTGATCGAGTTTGCTGGTAAGCTGCTTCACCTGCTATCTGTGCACCAGCTTAAAGCACAGAATCCACTTTATCAGATGTGTTACGACACGATAACAAAGTGCTTCTTTATGCTTGTGAAAATCACTAAGTGAGCTTGATCAACCAGCTCTTTCAGCCGCTTAGGTGAAGGTTGAGGGAGTGGCCCGTCTCCTAAGCGCTGTGAGCAACGCCCAGAGCTTTCCAGTTGGGGCTCAGACACAATGCCGCCCACCTGTCATCCCAAAACGTTGGGAATACTATTTACAATACCAGAAATGAGTCGTTTTCAATCACAACAACTAAAAAAACAACAGATACGTCAATCTGAGATTTATAGTTAGTGAACTATAAAGGGGCGGTTCTGACACTACTGGCCAAACACTGCCAGACCTCAAGAAACAGGTGTGAAGAAAAGAAAAACCTTAGTAATTACTGGTATACGCCTGCTGGAGCTAGTGAAGGAGACAAACTTACCAGCCACAGAAAGGGAGCACTCGCATTTGCCCAGTGAGTGGTGTTAATGTCTCGCCTTTATGTACAATTGTAGCAGGGAACCATGAGCTGCATAAATCAACACGGGACTGTTGATTCTGACCTCGCTCTCCACAGCTAAGACTCTCATACATCAAAAATAATGGAGAACAAACTCTGCTTCAGTGGTGGTTGTAGGCGTAATGGAAGGAACTAGTAGCTGCATAAATCAACATGTTGATTGTTGACTCTCGCCTGGCCATCTTTCCCCCCCAAAAATACGGAAAACAAACTGCACTCCTGCCAGAAAAACACACACACGCAAACATCTCACCAGTCCGCTCAAATGTGCCAGACATATCTGATGATTTTAAAACACACACACGCACACCCCTGCATGTGTGTGTGTGTGTGTGTGTCACGGTTGGGTTTCTCTCTGTCTGGGTAAGCTCAAACATTACGTCAGTCGCACACACTGAGCCACGCACTCACTGCGACACACTTGCCACTCGACACAACTTTTTTTTCTCACGCGCACACACACACACACACACACACACACGCACAATTTCCACTCCTGGAGGATCGGACGTTTCCTGCAAGCGCCCGGCCCCGACGGGAAAAACGTCTGGACAAACTTAAGATGCACACGCACTCACACAAGCACACACAGCGGAACATTTTCAAGCCACAATGTTGACATTATACTCCTTTCCAGAGCCCTTCTATCTGCACGCTGTCCAAGTGAAGCAGCGTGTCCCAGTTGAGGACTATCGGGAATCAACACAGAGATTTTTCGGGCCCTCGAGATGTCCGTGTAGGGCTGGGCTCCGTATAAAACTGGACCCAAATCAAAATTCAAAGCCAAACAGGATCATACTATCACGGTGACTCACTCTAAGGTCTCTAATGAAGCGTTTTCATAAACGGACACTCGGAGTAAGAAGCATTGACTTCTCAAGAATTCTTGAGGAAAGTTACAAAAAGTGACCTGGCGTCTGTGAGCCAAAGTGCCGTTCGTTTTCCAAAAGTGTTGCGAGATCGTGTTACAGATGATGATGCACCGATCACTTGCAAAAAGGGAGAAAAACTAACTCAGAAATGCCCTGGAGCCGTATCATTCCTCGCACAGACGAGACTACAGGACAGTTTCCAAAAAAAAAAAAAGAAGACAATAAGAGAAAAAAAGGTCAGATTTTCTCACAGTTTCCCACTATATTAAACATTCAGACACGCATCAATCAGCTACGACCTGTGACCGCTCAGATTTACATGAGAGCCCACAGCAACACGCTTTTTTTCCGAGAATTCAAACTTTCCAAATCAAATGTTAAAATGAGGCCTTTTTTTTTTTTAACCACAGTCAGGTAGACATGGAACATAGCTGCAACCTGTGAACCTATGCAATGTGCCCAAACAGCACAGTCATTTCAGGCAGAGAAGGTCCGATAACCAGGTGCACTTTAGAAAGTTCCTTCAATCTGAATTCTTCTTGTTTTTGTCGCACAAATCTCGTAAACTGTGCGCACATTTCCATTTGCAGTTCTTAGAAACAAACGTGAATCTGTTCACAGGAAATGGAAAGTGATCTGAAATGTGTTGGTCAGAACCTAAACAAGTCAGCTCGTACGAAGCAGGCAGGTACGGCAGAGAGGTCAGAGTTTACAGGACCATCGCACGGGATGGCGCTAAACTGCAATTATTCAGCAGTTTTGCACTGAAACAGCAGAGCCGCAGTCGTTCGTTCCACTTTTTCCACCACCAGTCCCGGCTCATCTCCTCAGATCTGAGCTCGGCCGGGCCGAAGAAGGCTCCGGCTGAGCACACTTTTGGAGAGACTGTCCTGAAAAATCTCTCCCGGGAGCTTCCTTCGACTTCTCCCAAAACAAGACAGCTGGGACAACAGCGCTGACATTTTTAAATGGGATGGGACTCTAATGTGGACGCTTAAAAGAGAGAATTTGCAAGAGAATGAGGGAGGCAGAAAGAGATTGCTACAGCCAGATGAAATCAGTATCTAAAAAAAAAAAGGAAGAAGACAACTTGAGTGTGAAGCACTAAAAAGCCCAAAAGCCATGTTGCAGAACAAACGCCATGCCCCCCACTGTGCTATTCCACCCACAGAAACACACACACACACACAAGTGCCCTCTCACACATAGGCCTGAGGTAAATTTAACTGTCAGCCGTAAAGTTTTCAACCATAGCAAGTGATCTTTGGCCCCTTTTTCTCGCCCCAGTTTTCCTCCTCATGTTCATGCAAATGAGTCTGTCCTTCTGTTGTCTATCCCTCCTTCCTTCCACGTCTTTTCTTACCCCATTTCCAGTCTCTTCTTCTTGATGTCAGGCATCCTTATGTCAATTATAGTCTCTTTTGTTTCACTTAATGTGTTTCCTTTTTCTTCCTCCCTCCGCCAATCAGTCTATCATTTTCTCCATTCCTCACAGCCCAGCTCTAACCAGGAATGCCCCTTTATCCTAGTTTTCTTATCTCCCACTTCCTACCTTCCAAGAAATGAAAAACTACCCTTTCCTCTCGCCTCTATCAGTCCACTCTGGCGTGATCCCCACCCCCCGATTACCCCAACAAACCCACACACACTTCCAACTGTGGGCCTCCGACACCCACCTCTTCTTCTCCCTCCACAAAGGTCTGAAAGACCCCCAGATGTGTGCCCCCTTAATTTCCATTTCAAAAAACCACCTCCCTCCCTCCATCATCCATCTATGCGTGCAAGCACTTTTTCACACAGAGGAGACTTCAAAAACACACTGTTCCAACGCTTATCAGAGAGACTTTTTCAGTGTTCAGACAAAGGAAAAAGAAAGAAGAAGTTGGCCATTACAAATATCACTTATCAGAGCCTCTAACTGTTAAACACAGTCTGCTTTTAATGATATGACAAGACTTCCTCTTTTACAGATACTCATAGAAAAAAAAATCATGCTGACCATCAAGATTATTTTTACTCAGAAGAAGAAATTTGCTGATGAAAACAAATCTTTTATCTCAGTGAATCTCCGGTCTCACAATGATGGTTCCAAACCAAACTGTGAGTTCTGAGGAGATGAGCACCTGCTGACTTTAACGCTCCCTCTCAAAATAGTTTCATATTCACATGAATCATGCTAATAATTGTCACGCTGTGATGTCTGTGTGTTCTTGAAAGCGCACTTTGTGGGCGCACGTTTTCAACTTACTGGAACACCTGAACTGGAGAAAAACGTGTGGTGTTTGACATCTGCTTTGTAACACTGACATACTTTGATTATACAGCTAATACGAGCCGATTTCCCCTTGATGCATCGTCTGCCACCACAAGGAACACAGCAAACCTGACTTATCGTTCAAGAACAAACTAATTCTTGCCCTCCGACTCTGTGCAAATCTGTGGAAACTTCCTCAGCAAAGGTTTAACGGCCCTGTTCAGTTTTACACCTGCAACGCTAAAACCCAAGTGGAGCAAGTCGAGTCGCCATTAACAGGAAACCCAGTACTGAGAGATACTGGCACTGAAAAGATGCAGCTTTATATCACATATAAAGCCATATATCAGACTTTTTAAAACATTAAATGATGAGGGGATTAAGCTAAGATGATCTGACTGCTTGTTTACTTTCTAATGAAAAGTAGCCAAGCGTAGCTGTAGAATCATTTGATGCAAGACTGAAATGTTTCGACATTATCGAATAAATACCTAATAAAATGATGAAATTAGATCGACATTAGATGATAACAGTGTCGTAAAAATTGATGTTAAGCTGCAGTTTTGTCACCGTGGAAACATTGTTAGCATCGCGACTTTCTTGGAGAGTATGTCACACGTTCATGAACAACATAAGAAGTCCACCGTCAGAATAACAATAGCACGGACCAAGTAACACAACTGCAGGTTCAACAATTGATGACACATTTTTGTTATCAGTTCCTCCAACGATGACTTCCTCGGTGAATGACTCGTCTCTAAAGCCAGAAAAGCTGAGCTGCGAACCAAACTTTTTAGATTTCACTGAGTAGAAAATATGCATCAGAGGCCTGTTTTCATTACCTGACGTGGAGCAAATGAAACCGCCTGCAAACCGAGAAGAAAAAGCAAAACTGCACAAGCAAAACCCATCGGTCCAAGTACGAGACAAAAATGACGAGCGGTCCCGAAGATTTCTCTTCTCCAGTTGACCGTGACATGTTTATCCCGTCACGTTCGCGCTTACCGCTCTGTGTGAAGCAGCCGATGATTCATGCGATTAGTCAGGTGAGTGAAATGTTTGCTACGTCAGGACCTGCCTGTGGAGAGGTGTTCCCAGCTCTACTTAACAGCTTCAACTTAAGCTCGGGAATAAAAAAAGACCTTCCCATTGTGGAAAAAAACAAAGATGCAACAATGACTGCAGGCGTGCGTCTCGTTTCCCCCCCCAAACCTCCGAGGTGGTGTCCTCAGATGTTTTATTCTGTCTGAACAACAACAGTCTGAACAAAAGCGCAAAGAAACTCAGACATGAGAAAGGTAGAAATGATGAATAATGTTCTTGTTGTTTGACAAACTAATTAGTCGCTGCAGCTAAAGAAGACACGGCATTATCTATTTTCAAAATATGAGGGACAATAAATACCGGCTTCAGATAATAACATAGCAGCTCTGGTTAGAAAAATCATGGGAATATATATATATATATATATATATATATATATATATATTCTTTCTATGTAACCAAAACAGCCCGAATAACACAGAATTCAAAGCAAACTCACAGCTCATCGCATTGAGTACTCTTTACTGTTGTAAGAGAAGATGAGTCCCTGCTTTTTTTTTTAGACTTTCTGTGGTTTGGAGTGAAACCCTGAAGGGCAACAGCTCAAACCGTCTCCAGGGCTTCCAGTGCCCAAAAGCTGCCCCTGCTGGATTATTTTACAGTGTAAAAAACAACAAAACGTAAACTTTAAAACGTTCATTAAAAGGCTCAGCGTCCTCCTGCGAAGGGCAGGTGAGAGAGCTGGCTTTGCCAGTGCAGGGCTGTCTGACAAGCTCCTGCAGATTTGGGAAGAAATGTCAAGCCAGACCAGAGGGTGTCACAGCTCCTCTGGGCTTTCTTCCTCTGCCTAACAGAGCAGCCAACCAGGGCTACACGAATAAAAAAAAAAAACACAACATGCCCAGCTTGCTATTCCCAAACTACATTCCTAATTCCGTCCTTAATCTCCCTTTTTACTCGTTTTCTGCAGTTGACGACCAGAAGCAGACACAAAACACAAATAAGTAAATATCACAACAGGAGAGACAAGTGTGGCTGCTTGCTTTAATGATAATGTCAGTGGCCTAAATGTGTTTTAATTTGACGGGACGCCATAAAAAAAGTCTGCCTCTTATAACACACACACACGCACGCACGCACACACAGAGGAAACCACACACTGACAGACGCACGGACTGAGGACAAAGACTACTTTGAAAAGTTACTCAGCCACCAGATGTTTTAGCCTGATCCCAGACTACAATACTAATGGGGCTGTCGGTACATTTGCGTTTGTGTGTGTGAGCACAGAGCAGCGGTTGAAAAAGCAGCAAAAAACGACTCGAGTGTATCAGCAGCTCTAGCAATGACAAGGCTAGCTCTACACTTTTAATAATGAAACAAACTGCTCCATATTTCACTCTGCAGCACACGCAAACACACGCAAAAAAAACCTGATTGACATATCAAAAATGCTCATTTCTACGGTTGACAGACTTAAGACTGTGGACACGTGTGCGTGCGTGGATAACTAAGAGCATTTCACACATATAAACACGCCCATCCGTGAACTAAAGTAGCATTAGCCAGTATTAACGCCGTGCCACTGCAAGGCCTGCACAGGATGAAAAATGCACAGGTGGCAACAGAAAAGTGTGCCACGTCGACCATTGTGAGCGATACGATTGAGACCGAGAAGGAGCACAACAGCAAACAAACCTTGGTGTGCATTTACACTTGAAACTAAAGGTGAATGCAATCTTTGAGCGGGCAAATGTGCCGTTTTTGACAGTGATTCCAGTACGATCGGGCGCGCATAACGGTGGCCGCATCGCAGTGAAAATGAAAGAGAGAGAGAGATTTAGAGATAAAGACACAACAAGAAAAAGGCCCTTGAAAAAGTGAAGCAGCTAAAGGAGGGGAACACATCAGAAAAGAAATATGCCAGCGTGTACGCCCGTGCAGGTCTTTGATCTGACTGTTGACCCAGCAGACAGTTAACCTTCAGTACAGGAATAAACTATAAGTGAGTCAACTCAATCACAAGCCAGCAGCACATTACACAGATTTGACCTCAATGAGAGGAGATAAGTGCCAATAGACTGGTAGAATAACTAATAGGCACCTATCAACAAGGCTGCACTGGCTGCAGATAAGTGCTGACAAATACTGCACGCTAAGCATGAGATGATAGGCACAGATAAGCAGCCGGAGCGGATACCGTATCAATTAAATATACAGAGCTGCAGAGGGCTGAAATCACCTGTGAGCACCACGAAAACTCTGGTGCAGCTAAAGTGGAAGCTGCTCTGTTCTGCTGCAGACATATTTGCTGGTTAAAAAATGTAACGCTCAGACCATAAGAAAGTGGGACAAACTACTGCAAAACGACGGCTGGATGAGTTAATGCGTTAATATCCAAATCTAAGGACAAGTCCCCGGCGTAAGGATCAAGGATCACCGAGCAGATTCCCTGAGTATAAAAAAAAAGAAAAGAAAAAAAAGTTGAGAAAAAGTCTCGCCGAATTAGGCACGCAGTATTCGAGGAAAATGAGCTCTCCCCGTGTGCAAAGTTGCACAGCCGCTTTCAGCCTTAACACGAGGAAGCTTACAGCATAAATCAAATTCACATTCATGCCACTGTCACATTTTCCGTAGTTCATTTTCCCCGTCTGCCTGCTGGGTGTTTGTGTGTTACAATTACATGTGGGGCTTTGCTCATGAGTGCACGGAAGAAACCAGAGGAGAAGGACGCTCCCGAAAACACGAGTTCACATCAGTTTTGGTCCTCATCACACACCGGATGACGGATTAGTGCGCCAGAGAAGTACAAATCGTTTTCAAGTCCATATTACAGTTAAATATGCGCTTTCATGGTCATTATCGACAACTGTCAAAGTTCTTATGAGTGGTTATTCTGAGTTGAGTGGGTTTTTTTGTTTTATTTTAAATACTAATCACACACCCACGAGCTTCTGTTGTCACAGTTGCAAGTATGATTGGTTCATTTCACTGAGAGCCATAAAAAAATGAAAAGAACATCAGAAGTGGATCTCAAACTGAAGCATGCCATCACCGTAAAAGTTTAGCATTTTTAATGCCATCTTTGAATATGAAACAATTCGGGTTTCACCGACTAGACCCACAAGAAAAAAAAGACTAATTCAAATAAAAAAGCCGTGAATCCCAGTTATTTCTAACTGTAACTGACAACCGATTACAGGAAATCTACTAGATTTCTTTCCAGATGACACCTTTTTTTTTTCTTTTTTAAATATAAATATGCAAAAAATATAATCAGTCCATCCTGCAACACCTGTAGCTACTCTCAAGGGGAAAAAGGTGGGAGTTTAAACACCTTAAGTCACATTAAGTCAAACTGTCCAACACCTGGACGGCACCGCAGATACTTCGGCAGTGCAGTCAAATGAGAATTCAGTTTCAATTACGTCTTGTTTTATATCATCGAGCACGCGGCGAATCCGTCACGCCGCTCTCACACAAGGTCAAAACGCATCTGAACGGTGATTGATAGCTGAACGTCTGGGTGTACGGGAAGCATTGCAGTAACTCACATGCTGCTGAGTCAAACCAGCCAGTGCTCACGACTCAGAGCACATCACACAGCAAACCCAGCAGGTTTCATTTTACTAGCTGCCTATCAACCCCCGGAGCTGCAAAGGCTGCAAACGGCCTCCTAATTATTCCTGATACTGTAAAACTCGGTAATACGCGTCTGCGACGAGCGTTACCTGCTTTCTTTTATTTTTTCTTCTCACGCGCGCACAAAGAGACGTACGAGGTGCGAGCAGGTGTTGTGGGACGTAACATCACAAACTTATAGTGAGAAGAAAGTCTTTGTGGCAACACTGCTCCGCTGCTGCCTGCACCACCACCCTGGTGTCGTGCGTGTTTGACTCCACTCAATCACACTTGTCGGTTTCCACTGTATCGTGACAGAAGGATTTTTACCCTCTGGGATCAAAGAGAGAGAAGGAGAAAAAAAAAAAAAAGAAAAGTGTCCTATATTTAGGATTTACATCCCCACCCCACCCCCACCCCCCAACGATTTTTTTTTTTTTTTTTTTTTAAATAAACAAGATGAAAAAAGAATGATTTCACCCTAAACCTAGACCATGTGCTCATTATCTCAAGCAGGCCATCTAAAACACAGACGTTAAAAGTCTGAAATAGACCAAAGACATTAGAGACAAACTCAAGCCTAAACAAGACTGCACAAACCACAGGCAGAGTGGGGATGACATTTCGGGCATTTAGCAGCACTTTTTTTTCCAGACTGACTTCCAGTAAATGCAGCAAGAGAATAAAGTCAAAGCTCTGTATCGCCACGGTTACTGGCGGTTAATATAAAGTCATGAAAGACCTAAAGCCCAGACAGTGAAATAAGTTACAAACAACTGCGTCCTTGGGTTATGAGCAAAACGGGACAAGGGGTAATAAAAAAATACATTTTTTAAAGTGCTAGCCAGGGAGCCAAGTGCCAAGAGAGCCAGAAGCCTTGTAAAGAAAAGTTTTTCCCTTAAATAAACTATCCGTGACAAATGGGTGTTTTCCTTTATCCGAACTGCAGACAGATGAATAACGGCTGATTGCTCTAATAGATGCCATCTTTTCCTGTTTATGAGATACAGTGAGCGTTGGGACAGTTGTGATCAGAAATAAATGGGATTAGAAATTAGAAATAAATAGGAGCTGCGAGTTCAAATCAAGGCAAAGAGCAAATGGTTTTGCATCGGGGATGCTTGGCGAGCGTCAGCTGATAGCACTTGTAACAAACTGCTCGAGCGAGGCTTCCCCGCATATCTAATTACCTGACATAGATACAGAAAAAGGAAAGGGCCACAGCAGAACTGGAACTTCTCCAAACTATGTGGGAATCAACAATTAAATAGTTCACTCATCAGCAGACCAGTCGCAGAAGAACTGGTCTCAGGAAAAATCAACGAGAAGTCGAGGTCGCAACAAAAAAAAAAAAAACTCAAGAAAGGAAATAAATCAGTCATCAGTTCTTGTTATGAAAAGAAAGGGGGAAAAAAGCCAAAAGTACATGCATCAGTTTGGACCAGAAGGAGAACGACAGAGCAGAGGAATTTTCGGTTTATTTAAGGTTTTCCCTTAACCTTAAGTAACTGAAGCAAATAAGATGCTTTACCTCACATTAAACTTCTGCTGTAGCATGCTGAAGAGGAGCTACACGGGGGTTTGGTGGAGGTGTCGCAAACCTTCATCAATCCCATAAACTCCTTCCATGTTTTACTTCTTTTTCGAGGGTCGGTGGAAATATTCGATTTTTTTTTTTTTCACAGTGTAAAATTTACAATCTCATCGGGTTCTGTGAGGCAGCGAAAAACAGATCGCAGCTCGGCCACTGAAGTCACTTCTATTTTCCCCCCTAAAAGCTGCTCGGAGTAGGTTTGAGTCTCCTTTCCCACTCCGTCTGACGCTGGCCTTTTGCTGCTGGAGCGCCGTCCCGCTTTGAAACGACCAGAAACAAACACATGGCAGCCCGCAAAGGCACTACAGTTGTTCCTCGTGTCTTCCAGAACATCAAACCATCAATAAAACACGGGAGATACATTCCAGCTAGTTGAACAGGACATTTCTGACTTCCCTCACTCCATGTGCTCTCTCTGCCTCTCTCTCAGAACTTTCTCTCCTCGGAGCTCCACCACAGGGACTTCACATATTGCAGCCATATGAGTGAGCCGTGGCTGTCTCCAAGCACTTTGCTGTCTCCCACTCTGTCTCACACACACATACGGGAATGGGTTTTACAAGCAAGAGGCTCTCTTTAGGAAGTTGTCAACTGTTTTGACGTTTAATAGCAGCTACGAACAAGGCCGTAAGATACAATAATATCCAGTGTCTGGAAAGCGGAACATTTCAAAACGCTGCCGCACCGGATTGATACTTTGGAGGATCTCAGCGATGTTATGGAACGCTGTTAGAAGTTGTAAAAGTTTGAAATAGCAAGTTTAAGCTGTTTAAAGAGGGGGAATGCAGACGGATGGTGTGTCCGAGGCAAGGCAAAAAAACACTAACAGACAAGATGGACGTAAGAGGACTTCAAAGCAAAGCCTAGAAATATCAGCAGCTTAATTGGAAGTCTTTATGAGAAATGGAAGTCGATTAAAAGCACATGATCTTGATTTACTTCATGCCTCGACCTCCTGCGACGAGGATCAAAATCACTGAGTGATTATATCTCTGTTAGCTTTCAGAAAAGAGGCACAAGTAAAACCCGATCACACCGACAGGAATTTGAAGAAACATGTCACCGTGACACATACAAAGCAACGTCCAATGATGTGAAAATCCTCACTGGGAGTCTCCAACGTGGAACAGAACACACCGGAGCTTCTGTGACCCGATTAGGCTCGGGCAATATTTTCTAAACTTCTCGTTTCCCCCCCCCCCCCCCCCAAAAAAAGAAGAAAAAGCGAGATAAAAACGTGCCGCTGCTCTCCTCCTATCCTTTGTGTGAAACTTCCACTCAGCACCTCTCAGAATCAGACTGGTGTTGTTAGCATGCTGCAGGCGTTGCTGCGGCACAAACCAAACTTTCAAAAGTTCAACACATCGTCTCTCTCTCTCACTCAGGCGACCCTCGCCGTTTTCACGAGCCAGACAGATGCGTCCGGATAACTTTTCCCTCAAGCCCGTGGCTGAAAACCTGCCCGAGTCATCACTGGATTTTGAGCTCGGGGGAAACGTTTTAGAGCACGCAGGCGGCCAAAGCTCAAAAATACACTTTCAAACGTTACTTTTTGTGATCATTTCTGCGTGGCAGTGTCTGTGGCTTCGTTTTAAAACTTCACCTGGTTATCTAACGGGCTGCTCAATGGAATACAAAGTGAAAAGTCAAACAAGTGAGGGCCTGCTCTGCTTCTTTTTTTTTTTAAAAAAACACTGAGGTTATCTGCTGAATAAAAGTCGCTCCACGCAGCTCTTTAGAGGGCTAACTTTGGAGAATTCTGGTGAATTCTGGTGTAAAAAGCCTTCCTTGCAGTGTGTGCCTCATTGTACTGGCTTCACATACTCTGCTCTCCCCACTGAGTTGTCATGCCTACCCAGCTCCCTTATCTCAAAGGAACATCACAGTTTCTTACAACGAGGAGGAGGAGGAGGAGGAGGAGGAGGAGGCGGAGGGGGGAACTTTTTCAAAGTTGAGTGGAAATGCAACTCAGGCTTCCCGGCATCACTCACGAAACGTCCTGCAACGACAACAAATAAATAAACGCGCTCCACACCAGCTAACGTGCACGTGTTTTCTTTAACGATGATAAGAGGACACGTTTAGATGATCTTTAACAGCGAATCGCATCCACCACGCGCTCTCCGCAACAATGAGAGAGGTGCGAAGACCAGCGCCATATCGGTTGTAAACCATCTGTTTATCCAAAAAGTTTGCACCCCGGACTCCCACTTGCTCGCCCCATTTACACACACACACCCCACCCCACCAAAATGAACCACAAACACCCAAGTATTCATCTTTTAGGCGCTTTCCCTCTGTCCCTGCGACGTGCGTCACTCGGAGGATGAAGAAATCTGAACTTGAGAGCCAAGTTCGCACTCTTGATAAGGGGAGAAAAAAGTTATCAATGAAAACAAAAAGTAACACCCCAGCCCGATAGTTACACCGGAGTTACTCTGTTGTGACACATCACTCCCGAGTCGCCGGCTGCTCTCAGAGTAACCAGGGTGCCACTTCTCGTCAACTGAAGGCAAAAAAAGAGCAAGAATCAAAACTTAAGAGAAAGCACAAACCTACTTCAGGCGACTACTCCACGTCCCCTTGCTTGTTGGCTTCAAACGCAAGTCTTATATCAAAGAAGTAGCTGTTCCCGGTAGCCCCCCAATTTGTATTTGTGTAGCGTTTGAGTGTCCTAACCTAAATGTAAATTGCCATGTGAATTCAAAGCGGTGCTGCTCTCTTCCTCCCTCTCATTCAGCAGATCCCTCTTTCCTCACCGACGCCGCTCAGGCCGTTAGTTACATAAGACGCAAACCGACTGCTGCCCGTCGTAAAAACTACAAACGGCTAACAGCAACAATTTTGTCTCCTAATCACGCGGCTTCCTTTTAGGACGAACTAAATTCATCCTCCCACTTGTCCGAGGGCATGCATATCGCCATCTACAACTCCAGACCTGCATCGCCGATGTATATCTTCTTAAAAAAAAGCCCCTGCACCGCGTAGTGGAGTGGGGTTGTATGCATGGTGTGTATTTGTGTTGCTAGTGTTTCTTTTGGTGCTCCTTACCTGTTGATCAAAAATAAGCATTAGCCTCTTTTCTCTGTGTGTGTCTCTTTGAGCAGCCTGTTAAGATGGTGGCTGGCTGGCTGGCTGGCTGGCTGGCTCGTCTCTTTGTGGGGTTTTTGTTTGTTGATGATGTCGGACGGGGTGACTGTGTCTTGGCTGTCTCTTTTTTCTTTAGTCTGAGAGGGAAAGAGAGATAGTTAAGGCTTCACGGCGGCACATAAACTAGGCTAATGCCGACTGATTAGGGGGTGAGTTTGGCTCTGGTGTTGCAATATTCCGTCGGTATAGTTTGTTATTCTGCCGCCCGGATTTGCTGGCCACAGCAAACCAAAGCAGAGCAGCTCGTTATCTTTTTTCCTTTTTTTTTTTCGTTTTTCTTTTTTTTTTCTCAGACTAGTGTTATCGCTTTGCTGTGACAGGACCTCTCTGCCTGTCTCTCTGTAGGCTGTGAGCATTACGTCAGAGGAGGAAGACACAGCAGCTCTATTAATATCAAGAAGCCACCCGAAGACTGACTCTTAAAGTGACACGCACTCTTATCTCACTTATTTGCACGGTTGATACTAAACTGAGTCGACCACCTGAGTAAAGTCAAAAACACAGACTCTTAAAGCGACACACACGGTAATCCGAGTCGCACTTCTCGGGAATTGTTAGCAAAAAAATAAAGAAAGAAAAGTAAAAAAAAAACAGCCTTCTTTAAAGCTGCTCACTGTAAAGCTGTGATTAGTAATGAACCGAATAAATTACTCAACACCGAGACAACACCGACTCTTAAAGTTGCAGGAAGTAGGACTAACAAAGACATGTTCTTTAAAAGTATGCAGTTAAGAACAGTTTCTAATGGCCTTGCTAAAGGAGTTGTTGGGTTGTTACTACCTGACAATTAACTCTTTCTATGTATTTGAGCACGAAAGAGGAGGAAAGTAGAGCGGTGTTGTCATGGGTGCAGATCCCCCACCACCCCCACCCCCGTTTCTGAGAAACATGAATTGTCCCCCCCAATAAAAAGACCCTAAATGATTAAAAATGTTTTTTCAGACTTCACATTCTTTACATTTTAGATTCACATCTAAGAAGAAATGATTGAAATGGTGGAACAAATAATGTTTGACAAATATATTTCTGACTCCACATTTCTTACACACTGATGACATCAGCAGGCTTTAAACAAACGACCCCCTCAATCTTTCTCTCATGGAAAATGAGTAACTAATATAACATTTAAGTAAGCTGTGATAGTTTAGGACAAATAAACAAGAAATGTAAGCACAATAAATGATTCCCTGTGCAGTACTTTTTGAATATATGGCGAGTCTCTACAAAGTCATGATTTATGGTGGCATGGTATGAGTTGCATACAGGCAAAAAAAAATCACTTTTGTGTCCCCCCCCAATGAGAGTGCTCATTTGACAAAAAAAGGCAACGGTAAGTGATTCAACCTCGTTAAAGAAGCAAAAACATCGAGTTTGAGATAAGTGAAGGCAGAAAACAAAAAAAAAATGTTATGAGTTGCAGATGGAAATTGTTGGTGATGAAAATAAGGTATTTTTCCCCCTCGACAGCTAATTCAACCCACCAATAAATGCAATTTGTGAATAGATAGTAAGTGGATGTTATCTGAGATGGTTGCTTTCTCCAACATGTGCAACACACAGAAATGTATTCCCATGACTGCGCTGATCCATTTGAAGATTTTGGGCTTTTCCATCAAAAACATTTCTAATGTATTTTGTTAACTCAACTTGTTTAAATTAGTTTAAATCACCATTTATTCAAAAATATTTAACTATACTTGTAACGTAAGAAATGATTGTCTTAATGTAAGTTATAGCTCTACGAGTATCATACTGTTGTTACTGCAAAAGTCCCATTTGAACATGTTTTTTAATGTGTGTAAACCAAGCCAGTAAATATACTTTCCCATTGCACGTAGTAGCAGCTTTATAATTGGTGCTCTGGGAGTACAACGTACTGGTCCAGTCTACCTCTACCTCGCAGGGTTCAGGCATGTGTCGACAACCAAGTTGAAGGGATGGCATAAAACTGGACCCATCCAGGAGTATTTCTGATAAACAAGTCTCTGGTTGGGTTGCTGTTTTTCGTCAGACCTTGGGTGTCAGACCCACACAGCAGAGAGATAACAAGCTCCCAGCTGTCTTCACGACAGGTTAACAAATGAATGAATAAGCATTAAATTAATGTCTTCTCTTTTTGTGGAAAAGTTTCTGCTGTTAGGTTCAGAGCCTCCGTGGGAGATGTTACGCTCTGTTAAGGTGTGTTTCTGTAAAGAAAATCACAATTTCAACAGCACTTGCATACACCAAATGTTTTATTCACATTTATATTTCGAGTGTTTTTACAGAGGGCTTAGTTCATATATCATTAATAGTCTGATTAATATAACATTTCATTCCTAAAGTCGGAGGAATTTTCCCCCTTTTTTTGGTCTGTTAATAATATTGTTTTCCCAAATTCAGAGGGATAAAAGAGTAAGAAGAAGTGAGAAGTAAGCCAGCCATCCAATCAATGTACCTGCTTTATCCTGTTCTCGTTACAGTGAGCCTGGGGACTATCTCACTTGACAGTGGCCAAGGGGCAGGTCATATTCTGTGCAGGTCTCAAGACCATCTCAGGGCTAACCCAGAGAGACAAACAGCCATGTGGGCTCACACTATGGTCAGTTTAGAAACAGCCTTTAAATGACCTGAACCTACGAACACGAATAAAGAAAAGTTTCAAATGTGTAAACTTGTTCTTTACTTGCTCACTGTGCTCATTGGTTTTGCTTAATAGCACATGCCTCCATCTTAAATGTCACATTTATACTAAAGGCAATACATTGCCTGCATTACATAAATACATCTAAAAAAAACTAAACTGAATGTTCAGATCTCACCAGTTTGCCATCTTTTTTCTTCTTCCTTACAACTTATTGGGGTATTGTTGCCTTTAAATGTCATCATTGCCACAAATTTATTTGGTGCCTTTCTGTGTTTTTGCATGGAAACTTCCAAGTTTGCTGGTTCATAGATGAACCTCACTTAGAGCTTGAGGTACAAAGAGGGCAAATAGTTTAACTGAAAGTTGCTCTACAGCACCCCTGGTGGTCAAAACTCCTGCAAAGTAGCTTTAAGTCAGCTTCAAGACTCACATTCTTTTCTTTGGACTAAATAAAAACTGTAATAAACTGTATATAATATTTTAAATGTAATAAACGGTGGAAAGTCTTTTGTAAACTGTTACCCTTTGTGACTGTTGAACTGCACTGAGTGCTTCCATAAATGATAATACAGTACCACCACCACCACCTGCAGCACGCCAGGTTTAGGAAGACACTTGGTGATGTTATGTTGTAAAATCTGGCCAAAGAAAATATGAGAGAAATGACTCGTTTTGACCAGTATAAGCTCTTGGGTAGTTTTGCAGGTAGAGTTAATACTCCACATGTTTATCTTCAGCACAATCACAGCTGTTTAAAATGTGGAAAACAGATGGAAAACCCTCCTTAAGCAACTTCACGTATCCAAACTAAAGGCTCAAATTAAAAGCATCGGGTATCATAAAATTCTTAATAGAAAAAACAAAGACATAGAAAATAAATTAATAATCAGTCTTAACTAGATTTGATGTGATTTTCTTCCACAGTGGAGAGAAACAAGAGTCCTTGTATATTAGTAAGCCTTTTAAGTCGGGGCGTAAATTAAACAGAAGCCAGCATGATAGAAATCTTAATTGTTAATGATTTGTTAAGATGATCATTTACCATAATGTATGCAGATAAAGTTTAAGCAGAGGAAACAGCGTTATCTACATCAGCCTCCACTGTCCACTGAATCATATCAGATTTAATATTATCGCTAATGGACAAACAGGAAATTCTCCAAACAATAGTTATTCAGATGTTTTGGTCACGTGGAGATCATTTAATCACCTACATTTCTTTGTAGGTAGTATGAACTCAATATACTTTATGCTTGTTTTTTTTTTGTTTTGTTTAGTTTTTTTGGTCATCAGCTTTATTTAATTTGTTTCCACACACCTAGTTCTACATCACAGAACTGGTACTCTGGTGATTCATTTGCCTTTTGTGGATGCTTCTTTGTCCAAAAATCATGATTGCAATCACCTGTTGATATCCCCATTTTGAAATAACATTATCAGTTTCATTGTATTACATTTTTTTAAATCTTCATTTAAGCCCCATAATTGTCCCACAGGCCTGAAATGCAGAAGAAGTGGATTCATATGATATGATGTGATTTATCGATACTTTTTTCTGATATGCGGTTGCGTCATGGATAATTAGAATCTATGTCATTCTCTCACCCTCCCCCGCTCCGCTGTCTTCCCCTTTTTTCAATTATATCTTCAGGCAAGAAAACATGTGTCAAGATCTCTTGCTTGTTCTTTTTAAATTGATAGCGTTTATCTGGAATCAGAGGCTGTTTAAGCCAGAAGGAAAACAAAGCGTGAGTCAACATGATCAAAATCTCCGATTGCTGTTAATACATAAGATAATTTACCACAATGTATCTACTGGGGCGTCTGCAGATAAAACTTATGCAGGGAAACAGCCTCTGCTGTCTGCTTATAATCATATCTTATTTCATATTATCTCCAATGCGCACACTGGAAATTCTCCAGTTTAGAGTGCCAGGTGCATTCAGATGTTTCGTTACATGGAAATCCAGCCACATGTGTACAACATTAATGCTGTGAAACAGAAATTATCTGTTTTTCTCACCACTCGAGTAGGAATGGACAGTGAATCTCCTGGACTTTTTCAGACACTGCCCTTCAGAAGCTAAAGATAAGACCATTTTTGCCAACAGAAGCAACTCTGCAGCCTCCAACTGTACCCACCGCTGGAGTCATCACCTCCAGAGCAGTGTGGGCTCTGCACAGACCACAGCGAAAAATACCACTTTGAAGGAACACCTGCCATATGATGCAGTTCTTGTGTAAAACCTTGAATTTATTTATTTTTAAAATTCCCCACACAAGAGATCAAGTGCCATTGCAATCTTTTTATTCATAGCAAATGCTGCCATGCTGAAAATCATCATGCATCCAACATCATGTGAAATATACATTTAGTTAAGAAATACTGCTTTTGATGACTTGGCTTTTTGTCACGGACACGGGCTATTTTCTTTTGTATTGCTTCAGGTTTACCCCGATATTTTGTTGCTTCGGGTTGTCATTGCTGTGTTTGTACTTTTGCTTAAGGGATGTTGTCACATTCACTTTGTCTGATAAACCTCACCGAGCCTTCTGGAATAGGTTTGATTTCTGAGGTCTTTGTCTCATCCCTCACGTCAGCATTCAGTTACGTCTCTTTCCTTTGTCACAAAGGACTGTAGCTGAATCGTAAGGTCAGTGCTTTTTTAGATTACATATAAATCAAAAAGATGATGGGTCACCACAAAGTGTATATTTGCCAGCTATGTGACTATTCCAGTCGGAAAAATCCATTGAGTTAAGATTTGTCATTTGTTCACATAAAGTGTGGTTTATTTGTCATCAGATGATCATAAGTTCTCAGTTCTCGTGTGCCTTTACATGGGTTTTGATATTGGTAAGAAATAACCTTGGGCAATACGGATAAAATAAACTTGAGACCATTTTCAAATACAGTAGACGCCCTTATCTTAATCACTGAGCTGGAGAAAATGTTGTAATACTAACAAATGAATCCAACGTCTGCCTAATCAAAACTCTAAATGACAGACCAGCAACTTGATAACAGGTCAGTAATGACACACGAGGCGGTTTTAAAAAGGTTTCCAACCCTAATGTTTACAGACTGCTGTGCCACACAGTGGTAAACTTAGCCCTGTCCCAAATTTTTGGAGACATTTTGCTGCCACCTCATTCAAGATGAGAAAAATCAGCTATTCCATCTTTCATGGAAGAGCAAAAATGTCTAACTTTCAACATTTTATATGTCTTCTATGCTCAATTCTGAATAAAATATCGGTTTATGAGATTTGCAAATCGTTATCTTGTGTTTATTTCCAATTTACTCAGTACTGCAACCTTTTTTTGGAACTGAGGTAACCACACTGTATGGAATTTACCAAAGGAAAACAGAAAGAGAGCCTCATCGGTGTCCATGGATCAATGTACTTTTCCTCCTTACAGCCAGATGCTGGATTTTGCTGACCATAATCAGAGAATACAAAGAGGACAATGAATAAGTGGCTCTCAACATAACAACAACTATATGCCAAACATCAGCAATAATCATAAACCCTGTAATAACAACAAGAGCTCTCGAGTCAGCATTTATCAAAAACTGCATATCTGTATTTTGTGAGCAGGAAATACTTATTTTGTTTTGGGTTTGTGCACAAACCTTTTATATCCTAAGTGAGAAGTGGATCAAATAAAAAATGCTTTCATCAAACAGAAATATGAAATAGATACAAGGCAGCGTTATGGGTGCAAGACTGTGAAACACAAACCTATTTTTAAAAAAAACAACCATAAAAAGTGAACCTAAAAATAAAAAATAAAGTATTGACCTGTAAGCTTTAAAGAGAACATATGGAAACATAACTTCAGACCGTATAATTGGATGTCTGAAGTTACTAACAACCCAAAAACACAACCCTGGCATTTTGGTTTGGGTCCCATATATCAGAAAATGTGACACTCAGTGACCTTTCAAATTTGCAGGGTAGAGCTACGCTGCATTATAGGGTTATCCAACCTCATCCCTCTGTATCTCCACCTAACTTCATCTTCAGATGATGCTGCATTCATGGTGCCTCGGAAGTTGGAAACAGTTAAAACCATTTTGCGCTTGCTTTTTGCTTTGATAAAAACGTCAAATCTCACCATTGGTTGAACTTTGAGTTATGAATGAGCTGATAATGCTGTATCAGTATTTTTCTTTATCACGTTTTATATCCAGAGAAGGAAATCTGACTTTTAATTGGCATTCTTAGGAAGTTTTTTAAGGAAGTTGGAAATTCCAATTACTAATTTGTCATTGAGTGCATCATCAGAGCAGCTTGGTATAAAAACTAACAGTCAATATGAGTCATGAGATGGATTAATTATGAAATAAGTTCTCAGTGGTGTTATTAACTGGTAAACATCCATTATGATCTGTTTTAACAACTTAACAACCAACATCTGACAAGATGAGTAGCCTACCAGCCGTTCATGGTCGAACTGCAGATGAAATAAAAAGTAAGTATATGAGATTAAAAGCTGCCAGTCGCGTATTTTTCAGTGTGTTAACTGGTTCTCTCACACCATAATGACGTTCCCAAAGGGTTTTTAAGTGCGACAGATCTTAACTGAGATAGACCCTGAGGAACAGAGGGGCAGAGTGGAGTCGGGTGGGTCGCTCCACTCCCTAAACTGACCCACTCGAATAAAAGCGTAAATGTTTTCTCTGTGCGATTCACTCTTCACATAAAATAGGAAAATATCCATTAAATGCCATTCACAGTTTTATGTTAAATTGTTATAAATCCTGATTGTGTTTCACAGATGTAGGACTCTATGTAAACCTCGAATACAATGACATGATTTCAAGTTTGTTCCTGGTTGTTTAATGGACCTGTGTGGCAATTCTATGAAATTAATGCTCCCTTTATGGTTCCTTTGGAATTTCACAGTTTGAATGGGGAAAAGACTGGGACTTATAGTCACTTTGCAGCGGAGAGACAGATAGTGTTAGAATGAGGTTGTGGCCATGAGGTTGTGTTTAATGAGCTGGTAGGACCCTCTCCAGATTAAATAATAAATGGCTCTCAAGCATTTTATATTCAATTTGATGCTTTTTGGTTTTTAAAGTCTTTGTTTTTTAATTTTATGCATGTTCCATCGAGCTATCTTGCATCTCTCTCCTTTTGAAGTTCAGATCATCTTGGAACATGTTGCTGATGGAAAATGCTTGTCTTGTTTTTTTTTCCTGCCACTTTCCTCTGCTGCTGCGTGGTGATCTGAATTGTTTTGCAAAGCGCCTCCCCCGTTTTAATTTCTAAAACGTCACTTGTCATTCCATTCTCATTAGAGACATTGTGCTTTCAACAGTGCAGCCGAAGAAAAGAGGGGGAGCTAACAAAGCCGCTAGGCTGCTCTCAGAAATGGTCAGACCTTGAAATGCTGAGTCACTAAGACGTCCCACCCTTCTTTATATATTTTCCACATTAGACTCTTGATTTTTTTGTCAATTTCAAGACTTGCTCATATTTGTGTTTGCCAAAGTAAATTCATTTTCTCTTAAAAAAAATATATAACTTATTCATGCCCATGACCCTCACATTTCCATTGGCAAGAAAAAGTAAGATTTATTCAAGGCTTCCTTAATTTGATTCTGACAGTATTACTGTAATCTCTAACCTTGGCCACAGAAAACAGCAAACTCAATAGTGAATACTGAATGTTGACATAAACCTCAAAATATTGAAATAATTATTGGAGTATAAATCAGTTAACACTGAAGTGAAACCGCTATTTCAGAACAGAAATACTCTGTTATGACACAGAGGAACTGCAGAATCTAACTATCAGCCACAACAACTACCATCCAGACAGAAACTTTTACCACTCTTCCCAAAGCAACACTCCCTTTTATGTTAAATTCTTGCCAAGTGCTTTATCTGTAAGCTGGGCTGGGCCCAAAGAGTCTGAAAAATAGATGACTATTCCCTGTGGTGGTCCAGCTGGGAGACTGTAACCAGGATCATGACCACAGCCATTATTATCAGTGGAAGGAATGAGCCAAAAACCGTGGTCACAATTTCTAAGTAAGTGCTCTTTGTCACCACAGAAAAAGTGTTACGTGTTTAACGTATTTTTTCTTCATTCCTGTAGGGCTGAATTAAACCAGTATTTTAAAAAAAAGTCTTGCAAAGGAAAAAACTCACTCTACCAGTTAGTTGGCAAGATATAGAGAATAACGACAAAGAACTTTAAAAATTGAAGTTGCCTTCTCCAGCGTGTTTGACCTTTCAGATATAGGTGGATCTCTATCTTGTTGTCGTCTGACCCTCAGTAAAGGAGCTCTTTCTTATGGAGCTACATCATCTGCTCACACGGTCAAGCTGGCCTTCATTAAATGTGATGTTTCTGCGGAACTTCCAGAGGTTTTCTGTTTTGTTTTGCTTTCCTCTTCCATAAAGTCACAGGATGGTGTCAGGCTCAACTGATTAAATTCCATCGATAAATGTAGATAGCCGAGCAAGGCGAAAAGTTTGGCTCTGTGCTCTCGAGCTGTGTTGGGAGCCACTGATTAAGTGGCTGCACCACTGCAAACTGACTGAACTTACCAGCCCAGTAATCCAAGGAATAGTTTTCATACTGACTGATAATGCAGGACCCTTTAAATCTTATTAAGTGACAGCGTAGCCAGTATTGTACTTTTATTGTAAAAGGGGGGGATTGACTGCTCAAGGCCTTGAGAACAATTAAATACTAAGCTGCCATAAATGAGACGGGCTCTTGGTGGGGCAGATAGATGGATCTTTGCTGGATCATTAATGGGAAGAGGGCACCAGGCTTCAGTGTAGGAGGGTTACTGTTGTGGGCTGCTATCATGAGCTTGTCAAACCTCGCTGTGTCAAGGATGGACTGAAAAACAACTTTTAGTGTCTGGCCGATGCTGCATTTAAGCAGTGGCACAGGAAAAAGTCTGCAGCCTCCAGTGCACCCAAGGACTGCACTGCCAGGTTTGGCAGCAGAGGCATCAAAGATGACTAATTAATGAGCTGGGCCCCTTCTTCACCTGACACAAATCCTATCTAGAACTCAAATGTGAGAATAACCCGAAATGAAGCCAGTATACCTCTATGAACAGAAAAGCTACAGCTGCTGCTTCAGCAAATGCTGACTGTGAACAAAGTGACCATTTTCTTCACAATTCAACTCAAGAAGCAGCTCGGAGTGTTGATATTTTTAAAAGAAAGGTTAAGACCTACCTTTTTAGCAAAGCTGTTAATTGAATATCCTTTATTAGTGTTCTGTCACGTTTTATGTTTTGACATTCTTGTTTTCTGGTTCTTTCTTATGTTTTCAGGTTCTGGTCATGTTTTTCCCCCTGTAACTTAATCTCACTCCAAGTCACCTGTTTTCTGTTCTACAGCTGCACATCATCACCAATCACCTCCCCACAGTATATAGTTTCCTGGTTACCATCAATCATTGCAAAATCCTCTCTTCACTTACCGTCCATGTTTCATGCCACGTGTTACCAAGTAAGGTTTTGCCACCATAGCCACAGTATTATTGTCCATAGTCTTGTTAATCATAGCCTTGTTTGTTATTTAAACCATAGTAATAGTCTTGTTTTGTTTCTTGTTATTTCCTGCCACAGTTCTTTCATAGTTAAGTATTTTGATTATCCGGCTCAGCCGCGCTTTCTGTTTTGCCTCTGGAAATAAACCTTTAGAGTTTTTTTAAAACCTTTAAAGTCTGCATCTGGGTCCTCCCTTCTACGCACCACAGACGTGACATGTTCATAGTCAACATTTTACTTACATTTATATCCTTCTTAGTCTCTTATGTTAAAACTAGTTTTATCGTTTTCTGTTTTTTTTTTTTTTTTTACCAATTTATTTATTAACTACGTATTGAACACATTTATATTTTTGTACTATTAATGAATGTATTTTAATCCTTAACTCTTGTCTTTTCCATTCTTCTAATAATTTTTTTTATTATCATCTTATCCATATTTATTCAAACTTCCAGTGTTCTTGTTTCCTCAGTACTGTCAATGAAGGTTAAGACAGCGCTTTTAGAGAACATCACTCTGTGTATATTTGTGTGCATGTGAGTGTATGTCTATGTGGGATTTTGAGGTTTGGGAAATTGGAAAGGCATTTTTTAAATTTATATTTTATAAGCTATGTAAAGCACTTTGTGTTGCATCTTCTTTTTGTATGAAAAGTGCTTTAGAAATAAAGATTGATCATTATCATATTATAAAACCACATGGACTGAATGGCAATCACTGTAAAGAAGGTTGTCTGTGCTGCTGATTTAAAGGCAGCTCTTATTACAAGAGCAAGAACAAGTGAGTAGGGAAAGACCCTTTGAATTTATTTGAATTTAAATAACTGTCTAATTGTCCAATTTCTAAGTTTAAGCTGTGAGCATTGTATTAGTTAAGAAACAGAAAAAAATGTGCCCACAGTGCAATGTCTTGTCTGCTTTTCCACCAGCATGGGATGGTCCAGGGTTGACCAATGACAGAACTGTCTTCAGGTGAACTTCTTCACCGACTGCATCCACTCAGAGCATCGCTGTCATCACGGCCTGGGATACATGACGGAGTGTATCTGTTCTGTAAAGCCCCTTTCAGACATGCAGTGCTTTCTTTTAATCCTTTCATCTGGTGACAACTGAATGTGTCGGTGTCGTGTGTGAACGACAACTCCTTTTCAAATATCAGTTGTACCTCATTGGCGAAAAGCTGTTCTCTTTGGTAATTCACACATGCTAGCCAGATCAGGATCAGCCCCACATCAGTGTGTGTTACACACATCAAGCCGCCATTGCAAAATCAGCTAAGTAAGGACAGCATTGCTGGTTTGAGCGCTGTGTTCCGTGTTCTTGCATGCATCCCGGTTTAAAAAGAAAGCCACGTGTGAAATGGTCTGCCCTTTTGCTGCTTCTCTGTAACATTTTGAAAGAGAAATCTAACAAAGTCAGACCAAGTAGCATCACTTTCAAGTGTGAACTGCTTTTACAATAATAACAACAGCTTTGAGTTACTTCAGCTTTGAGTTAGCTCCAGCTTCTATGTTGTTTGACCATATATCAGTATTTTTCAACTGTCCCCATCCAAAGCTATTGTGTTGGTTAGCTTGATATGATTTTTTATCGCAGAGCAATGTGCTGTTGTGAGAAAACTTTGACGCTAAAGGGATTCTTGATACAAGATAGAATAAGATAGATAACAGACCTTTATTCATCCCACGAGAGGAGATTCCAAAAAGCCACAGCAGCAGAAGAGTAAAGAATAGCACACGGTACTGGAAAACAGCAGTAACGCTGTGGACACACCATCCTCAGGTGAAATAAAAATCACAATTTCTCTAGTTGACAACTGCGCTGTTACTGTTGCACAATTAATCCTACAGGATTATAACATAGAAGCAGAAGCTTAAACATGGAGAAATGTGATATTCTCAGCCGCTTCCTTTTATAGAACCACTGGCACGCTAATATGAAACGCTGTTGCAACATGGCATGCTGTCAGAAAACTGTGACTGTGTAAAGACTACGTTGCAATTTGTGAAGTGTCAAATCTCGTGCAATCTGCTTCCATCACTTTCAAAGACATGTCTGAATGTCTCTGAGAGTGACTGATGCCTGAATGTTGGAACACTGTTGCTTTAACAGATTGATGAAGCCATTAAAATTATGCATGTGTGAAAAGGACCAAAGCTTAAGAAAATGCAGATTTAGCCCTTTATTGATGAATTAATTATTGAGCATATGTAGCGATGTTGAACATCGACTTTGCAAGGGTGGCAATGCAAATTTTTATGACAATGCCTTTTATTCTCTTAATGCCTTTTATGACAGATTTGAATCTGTAGTGTCACCAGTCACTGAAAGCTTTTCACAACATCACAGATGAGCCCTCCTACAGTACAGATGAGATCAGAGGAAAACCATTTGGATTATGCTCTTTGGGTCAGCATAACATTGGAAACTGAAGCACCAGAGAGCGCCGATTTGTCCGTGTAGCAGGAGTTCTAACTCCTACGAAATGATTGGGTTGATGGTGACACCAGTCTCATTTTAAAACTGGACATCCTCCCTCAGGTTAACTTAACAAGGCTTCCTAAACTCAGCACGGCTCTTAACATGACTGCGTGGAAATTACACCTAAGAAAGGAGAAATACTTTAAGAGACTTCCTTACAAGAATTCTGCTCTCATCAACAACAGAACAGAAAACAAGTTAAATCTGGTAATATGTGCAAATATGTGCAAAACAATACAGCTCACATTATCTGCCCTGAATTTTTTAATACTTGTTAAATCAAAAAATTTGGAGAAGTGGACATCACGTGATCGTTGTAAGTCATTTAATTCTTAATCTTGGGCACTTCTAGGAAGGGGATGACAGTGAAGCTAGAACAACACCTAAAAGAGAAAACACTATGTTTTTCAATATGACAACACATGAGATCCAGCTGCACGTGTTCGAGCCAGAATCAGATTCAGAATACCACAGTGAGCAGCATCACAAAGAACCATCACAAAGAAAATTACAGCAGGATGTCACTGTTTGATAAATATGCTCAGTACCTGCAACTGTAGAGTAACTTTGTGCTCCGTTCACACCATCTACGCCAACGCAACACAGACTTTTGAAGCAGTTTTCCTCAGCATTTGCAGTTCAGATTTGTGTCTTTTAGCATTGAACAGTGTCGACCGTCAGTTTCAGTCTCATGCAAAGCCGGCTTCATATTGGGTCTTGTTCCTAAAACAGTCGTCCGTGTAGTGTAGCAATCAACTACAAACCTTTTCCTAACTGTGTTGCTGGCCAGGGAAAACAAACCGTATTCACTGATCCAACATTACTGGGTCTTTGGGGAAGCGGAAAATGGTCAATTTGCCCTCACAACAAAAAACACATTTCCTTGAAGACATCTCTGAAGCAAAAACAAAGTACTGTGCTCTGAAAAGTACTAGTACTAGCAGATCACTTGATCCTTCTGGCGCAATTACTTCTAGCTCCCATGGGTGTGCACTCCTGCCTTTCATTCACTCTAATGTGTAAGTGAAAAGCTTGTAAGCGAGAGTTTGAGGTTAATGGATAAATCCAGGTCCTTCTGCATAAAAGTTCTAAAACATGGGATGGCTTCATTGAGGTTTGGGTGATAATATGTCACTTTAACACTGCAGATAAGCCAGAAAACACATGTCATGGCACCTTAAAGCTGAGTACTCCTGTTTCGGAGGAAATTGGCAAACTACAATAGATAGAGGTGTAGTGTCAGGTGTGGCATAAAGGCAACAGGACAGGCGACAGTGAAGTCATTTACCCCTTAGAGGACAATGAGAGCCACCAGAATCAGCATTTAGAAAAAATGACGATAGCAATAATAAAGATAAAAAGAATAACTGGCGTGGTCATATAGGTATTTCACTGTTTCTCATTGTTATTTAAACTAATGAGTCCTTCATATGGAACCTTTGTGGATTTGTGTGTGTGTCAAAAGACAGAGCACACAGACAGTCTAATGGCCCTCACGAGTCTCTAAGCTGTCACAGTTCCATCATTTTGACAAATGCCTCAGAGCTCTGGTTCATGGCATCTTTCCTTGTACCAGAGCATAAATTCAACAAGCTGCTGCAAAGGGCAAAAAGAACTAGAGGAATATGGAGCTTTATCCACAGCTCAAAGATTCTGGGATCTCTTAACGCCATGCGGTGGCTGTTTTTTTCACGAACTGTAATGCAGCTTGTGCTAACAGCGAATGCCAGCTTTGCCGACCCAGTGAAGTATTTATGTTAAGATTTTGTTGCATTGCTATATATGTTTGTGATGTTTCAAAGCAGTGTTATGATGGTCAGAATGACTTCACCTACATCAGTCAAGATGATGGCAGACATATCTATAAAACTGTAACTGACAGGGTGTTTAATTAGGAGCAAAGCTGCAAAGCAGCCAGTGCACAATGACAACAGTATTATTATTTAAACTCTGGCAGGAATTGATTAAATAGGGAAAAGGTTGTGGTTTAAAGCCTTGACTGTTAGTCCTTCACCTTACATGCCAATCCACAACTCTCATCACTTTGCAGCACATAAATGTAGTGTTTCATTCATATGAAAACTAAAAAAAAATAGAAAAAGCTACCCCTGACCATGAGCCAAGCTGCAAGGTTTATAACAGTTTATTAAAGCAGTTTATTAAATCTCATTTTCAGGCAGCAGGGTTGAAACATGCAGCATTTATATATCATACATCTCATATGCAGCACAGACTATTGTTTTCAATACAAAGTATAGAATATATATATTCTGAGGACACGCACAACTGATGCACCAATCGAATGCAGGATACACGAGGCATCCATGATACACATATGTGACAAGTAGTTAATAAGTATATTTCCAGCCTAAGAGGAGCTGTTCATGTCACCAATTGACAGAAAATAAATACAAAGCTGTTGTATCTAAAACGATCATCATTTTGTTTTTTATTGTTAACCTGGCAAATAACTGAAAAATGTTAGAAGACAGCTTCAGTTTGTCATCTATCCATACAAGTAGGAGAGATGACAACTTGTATATATATATATATATATATATATATATATATATATATATATATAATGAGTCAAACTTTTAACAAGTTGAATTCAGCTTCCAGAATTAAAACAAATAAATCCTCTTCCTTTGCAAAATATGTAGTTTTTTTGCCTTTGGAGACTACTCGAGGAGTATGGACAGATCAGTGTCAAGTATGCACGTAGATGAAAAGAACAATAAAAAAAAACTATGAGATCTACATCCATTAGTTATTAACATAAAATCCAGTGTCAGTATGAAAGCCAAAGCCTGTGAAAATGAATGGCGTAATAGAGCTTTTATTCACCCATTATATATTTCTTGATACATTTTCCTAAGGCTCTTTTCTTTGAGAGGTTTCACTTCACAGAGTCATCAATCACAAACAGCCCGATCGAATAAAACCCATCCCGCAGAGTATAATATTTTCTGAATATTTGTTCAGCGGCGGTAAAATCAAGAGTTTTGTAATTATATCACTGAGTTTGAGAATGGAACATTTTCCATAAAATGAATTTATACAGCGGAGTTGCTTTGAGATTTTAGAGGGCTGGGTTTCATATAAAGAGAGGAGGAGAACAGGGGAACAAATGTGAGATACTGTTAAATGGAAAGCATGACTTGTGAAGAGTAAGTCTGGTTTCAGTTTACATGCTGCTTGGCTGCTGTTGCATCCAAATGTCAGTATAAAATTTATAGATTCAACATACACACTTCTGCTCACAAATCAACAGACTGCCTGTCTTTTTCTCTCTCTCCGTGGCTCTTCTCTCCCTGCCATTTGCTCATTGTGTCCCACAGCTTTTAGACACAAGTAGGACACACATACGAACAGAAAGGCTCTTTGTCTGGACTTGATTGAAAAAGGTGATTTTAAACACAGAGGCTTTTAGTAAAAGTACAGATATAAATCTTTGTGGTTCCCACTGTGACATACAGCATTAACAGCTAGAAAAAACGCTATTCTCTGCTATCAAAATATATAAAGCATTTGTGTTGTTGTTTTTGGTTTGAATACAGAGAAAAAACAACAAACTATATTGATTAAGTTCCCCTCCCTGTTGCTTAAATAACCCACTTTGGATAGACATCACTTCCTCCGAAATTATTGCAGCAATCCCCCATCTGCACAGTCACAAAATTTACACAAAGAATTATCCTTTTAAACATGGATCCTCATGTTACTGGGATTTGGACACCAGCAGGTAACTTAAAGCTCTTCAAATGATGTAAGGACATACTGAGATTATAGAAAAACCAACTATGATGCCTGATTGTCAGTTTGAATCAGTTCAGTCTTTAGGCATTTGGTTTTTGTTGTAACTGAAAACGTACACTGATTTAACACCAAAAGCCGCGTGTTTAAACAGGTTTCTTAAATGCAAGTGCCTCGCTATAACAAGCGGATTAAATCCTCAACCGTTGCCAGTAGTAGCGTAGCTGAGGGCTACAACAAATACAGAACTGAGGTTAGGTCAAGTAACTACAACTGCCTCCCAGACAAGCCTGCAAGTTACAACAACTCGATCAGAGAGGATTGTATCCTGCAGGCTGAGTTAGGCCACAGTTTTGGATAAGTAAAATTTTCTGAGAAAATGAGGTTAGCTTATTTTTTTTTCCTGTACCTCAGATGTTAGACCTACACAGCCATGCTGAGACTGAGCTGCCTGACAGTTAAAATCAGTCAGTCTTGTCCTGTCTCATCTGAAACTTGTTGCTATCCTTGTCAGAGCCCCTTTATATGTTAGTATAACGTAAATTAGCAATGGAAGCAGAGTAGGTTTTGAGCAACATGTTTGTTTCAAAAACCTGTCTATCAACTGTACATGAATGACGTGACCAATCACAAAAAAGATCACTTCAAAAGAAAACAGACTGAGAAGTAAAGCAGAATAATTTCACAGCTCAAATCTTGTGAATTCAGCACTGCTTAATTTACTTAAATGGATGAGCCGCCCCTGGTAAATGTGTGTTCCCATAAAAGAAGAGAGAGCTTTGACAACACTTTTAGCCTTATTGTGTTCCAGTCAATGCAGATCACGGCTGAAGCCGATTGATACCTGTTGCTGTAGGTGAAAGTCAGATGTCAGGGGTTATTTGTGTTGGGGTTTTTTTATGGTTTGTTTGTTCTCTTTTACACCACCTAAAAACCGGTTTCCTCTCTTTTATCCACACACATATTTTTCCTAATTTCTTGCAGTTTTGAAACAATATAGACTTTAGTCCTGTTGCTCTTTTTTAATCTGCTATAACAATTTAGAAATAGAAAGCATTTCAATAAAGGTCGTTATAGACAAACTTTAATTGCAAATACACTAGGTATGCCTGACATCAGCTCTGACTGATACCACTGGGATTATTTGTGTTTTCCACTGTATAGGAGTTGCCCGCTGCTCTGTCAGAGAAGGGAGCTGGCATACCCATCGTCTTCAGAGTTTTTTTGGCAGTGACTCTGAGCGCAGGATACCACAGCTGGACTGGAATATTCTGTTTACAGGTTTACTCACACTGACAGGCTGGCTCAATGCTGTGGTATTAAAGAAAACAGTTTATGCCAAATAAAAAGAGATTTTCCGTGCTCAAAACAGTTTTGGTACAAAAAGAGACCAAAGATAACGACCAAAACTGAGTGCATACGTGACTGCAGAAGGCCTAATTGCAGCATATCTCAAGATAAAAACGATTCCATTTTTATTTGACTAAAATATCGTGTCTTTCTACCATTAAACTCTTCTCTGTTTGTTATAATATTATGATTTTAGTTTGCGCAAGCACGCAAATACATAGGCATTATAATTTGCTCGGGGATGGCAGTTGTGACAGCAACACAGCTGCATGTCTGTGTGTGCATGTCTCCTGCACTAAGTCTCTGGTAGAGTCAAACAATAGGACTGTTATACTGGTAAAACCACTTGCTCAGCCCCTGCCTGCTCCTCACATTTTCCATCTTCCTATGTTCTCTTACTTTGGTCCTTCTTCATCGCCTCTTCTCCACTTTCCGCTCACAAGAGATGAGAGGTGATGTAGCTCATCTATATTTATACCTAACTTAGCTGAATCTTCTTTGCAGCAAATCTAAAATCGTTTCCATGATATAACCTAACATGGAACAAACAACTATGTTTGAAAAAAAGATCCTCTGAATACAAAAGTAAAAATGAACGTAAAAAATTGGGGAAACCTGACATTTGTTGCTGGAAATGCAACACATTTACTGTAACTGCCACTCAGAATCTTTTTTTTTTTCATTTGAATTTTCTACATTTTATGATTCCAGATGTGTTTATTTCTCTAGCCAAGCATTGGATGTGCTTATGTTAAAGTCCGCTGTGTAACTAATTACTCATGGCTCGTTTCATTGTGTTTTATCTGCCCTTCAGCTCCATTTACCAGCTCGTTTCACAACTTTAATCAAACCAATACATATACAACGTGTCAGGATAATGCCCTTTTTAAATCTGAAGTTGATGTGGAAGAGCTCCAAATGTATATCTACTCGCTCAGTTCATTTGCAACTGAAAGGAACTCAGTGTGAGAAAGGAAACTTGAAACGACTCTTTTGGCAGCTTTGTTACAGAGAGATGTGGCATGGGTGAAAACTACTCTCTGGAAGGTAAGATGAATTTATAAAGCAAAATAAAACCAAAAACAACTAAATAATAATCTGCTTTTTTGTTGTTGTTGTTTTTTTGTGTGTCACAAGGGTTTTATATGAACTACATGTAATCCTGCTATAAGAAAGTCGATCAGATCATTAGGCACACAAACGATCTTTGGTATCATGAGGTTTAGTTCACTTTAAATATATACTATTTAGAGCACAGTCTTTGAATTAAATTATCTGCACAGGTAGGGGTAAAAAAAAATCAAAGGTAAAAACCAACATGGACTGGATTTGTAAGTTGGTTTCAACAAAGCAGCCAGAATACTCTTTAGCATTGATCTATAAAGAATCGTCCACACAAAGAACAACAACTATGGTAATAGTTATAATGATATTTAGCCATGATTAACATGGTATTAGGATGAAAAATGCACATAAGAAGGCGTCAAATTACTTGTAACACCCCACAAAGCAGTATTTGGAGCACTTGTAGCCTCTGAATTTTGTTCTCATCTGTTATCTTCTGATGATTGCTGGGATATATTAACAAAATGCTGATGCATATAAAAGAAGGAATAAAATATTCCCTTAAAGAAGATAGGTCTTGCAACAGAGTGGTAGATTTTCTTAACCCCTTATGTCTTAGTAAAAGTTTGTGAACCATCAACATCCCGTTTTCTTTTTCTGCGAAACATGCAACAAGTCATTGAAGTCTGTTTTTGAGTCTGGGCACATCAATGCTCACTGAAAGTTAAGTTATAGATGCTGTGGATATCGTCATTGCAGTTACTGCCCTTTGCTGAATGGCTAGATCACCTTTCTTCCCAAAAATACACCTTTATTTGATGTTTTGACAATGGTTTAGGGAAGTTCTGTCTATGAAGTGGGTCCAAAATGTCCCACAAGTGTTTAACTGAGTTGAGAGCTACTGACTGTAAAGGCCATAGCATATGATTCGTATAAAAACTTGTCCAACTACTCTCTGGCCTTTTGGGCCTGCTGGCCGGTGCCCATGTTTTTTTTGCATCAGTGAACCAGCATGAAGAACCAGCAGCAACAAAACTGTTACCCCTGCCATGTCTCCTCACATCGCCTGTCTAGTGCAAAAAAAAAGCAAAGATCACGTCCAACTGTTAGCTTCACCTACTTCAAGTGTGCACAACAGGACACAATTCACTGCCACAGAAGGGGGTGGTAGTGAGCAAGCTATTTGATAATGGAAAACCAGAAGACTGCTTCAATAAAAACACCAACAAAGCAGTATTAGCTTGGTGTTTTTTGCTAATGTCATCAAGAGCTGATCTCTTCTGAACACAGCTTTCAGTTGGTGTAGGTTTCATTCCACATGGCCATGTTCTTGCAAAAAGTCTTACTTTGGAGAGATGAAGATGACACATGACATGTTGAGTTGATCGTTTGCCTGTCGCCTCCCTTCTCGTGCTCTAATTTGCAGCACTGCAGTCAATTAGGGTGATCTCTGTTGCTGGGAAAAAACAGAACAGAACAAAACTTCAGCTGGGACTGACAGTGGCAGGGGTGTGTTATGCCACGAAAAGGCAAGGTCACAGTTGACATTCCCACAAATCAGTTATCGGCGTGGTGTAAAAACATAAATAAATATCTCTTCCTATGTAATTTTTGAGTAATTACATCCCTCACTGACTTTCTTGGTCGCATGCAGAAGGCGTGCACGTCTGTTTTCCAGACACGTAACACTGTTGCAGTAATGTCATGGTTATCAAACGTGCACCTCGACCCTGATCTTCCATTTTATGCCCTCCACGTATCTAAATGTGCATGTAAGTGTTAGTTCTGAAGCGCCAGCAAATTTAGCAGCCTTTCTATTTCTGAGGCCTTCTGTCATTAGTGCCGCAAGAAGGAACTTTTTTTTTTTCAAAGTGACTCTAATCTTCTTTTGACATTTAAAAACTGTATCACTCCATACCGCACAGTGTCTTGTTTGACCTGCCTGTACTTTTCAGTTGTCTGTCTGTAGTTTCAAGGCTCAATATGTTGGCTGTCTTTCACTTTTCCTTGTCAAGACTGAGGTGGATTTATGAGGTGAAATTGATACAGAGCAAGGGATTTAACCTCCATCCACTATCTGGTCAATTTAGTTTAGTAAGAGGAGCAGCAGTAATAAGTAATAAGTTGTCCACTCAGTGAATGATGGCAAGCAACAATGTAGATACTCTTTCCTGTATAAACATAATTCGTTTCCTGGAATCTAACAACCAAAATCACATGGGGATTAATAAATCCAGACCTCCCAAAACACAACTGCACACAGAGCATCAGGTTAAGTCAAGTGTGCTATAAACAAAGTTGATGAGGGGAACAATGGCATAATTCATTAATGCACACACACACACACACACACACACGAAATATAAGATCATATACACACCTTAACTACGTCTAATGCCTTAATCTTGCAAGCACACACACCCACAAACACATGTAGAAACTATATACCTATCTAAACACAGACTATTGCAATCCTGTGTGCGATGGAAAATGTAGACACGGAACAAATTTGATTCATAAATGGGAAGGTTTCAGTTCTAATCCTCGCCCAGTCTCTTATGGCTGGCTGCTAAAATAGAGCTCAGCCTGTGGAACTGGAGAGCGGAGAGAGGGAGGACGAGACAGAGAGAGGGTTGGGATCACCATTCAAGGTGATTTCAACGATAGTTTCAGACTGGAGCTACAAGACTGGTTGACTGAATATGAGCAGTCAGCTAGTGAAGCCAATTTTATACATGGCAAATTTTTCTCTTCTACTATATACCTGAGTGCGCACATGCAAACGCACGCATGCGCAGACACACACATCTGAAATCTAAATATGCACAGACACCCACAGGCACACAAATGTTCACACAACTTCACTTTCATAACTTTTTCTATCCAATACAGAAAGTATGAAATCACGTAGGTGAGAAAACGATTAGTCTTTTATGACTCTAATGGCAGGTCTGATCACCTAATGATGAATACTAATAGAGATAATATTAGTAATTAGAGATAATAAGTAAATGAACATCAAAAGAAGTATGTGAGACCTCAAAATGACCACTTATGTGACTGTTTAACACAGCTGTAAAAAAGGATGTTTTAGATTGTTAAACTATTACCAACATTTTGTTGCTCACAGCAAGCAACGAAGCATAATGTTAATAACTCACAACCAGGACACAACAGGTAAATATCAGCCACTGCCATCAGCTGATGTTATTCTATTTGTTGATGCGTGGATTGGAGACAAAGAGCTGAGTATTGGCCATAACGGATGTTAGGCTGATAATCATTATCACAGTGTATGCTAACAAGATACACTGACAATGACAGAACAGTCATTGGTATACTAATGAAATGTCAGGTTCTAATACTGTATCATTTAATGTTAATGCATTTGTACATTTTTAAATAGTGTATTGATTCGTTCCTTTTGAAACAACAGTAAATGATCACCGAATATATTAGTAACTTATCAATCAATAGTTGTATAGTACCTGCAATAACTGATGAAATAATGTTCCTAGTGTGAATTGGTTCTCCTTAACAAACACTAAACATGGTCATGACATAATTGGAAGAAATTGAGTTACAACACAATCAGCTTCTTACTATTAACAGAATAGATAAGAACAATAGTTAAATTTATCCCCAGAATAAACGTACATTATTATGAGAGTGTAATATGTTGCAGTTTATGTTTTGATTATTGTTATTTTCAGGTTCTTTATGTTCTTGTTATGTTTCTCCCCTGCCATCAGCTTCACTCCTGTCACCTGTTTCCTTGTCTTCAGCTGCACGCATTCAGTAATCACTTCTCCATAGCATTTAGTCTCCTGGTTTCCTCTCATTCATCGCAGAATCCTCACCTACCCTTCATGCCACAGTCACGAAAGCGAAGTCTGGTTTCCTGCGTCATAGTCTTGCCGCAGTTAAATTATTGTCTTGTTATCCATAGCCTCGTTTTACCATAGCCTTGTTCATAGTGTTTATTTATAGTCTTGTCTTCATAGTTAAGTATCTTTGATGATCAGGCTCAGCCGCGCTTTCTGTTTTTGCCTTTTTGCCTTGGTTGGAAATAAACCTTTTTGAAGTGAAAGAACTGCATCTGGGTCCTACCTCTCACCACCGTTCCGTGACATAATATATCAATTAAAAGCTTGATAGCTTAGTTAGCTGCAGTTGATAAAGGATTTCCCCCCTTTCAAGTTTAACTCACCATTACATTTAGTTACTTTGTTTTATCATTCCTCCATATTAAAAAAGGCAACACCGACAATAAACCACTATACAAAAAAAAAAACAGTTGGAAGAGAGAAAAGAACGAGTGCAGATGTAATCCAAAAGAAAAGAGCAAAAGGAATTTAATCAGGAAAGCTGGACTTGACATTAGAAACCACAGCATCAATCTGCTTGAATCTAAGCACCTCAAAGACTACATATGGAACACACTACCAGCTGCTTATACTCCCAGTCCTACATGTTATTAAATCTGCTACAACGTATATATGAGTGCTCTTCATATATACCCCACCATCTTATGTGAAAGTGAAACAAAAATGGAAAAAATTACATGTTCAGGATACAGATAAACAGTATTTGCCAAAGCACAGGAGCGCCCTGTGTTCTTTCCTTCATTCACCCAGGGTGTGGTTCGACAGACAGGAAACAGTCCCCTCTGCTTTTAGCTGGGGCCTTACACTGGGTGTGCACGTACACGTGTGTGTGTGTGTGTGTGAATATGTGTCAGGGTGTAGTGTGTCTGCTCAAACACGGCAAGAAGTAAAGAAATACAGAGTGCTTGTTTTGCCAGGTTTGAGTCATATCTAAAAGTGAATCCTAAGAATCAGAAATTTTGTTGATCCAAAAAACCGCAAAGAGATCTCAGAGCAGAGCAGAATTCAGAGCTGAATAGACAAAATAGAAAATATTAATGTGATATATGGCACAAATATTTTGCTCTGTTTTGCTCTATGTTGTTCCATTCTGCCGTTTGTGTGTGCTTGTGCGCATGTGTGTGTCCAGACGGACGTCAAAGTGGTCAGTTCATCTTAGCTATGTTGCCAAGGGCTGGACCGCTGTGGTTGTGTTTGCGCTTAGTGCCAATACACTGCGTGTGTGTGTGTGTGTAGAGTCGACTGCCTGTCCTCAGGCTAAAATGAGCACCGACCACAACAGACAAACAGATCGACTGATAGACAAAAAGAAGGAAAGAAATTGAGAGACCGACCACAGAAAAGAGAAAGGGCCTCCCTGTAAAATTTAGTTTCCAAGCACAACAACTCCCTCACACACAGAACTTTTTAACATGGAAGCCTTGGACCTCCAGTGGCCCTTTGCTACACATGGAGTGTATATACGAGGAGCTTCTGGAGTGTTTGTAGAGTTCCTTTACTAATATTTTGTAAGGACTCAAAGGATGGCAGAAAGAGAAGTACATCTGCTTTGGACTATGCTGCCTTATGCCTGCTAAATAACAATTTCAGAATTTCCAGATCAGAGCCTTTATCTAACTCATCACTCGCAAGATAAACGTGTGGTGAATAAAGAGGAACCCTACTTAGATGGCAGATACGGCTGGATGAGTTTGTCAAAGAAACTTTTAAGGCGGCTGAACAATGTTCTAATAAGGCTGAATTGAGATTCCCTGGTATGCCAGGTTCAAATGTGACAGTGGAAACAGGTGAAAAAATTATCCCACATATAGCAAAGACCTGCAATTACTCTGACAGGTGATCAATGAATTATTTAAGCTGAAAAGTCGACTGTGAGTCTAATTTAACACAACAATCTCTGAAACATTTAAGGCTTGGCATGTCTTTGTTAATTACACTCGTGCCCTCCAGCTTATCCTGTTGCTATAGATACTGTTCAGATTGTGAAAGCCTTACATTTCACAGGCAATCATTTGCTCAAATGAAAAAAATAATGCTGCTGCTGCTTTGCATGCTTCATTGTTCATAAAGAACATACTCGTCACTGTTACATCCTCGCACGAACAGACTTTAGATGTCAGACTTTGCAAGCATCTAGTATCTGCTCCTTCCAGAAGTGACTGACTGTTGCAGAATATTGTACAAATCTCTGTAGGCCTTTCACAATACAACAGAGTAGCCAAAAGAAACTGAGGTTAACCTGTAATTGGGGTTACTTCCATTATTGTCACTTGTGCAGTATATGACTGAGATGATTTTACTTTTCATGTCTCAGAACCAGTTAGTTGCCATCACAGCTTGTGGCTTTAGAACTGCCCAGCCACAGGACCAAAACCCAAAGAGGCCTCTGCACTGCTAAAGACATTATCGCTGAGAATAACCCTGCTGCGAGTGTGTCGGGCTCTGCATGCATCCATGGATGTGTGTGTGTGTGTTTATGTATGTGTAGTTGTTTTGACCTGTAGTTAAAGGACTGAACATGCAATCGGCTTCTCTGTGGTGAAGTTTCTGCTTTTCCTCTTTAACTTTTTCTGTTGTTTTCATGCATGGCCATCAACTCGGCCTCCACCCCTTCCTCCCTCCTTCTGTCTCATTCGTTTCTGCTTCTTGTCTTCATAAAACTGTTTTTAAACTTTGTATATCTTTTCGCCCTTTTTGATGAGGTTTTGCACTCCCCTCCAACTCTCTGTCCTTCTGCTGTGTGTTTTTCTCTTTCTTGTCTGCCTTTCTTAACCCTGAACCTCGGTGACCTTGAAGACTGGCCCTCTTTTATGGGGATACCACTCAGTTCATAACCCAGGACCGCTTCTCTGTCCAGCAGAGGAGTTGTTTTTCCCATGCGCTGCCCTGGTTTAACTGCTCTTCTGAGGTCAGTCCCACTGCTAACTCACAATGTCAGCTCTCCTTTTTCCGTCAACTATATGCAGTTCTTCCCTCTAAAATGGTGTCACTCATTTGATATTCTTGCAAAAACAAGGAAAAAGGAAGACAAAAGATGGTTCCCCAATCTAAAGCACTATTCCAACTCGATTTATCCTCAATTTACATTTTCTGTCACATGTTCTCCTGAGAAAAACTAAGTCGGTGTTTTTCTCATACTTACAAAGCAAATCCCAAGGATTATCTCCTATTTATCATCCGTCTATTTAATTTGCAATGAAAATGCTATAGTTTTCATTCTGGCTTAATACAATTTTAACCCAAAGAAGATGTGGTAAACCAAAACAAGACAACAAATATGATAACCCTATTTTCAAAGATGCTTATGCACATTGTGTTACAAAATAAAATTGCTTCTATATTTGGAACAAAAACATGGGAAAATGGTGAATTTGCTTGGAATTTAAATCACAACCACTGAATTAATCAACAGCAAAGTATCAAAAAAAGACAGTCTGAAGGGATTATTTTTGGTCTATTCCCAGCTTTATACCAGCTACAGAACACAATCTTTGTGACTGGTTTCAGCCTGTAAACGTGGAGCTGAAAGTTCCCTTGCACATCACCAAACTTGCACAGATTTCTCACAGCTCTGCATTAGTTTTACATGTCGTTCATTCAGGCTGATGCATCAAAATAAACAAAACTCTCAGGGCTGAGAGTCTCTATCCATCAAGGTTTAAAGGAAAACCAGCCAATCAATCCCTCTGCACCATGCCGCCTTACAACTTTTTTTTTTTGAGAATTGTTCAACAGGAAAAATGATAGGCAAAAACGTCAATAATAAAAGATCAGTATAATCCAATAATGAGACTGAGCCTGGTCTATTCACACCTTTCTGTCCTCTGGTCCTTTGTCCTGCTGCCTCCTTTCCAGTCCTATTCACCCATTCACTGCATGTTGTCAGTCCTTCCATTATCTTTTTTTCTCTGTCTAAAAATGGTCTTTTTCCTCATTGTCCCTCTTGCCCATCGTGCAGGCACCAGCTTAAAACCAGATGACTCAGGTTTCCCCCCCTGAAGAGCACTCTGCCAGGATCTGCTACAGACTCATTTATGCTGTCCTTGCTGCACTTATATGTGTCCTTGCGTGTGCCCACATTCTTTGTCATTAACGTATTGGAGTCCCTTTTGGCTGAATTAATAGTGCTAGACTGCCTTATATATGATAGTTTTTAATAATTTGCCTGAAATGTATTATGCTTTTTCCTTAGATATGGAAATCTTATGAAATGCATGAAAGAAATGCATGAAAATAAGTTATTAAAGTTTACAGACGTAAAATGAGTTGGAAATGATTTCTGCACTGTACAAGTATAGAACAAATTGACAATTCATCTGCAAAGAAACAAAGCTGGACATAAAGTAAAAGCTAGAGAAAGAAAGGAGAAAATAAAACAGTGAGCTAGCTTTGTAAAGCTCTCTTTATTCATATGGCATCAAGGACTCATTAGTCTGAAATTCATCCACAGTAAAGGCTTTTTCGGACAGTCGAGCAATGCCTCTAAACCACTAGCAGGTGAGACTTGCAGAATGTCTCATCTAATGATGAGCTTGAGATGAAGTCATCAAGTGGAAAAATGAAAACGGAGATCTAGACCATAGTCCCAGATGTGAATGAGAATGAGGTGGTGAGAATTCCTGATTACCGACGACAGAAGAAAGACAAAAAAGATGCATAAGAGAGGGTGAAATGGACATGACAAGCTGAGTGATGAAATCAAAGAAGGAAATTTGGAGAAAGATCAGTCAGCAGGTGACAAATAAAAGCAGAACGGCATGATTTGTAACTGGAAATCAAAGAACACAGCAATTTTCTTGAACAAAAAAAAGAGGGAGAAATACCAAAAAAATCTGAAAACATTTACACACACATACAAAAAAAAAGGAACAGCAGCTGGGAAATGACCTGGAGGGAAATCAGAGCTGCGACTGTCATGCACTTCGATCAATAAAAGGTTTTGCATCATCGTGCAGGTATGTGAAAAAAAAAGGCAGATCACAGGAAGAATAGGAAAATTAATCAAAGAAAACTTCTGAAGATTAGAATTTATGATTTCACCAAGAGAGACTTACATTTCCTCCTGGTAAAGTGGAAAAGAAAGAGGTTCTTTCTGTCTTTCCATATTTACCACAAAACAGGGGTAGGCATAACAATGAGAGTGTTGTTTGCCTTCCCAAAAGAGATTCAAATTCGAGCCTCGCTGCTATAATTTACATTTAATATGCAATGCCAGAGAGGGAAAGAAGGAGGGAAGTAAAAAGAGAGGGCCTTAAGGGAACAAAAAGGATTATCAAGGGCCATAATCAGTTTTTTTTTTTTTTGTAAATGTTTATATGACAGAGGCGATGGATGAGAAAACCAAAAAAACCCTAATTAATAATTCTTGACATCCAAAAAGAAAATACTCCCCTTTATGTCATGTTTTTTTTTTCTAAATCATACTTGGTTTGGTGTATTTTTACACCCAGAGAAGTATCTCTAGTTTCTGTGACTCCAGATGGATGTACTGTATGTCAGCCACGCAAGGCGAAGGAGATTGCGAATCAGAGCAAAAGAAAATACAATTCAGAGGTAAAACAACAACTTTGCTGCACCAGAGAATTCTCATCATTGTTGACAAGTTGCAGGCGAGACTGCATGGTGCGAAAAGGGATCGAGAGAAACTTTGTGAACTTTGGTTCACCAGCTTGTGACAAAGCCCAAAGTGCGAATTCTATTTGGTGTTGAAAGAGTGATTTTGACCACGAGACCAAAACAATAAACTAAAAGAGTTTTATGTTATAGTTTGACAGAAAACGTTGAAAATGGAAACGAAAAGTCCTGAATTTGGACAATGTGTCAATCACCAGTTGTTCTTTAGAGGAAATTTCCTCTTAAAACCCTTTTCAGACATCAGGCATTAACAATGTAAACACTGTTTAAACATCAGACTTTGTTATTGTATTTTATGAAGTTCTTTTTGTTCAGTTTTGATGTGTTTTGCACCACAGAACTAATGCAGGGTAGATAGTTCTACCTGGTGTTGAACATTGATGACCTATAAAAATGATAAGATGTAGAATCATCCATCATGAACATAAGAGGAGCAGCCAAGGAGATTCCTGGGAGAGTTCAATTCCCAACATGTCTGCTTTGTGGCTTCTGTTGCTTCATGAGTTGTTTTGCAACACAAGACTCATACAGTACATATTCAGATTCAGTTACCACAGTTGCAAAAAAGTCCACATTCAAATTGTGCACTTTCCTTAAACGGTAAATGGTAGTTGGACTGTAACACATTTACACTACAAGCCACAGTCACCTGTTCACACACACACACCCACACACACAGAGACACTCATACAGCACATCATACATGGTTACAGTGTTTCCTCTTTTCACACACAATCACACACTGAGGATTTTTTCGCATTGCATCACTCATACTCATCCATACACACTGCAGGTATTGCAGATTATATGGTTATCACTGCGCTGACAGTGCCCCCTTGTCTCCTTCTGTATGTCTGCCCCATCATCCCTTCTATTCTCTTCTCCCTACCTCCTTGCTTTGCACCTCTCCTTTTACTACTAGCTCTCCTTTAATCTTTCTATCAGATTCATTCAATTCCTCCTCACCATCCTCATTTCCTCACACTCTCTCATTTGTCTTAATGCTTTTATTTCTCTCTTCAGTCTGTTACTAACTGTTACTGATTATTCTTTATCCTACAGTATAAGATCCGTAAATCCATTCATAATTTCAAGGCCTTCTGAGGCTTTCCAGACAAACTTGGGCATTTAATCTCTCCAGCCAGGGACAGTCTCTTGATCTTTGCCTTGTGCCTGGTAGAGGTCTAAAGTGAGGCACCAATTGCTTCTCTTTGAGTGGGGCATCCTTATCAGGTACCACAACCTCTAAAACTGCCTTCAATGGATGGGGAAAGCTGGTCTACTCTAAGCTGCTCCCAGATTTAAAAATATCTTGTCAGGTCTCAAAGAAAAAGCCCTATCAAACTCATTTCAGCCACTACTGTATGTTACATAGAAGTCAGTCGCCTCTGAAGTTGACAAATCTCATGTAGAGGCAGAAATCCAGGGTTCTCTGCAGCTGAATATGTCTGAAGGTCCTTTTTTGTGAAGGCTGCCACATACTTGGTCTACATACACACACTGTGTGAATATTAGGGTCTGTGCATTCTGGATTCACCAAACTGTGTCCGGATTTCTACCAATGTTCCAATGTTTTTAAATAAATCACCGCAGAGCTCCGTCCGGCGATATATCTCCAAAAACATTGTAGAAATGTCAGCATAATATTGGAGCTTCAGGATTTTTCCTGCTTCTTCTTCTTTGGTGTTTCACAATAGCTAATGGTAACGTAACAACATGTGCAATTATATTGTTTCGCTGAGGTAGGAAAAAACAAACTACACGTTAATCATATGCAGGGATTTTATAAAAGCTATTTTCGGTTATGTTTCATTGATGCAGCAATGTTCATGTTAACATCGGCATGCATCTTAGAATCGAGAAATTTCCACGCCTTCAATGTAGGCAAAGGGGAGCCTTTGTGAAGTCCAAACCTCACTGTGATCAGGTTTGACTTAATGCTGTGTTAAAGAGTCCCTGTACACTGGCCTAGAGGCATACAGTGCTTTTGCACCTACAGAATGTTATTATGATCGAGGCGAAAAGATTCTACTGTATCACAGTGTGAACAGAAGCATTATCATTCCTCCTAGACGCGAGCCTCGTTTACCAGACTATAAAGATCTGTTGCATCAAATTACATTAGAATTTAGACTAGAGTTCCACATCATGTTGAACATTTCTGAGATAAAAGTTTATCACTTGCAGGTTATGTTATATATTACTTGTAGGTAATGTGGTTCTGGTTTACTGTTCATAAACAAAGGCTAAGATTTCTACATGCTGCTTGCTGCTGTCCTACAAAAAATCTCAAGCTATTTGTATGTTTTCTGCCATCTTTTTTGACCATGCAGCTCGATTGTGTAAAATTGTAGCTGCGTTCAATTGGGTTCTTCATCATCTGAAAACCCATTAGGCTAAGTTTTAGCAAAGCAGATTGTTATAAAACATGGGAACAAAGATGATCTAATCACAGATACAAATCAAAGCACACTCATAAGATATCCTTTCATCATTCCCATAACCATTTAGCCAGGCTGACCATTCATTATGGTACATTTAAGAGTGCTTTCTGTCATTTTGGAGCACAAAATCATTCATTTCAACGCAGTGCAGTTCTGCAGTTGCCTTTACTGTTGACTGTACAGACCTGCAAGTTTAGAAAGTTTAAAAACCTCTCTGTTAACTTAGAGGCTGCCGGCATTGATCATCAACACCTGTGAGTCTCCTGCTAATAAATTACATCCATTTTGTATAGAGCTATTGAAATATTACTTATTGCACCTTAACATCAGTTACCAAAGTCATTAGCATGCTTGCAGCATAAATCCCATTAGTACAGTATGGCATAATTTAGCATTTTACATCAGCGAGCCTGAGACAGTGCGCAGCACATTAGAATGAGTGAGGCGGGAGCAGGATGACAAAATAACGACAGAGAAGGAGGATTAGGGTGCGTACTTGTTTATTGTCTACTCACATTAATTTAGCCATTTCAAATATTCAGCAAATGTGGATGTGAGTTCACACAGCATCTTGCCCCACTGTGTTGTTCTTATTTTCATTCAAATGATGATAGTCCACCGGAGACAAATATCTGATCAATGATTCCTGTGTACGAATCGGCCTGTATGCTTGCAAGCATGTGCCACCATAAATCACATCCGATTATGATGATCAGGCAGGCAGAGAAATGAGCGATGAGAAGGAGGACGGAAGACTGAAATAGAGGGGGAGAGAAAGCGGCATACACAGAAAGACACAGAGTGAGATGGAGGGAGGATGGAGAGTGGTACAGTGGCATTACAGAGGTCATCATTCATCACAACAAACATCCAGCACCCAACTGAAAAATGATGACGCTTCACTAACATTAAGTTACTAATCACTCATCCACATAGGTTGTGTGTTTGTGTGCTTGCATGCATTTGCTGCTCAAGCTTTAGACTACTAATAAGTCATACCACTAGTTGTGTGTCTCAGTGTGTGCTTGTGAGTGTTGGACAAAACACTGTAGTCAAAGGAAAAGGCCACAGTTTCATTGACTTGAGAATGTTTTTAAATCGGAGTGCTCATTTATCATGTCCACGATAACCCAGCTTGCTTTTGGTATGTCTGCATGTTTGGATGTACTGTGTTTGTGTTCTTCCCTTTGTTTTTTTGAAAAAAATATTTTATTTCAAAGTGTTTTCATAGACCTTGCATACTAATGCACAGTATGCACAGAAGTCTGAATCATTTTTGTATGTAACTGCAAAGCTCCTTTGAAAGAGCTGAAAGAAATGTATACCTGGTAATTTGCAATTCATGCCCAGTGGACCATTTTGCAAATGATTTGCAAGCGATACCGCTTTCCAACAGGCTCACAGAAATATGTGAAACGAATGTGACTTCTTGGAATCACATTACATGGCAGTAGCAAGTGATAAATTATGGAGATAAAGGTAAAAATCATGTTCCGGTGTCTTGAAGTGCAACCAGATTTTCTTCTAATAACTTGGTTGCCAGGGCGATGACTACTGCCCCAGACAGTGGTGCAGACACCATGGCATCTATGAAACAGTGATTTTTTTTTCATTTGTAAAAGGGAAGAAATTCACTTTTACTTTTGTTTTTTCAGACGGCTAAACATTTTCCTCACTCATGGTGAAACAAGCAGGGTTTTTTTTGTCTAAACCTAACAAAACAACAACTGAAATTTAAGTGCCAATAAGCAACAGAATGATGGTTTTCCTTACAAAGATCTCTGGATATGTCCTCCATTTTTGATACTTTACCCCCATCCTGTCCTGTCTTGGACTTTTGAGTGTCATTAATACAACTTCAATTCAGCAAGCAAATGCTTCTATCTACCACCCAAAATGGGTTGTATTCCATTAAGTTGTACCAGACGCTATACTACACTATAAATTGTACTGTCGACTCTTACAATAGCTAATAAAAAGTGAAAGGACAAGTCAAAGCTAAGCACCATCAACAGAACTTTTTGTGCAACTTTTTGTCTTTAAACGCTGACAAAGACAAAAACTATTATTTTAAAAGTCCATCATTTTGTGCAACCAGTGATTGAGCCACACATCAGATTCACAAAAATATTTATTAAAATCTTGTTTACATGGTTCCAAGTGAGCAGCTATAGTGAAACCGCGAAACCCATCCAGCCAATCAGGCTCGGGGGCTTTTTGCTTCTCAGTCCATGGAGGAAGAAGAGGTAAACATCAGCAGGAAGCCATCATGCATAAAGGATGGCTTGTCTGTCAATACAACATCCAGTTGCGATGTGTTGTGCTTAAAAATACTTTGTACCTGTTTGTGTAATAATAATATGGGAATCTATTTGTGCATCTTTTAAAACATAAATTTAATTTGAAAGCAATTTGATAAGCAAACATTTCCACATTCCCCTTCTCTGATCATATTCATCCATTGATAAAGTTTATCTCATGAGAATCCCTCACAGACCACACATAATACTGTGTTGACTCAATAAATGACTCAATACTTTTGCCCTGAGGTCTGTGTACCTCGTTTTGTTCTTCTGAAAATAAAGTGCAGTCCCTGGGTAAGACAGAGAAGACCCACAGCTGCAGGGGAGCAGTTGTGTAGCCGACCCAGCGGTTTGACCTTCCTGCTGAGAAGGCTAGCAACAAGATGAATCTGTCCTTTGGGGATTAATAGCGGAAATAAAAAACGAAAGCAGGGGAGGTTGTCCATGTCCAATGCACAAAACCCAAAGAAGCTGTAAAACATGGCATGAGGTGTTGACATTTACATTTATTCAATGTTTTAAACAGGGCCTGTTTACTTATCTCTTAGCAGTGAGCATAGACCAAAGTTATCTGCACCAAGATGAGTGCAGCATCATGAGCGGCTTAAATTGGCAGTGCACGTGCACATGCATGTTGTCTACATGCACGCACTCTGTGTTGATGACAACTCTGACCAGTAACCTGTGTGTTGATTGCAGACTAATAGTCTGTGGGAGGGATGTTGAGGGTGTGTGTGTGTCTGTGTTGATTGCAAGGTGCATGTACATGTGTGTGTCTGCTGATTGCAGAGTAATGCAGATCAGATGAAGCAAGAAATCGGCATTTTGGCTCCATCAATCATCTCTCGGTCTCTCCTCTCACTCCCATTTCTTTTTTTCCTTCTTTTCTGGTTCACTCATTTTCTTTTAGTTTCAGCGCCCGTCTCTCTTTTTTTCCTTTTTTTCCGCACACTCTCTCATCGTCGCCCTTTGTCTTTTTCACACACGCTTTATTTCCTCTTTTGAATTTGCCGCTGAGCCACTGAATTTTACCCACAGCACAGCTACGCCTGACAGGAACAGGTGACATTTTCAACTCTTTCCATACTTTCTTTGAGAGGACACCATCAAAGGTCTACCAGCACAATTTCTCATAAAACGTTTAATCAAAAACAGATTAGATGCATCAAGATTAGATGCATCTTGATGCATGCATACTACACAAAGGACCTATTTTGTGCGTTCGAGTCCATGAACAGTTTGTGAATATTCTGAAATATTGCTATTCCATCACTATCACCACATTAAAAGATAACACAATGTGTGGGATCCTTATTGAAAAGGCACAAAAAACAACATAAACAAACATTACATCATAAGATGTACACATATGGTCTCTATCGCCTCATTGTCTGGCCCTGTGATGGCAACCCGTCCTTGGTATACCCTGCCTGTTGCCCAGTGACAGCTGGGATAGGCTCCAGCCTCCTGAATTGGATTAAGCATGTACAGAAAATGGTTGGATGGATGGAGTCTCTGCATCATAAGAAAGACATCAGACAAATTCAGTCTTTTGATCCTATGATCCTGTAGTAGTTGCACTGACTTTTAAGTACAGAGGTAATACTAAAAGACCAAAAGTGACACATAAGTCAGTGGAAGTAAGTTAACCCTGTTCCGCAGCACCCAGATCTGTCAGCAGGGTTCATTAAATATTAACTACAAGTTAAAGTTGGAACTGTCTTTCAGTATTTGGTTAAAAACTCACATAGATTCATCTGAAGGTCCTCTCACTATTCAGGTTGAGATGTTAAAGGTATTGTTTTGTATTCATCGAGGGTTATTTAAGAAGAATGAATTATTTGCTGTATTCTCTTGGTAAAGAAACAGATAGTGAGAGGATGAAACAGATATTGTGAGCAGATACCAGCGTCCTATTCATGAGATAGACCTTAGTTTGTCATATTGTATTATCTTATTTTCTTGCTCTTGGTCTTAAATGACTGTACATGATCTGTTTTAAACAACTTGTTAATCTAAAAACCTTCGACTTCTTCTGTTTATGTAACCATTCTATTCTATTCCATTCTATATATCTGACTGTCAATCATATTACCCCTGAAAAGAAATACAACAGAAGAAGCAAAGAAACTGAAGTTGCTTCTATAGACTTTAAATGTTTACCTCTTGGTACCCATGATGACACAAGACAAATTTAAGTGGCTACATGAGAACGCAGCTACCATCAAAGAACTCAAGTAAGAAATTGGTGTTATATGTTAGTTATATAAACATATATATAAAGGTATTTTTCTCATCAAAAGGCAACAAATGTACAAACCTGATTCGAAACTATTTATACTTCTCATCCATTACCATGAAAGCAAGTTTATTTTGAGTTTGCTGTTAACAAGCTGGTTTGATCAGCAGAGGCATCAAACTGCATATGTACATGAGGCTAGAAAAAAACCGAATTATTGTCCAACCAATACCAGATTTTTTTTTTTAATAGTATGCCCGAAATCATACTAACTCAAAGCTCTCAAAACATGGCTACAACACCCAGATGATGCAGTTGGGGGTCAATCGCTCGTGCATTTATGTGCTCAACTAGATTCAAATGCGCCAAAAATCCATCTGTTTGCAAAAACAGTACGGTGCAAGTGTATGTCGATACATCCAAATTCCAGATAAAGCTGCTCTCATTCACATAATTTTCTGCTTCTTTTGTCAGACGGCTAAACACATCAGAAAGTGTGACTGCATATCAGCCCAATAAGACTGCGTGTCAACTCACGGTCACTGAAAGTATTTACAGACTTTCGCTTGTCTCTAATAAAGTCCTGATTTTATAACCGCAGCGTCATCTAACAAATTCAATTGAAGTAACTTGAAGTCAATGCCTGTGCAGTGAATTCAGATGTACTTACATGTAAGATGATCTCCTGCTGAGGCAGCAGAATGTCTTGAATGTTTTTGCAGTCCATAGCGTCATGGTTTCGAACACACCTCAGTGAATAACTTAATTCCCCTCCTGTGCCTGTATACTGCGTTAAATGGCTCCAACTGTACCTCAACTCATAATCATAATACTGTGGTCACATATTTCTTCACAAAATGTTATATAAATACCTTGTGAATGGCACAACCTGCAAGTTGCACTTCATTACTTCTTGCCTCCTATTCTCATTAAAACGCATTAACTTTTGGGCTGGATTGCACACATTCCACTTATTGCTGTAACTTCCCCCGACATGTTGCTGTAACATTTGAAAAAAAGAGAGAAATGAGCATGCACTTGCCAAAAAACAAGAATTCTTTGAGGGTCTCATAGTTGTATTAACCAAAAACAAACCATATTTACAGTAAACAAAAAAGTTTTTTTCCTATTTGCTCCCATCACGTCACAGGTTTGTCCATCCAACAAGTCACGCTCGCAAGCACAAATAAGCCTTTGAAATGGCCTGTGGGAGTTTTTCATAACACACGCTGAAGCTTTTTGGATACTATCTATTGGATCCAGAGATGTTCTAGCGCCAGTTCCTGGTGGCCTTCAATGGCATTGCACATCAGCAATCTTTTTGCCTTTGACACCTGACGACTACCTCCGTGTTTTTCAAACAAAATAGTTCTTCCTATCTCTGATGATGGGTTCCAGCTGTTTGGATCGAGTGTCATGCCTCTTAATTAGACAAATGCCTCCCAAATTATATTCTGTGTTGGATCTATAAATCAACTGTCTAAAACTTTTGCACAATACAGTCTCCAGTAGGGTTACACAGACATACAAATGTACACCCTCTCCACACAAAGACACTTATCTCCCTTTCTCAAAGACACACACAGGAGAGATAAGGACAGGGTAATAGTAGATAAATAAGGGCTGGCAATGTAATTGAAAACATTGCAGCTTGGTATTTGTGATGACGATATGACGATACATCGGTGCTGCTGCATGCTGGTCCTTCCAGCGAGTTCTTAGAGGTCACTCTGGAACATTGCAGAACATTCCGCCGCGCTCTGATGGGATTCCCAGATCTACAAGTGTAGCTGTCAATTATATCCAGATTTTCAACTTTACTGGGGCCTCAATGCCACATCAATACAGCAATACCATCCCTTCATCTATCTCTGTCCCTTCCCCTGTCCCTCCTACTTTTTTCCCCACTGGCACAATAGCAAGAACAATGCCAGGGTGCCACCACATCAAACGCCATTAGAGGGACAGACGGAGAAAGAGAGGACAGATGAAGCGGTAGACAGAGAATTACAGTGCGGGTCGAAATCTGATTGTGCATCAAAGCAAAACTGAGGGGAAAAACTTCCTCTTAAACTGATTATATATCCATGAGAAGAAAAACCACAATGTCTCTCTCTCGATGTGTCGCTATTTCTCTGTGTGTCTTTGTCTGTCTCATGGTGCCAACTGTCTACACGCTACCAGTGTCTACTTTTGCACATTGCTATCAAAGCCATTTCTGTGGGATCAAGTCCAGCCTTTCAAATGGTTTTTCACTTTCTCTTGTTTCAGCAGTACTTCTAATTTATTCAGCACGTCGTAAACCAACAAGACTTTGCAAATGAGAGGCGCGATTAACTGTAAAAAAGAGCATTTACCCTCAACTAACCCTCAACTGAGCTTGACATGTTTTCTTGTTGATCTCTGGCAGCTTGGACCATATTTGGGGAAATCAGTCCTGTCAGTTTTGGGGGATAAAGACATATTTTCCTCTTTAGAACAGTTGGAACAAAAGCTAATTATATTTCAGTTCAATGTTTTTCTTTCCTTCCATCTGTGGATTTGATCGCGCATTTATTTCCAGTCTATATGTGACGTGTCTGTCAGATTAGAGTTGGTTTAGAGTGTAACCATTCATTTTGAAATGTTATCAGGATTGTAGGCTTTTACTTAATCAATTGAAGTTTAAAGTGAACTTATTAATTTCACTGGTGCAAAGTCTTCAGGGCACACATAGATCCCAAAAGATGACAGATGCCCAACTATAAAAAAAACAGACCACAAGCGGATTAGACAAGCTTTAAAAAGTCTATGCCTGTCCAGAGGCAGGAGTGAGTAAAAAAGTCTGGACAAAGAATACCTGAAATACTCATAAGTCTGAAGGCTGAGAACATGACACTGATCAGTACTCACTTGGACCTAAATGTCAGTGCCTTATATCTACAGCATAAAGGTAGGAGGCAGTATTTATTAGAGACTGTATTTTTAGCAGATTTTCAGTCCTTTTATTTTAGTCCATCTTCTAATTATGGTTAGAAGGGTTATGGTTTCCAGTGTCCAGAGTCAAATGTCGTCTTGCTTATTTTGATCTTTCTTTTAAAAGGTTGTGGTGAATGTTACTCAGAGCACCAAACCAGGTTGGTCTGTCGTAGGTGATGATGGGTTCAGTGAGGCGCCTAAAAGAGCCAATCATAGGATTTGTGTTTCTACGAGGCATCAATGACATCTGGCGAAGATGAGCTCTGATTTAAGTCTGAAGGTGAGTTTGTGGTCAAAATGGCCACTGACCATCAACCTAGGGATGGTGAAAGGTCCATCAGCGTCAGAGAAATAGTGTAAGAATGAACATCCACGTCCCAAGGAAACATGTCATCTAAATTCTCCGTTTAAATGCAGACATGTCGGCTACTTCTGTCGCTGCCAGCTGCAACAAACAGGATGTGACAGATTAACATGTTTCAGACGTACCTGTGTAACACCGATAGCTGCTGTACAGTTTGACAGACATTCTGAGATATTATGTAAAAGATGCGAAAAAAAGAAAGAAAGAAACCAATCCTCTGGTGGTTCATTGCAGAGCTCAGCTTGAGCTCACCTCTTCTGACTAAAGGCGTACAAAATTATGCTCTTAAACTTTTTGAATTTTCAGCACCGAAATATGAGTAAAACAAACCGAACCCCTCTGCTCCTCGTAAAACTAACTTGTCATCCATGAAATCTGAGAGCCTTGTTATCTGCATAACAATTTCCCTCCTCAGTCCAACGCTCCACGTTAAGTTCTGCTAAGTTACATCAATCATCCGAGATGCGTGTTAATGCCAGGTGTGAACAGCGCCTGAGGCCCAATTACAGCAGAGCTCAGAAGGGCTCCTGTTCAAATGAAATGAGGAATTAAAGGTTAAATGCAACCATTATTTCTGTGGTAGTGTGGCATTAATTTTTCTTTTTTATGCAACCAAAATGTATTTTGGTGCAATACCTCATATCAAGCTGGTGATGATCAGAGTCAGCCTGCTTATCCTACACCTATCTTTTATCCAAAGTAATTCACGGACAGACGCTTGAAGAGAAGTTTTAATATCTGTAAAAAACAAAAAGCGACACGTTTGCTTGATAGCTCCACAACAACCCTGACACTCTCAAGCGGTGTCCTTGACTGTGAAGGCCGCTGTAAATCCTCCAAAGTGTTTGTAGATGTCTGGTGAATCACGTGGTTTCCAAAGAACTAGAATCACATCACGGTGTCCCACAGGACCAGAGCATCCCCAGAATCCCCCCCACCACCACCACCACTATCCCTTTTTGCATCTGGGATAGCAGAGGCGAGTGAGATCAAATGTTGCTCAGCTGAGAAAAAAGAAAATAAAGAGCGCTCTCCCTTAACACTGTGGCTTTTATCTTTTTAAATACTCGGTTGTTTCTTGCTGATTTAGTTCACTCTTCAAATCTGGTGTAATAAAGCATACATCTCATGATATATTGCAGTGACGTGCAGTCGAACTATGAAACAATGCTGGAGACATTAAGTATCTCACACATTTTGGAATCAAATTCTCCAGCCTCTTTGGTTTTCTTCAGTTTTGAAAACATACATAATGGATTAAAATATTACAGTGATAGTGTTTAAGGACGAAAAATAATGCCACATGTAAATTTGTTGCCGCTATAATCTTTGTACAATAGACAAGGGGATAAAGGGATTTTGTGAGATGAAAAGGGCAGTAAATTCTTATTACGCAGAAACTCGCACACAATAATATGCACAAAAAACTTGTCCAAAAACATGAAAACAACGATTATACATGTTTGTAAGTTCAAAAGGAAGGACACAGAATGTTGCTACGCGTCTGTCAGTTTCTGGCAGACACATGAAAACACACAAAGACATAATTTTGCCTACAAACCGCACTCATCTATCATCTTAGCTAATGTCACATGGGTAAACTGTCTATGACGACACATGATTAATTTATCATCTCTCCCCAGTGTGCATGTGCAGTGTATTTATTCTGTTCTCATCGCTTTTCCATCTCTCAAATCTCTAGCTGTGCTCTGCTCTTCTTTTATTATGACATGACTGTATCATGAAAATGTGTCTTTGCGCAAGATAGACTTTATTTGGCTGGTTGATGTTGTATTGGTACACATCCTTGCTGTGGTATGACTTCATTTCTATTCACAAATGTGCATTCTATGATCAAATAAACAAACAAAAAGTAACCCACGGTTTCGATGCAGACACCTTAAATTGGCTGAATTTAGATGAGAAATTGCAAAAGTACAACAGCTTGATAACAAGACAGAGGAGATTGTTTGATAATGGGGGGCTTCTGGAGAGAAAGAAAAGCACAAGGATTTCTAGAATATAATAAATATTTCATGTGAAACAAGCAAACAGCTCTGGTGAGAACAACATGTGCATGTCGTTATGACTTTCCTTCTCTCACTCCTTACCACACCTGAAGCTGGAAACAAAAAAGAAAAGATCTTTTTAAAGTAAAACAGTTCTTTTCTACGTCCACAAAGCGCATTGGGATTCAGTTTGTACATTTTGTAAATATATTTAATTTGAAATTAATCAAGTCTCAGATAGATGTCATCAAATCAGAGTTGATGAAATGTAATATCATCTGTTCATATACATCTATGAAATTCCCTATATGCCCTCCCATTTGCCTCCTGATCTTACCAAATAATTAAGACCTTGGCTGACAACATTTTGACACTAATAGCATCCTTACTTGTTATGATAAGGGATTTCTTATAAGCAATGCAGAGTTATGGCGATGCAGAGTTTTGGAAATAACAGCCTTGGTTTTTCCCATGCTTACCTCATTTAGAGAGCAGCTGTTATTCATTCAGTCATTCTCATCAGCAAAATCCTTTGTAAACATACCTTAGATAAAATAATTTCTCCTTTTGTTTATGTGAGACTTTCTCTTTTCATCTCTAAGCCTCAGTTCTATCTACCTTATGCGTTTGTAAGTTTCCCTTTTTGAAATGCATCTAACAACACAGAGTTCAGAAAGGACTTTACAGGATACCTCGAAATGAGACCACAAAATCAGCACACTAAGTTGAAGATAACTGACCTTCAAAAGACATGCAGTGAAATGCATATTTTTTCAACATTTAATGAAAGATTACTATATGATTTTGTTTAGTATTGGCTTAATTTTGTTCACAATCGTCGTTTGAAAAGGAAGGCGATGCAAAATTCAAAGCTTGATAGAAAAAAAACACACCAAACCTTGTTCCAACCAACAGCAGCAGCAGCAGTCCTCGAAGCAGCTGCATAGCACTCTGGCAATTAAAATCACTGATGCCCATAGAGGAGAAAAAGGCTATAAGAGGAGAGCAAAGCATTTTCCTGTCGTTTTAAATGTCATTAAGAAAGGGAAGTTCACAGACACGATGAGGGTCAAGACGAGGTAGAATAATAATAGAATAAGAGAAAACTGTCCCTACTACAAAATTTAGCATCAGAGGATGAAATATCTAATCTAAGCGGAGAAAGAAAAGGTGCAGAATTTCATGAAAAAGACCTCTTCAACTGTTAAACACCAGGCACTACCTTCAGAGGTACAAGATTAAAATCCCTTTTGCTGGACTAAAAGCTTTGTAGATGATGAGAAAAGGCATTTACAACCTTTGATATCATCCAAAGTGGGTGTTATTAATTACTGACCAGGTGCCTACTCATATATTTTGTTACTTTGAGCTATGAAAGATGCTTAAGAAATGTCTCCCCTTCAACATTACACCTTTTAGAGGCTTATGGTAGCACAAATTTTGATCAGGGCACCAAAAGTCATTATTCAGTGTATAAGAATCTTTCCCCTTAATTTCTATCTCTGTTCTTTTCCTGTCCCTCAAACCTATTCAAATACTATCCTCCTCTCTCTTGGTCAGAGACACTGATATGCAGACTGGGTTTGTGCATGTCAATAGGAAACCTCTACTGTATGTGTGTGTGAGAGAAATAGATGACGATGACGATGACGACGATGATGATGATGATGATGATGATGATGATGATGATGAATAAAGCTCAGGAGAGGAGGGAGAGAATTACCTTCGAGCAGAAGGGAGTGAAATGCAGACGGACAAGAAAGACAGAGAAAAAGAGACATTGAACTGGGGAGAGAAGGAGTGATAAAATGGCATGGGTTTAGTGCGAGTGAAATGAGATAAAAGGGAGTCAAAAATAGGGCGGGATGGGGTGAGAGAAACAAGGCGACAAGACAGGAAGAAAGAGAAGGACACCAGTTTGAGGTGTGAGCACGTTTCATGATTCCCAAGTTGTTTTGGATTGTAAGATAGGAGGATAGAAAAAGAGATGGATGGGCCATAATCGCATTTTCTGTGGCGTCTGCACGTTTTGTGAATCCCATGTTGCTTTTTGGCTCTGGGCAACAAATTGAGGGTAAAACTAGCAGCAGAGACGAGGAATGAAATTTTAAGATAATATTCAGAGCTGTTCCCTGTGGAAACCTATTCTGATTTGCAGCATATGCAAGCAAAGCAAAGGAGGGAGGGAGTGAGAGCGAAACACTGGAGAGTATTGAGGCATGGCTGGATGGAGAGAAACTCACAGTGAAGGAAGAAGAAGAGCAAGAAAGATGAGGAGGATGGGACACAAAGGACCTCGACAGATTTGCAAGGAGTGATTAAGACAGTGGAAAAAAGATTGGAGAGAGAACAGAAAGATGAGTTAAAGAGGGGGGTGAAGGGAGTTACACGAAGGATACAAACATATTGATTTTCCCGGTAACAGAGTCTAGATCATTTCATAAAAAATGTACCTATAATGCTTCAGCTATAATGCTTAAATAATTCAAACATACCTGCATTACAGACGACCGTGCACTTGTTGTACTCATACTCCCTGTGTGACTGGGCTCAAGCACACGTGGGCGGAATTTTGTCCTACACCCAAATGAGATTGGTGAATGTTTGCCAAAGGGAGACACAAAATGGCTAGCTCCAAAATGGCTCCAGATGGAGTGGTGACATCAAGCCCAATATGGTGAGGGACAAGTTTCCTAACTTGAGAGGCTTGCAAGCAGACACTGGCCAGGTCTCTATTAGGCTGTAATGACCCCCAAAGGTTTCTATTCATCTCATAAGTTATTCATATGCAGGACGCTGCTGATGCCAAGTCAGGTTTCACTAAGTAAGTTTGAGAACCTGTGGCCTGGATAAGCTCTGCCTCTGTTTTTTTGGAGCTAGGTTTTGCTGCCACCTTGACACATACAGTTACTTGGTAATGATTAAGGATGGGCAGTGATTTATGATTTTTTTGGATAATGATAATATCATTGAAATAATAATGCAGCTATCATCTTGACTAGAGTTTCTAGTTTCAATGGGCACATGATAGTAATGCTTTACTACCACCACAGGTTGGTGAGAATACACAAAGCTGCTTGCAAACTGCCATGAACAGAGGAACGCTTCACTATTGCCAAGCTCTGGTAATATGTGGATAGTTGGATAGAATGAATAATTAGTATTGAATTGCACATGTGGGTTCCCAGGGCCCACTGCTGTCAGACTGTAATGTACCTGCATGGAGCATAGCTTGAGATTATAATTGTTCTGAAATGTTATGTAAGCAGAGCCAAATCTCACTTAGACAGCATCTCATGCTGCTGTTGTTTGGACTCACTGGAGTCTCAAATCAACGTCAGCAGCAGCTTTCCATACATCACATAAGTTTTGTGAAATGGTGTATTTTCCTGCCATCATCCACTCCTAAGCCTAAATGAGTAGTTTTGGTGCCTCGAGCTGGTGAGGAAAAATGAGCATTTAGAGACAGCTGATGTCCGTTACGTCAAGATGATTGTTTGCTAACTTTGACATCCCCCCTCCGATAGTTACTGCATCAAAGACAACAGCCACGGCTGGCCTTTGCTGAAACCATGATTAACCAGGGATATGTCTCAAGACAGTAAAACCTATTACCCTTAAGACTTCAACCTTTCCTCCTTGTCAAACCTCGATGAGCCTGTAGAGGCCCCCTCATAAGGTCTGGCCTGAATAAATGCACAAAGAGACAAATGTCTGGTTTCTAATCTCATTTAATCAATCACCTTTGAAGAGTGTGCTTTAATTTCTCTACTGAGTAAAGGTGACACCTACACTTAACCAAGTGAAAAAGTCATTTTTCCAGAGTGATCTAAAATTCTTGTCTTATGATTCATCGCCTTCCAGTCTTCATCTCTTCACCAATCGCCTTATTTGTACCTGGAGAGAACCCACGCATACACAGGAACTTCACAAAGACAGGGGCCCAGCTGGGAATTGATCCTGGAACCTGGAACCCTGCTGTCGCTGTGAGGCGACGGTGCGAACCACCACACCAGCATGCATGATACGAAAGGCAGCAAAGGCAGGCAAAAGGTATTTAGAAAACACAATGGATCAAAGCATAAAACAGGAAGCAAAGCTAAAAAATAACAAGTACAAGTTGCTCAAAACTGTACTGAGCTGCCTGACTTCAGTAAATACATCTGTCTTCATCATCACCCCAGCATTACGCAGTTAGTTCCTCGACTCACAGCATGAATCGATACACTTCTCAACTCCAGCAGCACAGACTGAAGACAGAGAGTGCAGCCTGGATAAGCTTCATTTTACTGAAACGATGTCAATAAACTCTGATGTAGCTCTTAGCTTTGGTCTTGTGTGTCTATCCACGAGTGTCACCAGGTCGGTCACAGAACTTCTGGCTCGTGGTCGCATCCAAGAACTGCTGAGTCATCACACGATGTGGACCATTTACTGCTATCAGTATTCTTTATGGCCCAATTATGAATTTGCATTTTCTATTCTCCTTCTCCCCTCTCTGTTTCCTTTTCATCAGTGCATATTTTACGCGATGCACTGATAGGTTTGATTTCACATTGACCTACAAGTCACAGAGACAAACTCACAGCTGCAGAGGAGAATTTCTTTGTCATTTTTCTATCCATTTCAAACATTTCAAATGTATCTGCGGACATAATATTCATCCTTCACATTCCAACCTGCAAATATTTCATATAAACATGTAAAACCTGTTTAGATTAGTCAAAATGTATGTCAATAGGGTGGTAAAAACGATTTCCCTCAATTATCTATTGGTAGTTTTGGGAAGCTGAAAAAAGCTTTTCACATATTCACTAGCCCTCAGTTATTCATTGATTCATCTGGCACATATAGAGCAACATGTTTTAAGGAGTTTCTCTGGCTCAATATTTACTTTAGCTTCCACTAAATCCTTGTCAGATTGTTTTTGCTGAGTAAGTTTTGAACATTCCTCTCTTGTCAGCGGTAAGAATCCAAGAAAAAAAACAAATGTTTCTGGACAACCTTGAAATTGTCTAACCTTTAATAAGATTAGATCTATAGGGCTTCATTCTAAAGTTAGATTCAGATTAACTTAATTTCCGTTTGCTAGTCTGTAACTCATTTTACTTCATAAAACATAGAGGTTCTTCCCTACCACTGCCTTCATGAGTTAGTTTCTAAGCGTGTGACATTTCACTCCCAACTCATCACTTACTTTTGCTTGGTCAAAACCGAAATAATGGGCATCTCCTAAGCATAATTTTTGTATGCGCAGGTTTTTCTGTGTGACAGTAATGTGAACGTTGCAGACTCCCATGGCAACATAGGAAATATCATAAAACTTTATGCAATAAAATGTATTTTAATTTCATATTCTTAGGCCTGAACATTATGTTTTACTGGCCTTAATCAAATTTTTTACTGTGTAACATAATAGTACAGTCCAACATGCGTCCTCTGCTTAGGAGCTGGATGTCTATCCTCTTCCTCCCCTCTTATCTGTGTTACTTGTTCACAAACCAGCACAACAAATGGCATTGTCCTTTACTGTTTTATCAGCCAGTGTGTTATCTAGTGCCACAGAAGGATAACTGGTGATATGCAGAAGTTCCGTGTCCATTGGAGAGTGACAGTAAAGGAGTACCCCATGTGTTGAAAAGTGATACAAAGGGTCCTTGACCGAGTGTTAGTAAGTGATGAGTTGGAAATGAGAATGCCTCCAGCTGGTCATGACTGCTGGATGGCCGATGGTGTCGTGCTTTAATGACTTCAAAGTTGTACAAGGGACCAAAAATCTCTGGAGTGAGACTAACTTATTTCCACTGTTGCAGTACCATTTAGCGAGTTGGTTATTCTTTTTTTGTTTTTTGTAAAGTATATCTCTCCGTGTGCTTCTTTCGTCCAAACTGACAGCCACAAAAGTAGAAAATTGAGATAAGAACCAATCAAAGACAGAGAAGAAGCTGATCTGACAATTGTTGTGCGGCACAATGTCCCGGATAGAAAGAAAAAGCTGCATTAAAATGCGTCAATAACCATTTTATAATCACATCACAGCCTTCTGAATTATAGCTCATTCAGGTCCAAGAGATGGTTGTAAAGATGCTAAATAATGGGCCTATGAGTGAAAACTAATTATTTTTTTTAAATGGTTTGTTTATCAAGATCTTTCACCATCAACATCTTCAAGGTTTGTTTTAAAATGATTAAATGTTTGCTCATTTGGATTTTGCTGCGATACAAATAAAATAATTTGTGCAACTTTATTTCTGTTTAAAATATTTGACTTAATCATTGAGTATGAAAAAGGCCTCAGACTCAGGACACAGACGCAGGGTCAGTTCAAAAGCAAAGATATTTATTAAATATAAACAATATGGCAGGCTGAGGATCTCCCGACAGAGCAAAAGAAAAGGCTGTGAAAACCTAAGCACTCTCCTCACTAAAAATATGGCTGAGGATGAGTGCAGCTATGAAAGCTATAAAACAAATCTCTCCAAGTCAGGAGGAAAACAGAAAAGCTATGAATAACTTACAAACAATACGCTCTGTAGGAGAGTCACTCGACTGCAGGCTCGAGGAGACTATGGCTGTGAAATCTATGGTTCAAGAGGCGAGTCATGAAGCTTGTGACAAGAGACAACATACTGGCACAAGACAAGGGAGACGCAGACTATTTGAGCACATGAGGAACCTAGGGGAACAGGTGGAAACACTTTGGGAATCAAGGAAGACAATGAGACACTTGACACAGGAGGCAAGGTACCTGAAACGATAGGGGAAAGTTAGTGAATTTCAAAATAAAACAGGAAATGACGATACAAGACATGAAGAAAACCTAAATCGTGACAAAAATGACAACTTGATAACTCTTAAAATGTATTATGGTGACGCCAAAGTCACAATGAAAACCCAAAGGACACGTGGACCAGTGCAACCACTGCAAACATTTCTTCCAGAGCCCTGATCACAGCGAGAAACTAAAGCAAGATGAAGCGTTGCAATCACTCATTCATCCTCCCTGACCTTCTATAAACATTTCTGGTGTCTAAAATTAGAACTTTACAATTCCTTTTTGGGGGTTTCACATATATATTTCTTAAGAACACTGTACTTCTATCACTGCTAGGCATTAAACTATCATCAGTGGCACACAAAAACTCTCTCAGCTTCCCTTGACTTACCCTTTTGTTTCCTCTGACAGCTGAACATTTTAATATTGAATTCTCTCTTCTAAATGAGCGTCTGTGTGTGTGGGTCAGTGTGAAGGACTGATATCGAATCTCGTCTTTATTAGCAGACACAGAGGAGGTCTGAGTAAAAATGACTTTATTCATTCTGTAAAATAACAAAATGATCTTGTTGTGAACATGATGTGGTTACAGAGAAAAAGAGGGGATATAAAAGCTTTGTGGGCTGTTCACATCAGAGCGTGTGCGAGCGACACTCGAGTCGAATTTGCATCAGGACTTTTGTTACATGCCCTCTTGTCTCGTATCCTTCCGGCTGCCTTCTGTAAATAATAATTATTAACTTATTTCATGCATGAACGTTCTAATCCAATTACAGCTGCGTCTGGAGAAAATCTGCTTCCTCTGCTGACTCACTTTTGATTTCCTGTAAGCACACACATTTTGTGACTATCGTGTCTAGACAAAAAAAGATATTTTCCTCACCACTCCAGGGAGTTGGCGAATATGGCACCATCATGCAGACAAGAGGTGTTTCTGGTCTGACTCTGCCTCCATAAATCATGACTCAATCTTGAAACCTTTTATGGTAAACGATTAATGGTTAGGGGAAAGTTCTGCTCCTAAATGACAAAGAACTACTTGAAAAAATGCAGTTTTTCCACTCTGGTTTGAGGTTGGCTGGAGTGTTTAGGGGATGCAGCAGCAAGATGTTTATTGAGTGGCTACGGTAAATTGTAAAGATAATGAATAATGAACTGCAGGAGATGAATATTTACAATTCTGAATGACTTTGGCCAGAGTTACATATTGGCCTCAGTACATTTTGCTGTCATTCATACTTTTGGTTGGCAGCAGTGCAAGCGCTGATAGTTCTGAACTTTGTTGTTTCATTCACGCACAACCACTGCTCATTGCTTGTGTACACAGCAGCTGTTTTTCATTGAATATCTGTTCTTGTCCTTGACATCATAAACCAAGAAATCGGCGTTGTAGTCCTAAATGCTCAAAGCAATTAGCTCTATCGATGGAATGTTTACAAATTGTTTAAAAAAGAAAGAAAAGGGAGAGTTGTTTCCTCTTTTCTTTCTACTAGTTGAAATATTTCCAAGTTCCTTTAAAATGTTCCCCCTTTCATGGTTGTTCAAACTTATATATTGAATCAATTTTTCAATTATATTGTGGAATAAACTGGCCATGATGCAAACACAGGATTTCACAGTCATTCTATTATTTATTCTAATTATCTCTTGGTATCATTTCTGCATTTGTGTGCACCAACAGACATCTAAAGTTTCAAAGGCTTCAAGTTATTCTTACTCCAAGTTATGCAACATATATTACATATCAAGATAAAGGCAAACATTCCTCTTTACGCTGATCAATGTTGTCTGTATTTAAAACTATGGTATAACAAGACAGATAATTAAATTTGAGTGTGGTAACGAAATAATTATTTCTTTTCACTTTATTTTCACAATAAACATGTATTAGATGGTTGAAAAGAAGCTAAAGCCAGTAAAAAAAAGCTGACATTTGAATATCATTTGATTTTTTTCTACTCATTTTGTTCATTTACACAGGAGCTGCCATCTTGTTGACAACATCTCGTATGGGTCTGCATGATTTTGACACCTTCCAGTTACGACTAGTTTCTTGAGGCCTCTCTGATGTATGTGTCTGATGTTAGCACCAGCAGTCACATCAACATTTGGTGAAAGCATCCAGCTGGTTTAATACTGACAGACAATACAAATACTGACAGGCTGAGGTGGAACCATGGTCTGTATAGATCAAGAAAACACAAGCAGAAGGAAGCTGACATCAATCCAAAACATTTTTATCTGCTATATATTCCGTACATGTCCAACTATTCCCTAAATTTTAATCAAACCCTCGTTAAGTAGGTCAAATAATGTACATGGTCCAGTTTCATGTATTGCTCTATGTTTGTTCTATCATGTTTACAGTTCGGCTGGTCAGGTTGTGTTTTTTAGTCACCTCTACGTTAAGAAACCGTCGCTGAGATTAAACGAGTGCAACAGGTGGATGGATTAATAACTATTATCATACTGGCCCAAATAGGGGGTGCAGAGGGATACCCTGTTCTGTGTTTCAGTGACTGAAATACATTTTCAGTTTGTTTTTCCATTTGAGACTTATTGAGACAAAAAATTGCATCTACAGATTCTTCTGTTAGGGCAGTTCTGTACATACAGTTCTGCTCATCCAATCATAAGGGGAAAGGACATATTAACTAAAAGCATTTTAGTTGACATAGTTAATACTCTAACTGTACTTCAAATGTTTAAATTCTTGTGCACTTGATTTTACAGTACTGAACCTCCAAAAAATATTCATCGATCTGTGAAAATGCTCTTCCTCATTCAGGAGTATTTTGGCTTGCCAGGAATAGGGACCAAAAACTCAGAGGTAACACAGACTTTGTCTGACTATTGAGCACTAATGTTGAATCAGTTCATGCTCGAGTCCAAGTGGGCCAAAGAAATTTTCCTCAGGTGTTTTTTTGAGGCATCGTATTCTCAAGTGAGGAATGGTTGGACCCACAACCCAAAAATATATATATATATATGTATATGTATTGCCTCTGGCCACGGCACAGAGGGATGAAAATAATGGAGACCCGGAAACGGAGGAAATTGAAGAGTTCCATGATGCACCGGTAAAACTGAGGGACTAAAAGTCATTTTCTGATGGCTCTTCTTAAACGTGTCCCATTAGCAGCAGAAACCTAATGTCTCAGCCCTTCCCCTCTCTCTGGGGGGGTTAAGAGGTTTGCAGAAAAGCCTGATTTGAGAAATGAAAGATGAGGATGGAGGAGTGACCCAGAATGCGGAGGAAAAAAAATGAAGGGAGCCCTGGAGTTAAAAGAGCCTAATATTACTGCATCCGTCTCATTACATACATGATTTACTGATTTGTTACAGGGAATAATAAATTACGCTTGAGAATGCAGTCATAAGTGTTCTTTGGAGTAACCAACAGCTCGTGATTGTTCAGCACAACCTGGGAGTAAACAACAGCTGCTCACACATTTAGTGACTTTCTATACTGACTTTCTTTTACACGGTAGGTAAATGCACCAGTGAAATCAACAAAGATTGAATGCATGTCATCCATCGAGCATTTTCATTCCAAAGCATTGTGGGGATCAGAGAAGTTCATCCTTGAGATTACAGAGGTCTGGTGAGCTCGTTCTAACTCCTCACCTCGTCCTCATCCCACAGAAATACACAGTGGGGGCACACAATGTGTTGAGATATGCTGTACACGCTGGCCCTATGGCAGCATTTCCAATGGATGGTCAAGCAGCTTTATTGTGGCGAACAACCGAATTCAAAGATTACGGAGGACACATGAAGGCCCCAGTGAAGTCCAATGCTCCAGTGAAGATAGAGGCTCCACTAAACACATCCACTCCTGAAGAAAGGAGGCGAAGGTGGTGGAGTAGGATAAATGCAAGACTTTTAACCAAGACACCCTGGCTTGATTATTTAGTAGAATTACTGTTATTTATAACCTCATTATTTCTTCAGGCAATTATATTAGAATATAGGCTTTTACTTTCCTTTTGAGTTCCTTTAAGTCAACTGTTTTGTTGAGTTTTTACACTAAATTCAGTGATTGCTTAGGTTTAAGCACCAAAAAAATCTTGGTTAGTGACTGAGGAGCAGCCCGTGCCCTCCAGAGTCAAGTGGGGGGGAGTGTGACATGGTGGAGGTAGGACCAGATGCAGATTTTAAATGAAAACTTGATTTATTTACAAAAAGGAACAAAAAGCATGTCTGAGCCAGATAACAATACATCTAAACTGTGGAATAAATTAAACAAGACTATGGCTGTGAAAAACAAGAGGCAAAACCTGACAAATCTGAAAACCATGAAGCATGTTGTATGAAGGTGAGGTGAGGATTTTTGCACTGAACTGAGGGAATCTGGAAACTAAAGTACTGTGGGGAGGTGATTGGGGATGAAGTGCAGCTGTGAAAACAATAACAGGTGACTTGAATGAACCTAACGACGTGACAAGGAAAAACATGGCAAAAACTATTGAGTAAAAGTAAACCTAAAAAATTAAAACAAAACCCAAGACATGACAGCACATTTGTCACAACACAGAAGGACCTTCAATTCTATATCTATTTTTGTCAAGCTGTTTCTGTGTGGTAGGCTTATGTTGTGCATTATTCTTAATCAGGTTACCTTTGAACTTTGGGTAAGATAAGGTTAGCACTGTAGAACAATGGAGCACATGGTTTACATGCTAATCCAATCAGCTTCATGTCAGACTATAGAAATGTCTGTATCAGTTTAATTCTTGAGAAGTGACCACATGCAAATAAATGTTTTCAGTTAAATAATTTTCTCTTTCTGAATGTACCATTTCCATGGCTTTCAATGAATAATCTTTTAAACACCTTGAACAGCATGTACTGTAATTCAATCAGATCAACTGGAGTATTTGTTGGTATTAGTTGTGTTGTTTTGCATTTAGGTATTACATTCATGGTGTGATTATTGAGTCATGTTTATGCTTTGTTTTTTAAGGAGGACCCTCTGATGTGTAAGGCCTGAAAAAGTGGCCCCGAGAGGGGTTAAGAGCTGCGTGTCATGGATGAAGTTACAAGCTAGCTGCCCTAAAGTTGACAATTTATCAAGTTTTGTTCTTTTATCAGTTTTTCTTCTAGTTTTATGTGTGTTTTTTAATCTATATTCTGTTTTTTTTACGTTGTTTTATTTTAACAACGCTGAAAACTGGTCGAAATGCTTGGTTTTATTAACCAAAACAATATAAATAAACCATACACTGGGTGACCGTTACACCCAACTCCATCCCTCTGCCGCTTATTAAAGTTAGGAATAGGAAAAATGTATGATTTGGGAAGCTTGATGTTCCCTGGAAATGGACAGTAAAATTAGATTTCAGCTCTCCTCTGAATAACTGAAGCTCTGACATTTTTAAAGGCACAGTACTGTCATTTTCAGTGCTTGGGGTGGAACTGAACGCCTTTATAGTCACTAGAGGACAAGTTTTTCCAGTGAATCTGTAAATTCAGACACTCCATTGCATTGTACTCATTTCACTTATTAAAGTTGGCCATCCTCACCCAGCCAGGTCTCAGATAGAAGCATAAGAACACGTCATACCATGTCAAATGTCTCTCTATCATAACATTATTTTTGCATGTTCTTTTACACGGGGAACTCTCGAGGGATAATCTTTTTGTCTACAATTCAACAGTGTAAAATGACACAAAATGTTTAAAATGCATAGATTCGGCATGAAACAAAGACTTCAAAAGTTGCGTCCTTGGCCTCAAATGATTCTGATTCAGATAACATGACTTGAGAAAATTTCTCAGATTTTATGAGTCTCCCTCTGAGCCAAAAAGGCTTTATACAGCTTTTTTCCCCTTCTTTTCATATGAAAGTACCACTCAAGAAATTGAGTTGGACTTTAAACAGATACTTGCAGTGATGAATGAATTTAATATGACTGGATGAATTTAAAAAAGAAAAACATAAAACATTTCATTACTGCATCTAAAGACGTCATCTAAGAACCGTGATTTACAGATGAACACACGGCAGCATTTGATAGGGCTGCTCGTTAATGTGTTCATATGTAAAATTTTAAAATACTGCTGTCGAAGTTTTGCTTCGACTCCAACGGTGAAACAGTTTGTTTTATAAAAACAAGTTTTTGTGTTTGCGAAAACAGCATTTGAGAACATCGGTGAATTTATATTCATAATTAGTCTGAGTGCTTTTACACTGCTAATGGATTCTCAATGGAAGTTTCTCTAAGTGCAGCAAAGAGCAGAATCCTGATGTTTGTGTGTATGTGATGTGTGTATACGACGTGTCTGGCTACACACTCAGCGGTAACAGGAGAGCAGAATGTATTGAACAAGGCGGAGTGCAGAGACAGAGCGGGAAAGAGAGATGCCGTAATTGCAGAATACAGTTGTTCATCTCCAATGATTGGAACATCGTAATCACTTATAACTGGTTACACTCTTTCTGACGAGCTGGTTGTGTGCGCTTTTTACAAAATTTCTTTCTTTTTTGGGGGGCTGATATCTCGATCATTTACTATTTAGTCAGTTGTTTTGCTGCCTGACTGACCACTACACTGAATAACTGATTGACTGAGTAGCTGATCGCTCATGAAGTGACCGAATGTCTGATTCAAATGTCTGTATTCATGGTGTGAAAAGGGGAATCTCAACTTGCTTTGGCCCCACTCTGTATTCAGTAATACCTCACTCTTCATTGAAAGGGAATGAATCAGCGGGTAAACATTCTCGTTCTGCCAAGTGAATGGATGGATATGATGGGTGTAATGGTTGTAGCTGTGTAATAATAAGAAGAAATGCAATAAGATAATGGAAATGGAATATTAGATTACCTGTTGTGGCTCTATAAGTGAGAATAGCATGATGGCATTTTCATTCAGCATTTCAGTGATAATAGTGTAGTGGTATGATTGCCACCTTCCATGTGGGAGACCTAGGCTCAAATCCCCTGCATGAAAGGTATTACCTCCAGTAGGGGTCCTTAGGCAAGACTTCCTTACCCTATCTGCCTACCTGTAAGTCGCTTTGGATAAAAGCATCTGCCAAATGCATAAACAAATATGACTAAAGCTAATGGTAAAATCAGCCTCATTAGTTATACAATGTGTTATCAATTAGGAAAAAACTACAAATATTCCTCTGGGCCTTTACTTCCTCAGAGTCTGGGAGTCCCTGGACATTTCTTTACCTTTGAAGCTAACGTGTTTAGTATGCTTTGGCAGTGACTAAGATCCTTTAGAGTTAAAATAAGTGCATCTGGTGAGGAAGTAATGGCATAGTGCAAAGGAGCTACTGTTTACTCTATGTTTGAGAGTCAGAAATATAAGTAAAGGCAAAGACAGGCCTTATGCAACTGTACCTTCTCCTATATGTATATGTAGCACCACTAATGACCTGTTTAAGCACTATGTGTACAGTGTTTTCTATTAAAAAGAACATCTACTTTTGTGTCTTTCATTACAAAAGACACAAGCGCAATACTTTATTTAGAAAAAGCTCTATGGACTACGATCACAAGTCACTTCTATCCTGCCCAGAGAGTCATTCCTGTGTCCCCGCATGCTCATAAATAATTAGCTCGTTATGCTATTTATTACAACCTGTTTTATTTAAGGAAGGTACAATGTCTGTGACATGGTCTGAAGTAAATTTTAGCATGTGATGAATTTATAAAACCATGTTTGATAAATATCTAACTAATAGAGTTATCTGAGACAGTGCAGCTCTACTCCCAGCAACTCCAGCCATGGAAGAATGTGCAGATGCCTTAGTTTTTTAATGTAGTTAAACATTAAATTGCAATTCAAAGAGATTCACCTTTGGACAAAATGTGGCATTTAAAGAAGTTAAGCTACTAACTAAAGAGTTAATAGGTGTAGATAATAGAACACTATCACTGTAATGCCCGTATGTTTACAGCCAACTACACATACCATGGAAATAATGGTGTAGATATGAGCCAAATCCAAATATGCAGACAAAAATATATGTAAAACTCACAAACACACACGAGCCCAGAGAAACTGATGTTCAGAAACTTAGATTGATGCTGTGTTTGAAGAAGTCCAGATGGTGTGTGTGTGTTAAACAGAGCTCCCTGCAGAGAACCACTCACACTAATATGCACACACTAACACTAACACAAAACAAACATTATCATACAACTTTGTGGAGCTGACTGCAAATTAGTTCCTCAAGGACCTCATTCAGATGTTTTGCAGAATGATATTTCCCAACAAATTTTTATAAGAGTCTGCACTATTTAGTTGTTGGCGTCAACACATTTAAACAACAGAAAAAAAGCCTGAACTACAGTAAAAACCAACAGATCTGCTAAATCTTTTAGTCCTTAAAAGCAAAAACTGCAACCGCTGTTATCCACTGAAAGGTAAAGTTGGAGAGTAAAGACTAAAAATGTGATTACACACGTCCCTATTTTGATGTCATATAAAAATCGTTGATGGGGTTTATGACTTTTACTACTAGATTATTTCAACTGTAAGTGCCAAAAGTCTTTAATTCATGTAAACACAATACTTACTGCAATACATTCACTGATTTAGAAAATAAATCATTATTTTATTTCATATTACAGACATCCTTAACCTGGCTGTGTTGGTTCAACTCCAGTAACTAATATGTGCCTTGATGACCCTGTAGGGGTCCCCAACTAATGTGCCATGGACCAGCTCTGGGCTGCAAAGCAAAAACTAAAATATTTTTCTAAAATACAGTAAAACACAAATATAACAATAAAAGCTAATTGTGCTGATATATAAACTGAATGTGGGACTGTCTAAAAAGATGCCTCCTGTAACTCAGGAGGAGGAGTGGCTGTCCTTCAGCTGAAAGCTGCTGGTTTGAACTTCCCCAGTTCACATCATATAGAGAGCTCTGGATTGCTCCTCACTGTGTTTTTCACCTGTGAGTTGCTTTAGATAAAAGTGATTCAGGAGATGAATATCATATAGTGGTGTATAGTTATTTTAACAGTAACTTAGCCAGAATGCAGAAGCATTGTGTGAAAAACTACACTGTACAGCCTTTCCGTGTCCTTAGGAATTAAGAGGGTAAGTTGCAGCTAGATGCAGCCAATCAAATACACCTAATAAACTAATCATCAGCAAGTGTGAGCAGCTCTTTTAAAGCAGAAGTTTAAACCAGTTTACTGGTCTGGAGCATTCAGGTGTGTGTCAACACAATACTAAAGAGGAAAGACATCAGCAGTGATCTTCGGGAAGTAATTGTTGCTGCCCGCCAATCTGGAAAAGGGTTATAAGGCATTTCCAAACTATTTGGAGTTCATCATTCTACAGTGAGTGAGGTTATTCAGGAGTGGGAAAGATTTAAGGCTGAAATTGGATCATGCAACAGGAAAATACAAAACAAAATCATTGAAAATGAAAAGGAATCAAGGTGTTGCAATGGGTCAGTCAAAGACCACACCTCCACCCGACTGAAATGCTGTGGTGGAACATTAATAGAGTTGAGCATTAACGAATTCCTGTAAACTTCACAGAAGTGGGTAAAGATTCTGCTGGTGTGAGAGACCAATAATGTTTCTCCTGAAAATGAGCACAAGTTATTGCTAGTAACAGGCTATTGAATCATGTAGTTTTAGTTTTTATTTGGATTTTTTTTTAAAAAGACACTATGTAATATTACACTATGTAATAATGTTTTATTGTTTATCTAAGGTTGGACTTAGCTAATTGAATACTTTTTTTTTGCTTTTTCACAGGATTGTAGATGGAGGAAAAAAAGACCAGGGTTCAGTGATATCACTGAGCTGCAATGTCTTTATTCACTCAAGAAAAGTATGTCCTGTGCCTCCCTGACAAGTTGGTTTTATCTGGAAAGTGCCTGCATGCTCAGTATAATCTGATACTCTGCATAAAAGATAGAGGAGCTCAACTCATTGTTAAGCCTGACTGCTGCTTTGCTGTTTGATTGAAATTATGAGATTTGTGAAATATTTGTAGGAACAACATTCAGATTTGATGCAGTGCGATAGGGACCAATTTTGCTTCAGTCACATAAATTCAATTTTCAATTTAGTCTTCATGCAACAACAGTTGCTGATGAGTCGTCCAGCACTCGCACAAGTCAAATCTAAATGTACTTTTAGTCATTTTTTGCTGCTTTTGGGACACATCCGTGTGACAGTGACATGTGGGGAGAACGAGTGTAAAACAGTGAAATAAAATGCTTCAAGCACAATGTGCATAATCACATATTTCGGTTAATTCATCATCGTCCCGTTTTTTAAACCATACAAACAGGGTTTTTCCATCAAGCAGCTGTTTATGTTGTGATGCTTGAATTGTGTCTCTTTTCAAACACTTACATTTTGGTTGTTTGGATTCGACTGAAGCCCGTGGCTCTCTGGCTGTATGTGTGTATGTGTGTGTTTTAAATGTGCTTTTAAAAGCTTGCACATTTGTTAGACTCCTGCTGAGAAACTCTGTCTATGTGTGACAGTACAAGTTATGCTGTCGAGCATAGTAGAGTTGGCCTAAATTATGGTGCTCATTCTTCCAATTTAGCAACTTTAAAGCACATATCGGCGAGTCATAAATTATGAGGGAATGGCGTTCATTTTCTAAGTTGGGACGTAAAGGAAATGGGGAGATGATTTAATGAGAATTTCAGAAGTTACTCAAAATAACTTGTATTTTACAGATCAAGAGCAGTTGGTAAAAATTCTAACAAGACATGACAAATACAGAAATTGCCCCTGTCATCACCCACGTTAGAAGCACATTTAATGATATTTTTGTTCTTGTCTTTTTGTTAATACAGACATACACAAATGCCATGCATAAAAAGCTCATGAAGATGAACGGATGCAGAAAGACACCCCTTATTCGTGTTATTCAGGAATTTTTCCATCAAAGGATTTCACACAAATTGCGTATGGTTGTATGGTTTAATATTAGGAACAGCATAAAGACCATGTTGCTGATTACAATGCAGTGAAAAAGCCCTGCAATCCCTACACACACCCTCACACATGCCCATGCTCACCTGTTGCTGATAAAGATAATAAAGTGCAGTTCTCACTTTACTTTATTAAATCAGCGTGCGCTTGTGTTCTTAGTTTGTTAAAGTATATAGCTTTGAGCAACATAAACTGAAGCACTCTGGAGACAATTTAAATGACTTCAACAGAGATACTTTGCAGGAGTACATGATCCCACAACATAAACAGTGCGATGAAAACAAATACATGTCTGCAACAAGATACCACACAACCAGCCAGCAACCACTGAAACATTTTCAAAAACAGCCTCCCAAAGATTATACCTACACAGTAATGCAATAAAGGTTTCTTTACAACTGCAAAGAAGCTCTGTGCTCAGAGCAAAAAGGTACGTCCCCCTTTTTTTTTTTCTTTCAATTGCTCTTTTACACGTAAGGATGGACTGTTTAGTCATGGCTGCCAATTGTCTTTCAATCTGCTGTCATGAAACCAACAAAGCACTTGATGTTAGCCGTTTATATCAATACATTATACAATACCAACGTCTATACTCCATGTAAAATTCCATTTTGGTCTTCTGTGAGTGCATCGTAATTGATTTTCTAATTTTCTGCCTGCATGGGCACACATTTAGCATGTGATGGCAGATGACTGTTTTCCATTATCAGCCCCGTCCTGCACTCCATTCCAACCGTCCCCTACTAAAAGGACTTCACTCTCAAGCCACTAATCTGCAGCAAACACACACATAAAGTCAGTTTGCAACAGCATGGCATTTGAGTGCAAAACAATCTCACTGGTCTTGTAAAACAACTGCTAAACATAGCAACAGGGGGAGAAAGAAGGAGATGAAAGAATAACTTATACTGTCTATTAAGTTTCAAAGAGAAAAGGCCAATATGAAGCACAGAGACAGCTCATGTGTAGCTGTCAGGCGGAGACCATCAGATCGAAGGGCTACTAGTTGGCCAACTTTCTCAGAAGAATTACAAAGAGTGAAGCCTTGTCTTTGGGCTTGTTACACTGCAACACTTTAATCCCTGGACTTTCTTTGAAGGGGCCTGGTAGATGTTTAAACCTCAAGGATTTGCAGCCAGGACATGCGTTTCTTTTTATAAGTGGAGAGTTGGGGGACCAACAGCTGCAGCTGCTGTAAAAACTGCTGTCAGTCCGGGACCTTTCTGTGTGGTATATGTTACATGTTTTTAACACATCATTTTAACACCAGCTTCACGCTCCCACAGATACACAGCAAGTGCTGAATCTCAAATCTGTCTGCAAGAAACTTAACCAGCTAGATCACCAACAGGCAATTTTGTTGCCAAAGGTAACTCTTACTTAACACAAAGGCATGCACTCTCCTGTAAGGTCTGTTGGATAAAAGCACAAGCCTCTGGATAACTGGATATTCTCTATTGCTGCATTTGAACATTGTAGATTGATGATGATGCTATGACTCCTCTTATTTATCTTACTGATATAATTGGTTGCTGTTGTTTGTTTGAGTCAATATTTGTTTGTGACTCAATGCTCAATGCAAGTCCAATAACGTTTTTGTCATTTTTATACTGTTATTCATTTAAAAGTAATGCTCAGATGAACCTGAATACAGCGCACCTTTTATACTTCAAAATGTCCAAAAGTGCCTAAATATGCCATGAGATACTAAAGAAAAGTTAAGTTCACGTTTGATTTTGGTCTTTGTAAGTATGTACATATCTAATTCCTAACTCAGCTTGTTGTTCAGCGTTTAACATTAAAGATGTACCATTTTTTTCTTTTAAAAACAAGCGACAAAATACACGTTTTAATCTTTAATATAATTAATAATTTTTGTCTTTATCATTAAAAAAATATTTGTTTATTTTTATATATTAGGGATTTCTCTGTTTCGCCAGACAACAGATTACCTTGCCTTTCTCCAACTTAAAGATACAGGATTCAATATTTATGGGGAAAAAAACCCAATAAACTGAGAAAATCTTCATTTTAGAAAGGATGGCACTTCCACTTATTGAGAATATTTCAGAGACAAATGACTCCAAATATTAAGTACCCCCCTATCAATCCAACAAATAGATGAAGCAACTAATATCTTCATCTCAAAAGGAAAATAAAACTGTTTTATATGAGCTGCGAGAGTTTTCTGGTGGTAATTTTATGTTTGTCCATCCATCCCTTGATCAGTGTATAACCAAAGCAGTGGGAGAGATTTTTCCCTCCTCTCACAGTCAAAGCCCTCTGAACAAAAAACCAACTGTACAGGTCATTAAGTTAAACCACATTCACACACACACATACAAACTTTGGGCCAGACCAGTTACCGCTCGTTAGCTGAGGTAATGTTTATATAGCATTATGCTGTCCCACACACACGCACACACGAATGGTTATACATGGCTCCAACATGGGTACTCAAAAGCAAGAAAGAGAGGCAAGGAAAGAGGGAAAAGAGGCGAGATCGAGATGTAAAGTTATATTTGAGTCAGATGTAATAGCTGTAATTATATTGGCGATATGGAAGGCCTGAGTCTGGGTCTGCAGTGTGTGTATGTGTGTGTCTGCATTCGAACAAAGGGCCACTTGTGTCAGGGGCCTGCTCACTGCAGCTCTTACCGTAATGATATTCCAACGCTTGCCGTTTGCATGCGTGCATACATCTGTGTGTGTGTGTGTGTGTGTGTATCTGCATGATGTTGAGTCTAGAAGGGAAATGACTACCATGCTTGCCAAAAACCCACCACCCCCCTAACACACACACACACAGCCACACCCCACACTCCAGTCTCAGGTCACGCACACACACACACACACACACATACACACGCGCACACACACACACACAGGAGATTAGTTGTACCTGCATAATACAGTTTGATATTTATGTATGAGGAGAAAAAGGATAGGGGTGGTCATTTCCAGACTGATGAGGTGTGCACATAGATGCAAAAGCAAGACTCAAGGGCCTCGCAGTCATCTTCAACTTCTGTCATCTTCAACTTCTGTCATCTGGTCTTTCTTTACGTCTATCTGACTTCTTCCATTTTTTTAAAATCTTTTTTTGGTCTCAGTTTCGCATCATTCTTCTTTTTTTTCTCTCCTCCCTCCCTCGAGGCTCAGTGAAGTTTAGTCTGCGTAAATTTTCACTCCAATTTAGTAACGAAATTAAAACGTTTCTGCTTAGTGTGTGTGTGTGTGTCTATGTGTGATGACGTCATCAGGTGTGTGCATGACCCAGATGGATTTTCCACAGTGCTCTCCGTGATGGGTGGGTCACAGAGGTAGACGAGGTAGCATGCCAGCTTGCTGTCTCTCACACATACACATAGTGCTGTTTTTGGTTTTTTGGTTTTTTCTTACCCCTGGACACATGAATCCCTTCACATTGTGTTACGTCCAGGAGAAATATTTCTCCTCCCTCTGCAACCATCTCCTATCTATCTATCTATCTATCTATCTATCTATCTATCTATCTATCTATCTATCTATCTATCTATCTATCTATCTATCTATCTATCTATCTATCTATCTATCTATCTATCTATCTATCTATCTATCTATCTATCTATCTATCCATCTATCTATCTATCTATCTATCTATCTATCTATCTATCTATATATCTATCTATCTATCTAAAACTTTACTAAAATAAAAATAGCTGTCATAGAATCATTAAACTCACTTAGCTGTTCTTTTCTAAACACTTTGTTCTTCAACCATTATTAAAAAGTTTCTATTTCTAGTGGTTTTAATGCTGACTTTTAAAGAATTCTCAAGAACCTGTGCCTACTTGCCTTTGTGCTGAATGCCACTCAAACTTAAAGGTTTTTTTTTCACTGAAACTGCCGTAGAAGTTAGCAGACAGATTTCATCACCAGTAGAAGATCTATATTCATTTATAGAAGCTCTGTAAATAAAGTGAGGTTGACGTTGGTGTAAGTGTGCATAACGTCTCATATAACAAAGATATAAAGTAATTCAAAGGGGCGTCTGAAAAGGCAACAGAGAAATGGAATCATGGAGATTTAAGGGCAACAAGAAATTCAAGGAAAAAGCTAATTTACAGAACGCAGAGTGGAAAAAGAAAAACGGAGAACGCAGTGTGGTCAATCCCTTCTGACTCTTTTAATGCTCTACTTTTCTGTAAAAAGATGTTTTCCTCTTTGCGGTCTACATGTTGTCAATATTCTGTCTCCAATCTAAATGGTTTCAATTCTCCTACACAGCACAAGATGTAACTCAGAGCCCCAGCAGGCTTGCAGCAAAATACAAACAATACAGCGTGGAGATGAACTCAGCACTGAAAGAAAACTCCTCCAAACCAAGCCTCTCAAACTCATGTCTTGCTGTGAATTCTCGCTGATCTTTTTTGAGAGAATATTACATTACTGTGACAGTTTGAAATGATTTGTCTTTTTCAAACTCATTCAGTTAGTGAATCTTAAATCTAATTATTTCTACATTCATGCCAACCTTACCATGCTGAGGGACATCCTATCCCCTTTTTACATTAGCTGGACAGCTGGGTGAAATGGGAGGCGGCTGCAGAGGTATTCACCAAATCAATGTATGTGTACAGAGACTGTTCAGAAACAATAAGGATCCACGTTTCATGTGATTTTCCCCAGCTGACACACCTCTTTAGGAGACCAGTGGCAATTCCTGAGTCCATTTATCCTAATTGGAGAAATGAACTCCAGCAAAGATTCATGTTGATTCTTTCAACCCACAGTCTCTAAGGGAAATATCTGACCCATTTTTCACAAGCCACACATATTCTGAACATTCTTAAACTAAACTGATGTTTTTGTAAAATGAAAACTGACTTTGAGGCCAGTTGGTGTCTGATGTTTTTAGGTCACAGTATTGTTTTAAACACACGCACACACACACACACTCCTACACGCACACACACATGCACAGCTGTTTACAGTGCAATAACAGATCAGATGAGCAGCAACAACCCAGCACTTTCCAATCCTTATCCATAAATAGTGCAATGACATGAGATATGTTTTGTCAAACATACCCAGTGCTCTAATGGTATGGACAACTAGCGATCCTGTTGGCTGGACCACATAAGCAATAGACTGATAAACAATTTAATTTCCAGCCCCTCCACATGTTCAACTTTCCTGGAATACTCCCACAGGTTTCTGAAAGAGGAAAAGCAACTAAAGACAACACTCTCCAAATAACAAATAATCTCATTCAGTAGCTCTGGCTTTAAGAGCCAAATAAAATGGAAGCGATATTAAAAGATAAATCAGCTGGTAGGTATTAGTTTATTTAACTCAATGTGATGCTTTGAGCTTGTGCTTTTTGCTAGTTATTTCAAAATGCTTTCTACACTGTCGAAGGCCTAGATATTTTTTTCTGGAAAAGTTTGTCAGTTGTTCCTGGGAGTGTTTTTATTTATTTGCAAAGCACTCTTTCTGCAACTCTTCGAGGTTGACATATAGACAGCACCTGTCCTTCCTCACATGCTCATACTTTTTTAACACCGTTCTGTGATCAAAAATGTAAATACATACTCAAACTTTATTTTCAAACTTATTTTAAATGACTCTGTTCTTTGCAGTAGATAAGGAATGCCGTGGTTTTTGCTGGCTTTAAAGCTGCAGTGCATGCAATGCGCATAATCCTAAGCATTTAGTTTTAATGACATTGAAAATTTTTTAAAAAAGAAGAAGAAAAAAAAAACAGTCGAGAGTGCCACTCAGATCCAGCACAGAAAACTTTTCTAACCTACTTGGCTGAAAAATTAATCAAGCAAGGAAGACTTTTTTCCCCTTTGTATTCAGTGCTGGTTTTCTATAAATCACCTGGTTAACTACATTCACCTGCTGTGCCACATGTGACTTGCATCTGGACCCTCTGACCGGAATAAAAACAAGCAAAGCTCTAAGTCCTGAGGAACTGGGTAAAAAAAATGCTGACTTAATTCAAGGTTTCCATTCAAGGCCCGGTATCTCTAAAACTATGCAAGGAACATTCTAAAGCTATGATTTCTGTATTTTAAATCTATATAAATAGCATGGAACATGTGCATGAATCATTATATCTCATCATTAAATGCATCACAGATAATAAACTGCATGTAATAGAAAAAGACAATAGGTCTTTTTAAAGCTAGTAGGCCCAGTAAATTAAAGTCTGTGACTTGACCTGAATGATGTCGCATTTACACACCAGAGCCCCTAAATTTCAGAGATACAGAATGATGGTCGTAACATTTTATTTCCCCAAAAATGCTAATGAATTGTCCTGAAAATGAGCTCCAGTCAGTAAAGGAAAAATCAAAAACTTTAAATGACACAAACTCTGAACCCAGACACATAATGCAGTATTACCTGTCATCACATCGATGTGGTGTTGTTGTCACTTGTTTACCAGATTACCAACGGACGTTACCGCGGTAATCAATCTTCTCTCCACCGCTACCCATTTCTGTTTGGCTCGCTGACAGGTAAAACATCCTGAAATCAATCCCAGGCTGCACTACAGCAGCATCCATCACGACTTAACAGAGTTCAATTTTTCTTGTCTGAGTCTTATTTTCTCACCTCGCTGTTTGTCTCTTGCTCCGATTTTCCTCTTCAACTCCCGTTTGATTATTTCCCACAGTGTCACTTTCTCTTTTCTATCTTGTTGCTTCAATCTTGTTTTACCATTTTCATAAAAACAATAGTTCCAAAGCAGAGAACAAATGTGAATTTTTAAAAAAAAGCTTTTAAATATTCATGCTGACACAGTTCAGTGTAGATCTTTATTTGTTACTCTTTCAGACCCATTTTGAGAAGGTTAATGTGATAATTATCTTAATTACAGAACTATCTGGTTCTGTGTGTTTTTCATGCACCAAATGTCTGCTTTTACTTAGTGTTACACTCAAGGGCTTCGAGCTGGTATTTTTTTCAAGATATAATTGACAGTATAAGGCACTAAAATGAAAATTTAGATACTTGGATACGCTGAAAACTTCCCCGAGCGTGCAGCAAGCAGAAAAGCTGAGATCAAATGGTACTTGATGTTTTCAAGTTAGACATTTGGCAGATTGTTTTTTTCCATGTGAACTTGCCAGAGTTCCTTTGTGTATTCAAACTGTCCTGGTTGCAAAGTCATTCCATGATGTTGATAACATCATCTTCAGCAGGGCTCTTTGCTCTTCTTTTTTCATTTCTCAGGGTAGTTTTAGATAAGTGCTATTGTGGGAGATGCCCCCTGATGAAATAAACTCTTTTCCATTTAAAAGGTATGGCTTTTAAAGATTTCTTCATGGTTGCAACTAGGGATGCACCGATCCGATATTTGGATCAGATATCGGTACCGATGTCGAAAAAAATGTGAGATCAGGTATCGGTTACAATGGGCCGAACCATATCGCCGCTCTTTTTTTGTTTTACTTTCCCCCTTGTCCTGTCCAGCATTGGCATTCATTCAAGGGCCTTCTGCGAGTTCTAGTGGTGAAAATGCTTTTGTAATGAATGTTTAATTCCTATTTGCACTAAACTATATAAAGAGCTGATTGCTATTTATTTTGAAAATCTACCAACTAAGCTAGAGTCTATGGATCTAATATTTTATTTTACATTGGATTGGACTGAACCAGTTACACTTGTTATATTTTTATAGTTAAGATTATTTGCACAATTATTAAATAAATAAGTAATTCAGTATATCTATATCTGTTTATTTGTTTTTTTTAAAAATAGGAAAGAAATGTTTGATTTTGCCTTGCACAAAAGAATGATCCCAGTCTTTTCCACAAAATGAAACTTACCGCTTGTTGCCATAATTCCGCTTTGTTTTTCTGTATCGGTATCGGATCGGTATCGTCAAGACTATTTCATTAAAAGAATTGGACTGTATCAAGAGGCAAAAAAATCTGGATCGGGACATCCCTAGTTGTAACCATGTGAACCAGGTTCATTGCAGAGGAAAGAGAGAGGTCTGCACACGAAAGGCACCCTCAAACTACGGAGAGGTCAGGACTGGGCACTGGCATTATGCCTCCACTGACCAACATAAGGTGGAACTAGCATTTATGATTAGATTGAATGATTTAAATTACTTTTTTTTACATTGCCATAAAACACAACTCGGCAAAAAGCTTCAGCCTGAAAATGCACAGATCACAAGAAAATAATAAAGGACTACAGTGTTATATATGTATATATTTACATATTAAATTTTACAGCAAATTGGAGTTGTTTTGGAAGAAGGGTTTCAGGAACTTATGATGGAACTGGGGAATTTTTATTAAATTCCAAGTTGTGCTGGAATATCATAGGACATCATACCGTACATCATACCATCATACCGCTGTACGACACCAAACAGGAAAACATTAAGATGATACATAAGGATATGACTCTTGATCTAACCACAGTTAGATGGGCATCACTGGTCACACATGTTTATGTGGGAGTCACAGCTCACTGCATTTCAGATTCATGGGACCTGACAGTTACGTCTTCTGGGCTAAAACACGTAACAAAAAAAAGTCTGCGTTTATTTCAAACTCATTCAAACTTTATTTTTGGGAGAAAAAAGTGACAGCACTTGTCCAAACAAGTTGCTTCATGTGGAACCTTGAGTTAAGGTCAACAGCTAAGTCTTAACAAGTTTTCTGATAACGCTGCCTGGGAACTACAGATATTCTAACCACATCTGAAATAAAACACTAAAGCAACGTCACCCTTTGTTTGTCATTATATTTCACACATGGTTCAGCAAACTAATCCCATCTGAAAAGAGCTTTTGTCTGTGTCTGTGTCTCCCTTTCTGCCCACTTCAAGAACACTAAATGAAGACCATATTAGTGATGATGTATAGATGAATGATGTCATTGTTCATGCAGCGATGTTCCTATATGGCAAAAATACAGATGATCATCACCATGATTGATAGCTACATGGTAAATGTGTGATTGTGTGTGTATGTGTGTAACGCAGTAAGTGAAGATTTAAAGACCAAGCGACGTGAGAGGCAGACAGGGCAGTGAAAAAGAGAGACGGGCGGAGAGGTACGGACTGAGTAAAGAGGGGGAAAACAGAGATTTAGGGTGAAAGTCCATGAGGAAGCTAGATTAAGAGACAGAGAGATGGCAAACAAGAGAATAAAGGAATAAAAAACAGAGGGGGAATGAAAGAATGAGACAGAGTTGTCCAGCACTCTATCACACCAAACAAGAGTAATGTTAAGGCCTTAAGGGTCTTTCACACACTTGATGGATGGTTTTGTGTGACTGTGTGTGTGTTTGTGGGAGAGATGGAGGAGGAGTGTCAGTGTGTGAACAACTGCTGCCTCCAGTGGTAGAAAGAGGTGAAAATGACTGTGGTCCTGCTTATGCTGTCCTTTAGTGTTATTAAGCATACACTCTCCAATGTCACATGTAGGTACGACCACCCATGAAATACGAGCACTAATCAATCTCTTTATATATTCTGTACATTACTGCAGCCCTTTAAAGTAGTTGTTTGCAACACTTTGCTTCCCTTTCATCATCGAAATATATCGAACATTACATTTATAACCCAATCAGGTCGCTCAGGTCATTAGATCCAGGTCTTTTAGCATCAGAATCTAACTCTGCTGAGGGTGCTTTCAGTTACTGTGGTCCAGATCTCTATAACAAGCTGCCTTCTAGCATATTCCAAAAAATATTTTGGCATGTGAACATATTCTTTTGGCAAATGTCTTTCTTTTGAGCTTCTAAGGCATTCATATCTAAAGTCTAATCCCAAATTACCAGTCATTTTATGATACTAGAACGTAAACGAGTAATGATGAATTGCACACAGGCCTGAAATATGTCAGTAACTGTTCACTTAATTTTTTAGAGAACTTTGGGCAGTCATTCATGCTTCCTAAAGGATGAATATGGCTGAATTTGGATGTCACCAGACCTTTCCAGCAGCGAAATGAGAAGGTTGCTATTTTTTAAAACTTTTTTACATTTTTGGACAATTATTAGATAGACAATTAGTGATTCTCTGACTCTTTCAGTGGCATCATCAGGTCAAATCTTTGAATTTAGTGCACACCTGTCACCCTCAGCCTTGTGTACTGGGCCCAGTCATCATCACAATAACAGATGAACAGCCAAACATGACATATTAAAGTGTGTCATTATTCCTCAAACCAAAAATAAGCCAAAATGCAGCTACGGTGTGTGAGGAAATTGTTACAGCACAAAACCTGGTGGTCAAAAGTAAGATGGAAGCATTTAATTATTTTTGTATCTTTTTTTGTGAACGGACAATTTTATGTCACGTGATGATGAACTTCAAACATTTGCTTCCTATTTGCAAAACATAATCATGTATGACAAAAAATTTGAACCTTGAAAGTACTTTAGATGATTTTTAGACAGTCTTTAACATGACAGTCCACTTAACTGACACTGACATAACATGAGGACCCCTCCCTACAGACAGCATTGGTCATGCAAAATGATCATCAGCTAATCATCTCTTCAAGTCTCCTTATTTGTGAACGTTGTTTAGAAGTCTTAACTTTTCTGGCTAAGCAATGCTACCATTGGCCCCAAACTCTGCTCATTCATCAAAATGTCTCCTTCACACAACCCCTTCTCTGTCGCCTTCTACTGCTTTTTTTCTTCCATGTCGTCTCTCCGGTGTCTTAATTTTCACATCAAAAATACATTCCTGGCAGAAATGTAAAAAGGAAAAAAAATATCAACAATCTCTTAAGCTGTTTGAATCAAAGCCCCACAGAAAACTGGAAAAGGAAACATCATGTCACGTATTAAAAGGAAAATACTCTTTACGACACATAATAATTTTCTGGCTCACGTCAACAGTGAAGCCACTTAACATTTGTTTTAATTGCCAAGGCAGGAGCTTTTAGTACTGCTGAGAAACTTTGTAATGGGGCTAAATGAAAACCATGCATCTTGCAGCACGAGAGCCATCTAATTTTGTTCACATAACAGGAATTTTTCTTTCACCCCAGGAAAATATCTAAATGCCTGTTTCTCATTTCATTCCCTGTCTCTTCTGTCTCTTTTCTTCTCAATCCATCTTGTGTTTTTTTCTTTTTAAGTTGGTTTTGTGTCACGATATAAATCTCAGACTATCTGAATCCCCGTCTTTGCCTCTCACCCGCTCTTTGAGCTGTGGCAGGAATTTGTAATTATTTTGCCTTCGAAACTCATAAAACATGTTCAGCTTCAGCCCTGTGACACAAACACACATAGACACTCGCATATAAGTCCCGTCCTGTTTGTAATTATCAACCCATTTGGGGATTTGAGGATTTTCTCTGTAAAACTTAAAGGCTTGTTTTTCTGTTCAACAAAACCACATCAGAAAACATACACACACAAGAAGACGCACACATGACGACACACTTACACAAAAAGAATTCATTGTCAATCACACACACACACACACACACACACACACACAGGCGCCACAAGAATCTCCAAGAAGTGGCCCCGTTGTTTGAAGATAAGGAATTTTCCTCTCTTCTTCAGCATATTGTGTGTCTCTTTGAGCATGTACAGAGACCTCGAGCCTCTTTAAACAAATTAATTTTTGGGAAGTCATCATTATAAAACCAATTTGTCACAAATTGATACACTGCACACATTTACTTTACTTTCTCCCCCTTTACACATGTAACTGATAGATACATCAAAGATACGGTAAAAAAAAAATCTAATGTGCTTTTCTGGCCTTTAGGACAAGAGGAGGGTGTGATTCCCATAATGCACTGCAGCCAGGCCCTATAACAGCCAGTAGTAAATAACTCTATCAAAGTCATTAAGTTAGTGAAATCTTGAAAGAAAATGATATCACTGCAGAATAAATTACTGTTATAGATATGTTACTGTTATAGATAGGTAACAAAATAAAACAAATATACAATGAAAAAAAATCAGGGGCTGATCTGTTGCAGAGAAAGAGGTGTGGCTGAAATCTTCAGAGGTCATCATGAATGGATTGGGGTTTTACTTTTGTAGCTTGGCAACAACTTAGCTGATGACGTCACACAGAAAGTTGGCAGGTGACACAGGTGAATTCTCCCTGTGGACAACATGGACAGAAACTCACAGCCAACACTTCAACATACGGGGTACAAAGACGCTCCTTCCCAGTGATATGTGCAGGATTACATCATCTGTTGTTAACAAGCCCTGCAATTCTTCTCCTTTATTGTTATCAATTTGTCTGCAGTCTTTGTTGCACATACAGTCTGAAAGCTGGATAAAGGTGTTAAAGTTGTAGAGCCTTGTCTCAATTAAAAAAACAATATAGATATCCATCTCCATCTTTGTCAGGGGTCCAAACTAGTCCATCTTATCTGCTAATGATCTCATATTTCCCATGACAAAATATTTAAACTTTCTCCTCTTTTCTCTCTTATTTATTCCTGCTTTGCATTCTTGCCATCTCCTCTTCAACTCATCTGGATGTTAGGTCCTATTTCAGGTATTATTTGGGATTAATCAGCTTATTCCACATGCAAACAGCTTTCCTGCCACCGTGGTTATGCATCATAACAAAAGCAGAATTCATCATTCATGTTGCACAGCATCCAAAGCAGCGTATAAAATATGTTTTTTTCACAGAAAAAACTCACAAAATGTCAGGAATATACAAAGAAAGATGTAATATATCAGCAGCAGGCTGTCAATGCATTGCTTAATTACACTGCTTTTTTTATGTTGGTTTTCAATATATCAGTGGCAATTTATTTTTTTTCTAACATAAAATTATTCCTATATTTTCTTTTCCTTTATTTCAGTTTTTTTTTTGAACGGCTTAAAAAAATCAATTGATTCTGAGATGCTACTTTCTCTAAAGCTCTAAAACTATGTTGCTGTAATTAATTCCTCAAACTGCAAGAAGAAATCTTTGTATAGATCTAAGAATTAAAGTTCATCCAGATGATTTCCTGGGTTCCAGATAACTGAGGGATGCTGCAACATACTTCAGCAGTGAACACACATTGTACACACTCAGTTTCTCCCCCCCAAGACACATAAAAATACAACTCTCATCTAGTGTGCATTGTGTGTCATTTCAAGTTTTGAAAACCATTTGTCATCTTTGTTCCATGTTTCCCTAAAACAATGAGATACACAAGCACACAAGGGCTTTTTGTTCAAACAATAGGATGAAAACATGGAACACGCATACACACAAAAAAGGGGAGGAAACAGGATTTTTTGATGAAGCTCAGAAAGCCACTGAATTGATTATATTCCCTTGAGTATCAGCAAAAAAGCCTCAAAAGTTAAAAAGCACACATACCCTCTCTGTGTACATGTACAAGTGTCTGTATTCAATCACATCCTCACAAACCAGATAAAGTTCATTAGCATGCTTTGAAAACTTCTTGTTTTTGTCGAGCCATTTGAACAACCTTGTTTCTTTCCCAACTAAGATGTAAATAAAATCAGAATGCCATGAAATACAAATCATCCAAACCCCATGTTTAACTGAAAAGGGTGCTAAAAAAGACATCTCAGTTGTTGAAACTGAGAAGATGTGTTGTTTGACTGGTGTTGTACACTGTATATATTGCACTGTGTACAGCGATCACATACTGTAGTACTTTGCAAAAATTGCCACCGCAATCCAAACCCATACGGTTGTACAACTTAAGTTAAAAGATACTTCTTCATGCGATTCTATCTGAGTGATGGGTCAGACAGAGTTTCGTTTTGAGCTTGACCCCTTGGCCTCTATACCAGATTCATTGTATCTTTTATTTATATCATGCAGTGATGAGTGAAAAATGTATAAATGACACCCCTCTAGACACTCTTACATTCCAGTATTGGCAAATGGACCATCTTCAGCCTTATATGCTCTCAAAGGTCAAGTCCATTCCCATGATGACTTAACATGAATGTAATCACCTGCTGTGATCAATTACCATTATTCTAATCAAAATGATTGTTCAAATTGTTTCAGTTGTTTACCTCATTATTCATACTAACCTTCCTTGTCCCATCTTGTTTTTTGGAATGCGTTGCAGGCCTGATCTGCAGGATTGGACATAAGTTTAGAAATTATACTGTGACAAACCCTAAAATAACCAGTTGATTTCAATGTTGTACAAGTCAGAATAAATCCCTAATTTATTGTTTTATAAATTTATTAAATTTATTGTTACAGGTGTAGGGATTTTCCATAACATACCAACCTCTGACTTCAGGGTTGGGGTTGGACTTTTGTGCTCTGCATAAATGTTTTCCAAAGGAAAAAGCACACAAGCACACTCGTATGGCCTGATGCATGCATGTTTCATATGTACATTTAGGCAATTCAGAGACTTTTATCTAGAATTTGTAACAAACATTTTGCACAAATAGTTCCACACAAGAAAGCCATCAGAACACAAATACATGTTAATAAAGAGTCATTTGATTTAATAAGTAATTAATAAGTTCTACTAATAATAACAGAATCCGTTTCATTTGGTTCTTGTCGCATTGAAACATTTTCCTATCACAGGCAGAAACATTATTCCCTCTCTTATAATCAAGAGCTCTACATGGGTTACACGGTACTTCTGCTGAGTCGCGACATGGCACAAGTGCTATTATAATTTAATGAGACTGAGTCCCAAAGTGAGACACTGCATCCATTCAGGTTGGCTGCCAACACGACTTGAGAAATAATACGTTTTAATGAGTTTGTGCCGGCAAAGTGGAAACACACACTCATCTGTGCTGCAAAGCCAAGATCTAACGGTCTCTTCCTCAAATAACTTCTTCACTGGCCGTGTCGGTTCAACACAAACAGGCATTATTGACTCAAAAGAAACAGAAGGTTCAAAAGGCTCCTGCTTGTTTATATTTCGAAGAAGAAGCAAAGGTTTGGAGGGATCCAGTCCTCAACTTCAGGTTTAGAGATGTTTTTCAGAAAGTACTCCTATGTATCATCAATTTATTTATCTATTTGCAATTTGCAATATTTTTCAAATGTACACATTATATGAGGGAGTGTTACATTTGCAAAGCTGCTGAAAGGAATATACAATCTTTAAAAGGAATTTCTTGCTGTGCTCATCCAGTCCTTTAGGTATTACTCCCAGTGATTATGTTGTGGAGTCACATCCTGTTGGAAAAGCCTTTTTAATGGCCATATAGGCGGTTCTGATGGGATTGTGTGTTCTATACTTTTGCTATCATGAGCTGGGAGGCGTCGGGTTGATCTTGGCCATTATTTCTGATGTTGTGGGGAATCGAATGACTATTTTCCATTTGAATTACCTTCACATGTTTGGAGTTGCTTTTATGTGTGCCTCAGTGGACATCTCTGTCAAAGTGCCCTGTGATATCACCTTGTTTGTTTCTTCTTCCTGTTCCTGCTTCGTCTGTGGGGGAATATGAGCACAGAGATAGAAGAGTTTTTTTGTTTTTTTTACCTCTATTCATTTCAAATTTCTGTTTGTATTAAAGACTTTAATAAGTGTTTAATAAGATTTTTCTTTATGAGATGTCAAGATAGTTTTTTTAACTGAATATTTTCATTAATATATGCTATAAATATTTTTTTTTTCATGAAGACAAATTCAATTGTCTTAATGGCTGCCTAAATTTCAGTTTTTAAATTTAAGTTGAGAAATCATATTCTTGTTCATGGTGAGATGTTTGGATTAACTTCCTGTATTTTACTTAAGATATTAAGATATCCCAAAACTCTGGGTAAGGTCTGAGAAAGGCAGAATTTTCATCTGTGATGAGTAAGATCGGTACTCTGCTGAAGTTTCAGAATTATTCCAGGGTTCTCAATCTAAGCCTCACAAGGGGTCTGCTAGATCCGTGGCTGATCCTGTTCCTGTGTTGGAAAGTCTGTTGTTTGCTGCTTGATCCTGTTCCTGAGCCAACCCGCATCCAGCCACCGAACCAACTGGTAAAGCTGGGCTTGGTTGTGCCTCCACCAACCTTTCCAGTTTAGCTAGCCTTACGCCTGCTGGCTCCCACTCAGGCTGCCAGATTACAAATGGCCGGCTTGGCAGCCTTTTTCCTGTTTGAAACAAACAGGTGGAATGCAGTTTAGTTTGGATCTTTTATCAAAGCTCTAATGAATGCATAGTAAAATGTCACCGAAACACTCTCAAAAGTATTCTAAGTTTGTAAATCTTTAGCAATAAATTGAACAACAGATGCTAGAATTACCCTTGCTGAGTTGTGGATAAGTTATGGCTGGAAAAAGTCTTCAATATCCAGCAGTATTAGCATCCAGGATATGCCATGATGTCTAACCGAGTGAGAGTTGAGATCTGTTGTACCAATGTCGTACTCCATGCTCCACATTCTTCAGTTAAATTTTCCTTTCTTCTTATATTACCATCTTATAAATAATTTCCAAACATTTGATTTGATGGTGTTTACCTTGCAAGCAAAGACAGAGGGTGTACATGTCACTTTCACTGCTAGAGCTAAGCCGGGCATCTGCCAGGTCGGCCAGCCTATACACTGTTTAAAAGGTGTTGAGACTCCACTAACTGGACACAGTTTAGTGCATAAACATGTGACATGTGTTTGCATGACTGAACAGGATCTGCAACAAAAGTCAACTTAGTCAAATTGGTAAAATTGTCTGTGGTGTATTTTATTCGATGCGGTGGTCCGTCTGCTGATATCATTGCATCTTAAACTTTAAACTTGGGTTCCAATTCATACTCATTCATCTTTACAACCTTTACAATACTGAATATATTCTGAAGACAGTGACATAGGATGAATGGCTGCCACTCTCCCCTCCTCTCAACCTCCAGTTCTTTGGACACTGTAGGTTGGAGGATCAATAGAATTAGAGGTCTGACCATAGTTATGTTTACTAAAGGGAAAATTATATTTTCTTGTAATTAATTACTTTTAACCAAGCATTTTTATTAATAAAGGGAGTCTGTAGGTGCACTGTTTCACTGTCAGAGATCTGAACACATTTTGAGGTATATTTTGAAAATAGGGACATTGCATGGGTGTAGAGCAAAAATAAATTTAAAAGGTATAGAGCTTGCCAAAAAGTAAATGTTGCGTTTTAAGTGGCAGGTTGTTCTTTTTACTTATCTAATTTTTGTTTGTTTTTTTTGGTTCGTTGGTTACAGACTTTGAGCCCAAAGGGAAATTCAGTTAAATTCAATAATCCATGAAGGGAAAATCACTGTGTTTTCACTAATTTCATTGTTAAGAAAAAAAGCTACACTTCTGCTGAATAATTCCTTTGACATTTGTAGTTTGTTGTTTTGAAGACAAAAACGAAAAAAAAAAAGAAATTAAATAAAAAAATAGAGTTTTGTGGAAGGAAAAGTCTGAGATTTTGTTTTGAGGCCTCATTGCAAAGTTCACATAAAAACTTTTTGTTGTGCACATTTATTTACACAATTTGCCAACATCTTTCACATTATGTAGTGAGAGGTCATCAAAATCCAACTGAATGGTTAAATACAATACAGGAAATGTTTAAAAACCATCATTTTATCCAGCAATCATTGACTTGCACTTACTACTGACAGTAGGCATTACAATGGGTGCAGTGAGCACCTCGGACAGCTCCTTTACTGCTTTGACCAACAACCTTAGGGCATCAGTTATTACCATCATTCCATAAAACCTGACAAATATTGGTCTTGAAAATATGCTAAAATAGTCTGTTAACACAGACATCTTCATCTCCACTGAAAAACTGAAAAACCAGACTTGGTAAACAGGAGATTTGTTCCAGCGTTTCTGCACCATGACGTGACAAATGACACGTGACATCCAAGATAAAAGGTGCCCCAATCAGACAAACACGTTGGCAGATGTAAGACTGATGTAAGACACTTTAAAGCGAATGCGATATGATAATTTCCAGTCATTAAATTCTTAATCTTGGGTACCTGTGGATTAGCTCTCCACACTTCATAAATTCAAATCGTTTGCAGTGAATTTAGAATGAGGGAGAGCTTTCTCTTGTGAGAAGCCTCCTCCTGAGAGCATGAGGACCTGGTAGTGTCTTCTGATTGGTTGAATTGCGAAATGTTTGCCATGGAATCAGCCGTGGAAGGGGATGACGGTGACTTGTGAATGCCACCAATCCAGTTGCAAGCTAGGCAGCTATGACAACACAGATATATGAAAACACTTTGGGCATTACAACACGAGATCCAGCCACGTGTTTGAGCCAGAACTGGATCCTGAATATCAAAGTGAGCAGCACATTGAACCATCATAATGAAGATTACACCAAGACATTTCTGTTTGGTAAATATGCTCAGTACCTGTAATGCATTTACTTGAATAGGTTACATCATGTTTTTGAGCAGTTGTAGAAGCAACAAATGGATTTGTTCTATTAAATGTGTATACGTTTATCAATCCAAAGTATCGTTAGACACCATAGCTGCCTTTTCACTCATTATAACCATGATGCTATGAAAACCCCTTCATACATCTAATGCCAACTCAACACAGACATTTGGAGCAGTTTCACTCAGCACATACGGCTCAGACTTGTGTTTTTTTAGCGTTGGAACAGCCTCAACTTTTACCTTCAGTCTTCCTACAAAGCCAGCGTCGTACTGGTTTTTGTTCATAAAACTGTCGTCCGTGAAATGTAGTGAACAAATCCAAACCTTGAAAATCACAAGCAGATCACTTGTTCCTTGCAGTGCAATAACTTCTGCTTTATGCAGGCTTGCAATGGATAATGTGTATGCTCTAGCTCCCATGGGCACAGGTTAAATCCTGCCTCTCACTCACTGTGACGTGAAAGTAGGTGTAGAAAAAAAAAAGTCTCACGAGAGAGTTTGAGACTGCTGAATAAAACAAGTTCCTTCTGCATAGAAATACTAAAATATGCATATACCTTTTTTTTAGCTTTGGGTGACATTTAAGGTGAACATTCATCACTTTTACACAGCAGAAAAGTCAGAAAACATGGAAAAGCTTGCCACGGGACCTTGAAACATACATTAGCGGGGAGTAGCCACCTCAGGATTTCAAAAATATCACAAGCATCAGGGTACAACCAATTAAAAATGAGAACATAGAGAACTCATTTTCCTCAATCTCCCTCTGTCCCTGCATTTGTTCCTCCTCAGGCCAACGTTTCTCTCGCCGTCTCTCTGCCCTTTAGTGTCAGTTCTCTGTTCTGGCATTTAGGAGACAAATGCTAGTGTGTCACACCTTGTCAGTCATACCTCACACACACACATACACTCGCGGGGCTAAATGCTACTGTGTCAGCAGGCCTGTCAAATCGAGTGTCACTGCGTAGGGACCTCTCGGTCTGGCAGGACACACACACTCACGCGCACAAACATACAAAGACGGTGACAAAAAAAACATACAAACATGCAGAGATGCACAGCAGACACAGTGAGAGGGGGAAATTAACAATATGCAAACAAGTAGCCCACCATGAGTTGTTGACACCTGAACAATGGAAACACAATTACTCCTGCTCTCTATCAAGAACACACACACACACATAGCAAACAATTACAGGCTTCACAGGCTGGGCAGAAGTGAGACAAAGATTAAATTCTCTTGGTGTTTGTGACCAAAGGCAGACAGTGACAAAACTTGGCAGCAAAATCAGTTTGGTACCAGAGTGATATATGAATAGTCTCTGGTTTTACTCTATACTGAACACTTTTAACCATCACACTTTAGGTTATGGCTGCCCCACTTGCTCACACTTTTTCCATATTTATGTTCTCCAGTTTATCTTTGAGTATAATTAAAGAACCTTAAGGATGCTGTTTAGCACATCTACAGCAACACTTTGATACTTCACACTGCTGCTATTCTGCTGCTAGACTGCAGCTACAAAGTTAGAAAACTATTTTTTTCTCTCCCCGGAAATTAATGGGATCAGCGTCTCGGTGAGAGGTGACAAAATACACATTCGACTCACGTACACCTGAAACAAGTCAGCAGACTCTACAAGCTCCACAGGATTTGTAGTGAAAGACCTTTAAAATATTGAAGAAAAAATAAAACTGACGTGGTCATTTAAACATAGTGGAAGAATAGAAGCAGTGAGTGTGTCCATATCACAGAAAACAGTGCCTTGTCTGAACATGATGCAGCTTATTTTTGGAGATGGAAAGTTGTGGTAATTAGCAGTAGACATTGCTGACTCAGCGCTAAAGAACCAGATGTCAGTGTGTGTGGGTTGTGTTTTGGGTTTGGATTTAGTTCTTTGGTTTCTTGAATCGTTATTATGTTTTGTTTTAACCTTGCTAAGTTTTTTTTCCCCTCAGCTATTCTGCTTGACCTCACTGGAAAACGTCATGGGGTTAAACAAAGATGGTAGGTGAAATTCAAAAGGACTTAGGAAAAGACGACCACGCTGGAACAAGAATCCAACCCCACTGACATTAAGCTGTGATGTGGGTCTGCAGCACCGAAACTACAGATGTTTAATAAATTAATCTCCAAAACCTGCTTTAGATACTTCGTCTAATGCATTCTTACCACATTGTTATGATGTGACTATATCATCTTAATAAAATAAGATATAAAATACTACTGTATTAACAAGGTTCATACTTTAAATATCACAGAAAATAACACAAAAGGGAAAGATATTGTTGTAGAAGGCTGTTCACACTCACCCTCCTTTCCTCCAATTCCAATTAGTACGACTGGTTGAAAATAATCAAGTGTTGCTTCAAAAGTTGTGGCTGCAAGGAATTTTGGAATGTAACTATTTCCTTTTGTTTGTAAAGGATGGTCCAAGCGTTTGGAGACACTAAAGAACGTGCTGAAGCTCCTTTCCTTAGTATATGGAGAATATCATGGCTGCTGCACAGATACTTCAAAGTCATTTAATTTGGTTTAGGAACTGAAAGCTGAGGAACATTCCAAGATAAAAAAAAAAAAAAAAAAAAAGACTATTCCACAGACCCTAAGTTATATGTACCTCGACTTCTTCCCACATGGGTTCTTTTGCTGATTAGCATCCCTGTGTGGCTTTATTTGGCTTTCTTTTGCTCCCTGTCAAATCTTTGTCTTCATCCCTGTCTTGTTTCTCTTTTGTTTTTCTTTATGCCGAGTATAGAGATTTATGTGCTCTATACTCTCTGCTCTTGCAGCACCTTTTGTTTCATTTAATTAAAGTTTGGCAGTCTTTGTACCTGTCTGCCTCCTGCTTGTGCTCCTTCTGCATCTGGGACCTCCTCTCTTACTATCATTGCCACACCAAGACATTTTGTTCTGCTTGCTGATTGCATCCTGCTATCGCTGCCGTCCATGTCAACAGTCAAAAACCTCCTCTTCTGTCTAATTTTCCAATAATTGCTCCCTAACAGGTTTAATTTAACAGGGTGATGTCAATGCCTCTTACCTTGGCACTCAAATCAAGAAATCCTGATCTGTAAATACACAATAGTGAAATGCTCTGCCTTTACACCAGACTCTACAAGATACTGACAAAATATCTCTATCAACATTCTGAGCTACCAAATAGCAAAAAGTTTCAGTTGGAACCATTTTGGTTTCATAAACCCACCCAAAGTTTCTTTTCACTGAAAGAAACTAATTTTCTCTTCACATGTGAAGCTGGGGCTGACAATCAGAGGAAGGGACATATCAGGCCATTTTCATCCGAAATGGAGGATTCGTTTAAGCTGCCAAAAAGGTTGTCGTAGCCACACTGCTGGAAACACACATACAGGCACACACACACATCTGGATCAGAGTGTCATCACATGGCATATGCGACCTGACAGTCTTAAATGACCGCAAGAGCACGAGACAGTCAGAGACAAATGCAGCATACAGTACAGTATGTGCGACTTTGTGCAGAAAGTCTGGGTAAAGCATAATAAATTAGGTAAGTCTAAAAACACACACAAAACATCACACCTCTCTGGGACAGCTCCTGTTTACTGATGTATTATTCATATGAAGAATTGTGTGAGAGTCAGTGAGTTTGAGTGAGGGGCAGAGGACGTGCATGTGAGCGCACACACTGCTAAATGCAATGTGAGAGTGTGTTTCAGAGGGTGTGTGTGTGTAAGGTGGTGCTGCATTTAGAGGCGAGCAGAAGGTAAATTGAGGTCAGGTGCAGTCAAAGGAAAAAGCAAGACAAAAGTAGGAGTACCAACACATACACATACTGCACACACAAGTACATCTATAATTATGAACAGTGGTTAGCTTTGTTCATCGCCTCAGCATATTCCTGAGAAACGTGGTCAGAAGATCACCGTTCATCCCTTGAATGTGTGTGTGTGTGCTTGTGTGTGCCTGTCTGTTTTCTACCTTTTCAGTGTGTGTGTGTGCTCAGCTCCCTAGAGTGCAAAGTATTCAGCTTCTTTTCTCCATGCAGAAAAAAGGATTTCAGGTCAATTTGTGGGACTCATGAATGTCAAAATGCAAAGAAAAACTAAATTATTACTATATTCCTCTGTTATGCTATCAAATGAACTCAATTCTGAGACATAGAATGCATTATACTGTTTAAACAGGTATACTACTAAAAGAAAGACAACAGAGCAGAACAGAAGAAACAATTTCATAAAATAAATAATTTAGAATAAGAAGAAAAACAACTTTTCGGGACACGTTTTACAAAACATGCATTAGACAAGATTTAAAAAGCACGTTTAATAGAACGACAATCTTAAACAAACTAACATTTTACCTAACTGAAATATTTTATAAAATGACAAAACAAAAGAAAACATATTGATGTAAAGAAACACTTCATTTTAATTAAAAAAGACACAACAGAACACAAAGATTTTTTAAAAACATACAAACCTTTCAGAAAAGTCAATAACAATGAAATACCCGTAGCAAATTTTGTTGTTGTGTTTTATTGTCAGTCTAATGTGGTATCGTGCACATTTCAGTCCGCTGTAGTTAAAGAACAATGTGAGGTTCAGAGAATAAACCTGAAAAAAAAACATTTTTGAGGCTTTTGTCATTTTCCTTATTAACATTGCTGAACTCATCAGTCACTGATGTTTATATTTTGTAGAATCTTTTCAGTTACAACAAGGTAATAAGAAGAAAAAAGACGCATTTTACGCTTTTCTGCTCATTGTCAGATTGTTTTTGTTTGTTTTTGAGGCGAAATAGAATATCTAAATGCAAATGTTTTTCCACACTAAGCAATATTGGTAATGACTGACTTGAGGGTTCAACAAGTCAATCATCAACAAGGCGTGCAGTTACTGCTGCCTCACAGCACAATGTCTCGAGCTTAAAAAAGTCTGTTGCCGTTTGCAATCAGATCACTGCCCGTGTGCATGCTGATGTATGACATCTATGCATTATAGACTCCTCATCCCCTCACATATTTCATACTATTAATTAAGCAGTCTGCTGCATTTTATCTTAGGAGGTGCTGAACATATCATCTCATCATCAAACGACATGTCATGGTAATATTGAGATCAATTCTTGGTTATCATGTCCTTGTTGCTGCTATTTATTCTTCTGTCATCTACCCCCCCCCCCCCCCCCCCCCTTCTCCCTATAAATCAATAAAACCCATTAGCTTATGTGTTATAAATCATGACAGCTTCACAAAAGATATAAATATAGGCTTTGGTTCACTAACGGTGTGCGTTTTCATCTGTCAGATGTGAAAAGAGTATGATCTTTATTCTTCGGCGCTCTTAGCATTTGTTGTCACTTTAAGCGCAGTGAGAAACCGCCTCAATCTTTAACGAAAAGAGAGATTCAAAGTTGGAAAGGGTGAGATGGAAAGTCATAACAGCCATGATAAACACCTGAAGGAAGAGATTGGATGGAGATGTAAGGCCATCGACCGGCACTAGAGCTTCAACAGGACAAATAAAAAACTGCTCAGCGGCAGTCATGCAGCTGGGCAGGAAAGGTGGAAATGGGGGGTGTTTACGTGATAAAATGCCAAAAATACAGTGAGCAGAGAAGGCTTCACTTGGCAATTCTGTGAGAGAGAGAGATAGATCAGTGTTTCACAAGCAGTAGCAGAGACAACAAAGTCATGGAAAGAATACAGGTGCGATTGTACCGCTACCATAAACACAGGAGACAAGCGCTGTTATTGAGCTGTCACTGTTGAGGTAAACTCAGCCCCAGAGAATGTTTGTGTGTCGGAAAAATCCAAATTAAGCTCAGGATTGGTGCCATCCAAAGCCGCACTGACGACCATACACACCACTAAAAAGAAGAACAGAGGGATACATCAGCTGATGGTGACACACCTATACTTCTGGATGCTGTTTTTCTTTTTCCCCCTCTTATCGCCTTGCAAGCCTGCACATGCTTCCCTCCTGTCATCTCGCGTATCAAACATCAGGATGTGATTTAGATGGTGGAGAAATTATTACTGTTGTTAAATTCTTTACAGAACACTAGACTTGAAGCTCAGGCCTAGTAAAGTATAAAAATTGCCTTTGTCTAAACCTAACATGTGCTTATACTTAGGTCTGCACACACACACACACACACACACTTATAGGTAAAAAATGTGTGATTATAGGAAGAGGTCAGTGTGTATGACAAATTGTATAAATTTGAAGGAGTGCATGCATCTTTTATTACTGCCAATAGCTTCATAAGTTCTTTTGTGTTTTACAAGTGGCGTAACTTTTTGTGATGAGTGTGTAAATGTTTGCGTGTCCACTCTCGGCTCTGGAAGGGTAATTGCGTTCCTGCTGGAGAAATCATTTCTCGATGCAGGTAGAATCAGTGAGAAATAAATCACAACAGCAATAACCAACCCCCCCCCCGCCTGTGCACACAGAGCCCTTCTCCCTCTGTTTGACACATGCCGATTCTGTAATGTTCATTATGGGTACTTTCGTGGTCGCGCTCCCGAAGAACCTGCAATAACACAAAGGCTCGCACACAGTGCTTAAACAGCATTTTGTACATAAAGTCTATTTCCATGGTTAAGTTGTGATGAATGGGACTCAGTTGAAGTCAATGAGATAGCACAATGCCATAATTCAACTCAACACAGACCCATGAACACACACATACAGACGAACACGTACACACGGCCAAGTGTGAGCCATATTTCAAGACTTATGCATATACACACTCTGAGACACACACTCACACAGTTGTGCACAAAGTCAATGAGACCAGAGTGTACCATAATTCACTGTACAGATAAATGCCCAGTGTGCATTATCACCGAGGCAACACAGCTGGTGGCTGGTGTGTCTGCGCGTGTGTGTTTGTTCTAAAAAGGCGAGAAAGTGTGCTGACTCTCCCAGATGGGATGACATCAGCACACTAGGATAAATATTCCCACACATCTATGGGTTTAATGTTAGAAACCACTTTTAACTTTGGATTATTGGAGGCAAAAACTTTTATTAACTCTCAACTTAACAGTGAAGTTTGTGGGTTATGTGCTGAAATGTCTCAGGCAGACATGTCACTTCCAAACTTCTAACAGCTCAAATAAATTTGCCTTTAATGAGGGCTTGAGGGAAATCACTACCTTAAAAACAACAATGAGAGAGGGCAAGTGGTTTGGGTTCAAAAGGAGTCTGCTCTGTGGGTTTTTTCAGTTCTCTTTTTGAATGTTTGTGAGGTATTTGAGGGTGTTTGCAAAATGCAATTGTAAGTCCTTTGTAGGTTTTAGAAGTTTATTTTATCATCTAAAGGTTAATTTTGGCATCTCTGAGACTGCCAAAAAAGATGAGAGGGGGGTTGACTAGTACTTACTGATTTTACTGAAGAATAATCGAGCAAAGGCTTTTCTGATACATCAGCCTTTGTGACCCTATGCCACTTTGTGTCAGCTGATCCTGGAATGGGAGACCTCATTTACTGGATTACTACACCCTTATTTTTTGTATGAAGGAAATCACTTCAATTAAATTGAAGAGTGAGAACACTAAAAGAGTTATTAAAAAAGCAAAGTCTTGGAAAAATTCAAGGAGGGACTTAATCAGGCTCAAAAAGCTGTGTTTTACCGCTTTAAACTATAAAGGAATTTGAAAGTGTTTCACGATGCCCCTGGTGTTATCAGCCAATCAGCTGAGCTTTCAACACATTGTACACATACAGTGAATAAGGAGGTTTCGAAGTGGACAAGACTGCAAGGTTAAAGCTCTGAGTGGGAGATCTAATTGTTCAGTGGGTTGTGTATATTTATTTAACCAGCATGAGACAACAGCGTAAGAAGGCACAGGTTTCACAGTTCATCTATGGGACATTTTCCGTTGCCTTCATAAAGCACAGTGGAAGTGCAATCACATTCTCTTGGCATCGCGGCAAACTTTTCCAAAGTACCCATGAAGTACCCTTCACAACTTTTTGTGACCTCGTGACATTTTCCATCCAGATCATGTGAAGAAAAATGTTTTGAAAAGTTTTTTGACTCTTCCACCACCTCCAAAGTCTCCGTGGTAGATCGTAACAATGACAATTTAAATGAATCCTCTGTTATGTGAGCTTATATTAGCTATATCATACAATATGCTTACTCTCAACAGCTCAAGCCGCTGTCTCATTTCATTCCAGAAAGTGAGAAAAAAGCTGTTGCTTCACCATTGTTTAGGCACATTAAACTTGTTTGCTTAGAGTTTTACATCTTGGTAAAATGTCAAAGAAAAACTTGTGTATTCAAAATACATACATGTATATTCAAAACTTGTGTGATAATAAACCTGTTGGTCCCTTAAATCCACAACAGTCCTATTTAGTATTTCTATTCTTTATTAACACCAACACTTTTTTTATACAAACATCTGATGTTGCTCTACTGTTGCTCCCCCTCTAGGGGCCATGACATATCGTGCCTTTTACTGCATTACATTATTTGACAGCTATGGTTTGCTGTTTCTAATAATAATCACAAATGATTCCCAGTTATTGATGATTCAACATTCAACATTCATCAAATACTGCAGTTTCGTCAAAACCCAGTCGCATCTTTTGAACAGGTATTAAGTGTCCATTGCCAGTGGAATCTTGTTGCTTCAGTTAAGGCAAAGGGGAAAGGTGGTGGTGATATAAGCTGTTACAAGACTCCAGTACAGCTACGCAGATTAGACTCTGACATCACTGTTCTTTCTTGTTTTTCTGCGATATGTCCCAAGGCGATTTACTCACTGACTGCTGAGAGTAGGCACAGCATCTACTTAAGTACACTCAAACACATTTTATGGTTTGTTGACTGTTTGTGCCAGAGCTTTTGGTTAAGTGAATGAGAACAAGAATGATTTAGTAAATGCATATGTAATACGTTATATTGATATCTGGTCTTTCCGGTAAAGATAACAGTGATGATGTATACCAGTGACTTTGAAATGATGAGACTACCCTCAGAAAAATGTCCCTTCAGCATCTTTGTGGTTTACTGACTTAGTTTTGCTGAATTCCCGGATGCTCAGGAGATCATAATTATGTTATCTGATCCTATGGACTCTCAGCAAATACATAAAAAATGTATGTTCTAATGCATTTATTCGTTTCTGATTCTGGTAAAGTAGAAACTATTTTTAGAATCTTCTTTTTTTTACCAAGTCATGCTGAGTGACCTCCTTCAACTAATGCAGTAACTGATGTAATATTTCTTCCCTGCCATTCACTGAGCCTCCCCTGAAACAGTTTTAAGTCTCCCATGGGATGTCGCCTCCCCCTTTGAAAACCTCTGATCTATATGAGCTGTAATGATACAAGCAATACATTTCAAATAAAACATACAGTGGTACATAAAAATTTGATGTTGCGTTTCCATCATGCTTGAAATACACAGCTGACACACCTCCCATAACTCAGTTTGCCCATCAGTAGTAGACAGGGTTATTTCTTCATGTAACTTCCTCTAATTCTTGATTTGAATTCTTCGTTTTTTTATTGGACCCCAGAGAAAACTGGGCTTCATAACACTGTAGATCTTATTTAATTACAAAAGGCTACATGAATAAAAGCATCACTCAAGCAAAGTAAAAAAATGAGCACAAGAATTAGCCATATGGCACATGTGAATTCATCGTCATATCACACATATTCAGAAGGGACATGTGTGCAAAGACGAAGGACAGAAACATCCCGGTCCTGGGTTGTCCCGTGTTGGCCACGGTATCAGCTTGCTTTTGGAAAACAGAGTTTGGCTGAACTGCTGTCAGTGTAAACTGGGACAACGAGTCTTTTCCTCTGGGCAGGAAAAAACACAACAAATCAGGTCATGCCATTTCACCCTACAGCACTCAAATAAATGTAACTTATCATTTTTGGCTGAACTTTTACACTCCTACAGAGCACAATACCACATTTTCCGGTTCAAAGGTGCAGCGTGGCTGGTTGGTCTGGGCCAAAGGTTCTGAAACATAAGTTGTTAATCATGCCACTCCTCTGGCATCTCTTCTTTTTCCTCCACTCATTAAGCCTTACTGGCAGTTTATGCCTTTTTAAAGGATAGACTTTATTACCTCTGTAGGGAAATTGTTGTTCAAATGCAATAAAAAGGAAACACAATGAATTATACAGCAATCGAAATCAGCCCTTCACTCCCACTCGAAATGAATCACACGTTCACCCGCGCCCTCATGGCGTTACACACACACACACACACACATACACACAAGAGCGGTAAAGCTTCAATAAAACTCAAAGCTTCTGGAAACAAATGTAACGTACAATGCCTGCCCCCTCTTTTTCTAGCTATATCCCTCCTCTGTCCCTCTCAAAGACAGTAATTAAATTTCATGTTTCAGAGTATGGCTACACTCAGGCTGCTCATTAAAAATGTTTTCTCCAATTGCTTTTTCAGGTCATAAAGATGAAGATCAACTATCAACTCTCAAATCCCTCAAACAGACAGCAGCGGCAGCTACAGCAAATCTCCTCCTCTTCACCTCTTTCTACAAATGTGATTATGTGACAAAGTTTTCAGGCTGGTAATCACAACCAAAGTTTAATCCATCTAACTGTGGAATGTGCTCATATGATAGAGGTGTGGATGAGTGTTTCAGCAGGAGACTGACATATTTTACATGCAATGAGCAAACTATGAAACGTTTACAATGGTTAAATACATAATCCAGGCTATCAGCAACAGTTTCGTCTTATGAAAAGCTGAAAAGTGTAAAAATCCAGGAAGGACAAAAGAAAACTGACAGACAGTGGGACTGGTTTGGGTGAAAAAGGCTGACAATATCATTGGCTCATCATTAAGGCATAGGTAAATCTCATTATAAACAAATAAGTTTTATTAAGTGTGTATTGATCTAAGTGTGTTGCATAGATGCATTCTTATGGTGTGTAAGACAATCACAGCCTTTTACCAGTGGTGTCAAAAGAACATTTTTAGGAGAAATAAAGCAGTGAGTAGACTTACTTGCAAATCCTACAAAGTCAACATGTGTTTAGTGCTATAACCAGTATCTGTTGTAAATAAGCAGCTCTCTTTGTTGACACTCAGTCTGTTAAATATAAATGCTCATAAGAGAAGGCCAAAGAGCTTAGAAAATAAACTCTGGCCTGCCTCAGAGAGCCTTGCAATCAACTAATTGAGCTCCACAGGACCTCCTGTTAACCTTGATGCCATTTTCGAAGTGAATTGATTGGTCAGTATGTGGTGCTTTTTGATCTTGGACACCTTTTGTGAAGAACGTTGAGTATTCACCATGAGTAACCACACAGATGTACCACCACGGTAAACTGCTGAAACTCCAGGGACAGCCACTTCACCAGCCCAAAAGTTTGATTTCTTATTATTATAAAATACAAACAAAATCTAAGAATTGTCTCACAACTTGGCAACTGTGTATCCCCTGTCTTAGAAGTTAGATGCCTAATTAGTAGGAAATACAAAACCACCGCCTGAGCACAAACACTGAATAAAGAGGTAAACCGTAAACTTTGATCTGCCCAAAAACAAAAACAAAATGCCTACCAGAACCTCTGGAAAGGACTAATTAACAGTTCTGTTTCCTCCTTTTCTTAACACAGATTAATAAATAACTGTTCTTTGTGGTTTCACACAGACTGCAGACCATACCTCTTTTGTTTGTTGTTACTGTGCTGACCAGGTTCCAGTGTCTGTTGTTCTCTTCGAACCACTTTAAAATGCTCGGCTTGCAGGTCCCCAACAGCACAACGCCACTGGTAATTACATTTCACTGGACAATTCAACGCATTACAGTTTATGCCAGTGTTCGACAGCAATTATAACATAACGCTGCAGAAAATAACCTTCTCATTATGCCGGCCTTGCATATTCATGCTGAACAAAACAAAGGTGGTGTAATGTCGCACCTGTGTACCCTTCCAGATAGCACGCCAGCGAGCCAAAGATCAGAGGCAAGACATGTATTCCAACCATGTTTTATGTCCCGTCCTGTGAGCACCAGATAAAGCTTACTACATCTTCTGTCAGGTGAAAGACGGCAATAATGTCCTCCCATCGCTTCTTTGTACGTTCCACACAGACCAGTACAACGTAAAAAAAAGGGTGGAAGGAGAAAAAAATTACTTATCAAACTAAACCCAAAACTCTCTCCCTGTTCTTCCAACTCATCATTTCAGGGTACCTGCCTGTCCCACACACTCACTCTTACACTAGTCAACCATCTTTTACCCCTTTTTTACTATGCGGCTCTCTCATGGCACATGTTTCCATTTTCCTCTCGAGTTGGCTCTTTTCTAGCTATGGCAGCCTGTCTGTTCAAATTCAACTCCCATCAGTACCACACAAACATACAAACACACACATCAGCAGAGGGGAAACAAATCATTCCAGGACAGCAGTAGTGTTTTGTTTGGTTCACCCTTGTGTTTTTTTTTTCCTTAAAAAAAAAAAAAAAGTACAAAATCTTGTTGCCTCCCTCAGCTCCTCTCCTCCTCCAACAGATGGGGTGTTTTAATGAAATCAGCCTTGCCTGTTCCCATCTGTGTGAGAAATGAATTTCACCATTTTTCAAATGAGGGAATTTACAATGAGACAGGCTGGAACGCAGGGAACCCCAGCTCCAAGTTTTTTGTTTTTCTCAGCCCTTGTACCTATTAGACTTTCACTGTGTCTGTGTCAGCCTATCATTCTTCTTCTTTATTTTAGCACAACAGTCCCCTTTTATTTGTGTCGTGTTTTTTATAATTACGCATGTTGGTTGAAAACTGTATCAGTGATGTTATGTTAGCTTTTCAAAAACTGTTTAGGTTTTCATTGATGTAATTTTCGAATTTTCTTGTAGTAATTATAAAGAAATAAGACTGGGGTTGAGGCTGCAATCAATCTTTGAGGCATCTAATGCCAGCATTTAGATACTATTTCACAAAAATCCAAACTTTGCATGTTTTTGCCACAATGGTTTTCAGCCATCAATCAGTCAGGCTATTTTCTCATGTGTTTTTACATTTTTTTCAAGTGATGCACTGCTTAGAGAAACTGTGAAAGCTTTATCTAATTTTAGTCCAACATTTTCTCTAAGTTTGTCAAATAACGCAACAGATTCAGCTTCAAATGAGGTGGCTCTACTGCTGGTTCAGAGTCTGAGCCTGATTTGGAACCACTTCTTTGCATTCCTGCAGACTTTTGCCAGTTCTTGTGAGTCTTTACTTGTGACCAAGCATTTCAACTAAAATTTTGTGACAATCATGTTGATGAAAAACAAAGAAAAGCAAAGCCAGTGTAGCATCTAGTCAGCCTTACCTGGGGAGTTGTGTCCTTGCAGCAGTGGTCATTATTTCTTCCATTTTCCCTACCGTATCAGGCTTTATAATGATCACATCGAAGAATGTCAGTTTGCCTCTACATTATCACTCGCTATTTAGCCGTCATTAAGCAAAGCAAAAAAAAGCTAAATATGCAACAGCAGGGCAGCACAGTACTCAACTGCTTTGATAGCGGTTGTACTGGGTCGCCACCAACTGTTATCGTATTTAATTTCGAATGTCTGAGAATTGTCTTTGTGTTCCATTGTGGGTTCGTCACACCTCAACCGAGGTACCAATTTCCACATGAATCCTTTCTGAAGGGAAGCTTGGTCAAGCAGTTTTCATCTCAACAGCAATACTTTACTTTCGTTGTACTTTACATGGTTTCTTCTTTCTCTGGTAGAGACACTCATACTATCAGAAACTTTGCTGAACAATGACTTTGCCATATATTACCCTTTTTTGGTAACATTAGTTATAATTGCTTACTACTTACGGTGATCAGGCATTGAACTGTTTAGTGAATAGAGTTTTCTTAACTCTTGCTTGAGGGCCCACTATACAGCCATGTCCCCAGTGTTATGTGCTCTGAATGCTGCAAAACAATGATGTACATTGCCTCAATCAATTAAAGCTGCTTTTTCAGCTGCTTTTTGACAGACTTCCTGCTAAATATGCTTGTCATCATTTACTCTAAAGTGGCAAAACTCCTAGCTCCTAAAAGGGATGCGATGTGGACAAGAACAAGCTTTCAGGATCTCAATAATAATTCTGAGTTTACCAAACAGTGCTGATTGTAGCAGGAGTCATCGTGGATACACAGAAATATGTGTGCTCAGTCAGATGTCAGTCACCTTAAAAAAAAAACTTGTTTAAAACCGTTTCAATTTCTGGCGGTCTGTCTGGATAAATTGTTGTTTCTTTTAACCAGAGACCACCGTATACCACGGGGCTGCTTGACAAAAGCAAAGAAGCAAACACAAAGCACAGAAGATTCCCTGCAACAATTACTTTACTGAATCAATTGTCTTAATCTGTTGTTATTGTCATGCTTTTTACAGTTTCTTTACAGTGTAATTGCAAATGACCTGCTGATCTGTAAGTAATTAAAAAACTCTGTCACATCTGTTATTTAATGGCTTTAATGGTGATTAAACGCAAAGTTGATATTTTTGATAACTACATAGAAAAATATTATGTTAACATAGTTTGATGACTAAAACCATTTTATTACTAATTTATTACACATTTTGAATGCATTCATTCATTAATATGGTATCAACATGAGTCTGAGTAGTTTAAGTTTGATAACTGAGCATTCAACTATGTAAAGCACACACAGTGGGTTTCAGAGTGTTGCAGCAACTTACTGACATGCTGCTTGAGGTGCTGTTTTTTACGGAGGCTCCCTAAAGATACGGTAGCAGAATGAGCGGGACGAGATGACGACAGGGTGTATATGAATATATTCATAGTCATCCAGTGTCAAAGATGAAGCTTGTGAAGATGTGCTTTAAAGTGCAATGCCACTTATGGACATCTCCTATTTGAATAGCCTCAAATCTTCTCTTGAAATACTAAATCAATATGTTTTTCCCACAAGACATTATGGTCTCATTAGTTAAGTGCACTCCTTATTAGTGTGCTGATGACTCTTCTGAGAATAATTTCATTAAACTGAAAAAATATTAGGCTTTGAAAATAATTTTCTCCAAAATTCTCCTCTCTGACCTGAATAATTTAAAGTCATTTTTCTTTGATAAGAGAATTTTGGCTTCAGTCACTGTTTGGTAGGGTTCAAGCATTAAAAAAAAACTACTTGATTAATGTCAGAAAGACATCATGACTTGTGTTAAAAACAGCCACTATAATAATGAACTTCATCACTGAATGCGAGGTGAGGACCCCTTCATGACATGGAGGACATCATCATCGACACCAGCACTGTTTCTGTCACATTGCAGGATGTCATTTCCTTGCCAAATGGATTGGACATGAAAATAAGTTAACTGCAGAGTGACACTGACATGCATCTCGGGGCAAAGGACAGTACCTGTTGGGGACAGTTCCTCTCCTCCTGTGCAGTGAAGGTCAAAGCTTATTTTGGCTCCACCTATCTCTGCGAGATGGCCTTTTCACAGATGAAAATAATCAAAACAAAGCAGAAAACCTGGCTGATTGATAGACATTTTACTGATTGTTTGTGACTCAGTGTCTCTAACTATGAACCCAACTACAGAGCTCTCAGTGTTCAGTCACGGCCATCAACCTGACTTTGGAGAAGTTATACATAATTTCGTGTGAAAGTGGAATAGTGTGAGAGAGTTTTCATAACTTTTATTTCCAAACTACATAAGCTGACCTGAAGTTTGAGGTGAGAAGTGACGTTAGCATGAAAAAGGCTGCTGATCAGGGCTTTACAGGGTGCGTGCTGTGAGTGGTAGGACTCACACGTCGTTTCAAAACTTCTCCAACCTGGGTAGTTTCACAAGCAGGGCTATCAATCAGAAAAGGTTGCAGAAATAAAAATGTTGACTTTTGGAAATGTCGGCCTTTCGTGTGTCACTAAAAAGAGGCTGTGTGTTGTGTTTTCAAAGAGAGCGCTTGCATAGCTGTTTGCTTGTATGCATGCCTTTGTGCCTGTGAAAACGTACACGTCCCTTTAAGTAAGGGACTGCGGTTGCCACCGCATATGAGCCTGGCAGTTTGTGTTTTCATAGGTGTGTTTTCAGGAAAGGAGTTGTCAGACGTGATGACTAACGTCACCCTCATTATGTGCCCGTGCACGCACACACACACACACACATACATCTAACTTAGCAGGTTAGAGCAGTTGGCTACTTTGAAAACAGAGAACTCATTCAGATCTGCACCTGCTTTCAAATCAGCTTAACAAGCAATTACAGGGGACGAAAGACACACACTCACACACTTGAAGACACATGCATAAAAATAGGGGGAAAAAATTACTAGCAAAGTGAAATTTAACTAAGAAGCCGTTTTCTACCTGTGCATGAATCTGTCATCTGTAACACACTCATTGAGGCCACAATTAATATATGTACATACAAGCGTTTCAGAGCCCGATCTGATAGGCTATGCTTACCTGCGTCTGTAGCTGATTGATAATGAATATAAAAGACACACAGACAAGACAAGAGTGCTTCTGCTTGTTTTCGTTGCTGTGACACTACTCCGTGTCTGTGTGTGTGTGTAGTGATGGTGAACAACTATGCAAACCTGCGTCTTCCATACAACCCTCATCATCATTGGGATCCAGGCTACGTGCCTGGAAAATATGCAAATAATTGTTGCTCCAAAAACACTGTAATGAGGTTTTAGAAAAGAATTAATTAGATCTCCGGCATTCTACTGAGATTCTAAGAAATCTACCTGCCGTCAAACTGTTTGAAGTCTGATTATGAGATCATTTGCATGTTAGTCCTACTAAGGGACGTTAATGTCCTTACTGGTTGTAGAAAGCCTAAAATGCTTTGTTGACTCACTGAGAGTTGGGAAAGTTTTGGCAGGTCAGTGGTTGGAAAAGTTTGGGACAAGGATGAATGAAAAAGTAATATATACTTACGTGAAAATCAAGGGATTTTTCCTTGTGACAGTGTCTGTGGCAAAGTAAAAGTGTTTGTATTTGCATGTAATAGGTTCGGATTATCATTATGAATGTTACGTCTAATAAAATGATGGAATGGACCCTTCTGAGACTTTTCAGTGCCTGTTATATGCAAATGTCTCGTGATTATTTCAGTCAAAGTTGACCATTTGTTGTAGCTAGACCCTCAAATATCAAATATTTGGAACGATGATTAGCAAAAATATCCACAGCAGGTCTCTTTACTCCTGAAAAGGCAGTCTTTAGTAAAAGGTATTTTGGACCACTATTATGAATATATTATAATAAAAAAATTCGCAATTTCAGTAAATTGTCAGCTGTTTCCACTCTGACGTAACATCTGAAATCACAAAGAGCACAGCCAGCCTAAGCCAAATTAATTTGGCAACCCATTCAAATACTTATTTAGTAATTTTTCTGTCTGTTGTATCACCAAATCAACAATGAGCAGCAAAAATATAAGGCCAGCTGAGATTTGTCTGCATGTGGCGGCATCAACACACAAGAGCATTATCGAGAGCTGTTCATATCAATATGCACACTGACTCATAATTATGTATAATGTGATAGGTCAACTGTAGTAACGAACCCATTGGGGATGAATATCGCTCTCCCCTCATTAAGTCTTAAAATTGTGCAGATGATTTCAATATTTTACAGCACGCAGTTTTGGTTTTACCACTTGAAATGTTCACTTTTAATGTTCATTCCTATTGGTATTGTTGGTTCAGCTGCAGCAGGCAGCTGTCCTCAACCTTCTCCGATAAATCCAAAATGGAGCTCTTTGTCAAGTACTAACACAGGCAAAAAGAAAAATGTAGTGGAACATTTGGCAGCTAAAGAGGCATAAATGTCTTAACTAGGTACAGATAAAGTGTAATTGTCAGTGACTTCTAAATCTGTGCTTGTCATTATGGCAGAAAAACAGCTCAGACAAATGCTGTTCAGAAATCCAGGGTAAGAGAGAAAGCTGCACTTGGCCTTACAAAACCTGGTGCATTATTCGTTATTAGTTATCCAAATAAATGAATTTTCACAGCTTTTTTTCAGCTCCCCTTCCACATATCTGATGGTGCTTTGAGCCTTTTGAACTACTAAGATGTCAAAAACTAACATTTGTATTTGCATGAGATTTTACATTCATATAAATGGAATATTCTGAACATCACATTGCATTTACACCAATAAACCCCCTTGAATGCGTTACACTCGAACTTATAGTAAATAGAAATTTGCATTATTATACAGTTTGATGTTTCACATTTAATAAAAAAATGTTTTGGCTGCTTGATTTCCGAAAACTGTATTAAACTTTGCTTTCATATCCAGCCCACCTACATTATGGTCACCTGATTAATTCAGTATTAGACATTACAGAGAAGATAGAATAGTGTTGATTTATCAAAGAGGTGAGAAGATTTGCAAATAGGGCACAGAACAAAAACAAGCTATAAGAGCCTCACAGAGCTTCAGTTTGAGTGAGTTCATGAATCTAACCATCATTCAATTCAATGGTTACATTTAAACAACATCTTAACAAACCTATTTTTATGAAGCAGCTATGCGACATGTTTTTGGACCCTCATCAAACTGCCACTAGGTAAATAAAGGAATTACTGAGCCTGATTAGCATTCAGATACTCCTCTTAACAGGGTTGGCTTATCGCGTGTCTCTGTGTCATTATGCTCACAAGCGCCTCTCTTTTTCTCTGTCATTTGGCAAGTTTCAGGTCAGTGAGCTCCAAGCAGGCTTTCAGCAGTACGCACTTATTCAAATACCAGACAGGATATGTAGACATGAATGATAACCAGCGACAGGCACCGTGCTTACAGCCAGAGCAACAGTACGCACTAATATCTGCATATGTATGCGAGTATTAAAAGGTGCAGCAAACAGGCTTGATAGTTATGCTTTTCAGTGATCTATTCCCCTTATGAAACTTGGGTGTTTGTGCGCATGTGCTTGCAGGTTTATCACAACTAAGAATAATGTTAGTGTGTTGGCAGGATAAAATGAATCATTCCTTCAACGTGAATCACTGCTGAAGTCTAACATAACTGCTATTTCAGAGTCTCAGCTTTTTAAGCTGAATTAGAGGGAATGGATTGAAGCCTCTCTCGAGGAGACTAATCTGTGAGCTCCTGTTTTTGGTTGCTGCAGCTCATTTGATTTGACATGTTTAACAAGAGTTAAATAAACACAGAAAGATGTGTCTTCCACTTTTGCCAAAGCTGTTTTTAACAGCTATGAAAGCGATGGAGTAAAGAGAAGTTGTTTGTAGGATTAGACAGTGGCGTTGCACTTGAAAACTGAGGCCTCTGGTTTCACAGCACAATTAATCCTCTTAGCTTTGTATGTTTCTGCCAGGCTTTGTGTGGTGTTCTGCACAGCAGACAAATTTACACTTGAACTTCTGCTTCACCATATTTGAAAGCCAACTGACAAACAAATTTAACCTTTTTATCAGCCTGCCATTTATTTTTTGAACATTCATCTGACATCATGTCAAACCCAATGTGTTTTAAGTTAGTGGGAATAGTTTTTAATGTTCTGTTTTTTTTCCAAATTATTCATTAAACTTATGAGTTGTTTTTGGGGATGCAGATTATGATTGAGTGTATAAACAACAAAGGGGACTTGGCAAAGTAACAAAAGCTAAGTGATTGTTTCACAAATAGTGTCAAGCATAATCTGTCATTTTCAATCAGCTATACTAATCAGTATTTGTTGTGACCCTCCGTTGTTTGTCTTCACGGTTTCTAAAATCAAAATCTGGGCCTGAACTTGACCAATTTTGGTTCTTAAACTCAGAGATCCTTTAACTTCTGCAGTAGGTAAAGCAACACAAATGTGACTGTGTAATTTATTAGGTTATTTAAGTGGACTCTAAATTAGAACTTTACTACATCTGAAATAAATTAATTACCTTATGCTCTGATAAAAGGGCCACAGTTTCAGCAGCTCAACAGCCACTTCTTTAGGTGCTGCATTTAACACAACTGCCATCAAAAACCTACAGTTTATGTGTAACCTTAAACAAGTCTTTGAGAGTAGTCGCACAGAGGGATGCATCCCTTTCTACCCACCTCATAATAAATAACTCCTCACTCACAAATAAAGTTCAGAGCTAACGTTTCCCCAAAAGGAAACCGGATCATTTCAGAATCAAACAACTTCACACGAGGATAAAAATACAAATCTTTTCCCACAATGTCATGACTAACAAAACATGCACACCATGCATATGCATGTATATTCTATGTCTTTGTCACTGTGTCCCTGCAAAGAATGACTACTGAATCTGTATTCTAATCAATATATATATATAAATAGTGTCATCATTTCTCTATTAACCATCAAGGCCGGTGTGGCACACACACATCAACACACACACATTGAGTCCTCGCTTGTGTTCCATATTATTTAGTTTAGTTGGAGTAACGTGTCAGCTGGAAAAGTGACTAGTGGCGAGTGCTTGTGCCTGCTCCTTAGAGGAATCTGTTTTGTAATCTGACTGTGGAATTGAATTATGTCGTCATAGAAACAAGGATTAAGTTAAGGGATGTTTGCGAATGGTCAATTAGTGTTACGACCGCAACATATGTGAGCGGAAAACAAGGGAAGCAGAGAAGCATGAAGAGGGAGAAACAAAGCCGAAAGTGTGGACAGGGAGGAAATATAAAGAAAGAAGAGGTCTTCTATCCTGAACTTTGACCCACTGAGAGTAAAGAAGTAAATATCTTATAAGAGACCATTACTGAAAACAAAAACACGATATCCGGGATGCCAGCTGTAGGCAGCATCAGAAGCACATTGGTAAGATGTCTGGTCCATAATGACCGACATACAAAGAGGAAAAAAAGGACAGGAACAAGGAGAAGAAAAGGAGAAAACTTCAAAGCATCCTTTTATGCGATCTGTTTAGAATTTTAAATCAGCAGTCCAGATCCACCAAAACAAAAGATGAAACGATAATCCGATAATCGTTACAATGTTTCTCAGAGAGAAAATGTTTCTGAATATGTTGTTGTGTTTATGTGAATGCTGAAGTGAAATTTGCTTAAAGCATGATAAAATGTTTAATTTCGATTTAAGTGGATTTGTCTTGTTTCTTTTGTTTGTTAGAGTTCACTTTTTGTTTTTGGTTACAGGGGGCATCTGCACATGCGTATGTTGAGGTCTGTCATTTCTGTGTGTTTGTGAGAAGGCAAACAAGAGTTAATGAAATAAAGAACTATTGTTTACATGTGTGTTTGTGTATTTCCACTGCTACAAACTGTATGTGCAGCACAATCTGACTTCAATTAGCAAATCCAATCACATTTAAAATGATTCTGCTCAGCTACTGTCACCCATCCTGATGTTTATGAAGATGTTAATGTGGTCCTCGCTCAGGGGCAGGCATCTTTTTCGTCTGATCCACTGGGACGTGCAAACAACATGCTGCAATTTGTAAAACTGTTACTAGAGAGGATGGGGGCTGTGTTGGTGTCTTTATTCTCATCTTTAAGGGGCACTTTTATCATTGATATTCTAGAAACCCAGTTTGAAATGAAAAAACTGGGCTAATTAGTCAATGTATTGCTGCAGGCACTGAGTTGAAAATGTAACTTTTAAATGCAGCGTGTTCCTCTAAACTTTGTTCACGCGGTGCATCGTCATTAACGTCTAAATGAACGACTACAGTGAGAATGATTTCAGCATGAGGGCATGCTGATCACAGGAAGCAGTAAACAATATATCTTAAAGGGAAACAAGCAACGCACAACTAAAACAAATTGCAATATGAGGGAACAAATGTCAGCAAGGAGTATTTTAACAAGACATAAAAGTTGTTGAATGAATATCAGAAAACACTCTCAATTTAATGCATCTTTTAGTGAGAGCCTTTAAAGAGGTCAGTGAGTCTGCTGACCTGATTTCCTCTGGCAGTTTGTTCTGTGCCTTCAGGGCTCTGGCTCCAAATGCTCTGTCACCTCTAGTTGTTATGCTCTGCGGTACCAGATAACAGGGCCTTTCCTGAGAATATTAGGCCAAGTACAGGTTAAATGGCAACTCAGAGATCAGAGCTGTGCTAAAGTTTGTCAAATTTTTAAATCAATCCTAAAAATAGATAAAGAAAACTGACTTATGCAAATGAGTAAAAAAAATTAAACTTGGTTATTTATCTATTGAAGACATTGCTCCAAATCATCAACATTACTTACTATTGGTAAATGTGACAGAGACGAGTTGTCTTGAATGTATCATTGGACGTCTTCCTCATGGAGAGATCTTTGTTGATTAACCACTCTTGGGGAGGGTAATAGTGGTCTTTTTCTAAACCTCCTCTGGTGAAGTCCAGAATCTTGCTTTTGTGATCTCGTACAGCTTGAACTCTAAACTCTAAACTCAACAACTCTAAAGTATCATCTCCTCTGTATTTTCCATGGTGCACTTCCCCGAACAAGTGTTCTGAAGCTCAGGCTCATCACACCTGATTGTTATTCTGTTTGGAAACACTTGACTCTAATTTCTTTCTCAGATGAGCTACTAATTGTTCAGGTTAATTAGATCATTTTACAAAATAAATCAATTGCCAAGTGTAATATTTTCACCTCATTTGTTTAATTGAGTCATCATAATCTACTTCAATACTTTCTATTTTTCTGCAGAAATATAGAAAATTCTAAAGGTTTAAACATTTTTGATCATCACTAGAGCATGACAGCAGTAAGTCAGCAGTATAATCATTAAACTTATTTAGCTTAGCCTAAAACCGATGTGATGTGGTTACATCTCTTGGTTTGATATAAAAATGTGGCAGTTAGATTCTCTACAATGTGGAGGGGATACATGAATTTGTAGTAGACGCAGGTGAAAAGGTTGTTGCACCAGTTGAGGCATGAGAAGATGAAAGCATTTAGAATGGTCTCTGTGTCTTGTAAGGCCATGTACAATAATCTTACTCACAGTGGGCAAGACAGTTTTCTCATTCTTGGAGGTTAATCACATGTTGGTGTGGGCAGGACAGTGTTAGAGGGACAGAGACAGAAAGAGGAAGATAATAAAAGGACAAATTGAAGAAGAGAATGATGGGGGTGTTTGAAAAAGCCATGTTTGAGAAAGAAGACTTTTTGACATGCTCCCAAACACACCTGCATTCCTCTATATTGCCAAAAGGGATGGATTACTCAACAGAGCAATGCCAAAACTGCCCTTTTGAGCAGGGGGCGTTTCAGCCTGGGTAGCACTGAGGGTGAGGGCCGCTGGCGTTTGTAGGCCCTTGGGCTACGGGTGAAAGTTACAAGCCAAAATGTGTGTGTCACTTTAGCTCTTGAACCACAGTGAATAAATCATAGCATTATGTTGTCAAGGTGCCTGGGGCAGTAGTTTCCCAACAGAGCTTACCAAAAAATAATAAAGTGGGGAAGAAAGCATGTTTCTTACAGCAAAATTATCCTGTCTGTTTTTTGGGTTTTTTTGCTTTTTCCATTCTGTACCTCAAACTTTTATTTAAAATGACCAATTGTCATCTTGACAATATGTTTGGGGAAGTTACAACAGCTGCTGTTAATATAAAGTAATTACCACATAGTTAATTAACATATCGATATAAAAGGACATGATCTTTATCAAATCTATACCCAGAATCACTGAATATTGGGAGCTGGTGAGAGACAGCAACACAGCTGCATGCCATTATGTTACAACTGGTTAATATCACATGCTTGTTTCCAGTTTGTTTTCTTTTCGTTTCCTTTTCTTCATTTTGCCTTTCTCATTCTTAACGACTTGCTGGCTTGTGAATCCTGCACTATCACCTAAAAGTATGTCACAGAAAGAGTACCCTACACATTGCATTCAGGTGTAGTTATTAGATGGTATCAAGCCAATAGCCCACTAAGGAATTTCATCTTTGATGTGTGAGGAACAGAAGACTCACACAGATTCTCAGATGGCCTCTGGCACATCATAGAATTGTACGGATAATAGGCTTATAAATTTATGTAAACTTTCCACCACAGAAAAAGCGATTACATAACTTTGAAAAGAAACCATGAAGCTTGAAAACACAAAATCGAGCTGAAAAGAGAATTACCACCTTACCACCCTCAGACTGATGTACTGTTTGAACGCTTTAATAAGACCTTGATAGGTATGCTTTAGATGTTTGTGTTGGATACAGTAAAAGACTGGGACAAATGGTTGCCATTTTCCTTTTGTATATCAGGAAGATCCCCACAGCTCAACTGGGTAGCTTAGCATTTGAGCTGATTTATGCCCATAAGGTCAGAGGTTTGTGAGATCTTGGAAGAGTCCGAGTTACCAGAGACTATGAACATTATCTCTTTTGTTTTGATGATGCAAGAAGAATTAATGAAAACTACATCCATGACTTGAGAGAATTTGCTGAAATTCCAGGTCTAATCAGAAGGAATGGTATGATCGTGCAGCCAGGAAGCAGAGCTTGTTGCCTGGTGAGCAAGTCTTTCTGCTTTTGCCAACATAATAAAATAAGGTCCTTATGAGGTTTGACAGAAGATGATTGAGGTGCATTATCAAATCTACATGTCACATTCGAAACAACCACTTCAAATGATTCACATCAATGAGTTAGAAACAATCCACTTAAGCTCTTTCTGCAGACATGTAGAAAGATATATGTGATTTGCCATCACATCTCCTTGAAGGATTCAGTGATGACAAGGACGAACCAATGATCCATGATCTGGTTGATAGGCTAAGTTGTGCCAACTACATAAGTATTTTGGACCTTTGTAAGGGGTACTGGCAGATTCCACTCACTGAGGTGAGCAAGGAGGTGACAGCTTTCCAAGCCCTTTTTGGACACTTTCAGTTCACAGTGCTCCCCTTTGGCCTGCATGGAGCCCCTGCAACATTTTAGAGGATGGTGGATGGGTTTCTGGGGAACAGAAGCCTATGCTGCGATGTATTTAGATGATGTAATGATCTACAGTTCCAGTTTGGAGGAGCACCTGTTGCATCTTAAGGAAGGGTAGTGAAGAATTAAGTAAGCAGGTCTGACGATCTGTCCTGAAAAAGTGTGCCCTTGCAGAGCAGAAATCCAAATGGATCAATCCGTCCCCAAGTGGGCAAGATGGATGTCAGCTGACAAGCCACAGACTAAGTCAGAATTTAAACAATTTCTGGGGATGGTGGGTTGGTATTGGCACTTTATTCACCCTTTATACACCCTTTGTGTACCTTTAGCTAACCTGACAAGGAAGAACCAGGAAACAAGGTTCAGTGGAAGCAGGAATGTGAGGAGTCCTTTCAGGCCTTGAAGAGTGTGCTGTGTAAGGAACCAGTATTACAGAGCCCTGACTTTCAACAGCCTTTCGTTCTTCAGACAGCTGCATCTGAGTTGGAGGGTGCGGCGGCCCTGTTGCAGGGAGAACCGGGTAGTCACAAGCCTGCTTTATATATAAGCAGAAAACTCATGAAGTCAAACATGAGGTCAGGTACTCTGTGGTGGAAAAAGAATGCCTGGCTATTAAGTGGGCCTTGGACTCTGCTGGGAAGGAAATCCATCTATGAAACTGATCGTCGCGTACTGTCATGGCTGCAGAATATGAGAGACACTAATTCAAGTATAACAAGATGGTTCCTTGTCATGCAGCTCTTCGATTTTGATGTCATTTACAGGAAGGGGAAGGATAACTGCATAGCTGATTATCTCTCCAGGATGCCACAAGTGTCGTCTCCACAGGGGGAGGGAATGTCATGGTGTAGCCCCATGCCTTTTGATAAGTAGGTGGCATACAGTGTACACACAGCAAAAAGGATAAAGTTCTATGAGAATTTTTCCATCTGACCATCTTATTGAATTATATAGCTCATTTTGTGTTGTGTTTCTAATATTGTACACTACTTTAAGTGTTATAGTTTGCAGAGCATTAGCATAAACTTGACATGCTGAATATGAATACCAACCAAGTTATTTCAACTATCCGGTGAATGTAATGACTGGTCATGTCCAGGTGCAAGAAACATAACAATGACTCAGTCAGTGATTTAAGAGTTTGGGTTTCTACATGTATTGTTTCCTTGCCACAACTGCCTACAGTTTCCTGGTCTGGCATTAAAATCACAATGAGGAGGGATGCACCAAGAGTAAGGCACCACCATAGGAGCGTTTCTTGTGTTGTAGCAAGAATACTCTTATGGAGGATTTAGAAATGTAGAAAATCTGAATATTTCATTGCCATGATAATTTGTTTGGTGATCTTATATTTATGTAAGTATGTGTACAAAAGTGCTTGTATTGTGTTAATGATTGCCAATTAATGTTGGTTGGTCTTGTAGGAGGGGCGTCCAGTATTAAGCCTGGAGTAGAAGCTCCTGCTGAGGAATGTGTGCAGCTTGGCCCTGGAAAGAATGATTTTGCAGAACAGAACAGTTCTGTCATGACTGCAGAATATGAGAGACACTAATTCAAGGATAACGAGATGGTTCCTTGTCATACAGCTCTTCGATTTTGATGTCCTTTACAGGAAGGGGAAGGATAACTGCATAGCTGATTATCTCTCCAGGATGCCACAGTGTCGTCTTCACAGGGGGAGGGAATGTCATGGTGTAGCCCCATGCCTTTTGATAAGTAGGTGGCATACAGTGTACACACAGCAAAAAGGATAAAGTTCTATGAGAATTTTTCCATCTGAGCATCTTATTGAATTTTATAGGTCAATTTGTGTTGTGTTTCTAATATCGTTCACTACTTTGAGTGTTATAGTTTGCAGAGCATTAGCATAAACTTGACATGCTGAATATGAATACCAACCAAGTCAATTCAACTAATCTGAAAAAAATCTGAATATTTCATTGCCATGACAATTTGTTTGGTGATCTTATATTCATGTAAGTATTTGTACAAAAGTGCTTGTATTGTGTTAATGATTGCCAATTAATGTTGTTTTGTGTTGTAGGAGGGGCTTCCAGTATTAAGGCTAGAGTAGAAGCTCCTGCTGAGGGATGTGTGCAGCTTGGCCCTAGAAAGAATGATTTTGCAGAACAGAAGAGTTTGCTATGTACCATTGTGAACTTAAAAAAAAATGTGTATCTTAAAATAAACGTAAAAGTCTTTGAAAAACCAGACCAAGCAGATGTTCAGTTGGTGAGGTTTAGTCAAACAGCAACAAAAAATGAAAAGCGTAAAATGAAAGTGATAAGAATAACACACATTTTAAGTCTAATGTTTACTTATGGTTGAAACTAAGCGCTCAACACCTCCGCCTTCCTGTTCGTTTTCAAAAGCTCTCTCCTGGCAATGTTCGGCTGTAGATCAGTGCCCAATATGTGCAAAAATACTGCTAAAGCAGCAGCCAGTGCATACAAGAATCAGTATTTGATTAATTGAGAGGGAGAAAGTTTCCTTGACAGTTAGATATATACGAAAAGAAGGTATGAATCCTGCAGGCACGTCAGGGTGCATGTGTCACGCAGCTAGCAACATGTCAGAGAGGACAGCCTTTATGTCATGCAAATATGTTCATATGCAAATATTTAAATTTGTGAGTGAATAGGACACAAACAACATCACCACAACATGAAAACTGGCTGTCAGTTGTGAAGACTTTTATGCCAAATGTCAACAAGCACCTGTGAGCTCCATCACATCACATTTGTGACAAGGTCGAATGAAGAGGGGGATGATTTTGATGCTACAGCTCTGAAACAGCAACAGTTAGCTTATAGTTAAACTAAAGTTGACACGCTGAGGGCTATAGAACAACCTTACATTAGACTCTTTTCTTTTTACATAAATATATGAAATTAGGATAAGTTTGTAACACTGCTTTACATGGTGAGGGCTAGAAGTGTTAAAATTTGATGCAGACACCCCAGAAAGCCTCTTAATTAATTTTGTTACTATAGCGATGAGTCAGAGATTCATTCATTCAAAAAGATCAAGTTCCTGAGGGTTGCCTGTCATGGCCTCAGGACACAAGCGCAGGGTCGGTTTCAAGGCAAAAGTGTTTATTTATAGACAACAGGTTGACACAGAGCAATTAAAGAGGCTGTGAAACTCCTGAGCACTCTCCTCAATAACAATGCATGAGGAGGGTGCAGCTATGAATGTTACCCAAGACTAAAATTCTCTCCACTCTAGTTGGAAAACAGAGCAGGCTATGAAAAGATAGCAAAATAAATTTTCACGCTCTCCTAATGAGGCGGACTTAAACAAAAGAAGCTCTCTCGAAAACAGAGGCACTATGAAACTTTAACAATTAACTAGAAGCTCTCCTTTAACGGCGGCCCAAAGAACAAAACACAAAATCGCTCTACTGGTGGAGGAACTATGAAACATTAATAAAAAAATTAAAAAAACGCAACGCTCCTCTAACAGAAGTGTCTATGAAACAATTAACAAGAACCGAAACCCACTCCAAGAACAGGCTATGAAACTTACCGTGGGAATAAACTAAGGCTATGGAAAAAACTTACAACAAAACAAAGGATACACTCTGCAGGAGCATCACTCAACTGCAGGCTCAAGGAATCGAAGACGCTAGTAGTGACGCTCAAGACAGAAACACAACACACTGGCACAAGACAAGGGAGACGCAGACTATTTGAGCACATGAGGGGCCATGGGGAACAGGTCAAAACACTTTGGAATCAGGGAAGACAATCAGACACTTGACACAAGAAGAAAGTCAAGGCACCAGAAACGAGAGGGAAGTTGATATTTCAAAATAAAACAGGAAATGACGAGACAAGACATGAATCAAAACCTAAGGACGTGACATTGCCCAAACCTGACCAAGCTGGTTTTTTTCAGCTAAACTTAACCAAACTATGGAGTGAAAACTGAAACTACCACAAAATAACTACAAACATGACAATGGCTTCATACAGAAATTAATATGCTAATAAATACAACTAAAGTGAGCAAAAAAAAAAAAAATTATGCAATAATTGGTCTATAGAAATGAAAATAAACTATCATTTCTGCTTTAATTACCAAATGTATACCTAACTAAAAATACTTTTACTTGCCTATTGATTTAATATTTTACTTACTAATTTAATCATTCATCATTTAATTAACATAAATTTAATCTTTTAACTATGTATTACTTAATTCTTTAATTTTTCAAAGCCTTTTTCCTCTGTTTCTTTCCCTAAATTTGTTTCCACAAAGTGTTTTTTAATTAAATGATTAACATTTTTTTTCTGTTGTCACCTCTCTACCCGACAAACAAAACAAATCTTTTAGAACTGAAAAAGACATCTTACTATTCCATGTTACAATACTCAAATAATAGCAGGAGCCTCCTACACTTACGCACTAAAATAAACCACTCAACAGGTTTAAGGTTACAGATTACAGTCATTTACATGATAAGCACTGAAAAGCTAAACTCAAAGTCAGCACGTCTTCAATTAAGCTCTTCGCAGTTCAGATCGTGTGAAAAGAAACACCACTGAGCACGATGCCGTGGACGAGACAAACTACTGGATGTGTTTGTGTGAGAAGATGAAAAGATTACAGTCTTACTTCACAGGAGCTATGTTCCTGCCAGTGTACCTACCCCGTGAATGCAAACATAAGTAAAACCATGTACGCATACTGTACATACACGCTAAAATTTCATGCTGGCAGCAGAGACAGAGGCCATCTTTGTCACCCCCCCACCCATCTCTGTCTGTATTTCTGTTTATATTCATCCCATGCTTTGAAGTGGTCATACCATTGCGTGTTAGTTTTGATGCTCTAATGAATAGACTTTTCATGTGACGCACTGGAAAATGGAAACTAGGAGTCTCTCTGTCTCTAATTCTTCATCTGCCTCAGTATTTCTGTCAACCGAAGCAATTCTCCCCGCCTGCCCTGTCAACCTCCTATCACTTCTGTCCACTGCTGTATTCTTATTTTCTACAATAATCTCCAAAAATCATCTCCTGCCCCATTTCTCTTCTTTTTTTGTTTGTCTTTCACCAACTCACCGGGTCTATTTTTGTCTCATTATTATCGCATCATTTGATGCCTTAAATTATGCTGTTTATATCTCCCTGTGTTTTGTTAACTCAAGGCAATCTTAATTTTCCACAAACTGCTCTCTGTTACAGTTGTGTAATGCATCTCTGCGGATGTTTTTTTATGGGAAAATATTCTGGACGTCATGTCGTGCTTATCATATTTGTGCGATCTGGTTCTCATCAGTGGCCTGTTCAAAAGATCAAAAATCTGCGATCAAAGAAAAAGACAAAACGAAGATACAAACACAGAAGAACAGTTTGTACTTTAATCTTGTGGCTGGTTAGCATGAACACAACTTATTTATATTTACTTGAACAAAACTGCATTGCATGCACATCAGTAATTTATGAAGGGTGTTTTACTCGAAACGAACGTCAACCTTTTCTGAACAAGCCACATTTTGTGTGGTACTGTTTAACTTTGTTGGTTTGGTGTCTGGAATTGTTTTCCTCATTTATATCTCGGGATTGTTACATTTTTTTTTTTATACTTCTGTTTAGTTGTTGTGGCTCTTTTTTATGTCATATTGGTGAAGCAGACTTTTAGACAGTTTATTTCATGTCTCAAAGCTTTGGGAATCAAAACTAAATCCTCTCACTATTGTGCAGGCAGTTTCAAAGGCACAAGAACATCACTTTTAAAAGAATACTATTGGCTATTGGGCTGACACGGCAAAGCTTCTTGTCTCTGCTCTTATGACTCCTGGAGCTGGGGTGGATGCTAAACATGTTTAACAAGTTTAACCAACAAGTGTTGACCTGAAGTATAAATACTGTTTAATACATGAGTTTAAAATACATAGGTGTGTTTATTTATATTGGTGCATTTTGCAAAGGAAAGGGACAGGAGCTGTGGCCAAATCCTGTTGAACTATGGTAATGGTCCACTGTACTAACACTTTCCCAAACTTTCCACAGCTGTCACATTTCCAGGTTTGTGGGTCTGTGCGTATGTATAACAGACAGAGCAGAAGAAAAACTTGTTGCATATTCTGTGTGCATGTGTTGTGTGATTGCATTTGTCTCCTTTACCTTCAGGGTTGTTGTTTTTGTCTGCCAGCCAGCATATAAAAGCTGTGGCTTTTACAGCACACATGCACACAAAGTGATACACACTGTCTCTCTTTTGCACAAAATCGCACTGCAGCATGTAGTCATGGATGGCTGCCAATAATTCATCTATACTACAATATTACTCATGTAGAACGCGCACACACACACACACACACACACACACATACATGTACACACCCGGCAAAGCCATTAGTCGCTCTAAGCTGGAGAAACACACAAAGCTTTGTTGTAATTATAGCTCCTTTTGTTGAAGATGATAAAAGGTTTATAGTAACGAAATGTATTAACATTTTAGACTGAACCTTTCAAAGTTCAGAAATAAACAAGCAGAGCAGCAGGCAGAACTTTATATGCATGTAACCAGAAAGAAATACTTTTACTTCTACTCAATAAGAGGTTGACAAACCATATTGTCTTGTGGCTCTTATAACCTAGACTGGGAAATAATGACAGAAATTGCCTTTCATCTTAAAGCAGACATGACATGATCGTGTCTAGTCACTTCTTAATCCTGGGTACCTCTAGAATTAACTCTCCACACTTATAACTCCAGATTGTTTGTAATCCATTCAGAACGATTGAGAGCTTTCTCTTTGGAGAAGCCTCTGTCATGTCTGTTAGTTTTGTTATGTTTTAAGTTCCTGGTTTAGCCTTTAGTTTTTGCCATATTTTCCTTAGTTTCTCTTGCCCTGCCATTAGGTTCACTCACTTCACCTGTGCTTTTTCCCTCAGCTGCACTCCATCACCAACCACCCTCAGTATTGAGTTTCCAGGTTTCTTCATGCACATTGCCAGATCCTCACTGTCACTCACGTGTATCAGGGTTGTTGTCATTGTTAAACCAAGTTGCAAATGTTTCTGCCATTTCATGTCAGGTTTTGTTTTGTCAGTTTTTTCATAGTCACAGTTAAGTTTTTTTGTATTCCGACTTTGCCGCGCTCTCTGTCAATTTCTTTGGAATAAATCCAGTTTTCACTTAAATATCTGCATCCGGGTCCTGCCTATCATCACGCCATCACCCCGCACACCAACCAACGTGACAGCCTCCTTCTGACTTGTCTTCTGATTTGCTGAATTCCTGAAGGTTTGCCGGGGGGGGTGACATATCAAAGATTGCAGCAGGACGCCTCTGCTTGGTAAACATGCTCGATACCTGCTTGCATGAGTAACTCAGTGTTTCTGAGCAGCTACAGAAGCACCAAATGGATACTTCCAGTTGTCTTGTGTCTTGTGTCCTATCTTGTGTCTTGTGTGTATATGTGTTAACACAAAGTACCATTAGCCCCCTTAGCTGCCTTTTCACTTAGTGTAACTATGACATTGGCTAACAATTAGACATGCAATTCTTATGACGCCTACAATCCCCCCTTTGACAAAAGTATGAGACCAAAATGCCTCCTCCTCCTGGATCACTGTCCCACTTCTATACTCAATGGGCTTATCTTAAAAAATAAACTAACACATAGTTTCTGCTATGAGCCCAAGACTGAATGTATCCCTTTAACCATAAGTATCTTTTTAATACAACAACAACGCAGCTCTTCTTGCATCATAGTATGCATCAAACAGTTAGAGCTGATATGCCACTGTAACATGAAAACTATATGGAAAAGAGTTGAGGATCTAAGTAGGGTTTCATTGTATAAATATGCACTGTATACGGATTGGTGTAATTTTTATGTTGGAAGGGCATTACAGAGATTGTTACATCATATAAATCAGTGTAATGGAAAAGTAAAAGTTTCAACCCTATAACTGATGATGGTCTCACAAAGGTTATTAGTAATCTGTGATGGATTAATCATACAGAGTAAACTTTTGAAACTATTCCGCTGGTACACATGAAAAATTTGCTAAATGCAGAAGGAGATCATTTATTTCAGCACTGTTTCGCACCAGAATCATTCTTTTTTTTCCTCTCTCTCTCTGCTGCGCATCTGCTCCACTTTAGTCACAGCTTGTTGATTTTTGTCAGAGGTACAGTTCGTTTCCTGCCTGTGCTGCCATCGTCACCACTGCTCTCCCACACACAGAGACATTATGCACACAACTGGACAGCAGTCCGCTTGTATCACCCACTGTCATCTCATGCGTGGACTCAGTGGATGTGACAACAGCAATAAAAAGAAAATTCCACCCTCAGGTCCTCTTTCACTGTTGCATACCATCAATCTAAGATGCCTGGTGTACTCCAGCACTTATTTTATGATTAAGTGTTGCAGTTTACTAGCTTGGTATATTTGCTCCCTCTCATACTATCCTCAGTGCTTTCCAACATTTCCGAGAATTACTTAAGCCAATCCTGTCGAATCAAAACCCTACTTGTCACTCTCACCAGGCAGCGTGGAGAGGGTCATATTTGTTCCAATCAAGAAAAAGTGAATCATGCTCTTTTTAAAATGTCATGACATTGCACTGCATCATGAACTGTCAAATGAGTGTGGAGAAAGTCATACCCTTTAATTCCAAAAATGACTCATGCCTGTCATCTCATCTTTCTCCAAGGACTGGGCTGGAGTCATCTTTTTAAAAAACACTAATTGTCAGTTGAGACATCAGCAGCACAGTCCCACTGGCCATATAAAAAGATAACGAACTACAATAAAAACGGAGAAAAATGGTTGTATTACGGCCGAACTACCTACAATTCTATGTCAACACACATGTGAGGCTAAACTTACTTTTATGCAGTAAAATCCATAAGTCGCACAATAAGGACTATGAGTAATGCAGAACAACAGCATTTAAGATGACAAGTTTAGTTTGAATATTTACGAGCAGCTTTTTGTTATCTTGTGTGATACAGTGTATGTCCCCATTGTGATGTCAAACACCTCTGAATCATCAGGTCATGGCCACAAAACCTCAGAAGGTGTCCTGTGGTGCCTGACATCAGGACGCTGGAGGAGTTTCCTGTGAGTTCTGAATTAGGGGCGACGAGCCCTGCTCAGAAGCGTTTTATTAATCCAGCTCCCACTGGATCTCTGACCATTACCACCCATTCCCACAGCCTGTACTCTTCTCCCACCTCCTGTGAAATTAGTCCTGCAGGATCCCAATCCCCAGCACAGCTCCTAAGTATTTAACATAATTAAATGGGTGAAAACCACCACTTTCTATACACGGTTACTCTTTCCGATCAACTCACCTGGCTTTGGGTTTGAGCTGTGAAATCCTGCTTTAAACTTCTTTTTTTTATTTCAGCACAGTGGCTGAAGCTAAACTACAGGAGCCACTGTTACTGCTGGACTTACTGTTGGAGTATTTTCTTACAGCCTTCCCACCTAAAGCAACATTCAAAACAGCCTGCTCTTGTAAAATTTGCATCAGAACCTGCAGAATTACAGGGATCCAAAACCCGATGCAGCCCTTTAATTGGGGCCTCAGTGGACACGTTTTGTTCCAGGGCATCCTGCAAATTATGGATCGGATTGGGATTTGAAAAGTTTAGAGGCCGAGTGGATGCCTTAGGCTCTTTCCTGTGATCCTCCAGTAGCTCCTGAGCTGTTCGGGAGGTGTGCTTGGTTTAGAACAATGTTAGGTGTAAGAACCAAAGCAAGGACTCACCATTTCTCAAGGCAACATCGCATTTATACATTATGGTCAAAGTCATTCGCTTCACCTGCCAGTGCTTTGTAATGTTGTAGCCGTTAAGTACATATCCAGTACTTACTCCCCTCTAAATTCTAAAACACTTGAGACAAGAAAATTCTGAGGCTTAGCCCCCCCCCCCCCAAAAAAAAAATTAGCTCACATGCCTGCTGGAGGCAAGTTTCCTGTGTCTCATCTGTAGTCAGAACCATTAGTATGAAATTATTATGAAAATAAACCTGCCATCATATTGAGACTAATCACTGTGACTTGAAACCTTAACCACAGGTTTCCCTCAGGATATTTTCTCCTCTTCTCTCCATTTTCAGAGTCTCTGGTTAAATGTCAGAAATGTTGTGCGATGATTTTATTACTATAACACTCCACAGCAGGAGCAGGACTGTGCGCCCTAACACACACACACACACATACATAGTCATGCATTTTATTAATGTAAAACTAGAACGGCAGTCTTGTAACACATGTGGTTTAAATACAGCAAGCGCCCTTGTGCATTACAATCAAAACCAGCAGCGAGTGCAGTAAGCCACATATACGTGTGTGCAGAAAAGTACGTATACATACACACATTCATTCTCTCAAAATACCACTCAATTTCCCTCCCAAGAACACAAAGACTCAAACACTAGCACAGTCATTGGAGATATAGTGAATAATGGCAGGTTTGTGCATCTGGCTGGAATATTGAATTTATTATTCCTGTTGTGAAGGCGAGCACACCGGATGCATATAAGGCTGCTTTGGCGAGACAGAAAGATTTGGAAATATTACTCATGAAATCCACATTCCAGTAGAAAAGCCAACTCCACCTCTGCCGTTTCTTTCATTCTATAGCTCGACACTGTTTTTTGTCTTTTAAAAGAGATTTGTGGTAAAACTTTGTAGTTTGCCTTTGACACAAATGTGCTTTGACATTGAAGAACATTATGTGAGGGGTATTCTCAGTGCTCGGGTCAATAGAATTACTCGACACGTGAGGGAGAAAACTCGCCTCATGCAGGAATCACTCTTTTCAATGGTTTCCTTCTTGAGACATTTGCAGTACAAGTTACTGAAGTTTTGGGGCATTCACAGGCTGTCCTCTACTTGGAATTCCTAACCAAACGTAGTCAAGACCTTACAGTGTAATATAACCTGATTTTTATTATTCTCAGCAACCATAAATTTCCCACAAGTACTCAACTATTTCTGAACAGGAGGTACGATAGGGGTGGTGAGAACAAGCTCCAATAGAGTGATGCCCAGATCAAGAAGCTGCCTTGAAAATTGAAAATACAAACCAAATTCAGTGTAAATACTGCTATTGCATCTCACCCTCAGTGGCTGGATGCTGCTGTCCAATTCAAACTTCACTTTCTTAGTCAGATCAATATCATGCACTTAGCTCTGTCTACCAAAAGTCAAGCGTGTGAATGATAAATAACATATTTAAGGCTTTAAAAAAAGTAATCAGCAGACAATTTGGTGATTCTTACTTATAGCACCCATATGAGACATATAATAAGGAACAATAAAAAAATAAAAAATAAACAAGAATACAAAAAAGAGCTTGCATGAGTCCCACTGTTAGCTGTCATTTAGGAAAATGCGTTTTACCATGCATCATATTACCATAACTCAAGGCAAAATTGAGCATAGGAATTTACATTGTTCAGTAATGGCAACACCTTATTAATTGACTAAAAGAGTTAAGATATTGTAATGTTCCTAACATAAAGAATATTATGAAGGTTTTGAGCATCACATTTGACTCCAGGTGGGATACCAGGGACATCTACAACATATACTTTGCAAAATATATATTCAAAATAGTCTTTCTTGAACAAAATGAAGGGAAAAAACCCTGCAACACCATTCTGTAAATAAACCTTTGATTCAAACAACTGAAAGATAGAGAGAAGCATTCATCATTACCCCCTATACGAGTGTAGGAGCGGCAACTGTCTGGCTGCCAGGCCACTTTCCGAGATGGAGCGTCTTGCAAGGTATTGCATTACGGCATATTTTATTTATCTGCTTTTGCATCGGTGAAGAATGGCAATATTCATTGTTGTTGCTCATCTTGCTTGGCAATATGGTTCAGCAAATATCATAAAGAACAAATGGGCCTGTTGATTCTGAAACAAATAACTCTCTCTGAGGTGAAAGTACCCTCCATCTCTCTGCATACTCTGTTTATTTCATTCTTAGCTCATCTCTCAGTGGACCATTTGAGGGCCAGAAAAGAGATTTTAGGGCAGTGAGCCATGGCCTGATGGTTGCTTCTGCTGATGATTTAGGAATTGAAGCCTATGCTACTGCTGTGCTTATTGGTAGTCAAACAGCTGAGTGTTAGTGGCAGCAAGTCTAAAGTTACAAATAGATGTGAATTCCATCTGCCTGCTAAACCTATTATGTAAAAAGACAAAGATCATTTTTCTTAAAATAGAAAATGAAAAAAAGAAAAAAGATGGCTTTAACTCTAATTCTTGCGACTGTTTTATACCACCTTTTTCCTTCACACAATGTCACATGTTTGAAGCTAATCTTGAGGTAATGCAGTGAAGAGAACCTCCAAGCAATGCAGCTCACAGCTTTTATAACTTACAACATTTACTTAACACGTTTTTTCAGAAGAAGAAGTAGTTCGATTGCTCCACAAAATGACTGGTAACTGTTTCAATAACAAGGTCATGGCTGTAGGTCACATTAAGGTCAGTCCCCCATCAGACTTTGAGTATCAAACACCTTATTTAATGTATGTTGGTCATTTATTGGGCACTTTGTGCCCTTTCTGCTTCTGTTTATGGTGGCAAACCATAAACGCAGGTAACTGAAATGTGATAGAATAGCGTGTGGAAAACCTCTACATCATTTCTATTTCAACGATATTCCTACTCAGTCGACTCACATACAAGCATGATTTACTCTTCTGTCCTCATATATGCCTTTTATTTGGCAAATTAATCTTTAAATGTGTTTGTGGTACCAACTTGCATCAATAATTATTTAATTCTAATCATAAACACCTGGTCTTCAAAACAAATCACACATATCAACCACAAACAAGCAAACAACACAACTAAAAGACTGACCAAAGACTTGGATCAAAGGCATCATTACAACCTTAAGGTTAGTTAGCTTGTTGTTAAACAGTATTTCAAAATGTTACCTAGAAAAACTTTACCTGATCGTTCAAAACTTAATTTGTTTTAAAACTTTTCTGGGGAAGAAATATCTAATATTGGACCTTTTCCCTTCTGGCTTGGCTGATCCATTATTAGATCAACCACAGCGCTGATGGTTATCAGAGGTACCAGAGGAGAGGACACACCAACTACAGGTCCTCCTCCTTTCATACGTTTTCATTGATCATTCGATGATGTCAGTGCTCGACATATTAAGAGATTTGTATCTCTTAAACCGCATGTTCCAGCTTCTAAAATACCTGCTTTTTTCTAAGTGTATCATGTTTACATGATCTTGAGCTCTTTCAGATTTTTGATGTACATTTAAACTAATTCCTGGAATCTTTCAGACTAAACAATGCGTGGCTTAAACAGCAGAAAAAGAATAATTTACACTTAAAGGGTTGCTTCAACATGCCGTCTCCTTTAAATACACATAAACAAAACCAACTGTCTTTGAACAGAACATGCACACTGACTCATGAACACAAAGACAGTTCAGCTCGTTGCCAGTGGCGTATGTGTCCAATAGTATTGATTAGAACTGCATGGCAGCAATAGACAGCCTACTGTCAGCTGTACAATGTATGATTGTATGCATGTGTGTGTGTGTTTGCAAAGAAAGTGTGCAATGTGATGAGTTTAATAGAGGACACCGCTAACTTTGTTTGTGTACTTTTGTATGTGTGCTCTCTATCCTCCATTCACCTCATCCTCTAACTATAAATACTGTCTGTGACTCATACTGTCCAACAAACACTCAAACAGCCATAACTACAATTTGTGTCTAACTGCATCATCCTGTCCAGGATAGCAGGATATTCAAATACACATTTTTGATCATGCTAAATGAACTTCAACTACACAACCCTCCATCTCTTTCACTCACACACATAGAGAGGTTTAATACAGATAACAAATGAGTGCATCTGTAGGTGTGTGTGTGTGTGTGCGATTGGTAGCAAAGTGCATAAAGCAGTTTGTTGCAGGTGGCAGGTTTTGTGTTTGTCTGCAGGGAGTCTCAAAGCTTGCAGGCAGGGTGAGTTGGGAGCCATTAAAACATCCAGAGGCATTTACAACATATGGGAGCACATAAAGGAGAAACCCTACATTCTGTATGCTTCACATACTGTGTATAATATTGCTTATGCTGCTGGTACACACCTCTAGGTAAATACCAGAAGCAACTAACGAGAGAGTGGCTGTACTATTTGTCGGTTCTCTAGAGGGAACCTTTTGTCATCAGTTGGCCTCATCAGTGTTCATCACTTCTGTCAGTTACTGCTTTAGAGTGGCCAACAGAGACTGAACCACACAGCCCCTGTATGCAGATAACAACCAAATTATCTACAGTAGACATGTACCGCATGGAGAGTTGTGTTTGCCTACTGCATAAGACATACTCATAATCTTTGTTGCTGCTTAGCTCAATGTAAGCCCAAAGGATGCTCTAAAGTTAACATAAAGTAAACTGTGACATAGTTAATTAAAGCCTTGTGGCTTGATGTGGATGAGAAAATCAGAGCACTGGACTAGTAGGACAACTTTAAAACAAGGGCTGTAAGTCTGTAAAACTTCTGAACTTTCAAAATACTGATCAAAGCACAAAAGGCTTACAAGGTTCAAAGCACAGAAGCTGCAGCAGATGAAAAATGCATCCTCTCAACATCCTTTCAATGCCACTGCACAAACACCTGTGATGATTAAATTTAAAACAGCTTTTGGAGTATTACTTTCTTCTACTTTTTTACACAATACCTGTAAAAATAGAAGCCAAGGGGCCCACGAGCCTCCTTCAAACAATTTAGTCTGATCTGACAGGTCAGCTTCACAAGGCCGGAACAAAAACAAGATAAATAAATAAAACACGGCTCACCGTTTCCCCTTATAATCAAATTCCAGAAAGCGTTTAATTTGAGTTTTTTGTGGGAAAGTTAAATTGGAATGACATCCAAATCAAGATTTCTAATTTGGAAATCCAACATGGCAACCTTGTGCAAAAAGAGGTAATCATTGCTTCACTTCAGCAGTGAACTGTTTATTTGCACATCTGTCAGTTTGTGTCTCATTAAATCAGCCGAACACACAACTATCCAACCTCTATCAATTACAGCCTAATGCACTTTTAACAGCAACCTTGCTTAGTGAGCAAATCTGAGTTTTTATGACTCGTTCATTTTCATAAGACCTCAGGAAACTGTGCCAACTTGTTAGAAAGGGCATCATGTGTCTTACTTAAAAACTTAGAAAGTGGACAGAACACGAAAGCTCTTGAAATGAAATAAAAGTTAAAGTAAGTCCAAATCCCTGCCTTTATTTTCCACATCACTGCAACATTTTCAGATTTTGGGTTTGTGGAAAAGGAGAATCGAGGAAAATTTGTTGAATCCTGCACAAAGAAAGTAAGGTGGGATCAATCTGCAGATCTACAAAGGCAAATACACCTCACTCCATGTCATTTATTATTCAAATACACCTGGGCATTGGAGAGCCTGTTTAGAAGGGGAAAACTTCATTGCCCTATTCAGTCTGGTTTTTAAGAAACGTTTGTGTTGTGGTTAACAAAAATCCACAGACAAGTCAAAGAAAGCAGCGGACGGAGGTGACAAAAAGCTTTAAGAGCTATTGTTGCTGACCAACTCTAATTCTGCCTGGCTGGATGGTGTGCTCAACACTGGCTCACCTGAGACAACGATCACCAGCTCGCAGTCACCAAACTGCTGAGTGAACGGTTAACACATTAAAATAAAAATAAAAAACTTGAAGAAAATCAAAATAAAATCTACTCTCTAACTTTAACATTGTAAATAATTCGTAACCTTGTACTGCATCTAGAAAGGCTCGAAAATGTTTGCTTTTAAAACAGCATTAATGCCTTTTTGGGAACAAACACCGAAGGCACACAGTCCAAAGGAATCCTGCAGGCATTGTCTCAGTCTGAGCCAGAGGTACGGGTAATTTAATGACCCCTGGTATTTTGCAGTATGTCGCTGATAAATCAAGTTGAGAAATCCGAAGTGACCTGACTTGCTGATATGTCAACTCCTGTCAGGTTTGCCTCCTGGCTGCAGGTGAGCTAACTGGACCTTTGACATCTTTCCACAGAGTGAATGACAGAAGCTGTGAATTTCAATGAAAGGATAACTGCAGTATCACTAACCGGTATCTGATGATTGCAGCGTATTCAAGAGTTGTGAACATAAGCCAGCTTTTCTCAAAGTTTAGAAACGGCAGGGTATCTTTATTTCCTAATGCCATCAGGGCATAAATCCCAAAACTGTGAGAGAAATCCTTAAGCTGCATCCATGGTGGTAAAAAGACGGCTGAGTGTGATTTCCTAGAGACACAGCCATGATGTCAGTTTCATATCTGTTGGCTCTACAATGACATTAAACTCAACGATAGCGGCTGACGATAGCACTATCAACATTTTGTGTCACAGAACAATACATACCGAGAATGGAGAGTTGTTTGAAGGTGACAGAAAGAGTGTGATATGCATTCTGACAAGCTTCTGTACCATACCAGGACCCTGAACAGAGGCAGTGAAGAGGAACTGGGCCATTCTTGATTTTATCACTTAAAGCCTGTGTGATATATGGAAAAGTTGCTTTCTGTGGGAAAAAAAAAAGTCACTCCAAATGTAACTCAAATCATGTGCAGGAACATGATGAACATGCACTACCTCTGATCTGAGTTTTACCCGGTTTGCTCTCTTTTAAATATTCAGGAGGAATAAGAAAAAGTCAGATGTTGGTCAGAGTTCATAATTCATAACTGATGCTCTAGGGTTTTCAACATGCAGCTTTTATCGAGCTAAGTCCAAGAGCCTTTCACATATTTAAATTACATGACTCTTTCACTAAGATCTGAATATCGCCCTTCATTTCTAAAAATATTTTGATGTAAACATCCATGAGATCGTGGCACGTAATGCTGAACAAGAGTGACAAAAATTGTAAGAAAATAAACAAATAAATCTGCAGCGTTCACAAAGATAATATGAGCAACTTGCATGGGAAAAATAGTCTACTCTCGACCCCTTTATTTTAGTCATTGTTCTTGTTGGGTCTTACTGATTGCTGTCTGCAGTGCCAGTGTCCCCCTGGTGTCTTTATCAGTCAAAGTCCTTTGAATTTATATAAAATCGTTCTCAAAAAGGCAGAAAATAATAAACCATATCCCCTTCATTCAGAGGCATGTTCACCTTTAGTCTTCTTTTTAATTGCATTTAAAAAATAGGCTATTTCTTTAACATTTTGAGAACAAGTCTTGCTTTTGTTTTCTACACAATAGAGGTATGTTTGAGAATATTAAAGGCTGTTCTGTATTTATTTCAGTTTCGAACAAAGCCACAGTGAAATAAACAGATTGAATCGTAAAAAAAAACAGAAGCAGAAAATAGTGTCAGAAAACTGACAAATGAGGAGGTTAAATGCTCCAATCCAAAATGTGATTATTCTCAATAGATCAAATAAAATTTTGAAACATGATACTTGAAATTGTTCATTGTTTGCTTAAGTTTTATGGTTTACTCACCTTTTCAGTCTTTGTTTTTACAGTCTGTACGTTTACTTCAACACCTAAGTTGTGCGACAGTTGTAGCTCGACTTAGTCAGTTAGTTAGACAACCATTCTTTGTTTTTGTATACAAAGAGGAGATCTGACTGAAAGGTGACAATTTACTGCACAAATGCTGTCTTTCAGCGAATCGAATGGTATTTTTTCAGATGACGCTGCAGTTATAAAATCTGGATTTCATTAGAATATGGTGACCGTCTGAAAATGACTTATGTTCTCACGAGTTGACGCAGAGTCTTAATGTGATGTCTTATCAGACATCCATCAGCTCCAGACGCATTTAGTCGTCTGACAAAAGAAACAGAAAATAACAGCTATGGTGTCTACAAAACACTTCAGAGCGTTGCTCGAAGTCGAACATCACAAAGCAACAATTTATCTATGACAACAGCTACTTTGGCTGAGGAGAATTGTGTTTTAGCAACAACATATTCTCTTAAAATGGCCCGAGAGCCCTTAATACATGCTTAACAAGACAATTTGATATCAGAATGGGGTTTTTGTATTCGGCTACTCTATGAGATAAACAGTTGCAGCAGTTTAGATTTGTCATATAAACAATATAAGACATAACATAAATTATAATAAAAAATTGGTCAATTTGAGTATTTTTTTCAGCCAAAGCAGCTTAATGTCCCTGATATTTATTAAGAGAAACCAGATGACCGCCTACATAATTTATTCATCGTTATTCAGTTTTTGGATAGAAACATAGTCGTAATTCAGTCGGGGGTATTTTAATGTCTCAAAAACTTGTGTTTTGATTTGAACCATTTTACAACATTCGTACTTTTATCAAACATTTGAGCTTTATGCATCAAAAAACAACTATCATGTGGACCACAGGACCCAAATGCAGGCAGAACTCCAGAGGTAGGCAGAAGTAGAAATAAAGTTTAATAAAAGGGCAGATGATTAAAAAACAGTGAGCAAACAGTGAACACAGAAAACACAGAAACATATAAAAATGTATGGGAATAATGACAATATGCACAGGGCAATCAAAGTTAAACCATGAAACAAGAACGAAAGAAAACTCAAGAGAAAACGCAAGGGGGACAGTTTCTTATAAGAGAGAGCAAAGTAGCTGAGATTCAGGATGTAAACTGCTGAGAAAAACTAAATCGGAACCCAGAACATGGAAAACCAAAAGACCACACAAAGAAACCAAATAATCCAAACAAAACCCATCAACCATGGCAAAAAACTTCAGAGCACGACCATAACATAATTAACATTACATATACAGATAGCATGTGTATTAACTGCGTTGAACAGGCAATCGGGGTCATCTCACTCATTCAAAGACCCGATGCCAATTCAGCAATGCAGAGAGGCTCTGACAGTGCCAATGGTGCATTAAACAGCGAAAAGAAAAGGGAAACAGGCATCCAGCAATGTTTCTAGCATCCCCGACAGCTGACTGTGCACTTGGTGTCTAACGGCCTATAGCCAGAGGGTCCCATTACGACCGTCAGGGAAGAGGTCAGGGTGGATAAATGTGTCCAAATAATGGATCTGGTAGAGCAGTTTTAAAGGGCGCCCATGTCGATTAAAGATTAATTAATCTTAGGAAAACAAATTGAGAAACCCTATTTCCATGAGCTAATGTACCCTACAAGTTACTAACATTATCATATTATAAATAAAATATCATTTAGTGGTCCATAACATCATTAGTAGAGCCTAGTAATATGCCAAGAGATTTTCACCGAACAGTACATGAGAATCTGAAACTCTTTTCAACACTGGCCATCAGTGTGAACGTGCTGAAAACCACTCCGTGAGGGAGTGGTTGTGAATACTTTAATCAGATGTTTAGAATCAGCCGAATGGATGCTGCAACATTCACTTAATTCAGCCACATTCTCAGTTAAGCTGCTTTTAATGCTCGCTTGTTTTTCTCAGCTCCTGGCCAAGAGTTGATATTCCCCTATTACAAGGGTGGAGAACTGTGAACAAGTGAACTTGAATAATTACTGAGGTAGATGTGTGAGCGACGGTGTGGGGGAAGTTATTAAGCAGCGTTACAAACTGCAGACTGATCAACATGCTTAATGAGCAGGTCCTGAGTGAAAAATCGAAGGAACACTCACTAACAGCTGAACAAGTCTATATCCTGCATACACTTCGTGTATTGTAGAGTAGTCAGACATTTTAACAAAAACTAACTATTCCGGCATGTTTTATGGTAAATATTTGTGTTTAAAGATAGATGACTTTAATCTAAATTAATCCTAATACAGTCAGTGACGAAGCTGTCCATCATCGTCTCTAATGACTGCGAGCGTTAACATAAACAAGTTCGAAGTACCGCGAACCCAACAGAAAAACCCCCTCACTCTCTTCCTGAGGCCTGTGTGTCTTGGAGTGTAAAGCCTGCTCCATGCAGATAACCAAATGTTGTTGTCCTCAATGCATCAAAGAGATTGCTGACTGAAGCTGCTGGAGCTGTGTGTCTAAAATGTGGCCCTTTCTGTTAATCCCCAAAACAGAGGGATAATCATGAACTAAAACCGGATCCCAGATATAAGTTTATTCATAGTACTGTACAGTGTTCGCCTTGGGCAGTTAGTAACCAACCTTCGCCTCAGTCTTCCAGTCAGGCATGTGGTAAATTACGGCATAGCAGCAAATTAATGAAAATGCAATGAACAGATTGAGTAAAAAGGAAAAGCCCATACTGCAGACTTCCCCGCTGCACAGTTTTATCTTTTTTACAACATCATATCTAATTTTGCAAACTGTACTAGAGTGAAAGTGCTTCACTTTTCTAGCTTAATAGATTTTAAGCACCTATATATGTATGCGATTTTGCACAAAAAAAAATATGTTTACATCAATGTGGGATTTTTGTATTATGCAAAGTCTATGTGTGTAGGTCGTGAGCAGCTTTCAGCAGAATTTCTAAGGTTTGGAGCTTCATGTTTCCATCGTCTCTTTAAGGACTTGAGCTAAGGGTAACGGTAGGGAGTCGGTTATCATGAGGGATGAGTGCGGTTCAGATTGAAAAGAAGTTTCCTCATCTGTGTCAGATCATTAAAAATGTTTTTTTTCCGAGTTTCAATTGGAAATTCGGTGAAAGCAAAGATGTAGAAAGACAGAGGTGGAAAACTGAAAGGGAAAAAATTCAGCTCTCAATGTTTCTATGGATTATTCACAGAGAGAGGGCTACAGGGAAGGAAGGCAAGAGGCAAACGAAAGACAGCCAAGAGAATAAGAGACAGATAAATGTTTTACCTACACAGATACAGTATTATGCATCAATTCACACATTAACTTTTTTCTTTTTCTTGTCCGTGATCTGATTTTTTTTCCCCTGATGTGAGTTTGCTTTGAGATTCTCCAGTCAGCACACTCTCTCAAAAGCAAAAATAAGCGTTCTACCCAGTATTCTGACTTTTCATTATCGTACTTGTTTAAATGTGTAAAAATTTAAATGTGTCTTGATGTCACTCAAAAAAGAGAGACCCTGAGTTTGTTTTGGGCCCTGTTTAACACCCAGGCATTGGAAAATCTTGTTTCCCATTTTTCAGGAATGCACCACCAGTATAGCACTGGTAACAACTATTTCTAAAACAAACATTGGTGAAATATTGCCCATATAAGCAACAGTTACAATAATGTTGTCCCCTAAAAACTTAAACGTAACACAGAGGAATGGAGCAACAGTCAAGTCCAGAGTTTATGAAGCCAATAGCCAATATGTGACTGAGGAATTATCATCAGCTGTGTTTTTGATCCTAAACCTTCCAGGCTGTGCGATTTAATAACTTGGGCCAGTTCAACACGTGTCACGTGATGGTAAAGGGATCTACCTGCCGTCTGTAGTCCAACGGCAGATGAAAGAAATGTAAGTATTTGACATTAAAATTGCTTTCTTTTTCTGTTTTGTCTGCGCTCTCAGGTTATTCACTGTATGCTCTTTCATTCCATAATAACATGCTCCGAGAGTTGTGAGGTACTACAGATCTCAAAACAGCCAGATCCTGAGGAAGAGAGGGGCAGAGTGGAGTTGAGCGGGTCAGTCCACTCCAAAAAATGATCCACTTGAACAGGGATGCTAATTAATAGATGAAGAGCCAGCTGCTTCAGTGTCTCTGAGTGTTATTTTTCACCAAAGCATGTCACAGACATTTCACTAAGACAGCTGTATCAGCTTGTGAAAAAAAGGGCAGAACGTGTCTCCCTTAAAGAACCTTTGGCAGAAATTGCCGCCTTGTGCTTGGAAGATTATCTTACTCCTGTAAGAATTAGTCAAGCTCAGCCAGGTTGAATGATGAGCGTCAGTGCACAGACATTTTTAGGGCTCTCCAGAGATCTACTTGGTTCAAGGTTCAGCTTTCTGGCTGGATCCCTGTGGAACTATTCTTAAAGCTTGTGTTTTATTGGCAGCATGCTTTGGGTTGTTGTCTTATTTTGAATACTAACCTTTCCCCCAGCTTGAGATGCTAAGAAGTCTGGAAGAGGTTTTCACTTATGATAGCTCAACATTTTTCTCAATCTTTTCCGTTATGCTGACTAATATTCCAGTCCTCGTGGCAGGGGACAGACAGATTTGAGAAACTTTCTTGTACTCTTCTCTAGATTTGTGCCTCGACATAAAACAGGTCCATAAAAACCTGTCTCAACTTCATGACTTGGCTTTTGCTGACATATACCGTCAGCTGTGAAAGCTCACATAGACGGGTTTATACTTTTCTTCAGTTGAGTGAACTCAGCCATAACAAAAGGTCTGAATGCTTATTTAAATGGGAAATTTCATTCTTTTCATTTCAATAAATCAACAAAAACTCAAACAATCTGTTTCTTAATTGGATGGAAAACATAGAGGTAAAGAACATGAATTTAAATGAAAAGGATGTCAGTAAATAGACTAACACATACTTTAAGTGTGTTAGTATTAATCTATTACCATTGTCCATTTCAAGTGAAAATACTATTCGAAATCACAGCAAATTATTCGACCACTGAACGATTAATGACAATAGGCCCCCATCCCCACAACACATACACATAAATGCACACATAAATGCACACAAAAGTGCGAGTGACAACCATTCAACCCTTTCATCTTTCTATATTTAGCTTTAACATTGTTTGACGATGCAATGCGAATATTAATATTGCAGACAATGTGTCACACATCGTCACACTTGTCACAAACTGTTTCATTCATTAGTTGAAAAAAAAAAAAAAAAGCTGCATTAAGTTCTTCTCTCTCAAATAAAATATGGCACGCTAGCTTTGCTGAAGGAGGTCACACAAAAGCATTTGACGGCTGCTGTCTTCAGCTTTGTTGGAGCACCGTTAGCATCGAAGTTCATAGTGCAACATGGGTTGTACCGGCGCCTGGTAGAGGTGAAGTGCTTCTCTGTTGTCATTTTCATGTCAGTAGGGAAATAGCTCAATGTATTACCTCCATCTTCTTGTAGTAGAGACCCTTCACTACCAAAAGTACTCAGAATAGTAATAAATCATAACGGTTCCATATGATAAACTATTCGATTTCTATTTCGATTTAAGTTTAATGACTATTCAAAAAAGATGGATCGATGGATGGATAAATAAGGTTTGTGAATTCAAAGTTTAATCCTTGCAGCAAGGAGACATTAATATGAACCTCTCCATCTTTTTTCTTGTTACTTAAAATCACAGGATACACACCTCCAGCTGAAAAAACTGGCAACCTGCCACTATTACTTTATACACCCTTATCAAATATATATAGTACTCATTAAAAGAAAAAGGCAGCTAACAGACAAAGCAGTTATTTCCCCATTTATATTTATGCCAACAGAAGAACAAGATGATACATAATCAGAAATGTTTTTATTGCTCTTTTCATCAAAAGAGAATTTATTGCAAACTAAATGTAGATAAATCTGCACAACGGGACAGCACGGCAGGAAATTCATTTAGTTCAGTTATGATTCCAAGTATAAAAATGTTACAATAGGAATCTGAAACTGAGCTGGAGTCCAAAACAAAACAGAAAAAGTGTTGAAACCTTTTCTTGAAGAATCCAAAGTCTGATGGGAAAGTGAAGGTGTTTCAGAGACGGAGGGCAACCACGCTGTAGGTACAACCTGCAGTAGCACAGAGCTTAGTGTTGGAAGTGCAAAGAGTCAAAGAGTCATTAGATCTGAGGCTGTTGGGCTTGGAAGTTTTGGGGTGAGCAGTTCAACTTGTTCTTTTTAACAGAAAGGCAGTTACTTTCAATACACACACCGACAAATTAGAAGACTTTTAAACTGTCCTGAAGAAACAGAGGAGGGTGGGACTTAAACAATCGTGCTTCTACACCTTTATTGAGACTTAAGGGCTGGAGATTTCTCTAACACCCAAAACAGACTAATTCCAATTCAATAATGCACCCTTGAGGAATTAAAGGTTGCTGAGTGGATAAATAGTGTTCTTTAGTGTTGACCAGGAAAAGGCACAACATTCACAGCAGGTGTTGCAATGCACTCGCCTCATTCGTAATCAATTTCAAAACATGTTTTCGCAATCAAATTTAACACTGTTAGCTGCATTGATTTCTTCCACATTTTCTGTAATCATGTTTCCTCAGTATTATCTAACAAATTTGAATAATACACTGAATTATTACCGAAAAGGAGTCACTGACACAAAGACCGGATGAAGACCTCTAACACTGAGAGAAGCAGTAAAAAGAGGAGACATTAAGTAAGACAAAGGTGGGGTAAGCGAGAGGTAATGAAAAATAAAAGAGGGACTTATTCAAGGAAAAAGACTAGAAACTATACGAGTAGAAAAAAAACACTCAATATGTGAATTTCAAGCACTGCCATTAAGCTTCTTTGCATCTGCTCAAGAACAACTTCACGACAGCTGCTGTATCTTTTAAGTTAATTTGTTTCAATTCTCTGACTTGTGAATGAATAATTGTTTTCTTTTCAATTAAAGCTTTAGAACAGCACAAAAAAGAGGAGAAAGTATTTGCAAAATTCACAAGAAAACAGACACAAATCCCCAATGTGAGGAAATAAATTACCCCAAAAATTCTTACTGAGATATTCAAAGGGAAACATTAAATAAGGCCTGCTGTGATTTTAGAATATTATGGGATATGTGAAATGGGATTATGTGTGTGCTGACAACAAAGTTAACTTGGATAGTGAACAGAATTTGGCTTCAAGCTGAACCTAATTAACTGAAAAGAATCTGGAGCTGAACACCATTAAACCATAATCCTATGCTGAATACAAAATTTTCTTCTCGTGAGAAATAAAGTACGTGCAGAAATCCACATTTTCATGCATGGTTCAACAGTTATTCAAACTTCAATGCAGACTACATTATTTTAAGTAATTACCCCCCATCAGACAGATCCCTCTCTGTGTAACTGTGTGATCACTGTCTTTATTAACGCTTGTTACCTTGAAATATGACAAAATTAATCTAAAATGGTGATAAAAATATTTCTGACAGAACTGCAATATCTGTTAAAAATTCTATTCTACATCAAACCTACAGTTCTTGTTTTTTTAAATAACTGACAGATTAGGTCTGTGTTGATACTTAAAACATGGTTTTATTCAAAAGGCTCAGGCCATTATTTCAGTGGGTAAAAATATCCACACTACGCCACGGTGAACTTTGTGCAGCACTAATCAATACAGCTGGAGACGTATTTATCAGTTACTGCATTTGTGGGTGTACAGGAGCTCTGAGGAGAGCTTGTGTGGGTGTGTCAAATTTCACCCAAAGCCAGAAATCTCAACTTAAACTTCCCAATTCTGTTCTGGAGTATATCACCAGAGTCTTTGTTCATTCACAGTTTATAACCTTTTATTACAAAAGCCCTTTCTGATTTATAAAATAATTTAAAAAAACTCAAAGGTATACTAAGCAGATACTGCAGCATTTTTAAAGATTGTCCATCCTTCCCTTCATTGCAGAGTAAAAGTGATATAATTATATAATAATATGTTAATACTACATTTGATGTACAAAGCTTTTGTGTTACTGTGTAAGCTACCTGTCTAAGTTTCTAAAGAAGAAACCAAGCTTCTCGTGTCTCTCTTTCTTATTTTTGTTCATACTCAAACACCAGAAACTCAGAGTCCCCAGATGTCTTTGAATGCAGCATAACTAGCTCTAAACCTCACTAAGTCATTTATAATACAGTACTGAAACAATAAAAAATCCAGTTTAGTTTGTTGAATGCACATTAAGAGGGATGAAGCGAGATGAGGACTTGCTTACAACTGAACCGTCACAAAATGTTGCTCTTCAGGAGAAAAACCATCAGCCGGAAAGACAACAAAAAATGGCTGGTTTTGCTGTAGGTAAACGCTTGTGTGGTATCAAACGACAGGAACAAACTACTTTGGTTATTAATGAGGTGATTATTAATGATTATGTCACGACTAATCGATTTTAACTGGCTTGATTGGTCAACCCTTAAAAAAATCACTTAAAATGTCCATCCCTATAATGACTGTCTAAAGAATGTAAAATAAGGGAAAAGGCTCATATCTTGATACAATATCTTACTATTCTGTGTTTTGTTCGACAACTAATAGCAAACTTTAATGATACTGACAAGACAAAGAAATCCAGACAGCTTGACATTTGTCCTTATTGAAACAAGCAAATTAATTTATTTTCGATTAGTAGTTCTGGCTCCAATAGCATTAACAGCATAATTAAATAAAGAACATTACAATGCACATTTTGAAACCACAGAGTACATACAATGAAATTTCAATAAAAAACTTATCAAATGTAATGAAACATGTCACTGTCTACTTTATAATTAATTGTATAGTGGTAAATTACTGGTGGATAAATGACCATCTACGCAGCACAGGGCAATAATTAATATATCAAAATCAATTTTAAGAGAAGCAACATCAATGCAGGCTTTGTTCTCGATTAAATGCCATTTAATTTCCATCCAATTTCTTGCAATTTAACACTATTAACTGTGACACAGATTGAATTTCAGTCAGTCAGCAAAGATGACTCGCCGCTGCTCGGCATACAGACAGAAGCGACTGTTTGCCTGTGGTGATGGGCCCAAAGGCCAGAGAGCCTCCTGGCATCTTAACAGAGCTAAATGCAGTGTTGATATGGGTGCATCAACAGGTGGCAGGATGCTTGCATTGTAGGAACTCTGTGCAGCTGAGCAAAGAAAGTTCAAAGTCTGACTGGTGTCTGCCTGTCAAACCCTAAGGAACTGCTCAACGTCAAATTAAGTTTTACTCCTGCGGCTAATGACACAGCGATACCTGCTCCTGAACTCCACTGACAGTAGGCCGGTCCCAGAGTGGCTGCACTTTGACGGATGAAACTAGCAGCAATGAGCCACTGCATGTGTGTGTGTGTTCGTGTGTGTGCGTGTGTGTGTGTAATACAAAGAGAAGATGAAAGCTGGATTCACAAAGACGGGGTGGGCACATAGTTTCACATACTTTCGGTTTCTCTGTACAAATACACACAGACACACACATCCAAATGCAGCATTCCCTTGAGCGCTGTCCAGTAACCTTCACCCTGCACTGCTCCGTGATCTTTGTGTGGTGCAGTGACAATCCATCTACAGTAAGCGTGTGTGAGTGTGTGTCTAATGCTTTTTTTTGCTGTTGGGATAATTCATCCATGTGTACACGTGGATGTGATTGCACTTTTTGTGTAACATGGACTGTGAACAATTCATCTACATTAGCAAGAGATTAACCTGCTCACCTAACACATCCATCACTTCCGCACACATGCAACTATTGACACACACACAAACCTACACAGCCTTAGGCAAGGGCAGTGAAGAATCACACTCAAGGCAGCATGCAAATATGAATTACAAAGTGGTGCAATGCGGCCACATGCAAAGTGAGAAAGTACTTGGAAAGACCTGACACCTTCCTCCAATCACACAGAGTAGTACAAAATGTGACACACTCTGATTCACTGAGACAATCATTACATCAGCCAGGGGAAATCATTCCCAAATTTGTGTCTCAAGGCAAGTAAACATGGCATAACTTGCTTGTCTTGTATCATAACTACTATCAAAGCCTGTATTTGAGCTAATTAGGACTGAAAATGAAAAATACCAACATGGCATCTAAATAGTTAAACAATCTGTATATAATATCAGGCAGGCAGAGAAGAGAGGGAGGACTGATCCTCTTGGCTGATCACCCAGGCCCATTTGGGAAATATCCCAATTTCTTGACACGAAATGTCAGAAGAAACACGTTAAAGCTTTGCTCAGTGGAAGGCAAATATCATGAGGTAAATAAAAGCACAAAAACTAATAAAGATGGTACTTAAGTAAACTTAGGTTAAATATGAAAAACTGAATATGGGTTTAGTGACTGGCCAGGTTTGCATTCATTAGGGAGGTAAATCTGAAGCCATCTTTTGAAAACCTGCAAAAATAAATATGACACAGACTTGTTCAATTGATTAGTATGAGGTGAGTAAACTAGGTTGTATAATGACTCCAAATGGTGGCAAAATGGCCTGTGATGCTAGTGAGTGGAATTCAGTAGTGGTGGTGACTTAAGGCCCTGTGATGGACTGATGGACTGGCGACCTGGCGACCCCCCCCCCCCCCCCCCCCCCCTTTTGCCCAATAGCATCTGAGATCCTGAATTAGATTAAGTGGGTAAAGAAAATGAAAGGATGAAAGGGACTAACTGTATACAACAATTGTGGTGGGCATCTATGAGAGATTTTAATCTCTGGGAAAATCTTTAAATATCTTTTCTGGTTAGTTACAAGTTTATTGTTTGCCGGCTCAGAGCGGAAACAGCTGATGAGTCACATCATTTTAATTCCCATTAGTCTTTTCCTATTTATGTCTTCTCAATACAAACACAACCCTGAAAACCCTGCTACTCTACTACATAAAAAAGAATGTCTATTTCATACGCCACTTCTATTTCTCTTTTTTTTTTTCAGCTCAAACTTTGTCAGAATGACAATTGCTGTTGTCAGCTTTTTCTTCAGGATGTGAAAGCAACCCAGTGAAGTGAAGGTACATGAACCAGTGCAACAGCTCATAGGATGCACCACTCAACAACCTTTGTGGTTACCAGCAAGGTTATCTAGAGCCAAACTACCACACAACATCAGATCCACATGATGTGACATCACAGAAAGGCCCTATCAACATGACACACTGTGTTACTACCACTCTATCACTAACAACAAAGAGATATCCATCCAATAATTTAATTTGTCACCTGTTCACTTGAAAAAAGGCAAAAATGATTCAATAAATCAACACACTATTCCAGTGTTAACGATTTTAACAAATAACCGATGCATAGATAATGCAAAAGATGGATATCACAGGACTCTACAAGTTCAATAGCTTTAGCATCACTGAGAAATGTATTTTGTCTTAATTCATTTGAGAGAAACAAACTGTCAGAGGATTATTCTTTTATCCATTTGAAAAGGCGGGACAAATAAAGTTTCTATTTTGGAGGATTGATACCATCTACTTGTATGTTGTTTCAATAGTTGCCGAAAAGAGATGATTCGATCCAATCAGCCTTACCTTAAGTAGTTGCCATGGAGGTGTAGGCTGGGTATCCTGCACTTCCTTCCCCGTCATCCATGATGCTGAAAGACAAAGGCATGCTTTCATTCAAGATGTGAGAGATTTTGTTCATTGATGCAGACGAAAAAACAACAAAAAAAAAGGAGGGCAGACTTTTTGTGTGGAGCCTGTTATGAGATTTCCTCTCTGTGTCATTAATAGCTAAAAATTCCACTCTCACATTCAGCAGAAGTAGCCAAGTAGGTCTTAGTAGCAATCAGAAGCCTCTTTAGAGCCCTTGTAGCTTAAACTCTCTGAAGTCCTCTTTGAATCCTATGTGGCTCAGTTTTACCAAACAAAGCAAGTTCTTCACCACGTCTGTGGTGAGCTGGACTTCTAAGGAGATATGAGTAACTGAATAATACAAGGGGCAAGCGGGCAGTCAAGTTGGTGGTTGTTTAATTTCCCCTGTTTTCTTCAAAAATAATGGTCAAACATCTAAAAAGGTTTGCCAAGACGCTCTGTTGAGCCTTTCCCATCTGGCTTTGAAAACCGCATTTTGATTGCGGTCACAGTTTGCGTAGTTAGATGTAACTGTGACTGTGCTGCTGAAGTCTTTGCTACAGCTTGGACGATGGGTTCATTAAAAACTTTCTTCCTACACAAAAACAAAAAAAACACACTGCCCAGAGCATCCTTCCAACCAGCATCACAATTAGATTTGTCCTCATGTTCAGTTTTAAAATGTCCCCAGCTTGACATCCTGTGGTGAAGATGCAGCCAGTCCTCAGAATTTGAGTCTTTAGGTCATTTTCTGCTTCTTGAAGCAAGTGTGCAGTTTTGGGTGACTGATCAAACAAGCTGTACAGCTTTGAGATGAACACTTATAAATGTCTGCCGCCTGACAGCGAGTCATGTTCGGCCAACTTCAATCGACGCGCCAAACAGTAAATGGATCCTATTTTGAAGAATTTTGTATCCTGTCAAGACTGAAAACTACATCAGCTTTAGTGCTAATGAGATTTCCACACAACAAAACAACACTGATGGCAGCCTCCTCTCAACTTTTTCTTAAACACATTACACATCAAGGGCCTCCTTTCAAAGCAACCAGATCGAGAAAGACATACATCATCTCCACTTATGCTCAATCTTATTTGCAGCCACAGACACTTGCTCTCATAAATTGTAAAGCTAATGCAGTTTCTATACTTTGACCTCTGTCACTGTTTTTACTTCATTTAATTTGCTATGTGGCCAACAGTGTCAGTGAAGGAGTAACCCAAGCAGTGCCAGCTACAAGGGCATTCAGTTCTTTTAGCTTCATTTGCTCAGTCTTTCTTTTGCAATTCCATATGCAGTTTTTAATTAGTTTGCCGTTATCTGAATTGATTTCCATCACTTTTTTGAGCAGTGTTTCTGTCTCTGCCCTCTGATTTGATGCATCTCTGTATGTGTATATCTTCTTTGCCAGTTTTTTACAAATACTGCCCACTAGTCCATTGATCCATTCATCAGAAGGGTGCATTCCAGGTCCTTTGTCAGTCAGTAACAAAGTCTTTGTATCTCTACATGAGCTGCAGCCTATTTTACAATCCTTTATGTACAGCCAAGGGGTCCTCTCCTTCCAGCTGTGCTGCTGCTGTCTGCTGCAACAGTCAGGTGTTTGTTGTTCATCCTCTTCTGGTGATTCATGTGATGGAGGATCGGTTGGTGGTGGAGGATTTCCAGCTCCCTCACCCTTCAGAAAGATGCCAGTGTCCTTATGTTGTTCAGACAAAGATGAGCATAATACAACAGTTAGGATGTAATAGTTACCATCAGAAACCAACGCTTTATTGCAAGTTCTAGCCTATTAGTGGAGAGGAGTGTGATATGATTGCACACTTTGTTTCATTTTCTCAAAGCATGCATGATGTCTGAATATCTGGTATGATGGCACACATCATTACGTTCAGTCTCCTTGCTTTAACTCACCTCTGTGGCATTACGCTCCATCAGCCTACCACTGTCCACCTCATTAACTCCTGCTTATTGACTGTCATTCTATTTCTTCTTCTTGTTCTTCCTTAACACATCTGCACACGAATATAAAATGCACCATCAGTCATGGTATTCTTCTCAGTATTAAGGCTGCACTGCAAGCTTTGAGATGGTAATGCAGCCTGTGAAGTTTAAATTCTATGTCTCTACGTCTGAATTCTTTCAGTGGCATCAGGTTCCTAAGACTTGGCAAAAGGTTGGATGCGTGGGAATCATATAAATAAGCCACTGGCTCGTATTGCATGAGTACATGATCACTACATTGTGACCATGTTTGACTAAATATGTTGTGCTGTATACCAAGTGAACACTGTAGAAATGGGGCTATTTGAAGGAATAAAGAGATAAATAAATTAAAGTATTTTAAGTTAGCTTCTGCTCTCTGGTCTTATATTTTCAATAATTCATAGCTCAGAGTCATTTTCTTTGCAAAAAAAACCCAAAACAGAATGGCTGTTAACCATCGTATTAATTTTTCACGTTACTAGGAAATCGTGACTTTGGACGGACTCACTGAGTTTTGGGTGGTGGTGCACTTCTTCTCTCTCAAATCACGGTGACAGTCGAGGCGACATCCTCAGACAAAGTAAGAGATAACATTTTACTTGAGTTAGTGATGGTTACTGTGGTTAATTGCCCTCACAATTTTAGCACGACGATTCAGTAACCTTGACAACGAACAAAAGAGATATTTTCAGAAACATCTATCCACTGCTGGTATGTTTTAAATATAAATTGGAGATGGAGATATGACAAGATGTTTTGAGACAACTGACTATGAGAAATTTATCAATACGCCGACTTCACATTAGGGATGCGGCATGTTTGTTGCATGTGCTTTGTTGAACTGATATGTCGCAGATGAATGGATGTTTATTTAAACCAAATTAATTGTTTGTCCACCAAGCTTGGCCTTGACCAGTTGCTGAGTGCAACCAGTCCAGACCAGAGGGGCCCTGCCCGCCACTGACCCGAGCATCCTGTTCTGACCAGAGACCACAGTCAGTGGACGGACCACTGACTTGGCAACAATCTCCTCTATAAACCTAATAGTCCTGCTGTGTGGCAACAATTGTCCCCCATTCTTTTCAAACGCACGGATGCCTCCGATTATGACCATAGATATACACAATATATATCATTTTCCCTTTGAGATATACAATGGGGTGGGAATTTTGGACTTCACCCATATATATTTAGCACAATTTAATAAGAAAACGGTAAAAAAAAAAAAAAAAAAAGGTTATAAAAAATATCTAAAAAGCAGCACTGATATAGCTAACCTACTTGCATTAAACACTAACATTTAGCTCCTCCGCTGGCTAACGCCACCGTGAGGCGGTTAGCAAAGTAACGTCCAGGTTGACAAATGGTACAGTCCACTGTAGGGTTGTCGGAAGTTAGAATTCAAAATTCCTCAAGGTTTAAAAGCTGATTATAGATCATAAAATGCATTTTAAAAGTATGAACAAAAGTATGAATCAAACTATTTTATCTCTTTTGGTGGGGGCAAGTCTTTGTTACGAAAGGTCAACAATCTCCCCTAATTCTTTCTTACCTTGAACCTTACCCGCTGCAATAATAAGGCCATACAAACTAAATACTTCAGTTTAACCAATTTATTGTCATTTCAAAACAATTTGGTGTAGCCTTTTTTAGGTAAAGGTGAATTCATTTTTAGTTTTGTCTGTCCATTGGTTGTCCATTACAGCTTTTGAAAGCATATAACTGCTTCAAACCTCCACTTTTGCCAATCTTGTGGCCCTATAACGTCATCTTACCAAAAACATTTTTAGTTGTATTGAAATCCAGCTTGATGAGACTCCAGCCCTTTCCCCAAAAAGCTGCACAAGTCTCTGAGGGTTAAGCAACGCCAAGAGAGTGTTTGAGGTTTATCGACTAACCTTTCGAAACAAAGAAATGTCATATCAGAGCACCGACACATACACTTGATACACACATTTTAACAAATTACCCTGACAAATCTTCCTCTCTCTGCAGCAACATAAAAATAAATCAGCAGCAAAATATATATTTTCCTCACATCACAGATGCCCTTTGAAGTTAAAATCTATTTATTTACAGTCACACTACATGTGCACACAATATATTATAGGTTCACTTGGAAGTTTACATTTTCTCAATATGAGAAGCGCTGTTTATTGAATTGAATGTGCAGGAGAAAAATGTTAAATTTTTCTAAAATTCACTTAATAAGTCGAACCTTGACCACACGAATCATCTGGCTTCTGGTTAGATACTTCAACACTCCTCTTGACAATACAGGTTCAGTTAAAGTTGATTATATACTGGTACAGACCAAAATTTTAAGTACCAAGTAGAAAATGTGGAAAGGCTATTTAAAAGTCTAACGTTAGCCTGCTTTATCCCCTCCACAATAAAGTTTTAATGTGTGTTTGGGGTCATTTTGCTGTTGGAGCATCCAGCATTAATCATTTAACTGAGGGTTATCAGGTTATGCTGAAGAATTCTGAAATATTTCATTCTTATCTCCACTTGTTTTTGGCAACAAATCTAGCTCAGAGCATAATGCTACAACCGTCAGGCTTGACTGCTGGTAAGGTTTTCCTGGGGTTGTGTTCCCTATCTTCACCCCTCCAGATGTATCTCTCTACATTGTGGCCAGACAACTCAATCTTTGGCTCACCTAACAATAAAACTTTTCTCCAGATGGCTTCTTTCTTCATCTAGGTGATCACCTGCAAGCTTTAATTGAGCTTGAAGGTGCTTTACTTTTGATAGTGACAGGGGTCAAGCATCTTCTCATAGCAAAGACTTCAAGCAAAGCTCATGTCAGACATGAGCTTTGGTGATACTTATGTTGCTCCTGACCATGTAAACCAACTTTCTCTCAGCTGAAGGGGACAGTTTTAAGTGCTGTTTATTCTATCAAAGTTCTGTGTGGTAAAAGCATTGTACCACACAAAGAGATAGCCCAATTTTGCAGTGACATCTATCGTATATAACAGGAGATTTAAAACATAATCAAGAATTTGATCTTAAATGATCACAGTGTACTCAGCTATGGAACAAGATCATCCAAACGTCCAGTGAACCAAAACCTGAACATAAATCAGCACTGACTGCACAGAAAACTGACAAATCAGACATTTTTTTCTCCTTATGTAGAAATAAATGACCTGGTCAGATTCAAATGTTTCACTTGAATACAAAAAAAAAAGCAAAGTTTGGTCCAGTGGATGCTGTTCTAGCATTATTTGCATGTGCAGTGAAAGAGAGAACCAGAAGTGTACTGTAATACAACCACACTCATTATTTCCATTCATCAATATCTTTTTCCAAAACACACACAGACACACAAATATTCTACACTCTTACTGATTCTGTATTTTAATGAAGACCATAATTCTCTATTTCATGTAGAGAGCAGAGACTGAAATTCAATTTGCTTGACTGATTGGCAGAAGCGTCTTTGGGTACAAGACAGATAGGGAGGAAAGAAAAGGGAGAAGACAGGAGGAAAAGGGAGAGACAACAAAGTTAGGGAAGCTAAAAAAAAAAGAAAAGGGGAATCTGGACTGGGAGGTGGGAAAAAGACAGGAAAGTTGGGCAAGAAATGCAGTGAGGGGAGCAAGAGAAGAAATGATGCAGAGAAGGAGTGACGGCTAAGGGAGCAAGGGGTGGAGGGATTAAGGGGGTAAGGGAGTGTAAAGCGAGTGAAGGAAAAAAGAGAAAGACAAGAGAGGCATTGTACTGTGTGGCAGCCTCCGATTGCTGTTTGCTTTGGTTGCCACAGCAACCACTGGAGAGAGGGCTGATAAGTTAACCAGATGGTTAGAGACTGAGAAGAACCAGAGCGTGCGTTTGTGTGTGTGTATCGGTGTGTGCACAAGCAAAGCTATTCCAGTGGTGTCTACGCCTTTTTGGAGTCTCTGGTGATGACGGCTGACGAGTGACAGTTGCTTGAACTACTTATTCATATTTTAATTTCTTCATGTTGTTCCAGCAAAGCAAGAGAACATGTGAAGATCTGGAAACGCAAGTACTCCTTTTCTTCTTTCTGTTTGTTTTATTCCTCCTCCCTTAGTGCTTCTTTTTTTTTAACGACGCATGTCTTTGGTAAGAAATTATTATTCATGGTTTTCTCATTACAGTCTTTATCTCACTTTATTTGCTCACATCCCATCTCCCTTCCCTTCCTACACAGTCCTCTGAGGCTCTGAGGGTTGGCAGCAGATTGCTGTAGAGAATTTAACTGTGAAATAACATTAAAATCCTGGCAGCAGACCACAGTTTTTTGTTGTTATTTTACAGTGCATTTCTATTTACTTTAGCAAAATATCCCTGTGGATCAGATTACAGTATAACTGGGGGATAAATAGAGGTTTTGTATAATTGACAACATCAACCAGAATATTACTGGCTCTAATGTTGGGGCAGCAGCCTCAGAGCCAGTGACTCAAAGAAAATAAAAAATAAAAAATAAAAAAAAAAAAGATAAGAAAATAAATTAATTTATTAGATTTAAAAAAAAAATCGAAAAGCTGGCTCTGTGCTGGGGACTTCAGTGAAGCTCCAAGAGCTGACAGTGCAAAGCAGACTGGTGCACAGGTTGCTGAACATAATACCAGCCTTTCTTTTTGTGCCATCTTTTTGCACAAATTAACCATCACATTTCTTACACTTTGCACCTTTGTATTGATCATTATTTATCTTAATGTGGAGTTTTTATAACCTTTTCCTTGTACCTCTGTTGTTGCCTTTTTAAATACTGTTTGCACTTCTTCAATGACTGAGTGGCCCACACAAGTTGAGCAAATGGCAAATAAAGGCTTAAAGTCTTAAATTATATATTCAAATAACTGTAAAACCTCAACACAACGTGTTGATAAGACAGCACAGTGAGTTCAGACAGAGGCTTCTTCACCTCTGATGTAACATATGGTACAGTAGATTATTCCACAGCAACAGCCCTGCACAAAGTTTGTTTACAATTACTAATGAATCATGATGATAATTAGTTTAATTATACTGTCACAATAATATCTCCTCTCGGGGAGATATCATTTAATTGAGTTTCTGTTTATTGACATGATTGATTAAAAAAAGAAAAAGAAAATGCTACTTGTGTATTATAGTATATGCCTGGATCAAAAAAGTGCAGAAAACCATGAACAATAACATAATAAAATGTTGTGTGTCATTATAATACCACAGGTTTTTGTTGCAATTAGAAATACAACATTAGAAGAAAAAAGGGGGAGAAAAATCACAGATCTATGTTGAAAAATTACTTTCTAATATCCTATAGCTCAAAGCCAGTGTTGCACAGGTAAGTCAATGTGACAGTAGAAACTGAACCCAAGGGACAAGATAAAGCAGGTAGATAAAAGAAAATTAAACTTACCGAGAAAGCAAAAGAACCAAAGACGTTGCAGGGCAGGTAATCCAAAAGGAGTCCATAAACAAGAGATGAGGATCTGGACCTGGATGAAGGACACTAGGGAGAAGCTCAAATGAACAACAGGTGAGGGGTAATTAACTAACCAAATACAGGAGTGAAGTAAACAAGACAAGAAGCACAAAAAACTGGGATGCATGGGGAAAATATTTTAACGTTAACAAATAAACAAACCAAAAAAGAGAAGCTTAAAGAAGAAAGAACCATCCTGAATGACAAAATCCAGTCAAAGAAAAACAAAGACAAAACCAAAACTTCACATTGTGACAAGCCTACCCTGAATCAAGGTTACTCAGCAAGATGTGTTCTGCCTCTCAGCCACTTTACATTTAACACTCTGCCTTAAAACTGGGACCATCATCAATCCAGCAACACACTGCACTCGTGGAGTCGATGAGTGACTGTGGATGGGACAGCTGCTTGACAGAAGAATGTGGTTTTATGCATAACTAAAATCTATCTGTTGTTGTTGGTAAGCCCAGAACATTAACTTGGAGGAATTGTTGGTCATGCAAGACAAGTACATTTGTCTATAATTTACAATTATCATGAAATGCAGTGAGGGATTGTTATGAATCATTTGGAAATTTACAGCAGTCCCTTTCATTAATGTACTACTCTGTTTGACATAAGAGTCTGACAAGAAAATTACAGAAACTGACAGTCAGATGCATGTAGGTGTATATAATTAGAATTGACAGAATATATAAAAAACAAATGGGTAGAAGAGTATAAAAGGGGAGTTTTACCAGACATTAACACCAGTCTCAAAGATACATTAGGTTAACATTTAATTCAGAGGTATTTAATGGGAATTAAATATGTCAATTTAACACTATAATTTCTACCGATACGACCTTCGAATTCTACAACTGCCGACCTTTTTATGCTGAACATTGTTTTCCTCTAGTGGTCTAGTGGTAATGCTTACAGAACCCCCACTTGCACATCCCATTGGAGGGTTGCAGGTCTGGCTAAATCTCTGTGCCTGTAATGAGGCATCCTGTTTGCATGCGGCGTCTTGATTTAGTCTTTTGGGGAAGGTGCTCTCCAAAAACAATGCTCAGATGAGCTTCTGTTTGTTTACCACATATGTTGGTAAATGCCTCCGAGATTTGTCCTGTGAAAACGTATTTCGGCACTGGCAAGAGCGAACCACATGGCCTGAATGCACTGGACATTGGAGGCATCTTGGAAAGTCGGAGCTAGATTAATTCAAGCGATGCAGCACTTGTGTTGCCCTCATGCATGTCTTCTCTTTAATGAGGATGAATGAATGCACACCCGTCTGCGCTGAAGTGCTTCCTCTGGAAGATTCAGGCATACAATGGATCACATTCCAGGCAAGTATTTGGTTTGTCCATGAGGGTTTTCGTGTATTTTGCATTCATTCACAGAATAGGCAGAGGATCCCCCTCCTGAAGGGGTCAGAGCGCTGAATGTCATCCACTAAGTTTTCTGGTGGAGGCAGGGGGTATAGGATGCATCTTTTTTTAATTCCCATCCCCATTGCTTATTTATGTGCGGCGTGCAGCCAGTGGTGCTGTGTGGTTTTGGATGCATGTGTACCAGAGAGTGCAGGTCGTTGTCAAGGCCAACAAGAAAGAGAATTTTACCGGTTTAATTTAAAAGTGAGAGTAGTCACTCTGTGTGTGCACCTGCATGTGTGTCTTTGTGGAGGAGGACAGAAGGAGATGAAAGAAGAAACTCTTTCTTTCCTTTTATGAAGATTAATTTTTACAACCTGAGGCCCCAAAGCAGAGGGAGAGGAAAGAACAGAGAGAGTTAAGGTGAAAGATAGGGATGAAGGAAGTAAGGAGCAAAGGCTGCAGGAGGGGAAAGCTATGCAAAACAAAAACTGAAGGAAAGATGAATGGGAATAAAGGAAGGCAGCAAGGTCATGCAAAAAAAACATGGAGGGTGAGAAACAAATGCTAATCTTTGACTTCATTAATCCAGTAGCTGTAACTGCTCGGAAAAAGTGGAATCCAACCTCGCTGGAAGCAGGTGAGGTATAACCTGGACAGGCTATCACTGCGATAACACAAAGGAACAGTTACAAGTGTCGCAGGGAGGACATGCAAGCTTCATACAGAAATAGAACTAGATAATACATTTCACAAAAGGCATATTTTTCTTATGCCACTTAAACGTAGCATTAAATGCAAATAATCTCTCAAGTTGTAGGGACAGTATTATTGATCTAACTGCAAGGTGGCGACTCTGCAGTTGTTTATAGTATTTCCCTCACCACAGAATCAGCAACATGTTCGATAATTTCCCTCGGATTGGTGGCTTTCGTCATGTTATTGTACTGGGTTTAGCCTGCTGGTGCTTTACAAATCTGAAGTAGAGTTCTTCGCTGCTGATAGATACTTTTTTTTTTTTATCACATTTCACCTTAATGTTGTTCTTGTCTTTTACAACCACAAATTCAAAATAATGTTGGCACTTCCACAAAGTAAATGCCGTCTCTCTGTCATCTCTCTCGCTGAGTTAGGGTGTATACCTTCTTTCTTCGTCTCATCTTTTTTGTTGTTTGTTTGGTTTTATGGCAACAAAATTCACAGGCTGATATGGCAAAATATCAATAATAACAGATTGCTTATTTGACAAAGTAACTAGCAACTGATTAATTGATACTCAAAACTAATGCTCAGTGTTGCTAGTTACAGATACGAAAACCAGAGTACTCTCAATATGCAATACTTTGTATCATGTTAATTTACAATCAGTGTTTACGGTAACACTATGATTTGGACATATAGGCAAAGAGGGCCATCATAACACAATTATTACATGTTTTCTGGTGTAACTTGGCTCAGACAGAAACAAGCTCATTCCCAGTGACGGTTGGAAAGTATGAACATATATCACAAGCCTAAAAGATGAACAATTATATATGAGTTTGTGTTTCTAATTCAGCTACCTCCAGTTTTTGAGGTGTGCCATCTTTGTGCCAGCCTCTCTACACCCAACACACACAATACACCAAAAAAAACGTGTACACAGAATTAAAGAAATACTAGAATATATGAAGGTACAACATACACACAAGCTGAGGTGTTCGGTCTTTTGCAACAAACTGAAATGCAATTTTGTTTGCAGGATGAGAAGGAAAGAGAGAGAAAGAGGAGGGGAGAGTAGAGCGGGAAGACAGCAGAAAAGAGGGGGCCAGACAAATCTATGTGAGGGATACAGAAGGGAAAGTGGGCATGAGGGTGAAAATGGACATGGAGAGAAAGCAGCCGAGGTGAGAGGTTGGTCAATGCAGGCTGAGGCGTCAGAGTCAGGTGAAATGATAGATGGCAGATACAGATGGAGAAGGGGAAAAAAATCAAACGGGTGGAAAGGAGAAGGGAGAGCGAATTAGGGGGAGCAGCACTGAAAAACAGAGAGTGTGTTACCAGTGTGGTAGCAGTAGCAGCAACATTCCTGGCTGAACAGATCAGCTGGCCTGAGGAGAAAGACAAACACTGGAGAGGAAACCATGTCTAGACCACTGCTACACACACATATTACAAGAAACACACACACACGCACACAGACAGTGAAAAGAGAAAAATACACACATTCATAGACGCGCATCAACCTGCTAGTTAGACAAGGTGGGCGACTGCCAAGCACTGCCAAGAACCTGGTAGGGGGGAGAAAGGAGGCAGGGGGGATGGAAAATAGTAGGAATAGAGATAGAAGGGAAAAAAGTGGCCAGGAAGAAGCAAAGGGAGAAGTGGAAGAAATGGGGAGAGGGTGTTACTGCCAATGGGACACCAGATTCGCTTCAAGTTTTTGCAGGATACTGATGATGTGGAAAAGTACTGTGGGTGGTTAAAGCATATCACTTAACGGTGAAAACTGAGGGTGCTGATATGTCTTGAATTTGGGAAGAGTTGATTAACTCGCTTCATAATATCAAATGAAAAGACTTTTCTTCTTTTCTTCTTGTGATTTCTCACTGATAATCAGCTTTCGATGTGATACCACTTTTGAATTTGAATGTAATAATCTGAAGCAAAGCTAATAAAGTCATCATCTGCAACATCTTCATGCTCACACAGGACCAGATTTAAGTTGGGAGCCGTGACCTTGTGCGTTCATGTGAAGGTGGTTGACAGCAGGGCAGAAAGATTACAGTGCTCGATGGTTCTCAGGACACCACATTGGTCTTTGAGTGCTTCTATGAAGTAGAGGGATGTCATGAAGGAGTCAATCAGCAGCCAATAGAACATCTCTATGACACCAGTCAGTCAGGTTGGTCTTTTGACATATTTTGTTATCGATGGAAGAAGTGTTTGGAGGCTTCCTTAATTGAAATTTTAAATACTCTTACAAGTGAAATTCCTGCATTTAAAAGTGCTTCATTAGTGGAGGTGTATCAGTATATTTATCAGAAAACTGTATTTGCAGAAAAAAGGCCCCATGACTCTGATACTATTATGATTATTTCATAATTTCACAACTTTTACATATCAGGCCCCGAGTTGTTCATCATTCTGCTAAATATTCTCCCAGTTAGATGACTGATAAGAAATTCTAGTATTGATATTCTCGAAAAGAGCTCATTACAATGTTTGATTTGTCCAATCTAAATGAGATGAATTCATGAAACGAAAAAGCAACAAATTTTAAATGGTGGAACCATCGAGTTTTTTACGAAAAAAATTATTTGAGTCATGGTCTGAACTGAATCGTCATCGAAAACAAGTGGTTCAGCACCGCCTCCATTTAAAACTGAAACCAGAACAAGGCATTGCACAACATTTCATAAGCTGTCAATCGTCCTAATCATGGCAATACTAAGGCCCTCAAGAAATAGGAACTGGGCCAACCCACCAGTCAGTTAGGACTGATATGCCTCTTGGATGAGAGGTGAGAGGTCTTCACGGACCAAGAAGAAGTCCAGTTGATTTTCATGTGATGATTGTGAAAGGATGCATGTCAGAGTCAGAACTGGGAAAAGTAATAAGTGTCAAATGTGGGACAATACTTAAAAAAGAGAAAAAATAAAGGGGTAGTACTTGAGTTTCATTTTCGTTCCTTCATGTATTGATAGAGTAAAAGTTACTTGTTAGATGCCACCACTGCCATTCTTAAATCACCATTTAAGGACTTATCTTTCAATATTTCCTTGCTTCTTCAGCTCTTAAGGTTTACAATTTAATGCTTCACCAAGAAAAGCGGTGCACCAGAAGAGTCTGAAAGCTAGTTAGGCGACCTTTAAGCTGAGGTTCTCTTTTGCTCCCAAAGGTCGAGAATAAACACCCATGTTCACAGACGAACTGACTAATCCTCTGTTTCTTTTAATAGCAGATGCTGGAACAAGTGAAGCCCAAGGGAAAGTATGAATAAACACTTTGAGGCGAGTTGATCCAACAGCTATTTGGAGTCACTTTGCGACATTTACTGCATCCTTTATGTTCGATCTACTGGTGAAGCCCGGAGGAAAATTGTGCTTTTAAGCTTTGATATAAAGCTTTTCCTCTAAGCAGGCTTCCTGCTTCTAATTTTTTTCTTTTAATTTATTTTTGTCTATCTGTCACTTCAAAGGTCAGTGAGGGACCTTCAAGCTCACTACTACATTGTTACATTTGTTAAGCTATTTAGTGGAAAAAGGGTATGTATTTAAAGTCCAGTTCATACTGCACCATTTGAAAAAAGAAAATGTTGGCAAGCTTCGGGAGCCAACAGATTGCATTTAGCTCTTTGATTATTGAGTATGCACGAGGCGACGATGGAAAGAAAAATCTACACTTTAATGTGGTCACTACGATTTGGACTTATTATTGTATTACAGTGAATTAGATTCTAACAAAGAACTGTTGCTTTTATGGGCAATATTTCACTGATTATTGTGCTTGAAGGTGCTGTGCTGATGATTAATTCAATGACCAATGGGAAACTGGGATTTCTAACTGCCTCCGGGTAAAAGAATTTTAAAAACACTAAATGCAAATCAGACTGTCTTGTTGGATTATAAGATAATAAACAAAGGACTAGTATAGTATTTTTAGATAATTTAGTTGATGTTCATAACAAAGATAAAAGCAAAATAGTTTCAACATTTACCACACTTCTGAGGTACAGTGAATGCAGCATCATTTGAGTTCATGCTAGATATCCTTCTAGAATAGCATATTTTTCTCTAGCAATTGCTCTCTGAATGACACATTTTCAGATACATGGAGCCCAAAACAAAACGCCATAACTGTATTTCTTTTCTTTTTATGAGTTCGTATTGACTCTCCATAATATGGCTCCTTCAACATTTTCCACACATGGGACTCTACTGTTTTCTGACTTTGCTCACAATCTTTGAAACATATGAAGACCTTTGTGTGAACAAGGCTGTTATCCTAAAGTAATAAGCAAGAGAAGCCATTTGACATTTGAACTTAAGTAGGATTTACTGATAAATCTCTGGGGCAGTGTTATTGTAAAGCACTCCATCAACTGGAGACTCTAAATGCATCAGGCAACCTTTACAAAAGTGAAAACAAAGCAAACAGAGAAAAGGCCCCCAGTCTTCTCCAGTCAGGTATTAGTGAGATGGAGAGAGCTCTTTCTGGATGTGAGATAGTACATTAAATTTGTGCTCGCTGTCATTAAAAGCAGCTGTCAGTGACCCATGAACTAACATTCAAGGTGGAGATGTGAGGTTGTGTCCCATTTATGCGTCTCACTGCAGGTCAAACAGGCTGTATTGTTAATTGGTCCCATGTTGTTTGAGTCCAGCACCTTCACAACTATACTTTAACTCCAAAGTTCAATCAGCTATAGTACCTGGAGTGGAAAATGGACTTCCTGTGACACTTCAGCAAGTTTTAAAACCAGTGTCCTCAGTGCTGACCTGCTGCACTCTCTATTGCCTTCTTCCTCCTGCTGGTTTTAAGGGAGGTCCCACTCACATCTCCGGTATCAGAGTAAGGTCCTGACTCCTGATAAAGGTATTTTTGGTTGATCAGAAACGGGTCACTGAATACATCTCAACTCCTAATGCTCCTCCCTGTTACCCCAAACTCCAACTGCTGTCTACTGCAGGAAAATACTTCACACCAACCACCTTCAGTAAAAACCTGAATGAAGCCTGAAATTATTCTGATAATTATCAGGGACAGACAGTCTTAATCAGGACATCCCTATTGGCGTTTGCAGTGTTTACTATATGATGGCATGCCAAAAGCGTTATTATTTGTCTGCCTATTTCTGAAATTATGAGTATAGATGGTGCAAAGACAGAGTCTATCAGGAAATGAAATACAGGATAAAGGGTTTTAATGGTTTTGTTTGCCTGACAGGAAAGCAGGATCAGTTTCTCTAGAAACATTTCCTCTACAAGCGTATTAGGTGTGGTAGGATTGGAGAGACAGCATTTTTCTAGTCTTGTTAACCAGTCAAGAAATTATCTATTCAATTATATATTTCAAGAAGCCACCTCTCAGTTTAAACCATCAACCTTTTGATTGGCAGAGGGTAGCTCTACCTTCTGAGCAACAGCCAACCCATATGGCAGTGTGGTGAGACTAAATTAATTCATCTACCATCAAAGAGCCGTGTAAGTGAGTGCATAAGGCTATCATGCATGGTGCAAATCAATGAGTCAGAGTGTTTTATAGTTTGGCTGGATTTTTATATGATTTTTTTTATGTAAATGTAGTGAAGCCCTCTAATTTGATTTACTGGAAAAAGACAGAAAATAAACATCACAGTGTGATTATTCTGTTGGTTTACGAGATCAGACTGGATTTTTTTAAAAATACAGTGTTGTAGAAGAACAAGAACAAGAATGTAGCTTTTACTCATATTGCCAGTGTGTAGATTACATGAACTCTGTAGATCGACTACAGTTGACTACAGTTAATAAGAATTTAGAAATGTCTTATAGCATCATTTGTATTCAAATGTAATTTCATTTGCATTAAAACAGTCCAAAAATGTGATCAGTATGGATGTTTGAGGACAGTCCTTATTGCCATGAGAACAAACAGAATTTATTTGACAGAAAATCATTCCATCGAAGTAGCTCATCTCAGGCTGGTTCAAGCGAATCCACCTGAAGCCATTTATCTGATGCAATCATGCCTGTGTCATGGCCTCAAGCAGCGGTTAAAGCTTTGGTATGTGGCGGTTTTCTTCCTTACAGAGCTGCTCGTACGGTTTAAAATCGAATGACGAACACCTGAATGGTTATCTTTAAACTAGACTGGGCCACTTTAGGGCAGTCATAATTTTGTTATTCATTAAACTTCCCCTTTTTCTTCCAAGCAGATGACTGTAAATACTCGAGAGTGCTTCATCATGCACCAGGTTTATCAATCTTTTCTGAAATTTTTTTATTTCTCAAAGGTCTCAAATTTGCATCCACTGAAAAGCAACCAGAGGGACGATAGCATGACGACGCGGCTTCAGCTGTGAACGTTTAATTTCACTTTACAGAAGCACTGAATCGCTTAGCTTTTAGTCAAAAATTGTTTGAGCTGTTGCCTTTGTCTCTTTACCTGTGTGTGAGTGATTTTACAGTAATTCATATCAGTATTTATTGTTATTTGCAAATAGCTTTTGTTTTTGTTAACATTTAATCTCTTACATTTGCTTTTATTTACTGGTTGTTTCCATTCTTGTTTTATCTTTACTTTGCAATGCACTTTGGGTTGCATTTGTGCGTTTGATGAAGAGCTATGTAAACAAAGCTGAGCTGTGTGTGTGTGTGTGTGTGTGTGTGGCCTTCAGTCTCTAAGTCCTGTTCCTCTTAAGCCTAATTTGTTTTCATTTTCCTACAGAAGGATATTTGTGATTTTAATGCACCCCTTGAGTCATAAAATACTCAGTTATGCTTTACGTAAACATCATTTTCCCCAGCATTTAGTACCACTCTTAGGTTCTACGTATTGCAGGTTCTACAACAAATTAGACATGCCATATGAATCCTTCGTGACAATAAACCCCAATGACCAGAAAATAAAGGAATCACCTGTATATGTGGCTTGGAGACCTACTGAGGCAATGCAAATTATGTTACAACAGAGAGACATATCAGACTTTACTACAGGATTTTAATGGTCATGAACGCAATAGTTTTGAATAAACACTAATATCATCTCCAGGTTATTTGACATACAGTGAGTAAGATGAAAACTATAATAAAGGAGAACACATTTTGGTACATTACAGGCATGAATGTTGTGTCAATCCACAAAGGAACTATCTCATGTCACTTTACAGAAAAGTTCAACTTCAAGTCGAGTTACAGTCGAGTCCCAATTTTCCAGGTAAGTGGTTGCAGAAAGTACAAAGTAATTAGCACATCTCTACACTTGTTCACCATGAACTCTTGGGATGGAGACACCTGTTACAATGTCAATTAACAGCCCAGTTCTTTGTGACACCTCAAACTACCCTGTTTTCTAGGTTTGAATGACCAGTTTATCGGTTTAAGTTCGATAGTCTCTTTCGGGCAGGATCATATTGAGCAAGTGCAACACATATCCGACCCTGTAACTCATTTCATTCATGACATATCAAACTCAAATTATCACTGCTGCAAATGTATGGGTTTCCCAACAAATACTGAATCTTACGATAAGTCCCAGGAGCACAATCTGAAGTTAGATTAGATTGTTGCTGTTAAACTGAATTGACATGACTTCACACAACACATAATGTGCACAACTGCAAAGTTTTAGTTCCCTGTTCATAATACCAACCAACACTGCTCCAGCTCATGTTCTGAAGACTTTAACATGTGTGTGGTTTCTCCAGACAGGACCTGCCACCCACCTATTTGACACTTCAGTGAGATATGAAGAGAGACAGTGTTGCAGAGGAAATATGTATGTGTTGACATGCAGAAAGACACACACACACAAATACTTCCTCCCTTCCCTCCTCTTGGTCTCCCTCCCTTTCTGCACCATCTGTCCATCTTTCTGCTGTGCGCCTCTATCAGGAGAGACCTTTAACCACATCCAAATAGATAGTATTTAGTCTTTATCTGGATGTGTGGGTGTCAGTGGAGCTTGCTACGTGTCTCTGCAGGTTAACGCACATGATGGGTGTTTAAACACCTGTGCTCAGCAGTGCTTCATCTGTATCAGGCTACCCTAGAAATTCGACGATTTGTCTGAGTTCAACTCTGGATGAACCGAAATGCACTGGCTGTGCATTAAATTGAAAAAAATAAGATGAACTCTTTGATCGCTTTTCTCATGGAGGTGAAAACCTGGCAAAGCAGTCAGTGTGGCTCAATGAAGAATAACACTCCTTTTATCTGATTTTTTTTTGTGACAATCTTAGGTTATTTCAACTCCAGGACAGCTGATCTTTGTACTGTAATTGATGCTGACACACTCAAATGTTCTGGTTTTGGGGCTTGGGGGGTTTGTTTGTAAGGGTTTGCACTGGACCACAGTTGTGAGGAAAGTTGTCTGGCTCTTTTTGAGGGAAGGAGGAGACACGACTGATTTGGATCTCAGCATGACAAGCTAAAGAATCCCTGACTTGCACTTCTGCAGATGGTCAACCAGCAGGTTCTTTGATTGATATTGTTGAAAAAATGAACGTGAATTTTAAAAAAAGGGAGGGAGTTGGAGGGTTGAGAGGCTTCAAACCTTTGTTTTCAAATAAAATAAATCTTGCAATCCAAAATGTTGAAGTGCATCAAGGATTAAAGTTTTATTAAAGTATACAGCATTATATTTACCTTGTAAAATCAAAAGCTGTTAAATAAATCCATTAGAGTATGAAGCACTCCCTTAAAATTCTCCTTAAAACTGATAAGTGGAATGGTTTCTAAGCGCAAGCATCTCAAAACTGTACTCAAGTGCAATCCTTCAGTAAAAGTGCTTTTGTCACCAGTATTGTGTACTTATTTTGAACGTAGTCTTGAACAGATCTGACTTGGGCCAGATCGCATCAGTCCAAACATTTTGCTTACAGCCAGCTGGATTTAATTCCCGTCCTCTGGGCATAGCTGTTGTGGATGGATGGATGAAAGTTAGGTAAACTTCCTGAGGGGGCACCATTAGCCACCGTCAGTGTGAGGAGTGAACCAGCAATCTCTGCTGACTCGAAGGTGATGGCTGAACTTTGCAGTCATTTTGCATCGTCTCCAAGCGAGAAGTCTGTCAGATGCCCTCAATTAATTCCTAACTTAAGCAAGGAAACTGCTTTCTGGTCAATTTGAAGAGTTTTCTTGGGTCTTTTCATGAGTTTCTGATGTACTTGTTTGCTGTTATTGATGCAAGGCTTCCTTGGCACACATTTTAGCATCGTAACTATCAGTTGAACTAAAGAGCAAATTTGTTTGTCAGTTCTGAGTTCTGAGGTGTGTGCCTGGCGCTCTTGACTGGCTCGGTGAGGTTGAGCAAAGGTCAAACTTGAAGTGTGGTGGAAGAAGAGTGATCTCTCTGCAAATCTTCTTCAAATTTGTTACTAACTGAAAACTGACAGTGTCATTAAGGTATCCCTGCCAGTTGTATGTGCTCAGTTTCGACAATATGTGTCGGTAGAAATTTGCCATCCATGAAACATTCTTTAATAAATCCAACTCTCACAACTTAAAAAGCATAGTTAATTCTGTTTTTTAGACAGGTATTTGTGTTGTTAAACATAACTGTTTAACTTTAACTGTATTAACTGTATTAACTGTATTTAATAACCAACTGCAGACTACAGAAATCTTGAATCTTCCAGGAAATTGTATTTTTAAGTTATAATTCATCACAGTACTGTATTCAACAGTATTTGATCAAGTTCAATCTACTTAAACACTGCAACAAATTTGTATCGCTGAACTTAAAGTATTTTGTTATGATTACCAAACCATCTTATTACACATCTTTTTCTGGCTTGCTGCACCCAGTGTTGCACATAATAAGGCTCCCACTGAAACACATTACTGTGTGAGTCATACAGGGCGTTGATTGACATTTATACATTTTTCCTGATATTTATCCTAATATTTTACTGCTATTTGTACATTTCTTTGTGTGTGTTGTTCTTTTATTCATGTAATTTTTATAACTATAACCACATAACTATTCTGAACATTGGCATTACCACAAAGTATTATTTGCTAAGTAAAGAAATAACAGCGAGCTTGTATCCTTACCGGAGACGTGAGTCACTTTCCCTCTGTTATACTTGAGATTGGTTCATGTCAGATGTCAGATTTTCCTTTCCAGATGTAACCTTGTTCTCCTGAAACTGTACAGGTAGACCAGCTCTGCATGCATATACAAGAACAGTAAATGTTGCTGGCATATTTAGTGTAGCTAAATACAGCAACAGTCAGTGATTGACTTTGATCTGAATCAGATAACATTCCAAGTACAGTGTTAGCATAAGTTGCAGATTGGATATTACATTCATATTCCCATTTACATGCTACCGGGCATGTTCCGATTAATTACTCATGTCCATATTATGTCCCCCCTACGTAAATTAAGTATTTGCGCTCTTTCAAAGTCTTACTCATAACAATAGCCCACAAAACACACAGCATTAGCCTACATGTATTTCTCTGTCACCTCAAAACTGTTTCCTCTTTTACCGCAGCCCACCTGTTCCACACTCAACTCAGCCAGAGTTACCAGAACATCTGAAGGGAACAAGCAACCTGATCTATGAAAACAACCTCAAAACAAGTGACATTACAACAAACAAGAATCCTTAAATAAGCTTAAAGCAGACATAGCAACTTTAGAGCCTTGAGCATGCTCAGGCAGTAAAAATACATTTAAGGTGGAAACACACTGTAACACAGTTAAAATCAGCATATTTCACATTTACATATTTTAATTAGATTATCGCTTACTTGCACATGGCAGTGTCTTATACAGAGTTATGCGGTTAATATCATAATATTACTGTGCATGTAAATGTTGTGACTGAAATAAAGAATCGTGCCTGAAGCAGACGTCGGCAGCTTATACTTTTAATTCATAAATATCACAGTTAACACAAACTTTAAATAGTCTTTGTGAGTTGTCAAAATCAACATCATATCAAGGTAGTAATAATCATATAGGTTCTTAATCTGATTGCCACAAGCCTCCCTGAACTGATTGGCTGTTCCTGTTTTCCAGAAGGACCCATATGATGACTTCAGATCTGTTGGCACATGCTGATGATGGAAAGTAGAGTCAATTCAAGTGGTTGCTGTGATAGAATAAAACTCTTTATATGAACAGCCACCCAACATCTATCGATGTCTCAACAACAAGACGACATCTTTGTTTCTGAGAGCAAGCAGCCATTTGTGGCACAAACTCAAGAGGTCACTTGACAGCAAAGTGTAAGCACAGGTCATTTAAAAGTGTGTGAGCAAACAGCCAGCGCTGTCACTTTTCTGGTGAGTTCGATCTCTTCTTTGTGTAGTGAATGTGTGTTCCCTCTGTGTTTGCCTGTTTAGATAACCAAGTACAGTTGATTGTAATTTCTCGCAGTTAACTGACTTTGAGTAACGGCTCAAGCTCTCACTTCTCTCATCTGTTGCTCTAACACAGACACTCCTCTCTGAAAGTGGAGGAAGTGCATTCCAAGACGCAGTGAGGACGACAACAAATTCACACAAACAGTTCATATCTGATTTAGCCCCTTTCATCGGCAGCCTCCTCAAAAGAAGGGAAGTGATTTGGTGACCGGGCAGATAACATTTTAAATCCCCACAGGCAGAATAAACTGTGGGAGTAGTGACTGAGAGGTAATCCACTCTCCTGAAGTGCTCCTCAGCAAAGCACTTCACGAATAAAAAAAGAGAAAAAGAAATTCCAGTGGAGTTACATGCAGCTTTAAAAAGTGAATGTAACCGATACTGATGGGTATGAATGTGAGGCAGGGTGTTGCAGCAGCTTATGATAACATGCAGCTCCTTATCTTAATGTCATGAATCACACGTCATCGCATACGCACTGTAAATCTTTGGACATTTTTTTTTTTTTGGCTGCAGTAACAACAATTTTGGTCTTATGGGGTGTCTGTTTTCGTACTAATGATACATCAAAGTGAACAGACAGAGGTAATGTGCGTGGATGAAGGAGGCAGAAAAAAGTCGATAGAGGAAGAAAGTGTATATATGTGTGTCAAAGACCGAGACACCAACAGAAAGTGCCTCTCCATCTCTTGAGCCACAGGCAGCCTTGTGTTTGCCAGTCTTTGCTCATTCGTGTGTGTATGTGTGTACACGTGTGAGAAGTGAGATATGGCAACAGTGCCATCTAGTGTATGTGTTGGATTTCTCCATATGGTTAAGCAGGGATCGCTGTGTTAAATGGAGGTTAAACACAGACAGGATCACATGTGATAAACAACATGAGATGTGTGCAAACCCTCAACTTTCAAAGGATACAGGTAGGTTTTTTTTTTATTGGTGTTGTCTCTCTCAGACTTAAAACTAAAGTATTACTTCACCGTTTTTTGCAGACAAATATGCAGATGCTTTAAACTTGCTGAAGATGGGTGATCCATCACTGAGACATTTAATCAACCTTTTTTTTTCGTTTTTCTTTTATCACAGATGCATTATGTTTGCACGGTGCTGCAGCTGGGAGCAGAGACTGTTCATCAACTGCTCTTCCTGATGCATTCAAGGATTCTCAGTCATGACACTTATGCCTGATGCTGCCCAGCATCCTTTTTAATGCAGCAAAATTCACATTTTACGTGACGTTCCCAAACAGCCTCTAACAGTGATAAATCTGTAGCTCATGGATACTTGAGAAATATGTTTCTATCTTATGTTCAGGGCTTAAATTAGAGGGTAACTTTGTGGGACGCGTACGGCACTGTGCGAAAGTCTTGAGCCGCAGCTCTTTTTTGACATATTGCCAGGAAAATGGGAGACAGATGCAGTGATTCAGTGAAAAATCTGCAAACATGAATGGAAATACCAACCCAGTCTCAGAAATTGTGAAAAAAGAACCTTTGTCCACATGAAAAATATGTAGTGTTTTCAAAATCCAGACATAAAGATGGTGAGATGTGTTTAGGTGCGCAGTTGTATTGTGTGGGGTTGAGATGCATCACATGACAGGAACCATGACGAATGTTAAAGTGTGTCGCCTGTAACAATGTATAGTTTAATAAATCCCAACCATGTGTTCTGGAACATCTTAGCATGTACTTTAAACTCCTAACCCTAACCATTTGCAGGTGGAAGTGAGGTAGAAAAGTAGATAATCTCAGAATTACAGGAAGATGAGGGCCCTAAACCATCGATTTATATATTAAATATATATATACACCAACTCCACCTTCTGAAATAACATTTTTGTACTACTCAAGAGTGGCAACTGACAACAAAATTACTTTGTAAGCATTAATGTCGTCTCGTTATGACAGGAGTCATCATCAGTAGCACAGAAGAAGTTGTACCATAGCTGAGGAAGGAAAATGTAGCTATTGTACAACTTGCTACATATTTTTCTGTGGATCAACATACGTATTTAAAGTCAAGATTTGGTATGACCCCTTTATTCTTCAGACTAAACTCAGACAAACTTTCCTGTAATTTCTCTAAGTAGTATTCAGTCCACTTCTTGTGTCATTTGGCATACCTCAGCCTTTTCTCCCCGTTTCCCTTCCTTAAGAATGGCTTCTTGACACCATCTCTGATGAATCTTCAGCCAACAACAGACAGCTCAACTGAAGGTCCGGATGCATCTCTCAGGTCCTGTGTCAGGTCTTTGTAGGTCTTTCCTATTTCATAAGGACACCACATTAGATACTGTTCATTTACAGATTTAAGTCTGCCACTTCTTCTCTAGTTTACTGACATTTCTAAAGAGCACGCTGTACATTATGCTGAGATACGCCAAGTTTTCAGCAAATTACTCTTTAAGAATCACCTTGTTAGTGCAAAAATACAATTTTTTTGTCTTTTAAACTGTGTATTTTTGGACATTTTTCATGGATGCAGCTAAAGAAATTAAAACAACTTATTTGTCTTTGTGAAGGCTGCTAGTAACAAAGTCCATAAAGAAATACATTTAAAATCGGTTCTTGGCAAAGTTGATTATTTTGTAAGGACACAACATCGGTTCATCCCTTGAGTTACGTGCCAATTTTCAAAAAATATTCTTTAGGTGACCTATATTTGACATTAGGTGAACAGGAAAGTGGGCAGGTATTCAGCAAAGGACATCAGGCCAAGACTTGAACCTGGACCAGTTGCACCCAGAACCTTTAGCCTCTTTACATGGGGTGCTTGCTTAATGAATGAGCAAATATTCCCAGTCCGGTGGCTTCTATCCTTGAAAGATTCATAGATGACTGGTTATGTACAACAACTGGATTGAAAATAAGTAAAAAGCAGTTTTTCTTGAAAGAAAGAAAAAAAATATTGCTCCATATTGAGTCTTTCATCTTAAATATTTCTTGGGAAGGCATAAATCCTATCAGTAGTGTCTTCACTAAAGAGCCCATAAGTCTCTCGGCTGGACTGAGACATGAAATTGAGGTGGTGAAATTGTCCGTCAATACAAGTAAGTAAAGACATGGGTAAAACAGGTGAAAATCATAATAAAAGGGCTAAAAAAAAAAAAAAAGGAAAAAAAATCAATCTGAAAAATATTCCGGGAAGATGGTTTGTTAGAATCAACAGCTGGATTTATTCTGAACAGAGTCTGTGTGCATTAAAGAGAATTTCTAACAAGCTGGTAGACTCAGAAGTACAAGTCAAGGATGAAAAGAAAATCATTTGAATGGAGAAGAAAACCTCTTGAGGTCAATAATACTCTGATGAATGTGGGCGTGCATGGTTCATTGTTAATGATGAAAAGAAAGATTTGTGGCCAGATTCACCATGTAATGCAAACCTAATGAAACAGAAATCGACCTTGATCAAAACAAGCGAAAGAGTACTGAAAACAGAAACAGCTGATAGCCCACAGCCCTCACTTCTCTGTAATGCATGGTGGTGCTTCTGTTTTACGACTTGTTCATGATTAAACCAGTGGCTCAAATGCGGGCTCAGATTCATGCAAATCAGTCATTAGACAACATTTCATCGTACATCAGCAGGACAATGATCCTAAACAAACAGACAGTGCAACCAGAGAGCATTTGAAGGTGAAGAGGAGGAATATGCTGAGTCAGGCGCTTGATATCAGTCTAACTGAGCTGCACTCCATTTGCTGAAGACCAGAGGAAACGCAGAGGGAGCCAACCACAAGTAAGAGCATAGGGCATCTGATGTGAAGGCCTGATAATGAATCACCGGAGAAGGAAAAAGAATAAGGTGATGTCCATGGATGTAAAACATCAGGCAGTCATTGGCTTCATTTCAAATTAAAGCTGAGACTTGGCACTTGGCCATATTTATCATTTTATTTTTTAAAAATGTGCTGAGGCACAGAGTCTGAAGACCATCAAATAGCCATATCATAACAGTCTGGGCTGTGGTGATATGTCAAAACAAATGGTGCACTTGTGTAACATCATTCACCAAGAGCTGAAGCGATCAAACTGCCTGGCATTGTACCAATCGAGCCTACTTGGAGTCTCAGATGTCACGAGATGTCACGAGAGTAAGGGAGTTAAATGGACTTGGTTTGTAGTTTATAAAGTGTAGTTTATATTTCGTGTTTGCATCATGTCACCAATTCTGATATTATATCTCAGGTTTTCTGTTCTTTTCTGTTCCAGAAACCTACAAAACTCTACTTTCGTTGATTATTAAGATAAAATTAAGCCAGACCCATCAACCCATCAGTAACAACCCATCAACTAGCTAATATAGAGAGGGTGCGGCATAGAAAAGTCTAAAATATTAATATGATATAGAGCTACATCTGAAGACAACCCTTCCAATAAAGCTTCATAAATAATCCTGTCAATCCATTGTTCATGTTTGGGAAAATGTTTATCCTCTAAAAATCACTTATATGTGAAGAAGGGTATATCACCCACTGCCAAAAATAATTATTATGTCCAGTGTTCTACTTTATAAAAAATACAGACATTATAGGTGTGACTGAAAATCAAGAACTATTTAGTTAGGCTAGTTAAAGCTTGCAGTTTATCTTTGAAAAAACAGCCTCTTCATTTTTATTTTTTTTTACAATTTTTCTCTGTGAATAAGCAGTTTCAAAGCTTTGCTGTGAAATCCAGCAGGAGTTGGCCAAGTCTATTTGTGCTGCTGTGGCTGCTGAACCACTGGATCACTTGAAGGTCAAGTGCCCGGCCCAGTGGCACTTCAGCAGCAGCTGCGAGGGCAAAGAGCTCGCTCACATTGTCCACAAATTTTAGAAGAAGTCCAAACATTTAAGCCACCGTGGCTTTTCATTTTCCCTACTCATGAGGCTACTGAAGCCTGACTAACATGAAAATATTACACGCATCAAGAACATAATACTACAACAGGGAAGCTGTGGCCTGGAGGCTATAAAAGTGGCTTGGTAGTTGGTTTATGGGTCCCTGTGCATCATTATCCAAGGCTGAAGTGCCCCTGAGAAAGGCCACATAACACCCCACCTGGTACCCAGATGCTGCAGTCATAGCTGCCCACTGCTCTGTGTGAGTGTGTGTGTTCACTGTCTCTTATATTTGTGTGCTTAATTGCTCATTGGCCCTTGAGTATGCTCACATTCTATAAGTGGGTTAAATGCAGAGGTCAGATTCCTGTGTGTGTAAAAGCATATTTGGTTAGTGTACGATTATTCTTCTACTTAATTACGTTGGGCTCCTAAGGATAGTAATCATCTGTTCTACATGCAAATTCCCAAGGTATTTTTTAAAAAAAAAGAATCAACTGTACAATCCTATGTAATTTTACATAGTTAACACATTACGCTTAATTACAATTAGTCATTGAGCACATGCTTTATCCAAGTGATCCAAATCCCAGAGGTGAGAACAATTTAAGTGTTAAGGTGTTAAGAGCGGAGTTGCTTCAGTAAAGATGAGTCTTCTTGGTGCCACAAGAACTGTAGAAGCATAAGCAGGAGGACTGAGTTTATAAGGCTTACCATGAGTTGAAGGTACACACACAAGCCTCATTATTTTATTTTTGTAAAGTAGAAAGTGAAACGACCAAATGACAGATGAAGTATGATCGGAAAAGAATAACTGGTCCTCAGTTGTGGCGCCCAGGTTTCTTACAGCTTTTGTCAAGGAAATAGATCAGGAGGTAATTCATATTTTTGATACTTTGAAGGAAAGACTTGATTGGCTGGAATGTCCGATAGAGATTTTGCTGAAGTTTGGGTTTCGACGTCTATTTGGATATGAAATAGAGACAAGCTTAAATTCATGCTAAAAACATGGTGTCATGTGATGACAAAAGGTACAGAAAGGTATTATCACAGAGTATCAGGGATAAGAGAAGCCATGTGAGCAGATTATCAGAAGGAGGGGAGGGGAGTTTATTGCAAAGGTCCCAGCATCAACCCTTGAGGCACCCCTGTGGACAGACGGTGGGATGCAGACATTTAACTCTGGGATGACACTGAAGGAATTCCCAGGAAGTAATGTATTCAGACCAAAAATGTATTTTGCCATTTCATAGCGTAAGGATAACAGGATGCAATAGTTTACTGTTTCAAAAGTTGGTGAGAGGCTTTAGCGAGATAAGGAGCTAGTAGTGGACTGCAGCTCTCGCTGCCTTTAGGGTCTCTGTCCTAGATACCAGTCATAGGTCCAGGTTTTGTGATGTAGCAACTCTGTGAGAAGAAGTTTAAGACCCGATGTCATACAGAATAATAATGTATTTTAAAACATGATCAATAAAGAATAACCAAATACATGATAAACTATAAAAGATAAAGGATTTACCGGTGTTTCTTACAGCACTGAAGCTTGAATGTTGCTTTCTCATTCTACTCAGTAACTAATGTGTGGTGTAAAAGTAAATCTCTTCTTCGCAAGGTCAACAAAGACGAGATCCAAGAACAAATGGCTGATTTAGGATCCACTGATCCTGCCTCCACTAATCCAGTTTGTCCTGTTCTTCAAACACAATTGAAAATTACATTTTCATGCCTGGTTTCTATAATCCCAGATGACTGTTTGGTCCAGTGGTCATTGAAAAGGTATCCCCAGCGCATAGAGCCTCTGGTGGCGCCATCCTGCTGTCAGCTGCTTGTATTCTCAACCTTCACCCTGTACAGCTTTCAGTCTTTGGCTCTCAAGTCCAGCACTCCTTTCTGCTTGACCCCTGCTGTCTCTTTGGCACTCATGCCGTCCTCCAATCTGCCCGTCCTTCACTTCCACAGGGTCATCTTTCGGACTGCCTGTCTGCTCTGCCTCTGGACTATCCTCCTGGTCAGTCCTGCTTGTTTGCCTTGCCCCTCAAGCCACACATTATAGGGGAATATTACCAATAACACACAGCATTTTTAGCTTTCACGCTCACATAATTTACTGCTGTCCATCAAAATTCTGCCACCAAACTCAGAAAATCCCTGCTTGCACACACATATCATTTGTTTCATCTCAAAACTGTGTTTTAATTCAAATGCACCGCAGCTCATAGAAGTGTCCTGTTCTTATGCTCGAGACCCTCCTTGCACCTAGTTTTCTTCTGTGCACTCGCAGCATTTCTGCTCTTGGATTTTAATTTTTGGCGGGATAAATTATCTTTAAAAGCCTTGTTAAAAATCATAGCTAAGAGACTGCCATATGATGTTACAGCATCCTTGTAGATATTCTCATTTTACTTTGCAGATTTCTCTCAGGATGGATGTTGGTCAGCGATTAACAGCATACCCTCCGTCATCAGTGATTAATTCACGATGTTTCGCAGCATACACAACTGTGAAACAAACGGTCATCAGCAGGCGTTAAGAGGGCACTGAGTCTGTCCTTTCGCTCCCTATTTGTAGCAGCAAATGTGTTGTTTTTTGCTCTCTTTCTCTCTCTCAACATAACTTGTTCCCCTCAGCTGAGGAATATGGCAAGAGTCAGTACATTATGCGCTGAAGAAGCATCAAATGATTCACTATTGTTATTTTTATTTATTTATTTTTTTTTAACATAACTGACAAGTATGTAGTCAGAAAAAAAGCAGTTCAATTTCTTGTTTTCATACATTTAGTCTTTGTGCTTGGGGTGCCTGGTGTTAATCTCAAAGTGAGATTAGGATTTTGACTAGTTTAACTGGTCAGCAAACACTCAGATAACCTGTTTTTTTTAGCTCGTTTGTCAGATTTCCGGCTAGTTTCTGCTTTCGTAGTGCAACCAATTAAATGTCCCCTGTTATACAGAACAAAGTATTTGGATTCATTTTGCCCAAATTTAGGAAATGCATCAAGACGTTTAGAAGCTCTTTGTCTCAATGGGTCAATGCAGAGTTTGCTCTGGTCATTCTCTTCATGGAGATCTATTCCACTTACGAAAGAAAAAAAATGCTTTTAAGTGGTGCTGTTGTTACTGTTTTTTAAATATCCACTAATGAATATGCAAATAGATTTTCCTCTTCAAAACTGGATTAAAATCTTCTACTGTGCATGTGTGTGTATGTGTATATTTTTTAAGTGAGAAAAAGGTCATCAGCGGCGCTTATGTTGGCCATCCTTCTCCCCACGGACACAGAGACACACATCCGCTGACTCACACACACAAACACACTTTGTCAGTGTGGCCTTTTCCCTCCACAACACTGGTTGCCGACAGCAACGTGCCCTGGGCTGATAAACTTTATCAACCGACACACCTGAGTTTGCACATAATCACACACATGCACATAGATCCACGGAGGCATGTTTCTTTCTTGCCTCTCTTGACAAGGCAGACACCTGCTACTGCTGTGTGCGCATGTGCATGTGTGCGTGCGTTAGTGTGGAAAACCGTATAAATGATGTTAGGGGGCCTGAGGTGACAACAATACACTGCTGGCTTGAGTACACGACACACATCACTGCACACTCATAAACACAAAATTGCAAACACTTAGGAAACACGCAAAGGCCTGAACACACACATACAGGGTTGACGCACACAGAGTGAGCTCGACTAACATTCATACGCCTCTTCACGGCTTGTCGTTATCACGGCGTTTTCAGAGTGCAAACATGGACGTGTGTGACCGTGTCACTGCGAGTGTGTCGCGCTCACTCAGTCTCTTCCTAAACTTGGTGACTTTGTGTACGTGTATGTGCTTGTATGTATACAGTGCTGGTCATAATATGGTCATCATATGGGTCTCGATTTGGAAGCTCTGTACTACTCTGACTCTCAGGTTTAACATGGTCCTTTAAAGTGGGATAATAATAAGGGACGAGTGGGTAACATCGAATTTAAAACAAAGATCTGTCACAAGTCTGATCTTCATAATACATGTTTGTGGACGTGTAATGAAATATTAATTAAGGAAATATTTGAGGACCTCAGAACAAGAGTTGATGCAAATCAGGTTGGAAAAGCTCACAAAATCAACAGTTTGTACTCCACCAATACAGTCAGACAGATTGTATTCAACTGGAGGAGATTCAAGATATCTCTCACCCTCCTCAGGACTGGTTGATCATCAAAAGTCAACTCAAGAGCAGCTTAGTCTACAGTCTCACAAGCCAGCTTCTGCTGGTCCACATTGAGAACAACACTAAAATAAATAGTGTACATTATGGCAGAGTGGCAAGGGAAAAGCAACAGCTCTCTGAAACAACATTGTCCAAGATCACATAAACAAGAAGACAATTTAGAAAATGTTTTGAGGACAGATGCCACCAGATTAGAGCTCTGCTTTGTTATATATACACATAAATATATACATTTTTTTTCATCTCACCTCAGATTTAGATGTTTTTTTCATTCCACTGGATGACTACAATCACAGGCCGCTGTACATCAAAGTAACTAAACATCTTTTTTTTGTAGAGTAGTGGTGTCAAATTTTTATGTAAATGTTTTAGTTTTATATAATAAGTAATGTTGAGGAAGGGTGAGTTTTACATTTTATTTTCCAGTGTTCAGAGATACAAAGTACAGACACAGTCAAATATGTTCACCACGATTGTCAATTTCAACATTGTCACTTATCAAATGACAGGTTTGATGTTGTCCAAACTTTGTCGAATTACCATTTTTTTCTGTAACTTTGTGTGGGCAAACATTATTTTAAGAAAATTTCTCTTACTATTATATTACTCTCACCAGCTCTCGTAGTAGTCAGAAATGCTGTGATGATGAACGCCAGTCACTCTGCTTTTGTCACTCTGTCATCCTCGCCGTCAGTCACTCTGTCAGTGTCAGTTGGCAAGCTGGCTGTGCATGAAGAGAAAACCGGCATCAATCAGGCTCTGTCAGCTGCAGGAGCCATTACTTTAGAGGGATTATGATATCAGAGATTGTTGGCCTGTGGGCTAACAGACTGAGCAACAAATCAATGTTGAACTTTTGAAAAGTGCCTCCATTAAGACCTCATGCAGCTCGTCTAACTCTGCAAATATTTGCAGTCATAAAGCTTGTTGTTTTTCACAATCTAAAGTACTTCCACGAAGCAAGAAATCAGGGACCCTGACGGTTATTTATCTACAAACATGCAGTAAAAAAAAAAAAACCCAGACGAACTTGTCGCCTTCTCAAAAGCATTACGGTACTAAGAGGTGCATTATGGATCCAAACATAAATGAATTGGAAAAGAAAGGGAGACGTTACCAACAGAATGCAATTTAATTTACTGTTGACGCTGTTTATTTCAAATTACGTTAGTGGCATTGCAGTAAGGTGTCATCATGATGCCAGTTTACGGCCTAGCAATCACAGAAATGCACACAGTCATACAAATATGCACAATAACGCACAAATGCACAGTGGTAACAACCCTCCTTCACGCATGCACACACCCTTCCTCCTCCCTGTTTTCTTCTTTTTTTTTTGTTGCAGTGCCATAGTGACCCTGACTGGTGGATAAGCAGAAGTGCACACCGTGTGTGTGAGTGCTGTAATTACAAAAGAAAATAAATCTTGTTAATGAAACAGACAGAAGGATGGGGACTCCAGAGAGGAGAGGAAGAAAGACTGATAAGAAGGGGGATTGTAATAGAGGAAGAGAAATGAGAAGAAAAGGATGAAAGAATATGAAGACAGAGCAAATAAGAGAAAGAGATAGAGGTCTGAGGGGAATAAAGTTGGAAAGTTGAAAAAAGTTGACTGTCACATCAGAATAAAGAGTGTGACGCAAAGGAAAAGTGAAGGAGGTTGAGGATGGCAGGTTGAGAGAAAACTTGAGAGAAAATAAGCTGAGCACAAACACTGTGGGAAGGAAGATACAGATGAAGACACAAAAAACAAACTCTGAATATGTCAAGTTTTCTTGAAAAAATATGCCTGACCGAGCCTGCGAGCTTTCAGGTGTGGGAGTATAACTGGTCATGCATATTAATATGAACAGAATGTGGTCGATGTCTTATTTGAAAGACACTGAGTAAGGCCACAAAATCTGAAAGAGAAAAAGTTTTAAGCAGGAGCAGACGCATGGTTGTGCAAATAGTTTGGGGTTTTTTTGGCCTGTAGGGACCACAGGAAGGAACTGAATACACTAGAAAATATAAAATAGGGGAAGATATTGACTGACAGAGACAGACTCGAAATAAAAGCAGCTTTGGAGTTTGACCGAGAGCGCTTCAGTTTTTCTGGTGCACACATCTTGCCCCTTTGTGAGTTTCAGCACAAACTCACTTAGGTCTTAACATTACCTATTATTATTATTATTACTATACCTTATAGACTTGGCCTAGGAGACTGAATAAGTTTAAACTGAGGGGTAAAGATGCAACTGGGGAGAATTATTCCATATTACCACTGTTTGGCTTTAGCACAATATGGGAAATATTGTCAACAAGTTTTCATAAGGTGTTTTTTCTCACCTGCAAGTCTGCACCAAACCTAGGTACATGTTTGTTTTGAACCATAAATATTTGATCCAGTTAGGTTTGGTTTCATGTTTTAAACAAGCACATCCAGCAACTTTGCTTGACATACCAACTCACATTTGAGATCAACAAAAGTGACATGAGAGTTCCTAACAATAACACGCTGACAGGTGGGCTGTTACCGTTTTTATGAATGGCTGTAAATCAGGTTATCCTTCTCATCTGGAAGTGGGAATGAGTGAAAAGCCTTGACTGAAATGACAATTTCACAATGAAAGTATTGATTATACATGTCCAAAAGTGGATAACAACCCACATGTAACGCCCTTGTTCAGGGTACAGTTCCCTTATGCAAAGCTTGCCCCGAGTAGTACATTCAGGATGATTTCAAACACCTGAACAAAAACCTGATGGGCTCACAGATTACAGATGTAACCGTTAGGTGGCACCAGATACACCAACAGCACCATAACACATACCCCAACTATAGATAATATATGAAATAGATTTTTCTCATTCAGTTTCCTCATTAAGTTTTTCTCCACGGCAGTAGTTTCAATCACCAACTCGATTGTGCTTTTGATGATTTAAAGGCTGTCAACCATAAGGTCGCGTGGATCCCAAGGCTGTTGTTTTCAGTCAGGCTGCATGGCATGATGGGAAATTCACGACCCACTATTATTCAAAATGTTAATTGCAACAATGTGGATTTTTGCAATAAACGGTATCACTAAACTATCCATGTCGACCTAACCTGGTCCGTAATTGTACATTTGTGGGTTACAGTGTTGTAGAAATGTAAGGAATTGGAGGTAAAAGGGAAGTAGAAAAAGCAGAAACTAGTGGTCTCTTATATGGAGGTCTGTACATAAGCACCTTCCATCATCCATCTTTCCCTCTTAACTGCGACCTCCTGCACAGTGGACGAATATAGTTTATGTTCTGCCACGATAAAGGGTAGCCTCAAACAAAATCTGCACAACTCTGCTTAAAAAAAGGGAGTGTTTTGCAGACAAGTAAATAAAACTGGTTTATTTACACCAAATTGTCCTGAAGTGGTAAAGGTCCCAAATGCAGGTTTGTGACCAGGAGGCAGGTAAGTGTCAAAACTGCCAACTTTATTTAAAAAAAAAAAAAAAAAAAAAAAAAAGGGGCTACGGTGGCAGAAAATCCAAAGACAGAACATAAACCAACAAACTTACTGAATACTGACACACAGAAGGGGAAAAGAAGATAAGAAAACCAATAAGCATTTATACGGAGGCAGCTAAATGGTGGTAATTTGCTAAACGAATCCAGGTTCTACAAGGTATCAGAGACCAAGCCTAACTGCGAACTGGAGAACGGACTGAGGAAATAAAACAGTGCAGGGCATTAAACTAACAGGAACTAAGCCAGGGCAATACAGAAACCCATGGAAATCAGAACAAAGAATAATAAAAACCCATAGACCACAACACAAATGCTACTCAGTTTTTCTCTTTCTGGTACCATGCCCTGCTGTAACTTCCCGTGTCCTGTCCAAAAGTCAAAACTGTCTGTTTTCATAGTTCGATCCAGATCAAGACAGACAGTTTTAGTTGAACTTTGGCTGTTTGGTCTGGAGGTACCTTTCACATCTGTAAGTCTGGATCAAAATAAAAAATCATAAAGTTTGGACCACATAAATGTGGCGCCACGTGGAATTTCTGCATGTTTAAAACAACCAAGGTTTACTGACATGTTCTTTATGTTTTTTCATGGTTTATTGGTTCATTGGTCCTGATCATTATTATCATTTATTGAAGATTTACTTGTTTTGTTAGGTTTAGTCTTGGTTTCTTTGTACTTTTGTAAAAACTGTTGAATGGTTAATTTAGTATTTTTAGTATTAATTCCTGTTTAATTTTGTAGAAGCCTCTGTATATCTCTTGTGTATTCTGTTCAGTTTTGCTTTCTGTTCTCGTTTGAAACAAAGTCTAAGCTAGCAGACTGCAGCACACCTGCGTTATCATGTTATCAGTTCAATTCCATTCAATTCAATTAAATTCAGTTCAATTCAATTCAATGATACTCCATCAGTCCCTGAGGGGAAATTACATTGCTGTAGTGTTAATTATTATCAAATATATGCTATCAGTATAGAAAGATAAAACAAACTAGAACACAGTTGGGTTGGGGTGTTTGTAGCTTGGCAACATTTTAGCATATGATATCACATACAGATGAACTAACTCTGTAGACAGGAGCTCACAGCCTATCATAATAGTCACAATAACCATCCATATAATCAGCTTCCTTGGTATATGTTCGTAACTCTCAATTTCTTTTGTTCAGTGCCAGATATTCATCTTAGATTACATCCTGTGTCCTGCTCTGTACCATCATGCTTTTTTTTTTAAACTATTTTATGGATTTAAGTAAAGACTCGCTGTCATTCCACTATCCTTTAATTCTTCCCCTGCCTGCCTTCTGCCCTTGGTCTACTTTTAGGTCCTTCACTGACAAATATTTGCCAGTTTAACAAAGTGCAGCACACAATATTAGGACACAGCGGTCACTAACATAATGAGTAGATTGATTGATACCATTAATGGTGAAATAATCAAAATTGTCTTTAATTTGTTGTTTCTTAGAGAGGACAACCACACTCCTGAAAGGAACAGAATGATATGTAACACTGTTTGTTCAATGTTTATCTTCAACTTGGATGATCCACATTAAAGTTGATCGTGCAGGTCAAGACGGCCATGGAAGCTGCCAAAGTCGTTGTCATTGTTAAACTATGTGTCATGAATTAGCTGCTAATTTCAGGACTGCTTCCACTAAAGCTTTTAAATATGTCATGTTTTGCTGGTTGACTGAGATCTGCTACTAATGAACGGTTTACTCTTGTTTGACCAGCTCCTCTAGCTGATGTGCTGTTGCCCAGCAAAGCAACATCACAGGCACGAGATACAGAATTAAGGTGGTAACTTTGTGATCATTTTGGAAATCTGAAGTGAAAGAAATCCAACTTCTTGAAAAGTCTGTCATCTAGTTCTGAATAGGTTTACTGACTGCATGCACACTCTTACAAAAGCACTTGGAAGAGTGTGTGTGTGCGCATGGATTGGTAAAATTGAACTGTCATGGCCAGAATGAGGACTTTGATCATTTCATGTTCACAGAAGAGGACAGTAGAAGACTTCAGGTGAGATGAGTGGAAAGAAAAGGAAAGGAAAGGAGATGGGAGAGAAGAGAAGAGAAACAGGGAAGTAAAAAAAAAATTTACAATGAGGGAAGAGAAAGTAAGCCTAAAAGGAGAAGAGAAGGGAATGGAGGAAAGACACGAGGGAAATAATGGAAGGAAGAGAACAGGAAAGTACTGTGATATGCACATTAAGAAAAGAAGAAATAGAAAAAGGGGATGGGGAAAGGGAGGGAAAAAGGAAAGTATGAAGGAGTTATGTAGTGTCAGCAAAAAACAAAAGAAAATAGAAAATAAATTGGAAAAAGATTGACAAAAAGAAGGCAGGAAATACAAAGTAAAAACAAAATAGGTAAGCATGATTTAAAGAATATTAAATGAAGAAAAGATCAGGGAGGAAATGGAGAGGAAAAGGGGATGAATGAAAAGGAATTCAGACAGTTTAGTACAAAGAAAGGAAAAGTTTACTAAGACATACGAGGGAGGCAAGCTCAAGGAAAAGAATGAATTAAACGATATGAAAAAGGTATAAAAATGATGAGGAGTATGAGACAGGAAAAGAAAATACAAAAGAAAAAAGGGGAAACTCAAGACGAGGGAGGGAAGAAATAAATGGGGACAAGCATGAGGAGAGTAGACAGAACTGATAGAGAGAAAAGATAAGGGATGAAAGTCTTTTTTCACTGAGTGATGAGGATGTACTCGCATCACACGGTACTTACCCAGGATTCATAGCGTGAGATGAGTTCCCAGCATCCCTTTCATCTCCACAACATGCAGTAGTGGTCTATCAGAACAGAGCCTGGGGACACACTCAGGCACGGACAGTTACATGTGGACCCACAAAAAGAAACAAACACTCACACAGAAACATGACTGAACAGACACACATAAGCACACGTTACTCTTCGTTTTTCTTCTACATGCACACAAACGAGAAAACTCACTGAGCCTAGCAGATTCCTCAGATTCTTATACAGGCACATTAACCTGGTGACTAAGCTAAATCCAACACACACACACAAACAAGCACCTCAAAGTGGTTGGCTGTCTCAACGTATCCGTGTTGATCACAGAAGCCACTCGTTGCTATGGCGTTTGATCTTGCAGTTGCCACGGTTGTCTGAGCAGTCTGTCAGAGCTGTGCAAGAGTGGGAGAGGAGCAAAAGTGGAAAAGTTTGCAGGATTGTACTTAAAGGGTATGTATGAAGAAGCTTGACTATGTCCATTATCCTGTAGGCTGACAATAAGGCAACATCTTGATGCTGTTCAGCTTAGCTTCGGGCAAAGAGCGGTGGCTTGAAAACTCACAAATGAATGTTGTGTCTATTTCGCCTGAATTTTAAAATCAAGAAGAAGGAGAAAATTGCTATTTTCTGAATTCACTTCCACTCGCTCTTTCGCTCAAATCCCCATCTTGCATGCTATGATTCCATCACACCTTTCTCAATGTCTTACTGTTTGGGTCCAAGTTTCATTAAAAGTCTAACCAGGGTCAAGTTCTGCAAATTATACATAACTGGAAGTCATACATACACACCATAAAAAGAAATGAAAGTATAGACAGTCATGATTATCTTTTATTTTCAAATGTGTGGTTAGCTTTAGGCATCACATTGGCGAAGTGTGTGTCACTTTTCTTGGGTGCTGACACTTTTTTTTTCCCAACACAGTTCCTCCAACACATAGTGCGGTGTTGAAATATTAAAATCAGTTTCATGAATATGTTTGAGAACAATCTGGCCAACAAGTTGTCACGTAAATTATGCTGCGGTTGCTGATTGCTATGTGAGCTTCACGCCACCCTTCTTCTACTGATTACTTCCTCCATACATGCAATCTTTTTTTTTCCCAAAAACTGCCGCATAACATTGAATTGAATGTAAGTAAATTAAGGAATACTTTATTAATCTCAATGGGGGCTTATTTTGCAGGATAAAGAATCAAATAAGTTATTATTCATTGAAAATAAAAAGTAATTGTGTAGAGTTATTGCTCTGGGCAGGAATGACCCAGCATAGCTGAGGAAGCCTCTGACTGAGCACGCTTCACTGTTTGATCACCATGATGTGTAAGGTGTGCAGCATTGTTCATAATGTTGAGCAGCTTTGACACACCTTCTACATCATGGACAATTACATTACACAAGGCCACAGGCTTGCAAGTTTCAATGAATCGTTCTGGAGTCATTTGATTCTGCAACATATATACAAACATCTTTTCAATGGTAAAGAGAAAGAAGAGGAGGAAGACTTGGGGGGGTGCTGCTGGTGGTAACAGATATATGTATGGAGGACCCATCCTTCACCCCCCTGCAGTTCAAACATGAATCATGACGTGGCCGCTACATTTAACCATCATAGTGTGAATTACAGTTTAACCACCTTGATGTTCTATGTCATGATCTTCTAAAATTATGATTTTCTGTCAGAAAAATAGAAAGATAGCAGAACTGTATCCCTTTTAATTTGATATAGTAAAACTACATATCTAAATATCAGCCAAACTTTAAGAGTCCGTGTTTTACTTAAAAAAAATGTGTACAGTTAACACAAATGTGTGAACATTGCCATAAGAGGACTATAATGTCTGCTTGCTTTGTGTTTTAATCTCTAGTTTATTCTCAGTCCTAAACAACATTCATCCATCATTCTTTACGGCTCTTTACACATATAACTTATATATCATTTGTCAAGGCATATCTATCACATTTGCAGAGAAAGCAGAAATCAATTTCTTGTTGAGTAAATTTTCTCTGTTTGAGAGGGTACAGATTTCCTCTGTGTTCATGTCCCAAGTGTGCATGAGTGTTTACAGATTGTAATGACACTGATGGCTGCACCAGCGAGAAAACATCAGATGTTTTGCCATCGCCTCCGTGCTATCTTTCACTTGGTGCACCCGTCCCTTCAGCCCTCCGTCGTGCCTCCCCTCCCCAATCCACCCATCTCTGCATTGTCATAGCGACAAGAACCACTGCATCCAAACTGATGTGCATGTGAGGATGAACAGATTGTGAGAGAAAGTCAGAGTGAGATGAAAAAAGAGAAAGGAGAAAAGGTGGGATGTAGAGAAACAAAAAGGGGAGGATTGAAAAAGACAAAAAGCTAAGGATGAGGCAGGAGAGAGAGCAGGAGTAGAGAAACAATCAAAGTTTTACTCACGTCGACAACAGTTGCCGGCCAGTGTTGTGTGAAAGCGCTGTAGTCACATCTGAGAGATGGCTGAGTGGAGCTGGGTCTCTACATCACTTTAAGCAGCATCACTGAAAAACAAAGAGAAAGCTCAAGAGAGCTGGAAAACAATTAAAGGGAATTTCTATCCATCCTTTTTTTTTCTGGTGCACATTTCAACATAATATCTACATTTTGTGCCAATAAACCTCAAAAAACCCTTTTTCTCTTGAAATAAATGCCAAGGATGAAATGTATAAAAATGTGACTGAAAGTGTTTTGTTGTCATACCTTTTTCACTTCTGACAGGGTCATCTTTGATGTTCTGTCTCACCCACTGACGCTATCAAGTTAAAAAATACTTCAAGCCATTTCTGCATTTCAGTCTAATGTAGAAAATTGACACGTTGATTGTAGTCTGGATGCATGTCCTTTGATGTCTTGTGGTTATTTCCACACATTAATATTCAAGTTGTTTGGGGTTTCTTTGTGGCTTAGCTTTCAGTGTACAGAAAGTGTATAAACGATTGACAGAGTGTCACGTGTGGGAAGAGGCGAGGAAGGAGCACCCAGGTGCAGACACAGACCGAGAGCCAGGAGGCAAAATGAAAAGAAGCTATTTATTTTAAAACCACGGCGCGGCAAAGCCAGGAATACATCAAACTAAAACATGGAAAACAAAATCAAACCGCTGAGTAAACTTCAACAAATTAGACTGACCAGAGTATAAACAAGCCACTAGGAACATCACTAGAGATGTAACAGTGGGGAACTGGCAGAGAGTGAATGAAACCAGTATAAACACACAGGAGGGTGATTGGTGAGTGAAGACAGCTGAGGGAAATAACACAGGTGAAGGGAGTGGAACTGATGACCGGACTGAAGAGAGACTGAGGAAACAGGTGAGGAACTGAACAAAACCTTAACAAGGAACAGAATAGAAATACCCAACACCAAAACGACACAGATCATGACACAGAGTGCCCCACGTTTACCATTTTTTTCTCTTTACACTCCCTTACACTTGGTTTAATGAAACCGCATGCTACGACTTTGTTTTCCACAAGACTGCATGCTAGAGTTTGGAAACAAAGCGAGGTTTGCTTTGCTAATAACAGCTAAAATCCCTGTGAAGCAACACAAAAATGAGCACGGTGTGCAGCCAGAGTACAGCAGCCAGAGTGGTGACACCTCCCACAAACCTCTCCTTGCAGGCCTTCACAGCTGCAACCAGTTAAGACAACTGAAGCCCACACAGTACCAAAAGACTATTGCACTGGGTAAAAGATGATCCAGTGTATCCTCTGCTAAAGGAGATAATTACGGAAGCCATGGAACTCCTTTCCTTGGTGTTTAGATGGCTGCCACTTAGATACTTGTGGCTCATTTAGGAAGGTTCCTAAGCAAAATACACAATTCAACCAGACCCCTGGGTTGAAAGCATATCAAGAAGCTAAACTTACCAGAATACACAAGCTCTAAAAAATAAAACAGGAAGTAAGTTAACTAAGATGCAGAGTATAAACAGGTGAACAAAGGTTACCCAGACTACACAACACAGAAATCCACAAGCAAACACTTAGACAAAGTAAACCCAACTGAATCATGCCACAAACAGCATAAAGACTACAAGGGTAATCAGACCGTGTCTTCTTTTTAATGTGTGGTTCCAGTATTTTCAGTTGGATATCAAATTGACATATTGAAATACACCGGGAAATAACTGGAATAGCTCCATTATCAACCAGTGACACTCCTTGTGCTTGTCATCAGATTACGGTAAATAGGCTATACCTTACACTGTGAAGAACTGAGAGGACCACCATCATCCTCTCTCTTTCACAGTCCCATTTTGCCTCGCGCTGCGAGTATCAGCGACGGTTAGATTAGTAAAATGTCACACTCAGTGTGCAAGCTTTATACATTTTTTGTTGGATGACGGATTACTAAAAAACATACCAAAAAATGCAGAGTCCTTAAAATGGATTAGATTATCAAAAAGTGGGAATTGAATGAACTTTTGAACAAAATAGGAGAAGAACAAGAGATTGCCATTGTACTGAGGCTTTGAGGTCCCCTGCTGATGTGTCTGGTGGTGACTTTGCTATGTCTGTCTGTTTGCATGGCTGCAGCGGTGGGCAGCTCGTGCTCTCGGACCTCCGCTGGGATAGATAGCTGACAAGCCTCATCTTTCCATTGGTATGCTCCCTTTTTCTGTTTCCCTCTTTCTCCCTCTTCCTCAGCTTGTTGTTTCAGCTATGTGACAGATAATTGACATGTTATCAACCAGTGACCTTGTGTCGCAGGCAAATCCCCACCAATTAAAAACTGGGCCGTTTCCTTGTCAGCGCTCTGTAATGGAAATTCATACGCTCTACAATCTAAATGAGCATGCCACAAACACACACTCACACACACTCACACACACACATATACACAAAAGACAAGTGTGAGAGAATGGATGTTAACCATACATTAAGCCAAGCATGTCAAATACCAGCAAGAGCAGAAAAGCCCTTAAGAGCCAATGAGATGTTCTAGATGGAAGAGGTCAGTGTCTGTGCGCCTGTGATTAACCTTGGGGGACAGTAGAAGGGTATCCAGCTAACTCCTCAACTCGCTCAATCACAAAGAGACAGAGCGAGGGTGGCTGTGGACCAACGGAGAGATGGAGAAAGATGGAGCGAGGCAGGCGGAGAATGACAGAGGCGGAGGATGACACAGAGCAACAGATTGAAAGAGGTTAAGGACTCAGATAGACGGTGAGAAATCAGGGCAAGGATGGAGAGACAGAAAGATTTCAGGAGACGAGGGGGACTCTGGGTGAGGTAAGAGTGTACGTGTATGTGTGTGTTGCTCAGTCACTGGGAAGCTAATCAGGAGCTAAAGAGAGAAAAATGGAGCATAGGAAGGAGATTAAAGATAGGAAGAAAAGACGGAGGACGAGAAAGGAAAAGGAGCAAAGAAAGAAAAGAATCAGATGAAACCTCATGTGAAGATCCTTTAAAAGTTCTCCATCAGTCTATATATCCATCTATTTTCTATCCCATATCCAGGTCAAGTACCATTGTACCGTCCCATATATCCTTCTCCATTGCAAGGTTTTTGGCTCCTCCTGGGAGATTATCAGTCATTCAAAGGACTGATGGAATATAGATTCTCCCCACTCTGTTGTGGGTCTAGCCCGAGGTCTGCCCTCAAGGTCTTTCCTAGTATTATGTGTCTGGAAAGCCTGAAAAAGAAGGCTCTTAGGCTGCATCCTGATAAGATGTCTGAACCTCCACAGCTGGCAATCTAATTTTTCAGTCGCTACTCAAAGACCACAGTGGAGAGCTGGAACTTAGATCGAATGGTAAATTGAAAGCTTTACCTTGCATCTCAGCTCCCTCTTGACTGGCGCGGTCAGGTAAAGCGTCCGCATAATTGCTGACATAGAGCCAATATGGTCATTCATCTCACGCTCTATTTTACACATGAACAAGACCTCAAGATACTTACACTTGTTTACAAGGGGCAGCAGCTCACTTTCAAACAGGGTGGACTAATCCACCATCTCAGACAGATGATGAGAGGCTCTCGGGCTAAGAATCACGAACTCAGACTTAGGTTCTGACTCTCATCCCAGCATTCTTGACTGCAAATCCCCCATATACGTTCTGAAAGTCAAGGTTTCAAAAGGGCACGTGTGAAACAAAGCCGAGGACATTCTCCTCTTCCTGATGTGATAAAATCATCATCTCTGATAAACCCGGATTTATCATCAGGGACAACCCTCATCAAGATCCAGTCTGGCTGAAACTGTGTCTCGTCTTTTCTCATTTCTTTCACGGATTGCAAACAAACCGTTCCTCTGCAGCTTCATGATGAAGAAAAACATGTAACATGTTTTGGCCTAAGCAACGGTAATGATTTTCAGTCTTGTGCGGACCATTGATTCCTGTGTATTTATGCAGTGCTGCTGGGCCACAAAAGATGCATGAAGAAATAAAAGATTTTTATAGGGAAACGTGGTTGGAAAACTGTCTTTGTGTCTGATCTATGAGCTCTCAAATAATATATTCCATATTCGGCCAACCTGTTGCCATTGTACTGAATCTTCCACTGAAGACAAATTAGCATTTAAATGAGGCAAGTTATTTTCTTTTTACGCCCGCTCTAAATTACTAACGCAACAGCTTTGATTGAGATGAGAGGAGGCAGACTGGTAGCTTTTTTAGTGTTATTGACCCAGAAAAGGTTGAGTGAACACGCTTGCTCTTTTTCGGCAACACCCCTGCATCAAACTCATCGAGTCACACTCATTCGAAGATCAGAGATGCAGCTCAGTAGCTTACAACCAGAACGACCAATGTTTGGAACCGAACGGCTTGACTGATGCAAGCTGTCTTGCCTAAAGGACAACGCCAGTGATTTTGAACCTTATCTCTACAGTGTGAGTGTCAAAGAGAGATACATTAATGCACCTTACACTTGGCAGAACATGCTGTATCTTGTCGGAAGGCTCTGTTCATCTCCCCAAATCCTACACAGGATGATGCAGGAGGAGCAGCATAAAAGCATCACTCTTCCCAAGGTTTAGCTTTTGATTGTGCGGATACCTGTGGAGCAAACAGTCTCGATTTAACACTCAGAATAACGCTGGGTTTTAACACATTGATGGAAGGTATTAGAGGATTCTTTTGAACAATTTGCCAAGGTTTTAGCATCAAAAGAAGTTTTATTAGCTGATGCCATTTGGGAGATAGCAGACCTATTCTTTCACTTTACTCCACAGCACTCCAGCAGGCACTTAGGTTATCTTGCCTGATAGAAGCATTACCTGACAGATATTTACATATGTGATAGACAGTGACTTCCAAGAGTCCCCTGGCTCCTTGAAAGTGACTTATTTGTGAAGCTAGTTGAAATATTACCCAACAAAATGAGAAAAATCATTGAAAAGCCAGTATTTCATCAGTTGCTGCAGATTCTTTTCATGTAAACAGATGCGACACAAACAGACTATGTTGAGTTCTCTTTGTTTTGGCCATAGGCATCCTTCTGTAGTTGTCAGCTGCAAATTAGAGATATGTAAGGAAATGAAAACATCTTTAATACCTTGGAATTGCCTGGTGGATGAGGCTGTGGTATGTATGATGGAGTTCAAACAAATGTTTAAAATTGAATCACTTTAATTCACTTCATTAAATTGTGAGTTGATAATGTGAAGAAATGCGTGGAAATTTCTCAAAGCATTCCTCCTGTATTCCAGAAACAATAGGGACATCCGAGCCCACAAAAAGGAGAGACAGGGCATCGGGGAAGGGGAAAGATAGGAGATAGGATTTGACCAAATCGATACAGTAACCTGTGAAAGAGTAGTCTTTCTTTCTTCAAAAGTCCCCTGAAGCTTGCCCATCCATAGAGTCACTGCTCCCCTGCTGGTGTAACCAAACTTTGCTCCACCTCCCACCGAAGGTTTAATCAAAGTGCCGCAGTAGAGAGCAGCAAACAGAATGCCATCGTAATGGAGTGCCCACACATGCACCAGCTCACAACCTCACACCTGCCTAAAACAGTGGTCATTCTGCTTCTGCTTCGTCTCTGCTTCTGTCATTTTTTTTCAAGATGTTACACATTGGAACTTCGAGTCTGCTTGTTCACTTGAGAACAACATTAAGTTCTCACATCTTTAAAGAAATAAATGAATATTATGCACGACCTGACTGCAAAGACTTCAGGAAAACTACAAAGAGCTGATATTTCCCTGGAGTTCTGTCTTGTGTAGAAAGTGAGTTTATTCAAATAAAGGGAGCAACTCATGACTAGAGAGCAAAAGGGGCGTCGTTAATACCCCAAGGCTGACAACTGAAAATGTGCGGACAGGGACACATTCTTTTTATTCAGGAGGTCATTTAATAAAAGGGAGCTGAGTAACCTTCTCTCTGCCCCTGACTGGAAGGCTGTCGTTTTCTCTCTCATAATTTCTCTGCTCTGCACCCCGACTGTGAAACTCCATAAAGAGTGATGGATGTTGATGGAGACACATGGAGAGGTGATTATGGATCATGGAAGAGTATGGGGAAAGGACACGGACAGACCGACAGAAACCGAGTCCTTTGTGGGCTCGGAATAGTTAATGACTGCACTGAATCTGTTTGGTTTTTTTGTACGTGGAGCAGTTGCACCACAGTGTGGTGAAATGTTTAACTGCGACCACTGAGGTTGCACGAAGCACGTTTTACACTAGAATGTTGAAACAGGAAAAATAAATTACAATCTTGACATGAAAGATTATGACTATAATTAGCGGTCTCCAAGATAATCAGCAGGACATCTCAGCAGAGTAGAAAGTTACTGAGGCTACACATTTGGGTTCTGTCTAATGTCTCTGATTATAATTGTGCTCTGTAATCAAACATTTGTTTTTCGACCAAAATTTGAGTGACATGACAAAAAAATCTAAAGCACAATGTGATGCTCAGCTCCAATTAAGATTCGCTAAGATGCAATACTAAAAAACTAAAACAAAAGCACTGCTAACAACTGATTGATTTACCATTTCTTTAACTTTAACTGGAACAAGGCGCTGTTTCTGCTGGTGGAAAATTCCCAGGCCAGTGTGTTTAGAGGTTTGGAGGCCGTGAGAGTAAAAACTCTGTCACCTTTAGTCTCAAAGTGAGACAAAGATTTAAAAGAATCTGCCCAAGGGTTATTTCTGGTCTCTGGCTTACAGGCGACAAGAAATTCAGCATTTTAGCTAATATATGTAACTCCGGTTTCCTCAGGGGAGAGAACAAGTACATCTCTGGTATGTGGGAGGCTGAAGCCTTTTATTCACTTCTGACAAGTAAATGGGCGTGGAATGAATCAGGGGGAAGTTCTGCTCTTCTCTTGGTTATAATTTTTTTTTTCTTTGCACTTTCATCTCATTTAATGTTCCTAAAGATATTTTGCCATCCAAAGCCTTGAAAATACACCCAAGGTATTCAATACGCATTTTCAGTCAACAATGTAGAGACACCAGTCATGCATTTAAAATCAGGCTAACAGTTGGAAGCAAAACCATCCAACCCCACATTTCATTGTTTATAAGTATGAGTCTTTTTTGTCTTTACTTCATATGAGTATAAAGTGGTACATATAAAGTCTGTGGTGTTTCCAGATGGTTTTGTACAAATTGGAAATGATTTTCCTTGAGCTTTTGGGTCGGTAGTTGTCATGATCCCTGGACACTTTAAGTTTTGAAATGTATTGTCTTGTCATGTCCGGTTTTATTTTGAAATATTAACTTCTCCTCTGGTTTCAGATAACTTGCCCTTCCTCCCGTGTCCAGTGTCTGATTGTCTTCCCTGATTCCCTCCGTGTTTCCACCTGTTCCCCTTGGCTCCTCATGTGTTAAATAGTCTTCGTCTTCGTCTCCCTGTGTTTGTCGCAACCTTCAGTTCTTCACTCTAGCCCTCCGAACCTTGTTTAGTCATCCATAGTGTTTATTTCCTGTGTCCACTGAAGTGAGCGTTCCTCCTTCAGAGTTTTGTTTTGTTAAAATTTTTGACTCCGTAGCCATCGTTTATTATTCTCAGTGTTAATAACCTGTTATTGGTCTCCTCCGTTTCAGGAGTTGTAACGTTTCATAGCCCTTGTTTTTTTCTGTTTCCTGATAAGTAGTTTTCTAAATAAACTGCCTTACCTGAACGATCCTGCACCTGTGTCCTCTATCTCCTGCTGGACTCTGACAGTAGTGCTTTACATTTGTAACTTCAGACATGTTACACGTCCACACAAAGTGTGCGCCTCACTGTGTCAACTGAAACCTCAGTGCCTGCAACGGCAGTTTGGAGTCACTCAGAGGTTTTATCCATTTATTTTCTTGGGAATCTGGAATCAGTTGTTGATAACTTTCTCTTTCTACCACAGTCAGTTGTGTAGCAGCCGTACCTTTAACCTCAATGGTTCCAACTGTATCTATGAAAAGATTCAATGCATTGCATTTTTTTTTGTCCTCTTTCTTGCTTGCACAAGTTCATGACCTCTTCTCTTGACTTTCTGGGACATATTTTTGGTCTTAGTCATTCCGCTGTGACTACAATGAAGAGCACAAATCAGATATAGAAATCATCGGAAGACAGCCTTAAAATTGCTGAATTAAGTTTATCTGCCAGTTGGTGTAGTGTTTCAGAACAGCTGACATGTATATATTTTTCTTTTGATGTTTGCTAGGGAGTTGAATGAAAGTGCAAGTTCAGAAATCTCTAAAAGTATTCAGGTGTCAAGTTTGAAGAAAACACCTGTCATACTGATTGCATTAAGCCATCTATAAATCCCTTTGAGATGGGGTGATAACAAACAGCTGTCAGGTATTGAGGCTTATTTATCTATTCCTGTACTTTACAATAAATCTAGTATGCAACTGGGAGAAAATAATCTTGATGCAAACTGTAAACTATAGAAACTTAATCAGCTGATTGTGGTGGATCAACAGAAAACTGTCCCCATTTGACTGATATATTGCAATTAGGTATTTAATTCGAAAGAGACAGCAGTACTTACTGTTGAGTTTGTTTTAACTATTAAATATACAGCATAGTTCCTACAAAGGACTGCGAGATAAATCTGGGGGGTTATGTTTGTCAACTTGTCCAAAACATAGCAGGGTAACAATAAAGTTGCAGAAACTGTGAGATGGTTTTCTTTGCCTGTTGTTTTGTGTAGGGCAGCGTTCAGGTGACATCACGCTGATCTGTAGCCATGTATTCAAAAAATATTTAAGACTTCCCCTTTCATTTTTAATGCCAAAGCCAACTGTGTCTGGCAGCTACATACAAAAATGTACAATATTAGGTTGGATGGGGTCTAATCTCTCAGACGTGACAGTCTACTACCTTCTTACTCTGTTTTTTAACATTTTACAGGTGAAATATCAGAGTGATAAATAAAGCTGGCCCTGTCCTGTTGACTGCTCTGAAGCCCCTGGAGCTGACTGTCCAAACAAGCATGCTGCACAAGCTCATGAACATAATGGAAAAACCTGCACAGCCTCTACATAACGTAGTGATAAGACAACAAAAAGTATTCAGTCAGAGGTTTCTTCAAATCTGCAGCAACACAAAATGGTACAGGAGGTGATTCCTGCCACCAGCAATGTCTGTACGGATCAATTCAAGAGGAGGAAAAATAAAAGTTTTGCCACAATGTAATTTCCTTTTGGTATTGATAAAGTATTTCTTAATTTCATGGCAGTTTAAACACATTGATTTGTATTTAATGAGCTTATGACAATATTTAAGCGCTTCAAAACTGCACCAAATGCATCTAATTCATTACTTTGTGCCTCTGAAAACAAATGCATTAATCTTTCTATTCCAAGATGATGAGCCTTGATTCATTCATAATTATGTTTCTTAAAACCTTTTTTTGGGTTGCACTTGCAAAGACTGAGCAAATATTATAATTAATACAAAAAAGCGGGACTGAACATTACCATGATACTATGTGTTAAAAAGCTTATCATGAAGTTTCTGATAAGAAGATTTCTACCATTTTTGAAAGTGCCTCTTTAGCTGCACAGCCTTTTTTTTTGATGCGGCCCAACAGGGTCACCTCATCCACAAATGTGACCCATCTGACAGACAGGAAGTGAGACAAGCAGTCATTGGTGTACCGGGAGTTGAAACACATTAAAAAGAGGTGGGAAGAAGCTGGAAACCCGGAATTTAATTGCATCTGATGGCAGATTTATGAGGTAATGTTCAGCTGGGAAATTTGCCCACAGAGCACTTCCTGGATGATAGTGTTAAAATCTACTGTTAACCCCACATTCAATATCCTGATGGCAGAGTAACTGAGGTTATAGGAGGATCAAGGAGTATGGCTGCTACAGTGCATGTGATGAAGGAAAATATCAAAAGGTTCAAGGACTACATCAAGACGAAGGCCATTGTCAGTGTTCTGAACTCAGAGGATGATGAGCGACACCCTCTTCAGCACATTGATAAGGTAAAGTAGAATCTGACGTCCCAACACATAGTGTTGGTTAAATGCCACACTGGCTGTTGCAGAGTTAGCAAAGACAAACAAAAAGCTGTTAAAAAGAATGATTTACTATACAGCAAAGACACACAAATAAAGAAGATACTTTTTATACCTGTATTGTTTGTCCTGCCCTGAGGTTTTGTGAGATAAATTGGTATTTCCTGTTGAAGCATTTTATCCCCAGGCAACAGGTAATTATTCTCGCTCTGACTGCTTAATACACAATTTCTGCACATATCTTGCATGAGGAAAATGTAATTAAAACAAATTGTGAATAAATAGCCCAGGCTTGTAATGAAGAGAATATCAGGAAATCATTTTCTGCACTATTCTGAAGAGAATTATCTATTTTTGCATCATTACCATAACTCTCTTCATAAGCACAACTCAGTATACATCTGTTTGACTGGGCCTTCTGGGTCAAGGCTTTTTAAAAAAAATGTGTGGAGGAGGAAAATGTCTGGTTTCGTAGCAGGAAGCCCAGTCGTGACTGTACTTAGTTTAGAAAAACACTAATTTCTACAATACTGTGAGTGAGTAATTGTACAGAAATAGCCATTCCTGTTCCGATTTCTATTACTAAAGACGGAAGAGTGGGCACTAAGATCATAATTGAGTATATATTTAGCAGCTTTTCCCACACTATGTATTTTGGAATCATATTCCATTTCAGAGGTAAAAACACACCAGTTTAAAGACGGAGTGACAAACTGTAACACGTCAACTTCTATTTCCAACAAGAAAAAGAGAGGCTGACTATTTTTACAGCCACACCCTCTGACAGGTAGTTCCGTGCCCATCGATGGAAGTAGAGGGATGACAGTTTGGGGCTTGTTTTGCCACCACAGGACCTGGGGACCCTGCAGTCATTGAGTCGACAATGAACTCCTCTGTATACCAAAGTATTCAGTCATCTGTCTGACAGCAAAAGCCTGGCTGAAACTGGGTCATGCCACAGGACAATGATCCCAAACACAGCTGCAAATCTGCAACTGAATGTCTGAAAAAGAAAAGAATCAAGATGTTGCAATGGTCTGGTCAAAATCCAAAGCTGAATGCTGTAGTGTGACCTCAAGGGAGCTGTGCTTAAACAAATGCTGCAAACCTCAGTGAACTGAAGCAATGTTACAAGGAAAAATAGGCCAAAATTCCTCCACAACCATAACAATTTTCTAGTTTGCATCAGTTAGCACCAACAGCTTGAAAACTCAGGTGTTATTCCAGTTAGTACTCTGCATTATGAACATGACACTCCCAGCTAAAACAGAGGTCACAGCAAGGCTTCTTAAGAGGATTTATGGGGAAATTCATAATTTGGTATGAACTGAAACTGTTACTTAAGAGAATCTATCTGACCTTGTAGAATATGCGATACTGTATGACCTTATTGATTTAGATTATATTAGCCATACTGATATTGGACAGCAGCAGCTATTCACGAGACAATCTGATGTTTTGTCTATTATTCACACAAGGATAGTCATGGACTTATCCCCCTACTACTTATAAACTGAAATTCCCCACCAACTAGTTTTGAACTGAGGAAGCCTTTCAGATGAGAGGTAAATCATCTTCAAGAGCCAAGAAGAAGTCCAGTTGCCTTTATTCAAGTTCTTAGACATACCCAAAGCAATAATCCTGCAATACATTTTTATTACACAAGCAAATGTTTATAGTTGGCTGCTGGATATCAATATAAAGGTTCCCGAGTTATTTGGGCTACTTGCATTAAGATAATAATTGTTTTGCATTAAAAAGGCTAAATAACTTAAACGGATAACCTCATTAAATTGAGCAAGATCCATTCACATTTTCAGAAAACTGTAATAAAATCCCTATGAAACTTTACACACCAACTCTCACAGCAGCAAACCTTTACTGAACTGCATTGGAGTTATCTAGGCACAATCAGTAAACTGGTATGTTATCTCTTCTATCAAAACAAACAACTGCCGCCATGAAATTAATCTTGATGCAGATTAATCTTTATTAACTCTATGTCATTTTCCACCGCCAGCCGTGATCGTATCCTGGTTAGTAGTGGCTGCAGCAATTCGGTTCGAATCCGGGTCACGACAGTCCGTAATCGAGCACAATACATGTTCTTGCCACACCAATACATCAACCGAGTTTATTTGACGGGACGAATACTTGCACGGTTACTCATTTACCATTTAACATCAGTAAAACATTATGGAAAGACAGTAGTTGGTCTCGCGTAAATTAAAACATGTAATCTTTGTCACCCTTTATGCAAATAACAGTGAATCACAGACTTGGCAAAAATATCGTTGATGTTCTGATAGATCTCATGCATCGTCCACCACAGTTGGCCAGCCGTGATCGTATAGTGGTTAGTACTCTGCGTTGTGGCCGCAGCAACCCCGGTTCGAATCCGGGTCATGGCAGCTAGTTTTATCTGGACAGATCCTGCCATAAATGTCAAGAAACTATCATTGTATGACTTAAACAACACGTATTAGACTAAATTCGCCAAACGAATGCAAATACATTGTACTTTAGACGCACAAATTGCTCGCAAGATGACTTTCTTTCGTTTAAATCCCTGTTTTCCTCGTGTACTATTCTACATCTGAACGTAAAGTCTCGCGTTACTTCGCATGCAATTCTCGTTTTAAGCAAACCAACCAGGAAACGAATGGCGGAAATATAGATCCACCTCACGCTTTCAGTTAGCATTTTTTTTAAACATTTTTGCTTTGAACTAAGGAAACTGCCGAGCAGGTAGCAGATGCCTTCAGCTGACCCATTTTGGAAGACTTTAAAGAAACGATGTCGTCGCTGTTAGGTGCCCGGCAGGACCTATAAAGTGAATGGACGGATGGCCACCCACTGATCCAGCTGATAGTGTCCTGTCACCGACAGCCAGCCAGATTTAACACTGGTAATGCTTAACGTCTGATTTTTGCTATCATTTTATACCTCAACATGTGAAGCATGAAAGTGTAACGTTTTGAAATTTGACAAACAGTGAGATTGTATGTGGAATAGCAGACAACGTGAAACATCATTGTATATGTATTTGCTTTAGAAGGTGGTTTACAAACATATGAGATTCAACCATATGGATAATTTCAGGATATAGGCCTTCCTACCGCTGCCTGTTCATCATTATCGGTCAAGTTGTGGTTAATCACTATCAGAAGTCTCGGATAAGCGGAAGATGAATAGATGAGTACAGTCATAAAGGACTAGAAGCTATTTAACATAACCCGAGGCAATTCAGTTCTCTGGTTAAGTGATGTATAATAGCTCTTATAGTAATTAGACAAAGTGTTTACAGTAATTTTATTACAGTGAAAATGCTGAGGCTCGTGTGAGTATATTCTTTAATGTCAGGATTATACTTTCAATTTAACATGATGTGGCTGTCACCTTGTTCTTTGACAAAACTGGAAGAGCAAGTTGTTGCAAAGTATTTTGGTTGCTCATTATGATTTGTGTTCCTAAATGTATACATGCAATGATGAAATCCTCCATCTGTGACGGCTCATATGCAGACGTATGGCCCCACTGCACAGCTAGCTGAGAGACGGCATCACAACGCAGACATCATGTTTCTGAAAACATCCTTCACCACCCTGATCGTGGGGGTGTTCGTGGTGTACGTGCTCCACACCTGCTGGGTGATGTATGGCATAGTGTACACCAAACCCTGTGATAACCCCAAAGGAGACAACTGCATCACACCTTTCCTGGCAGGAAACCCCAAACTACAGGTCAGTAATGTAGATGGACAGATGGTTTCGCTATCGACTCTTTTTTTTTTTTTTCTGTTCAGCCATTTTGTGGGTTTGGTTTGCCACTTTGAATAATTGATTCAGTTAGTCCTTTGACTCTCTTTGTATTAGTTGAGTATCTACGCTGCACTGCGGCCTAATGCAGATGGAGGCCATACTCTGATCCACAAAGAGGAGAACTTTGATGTCGACACCAAGTTTGAGAGGTTTGTAAGACTCACAAGTTTTAGAGATAATGGGAAATTTGACTTTAATCTTTGTGAAAGTCAAAGCTGAGAAATCCGTGATGAACACTGAACACAGCAGTTTGCGCAGCTTTTAAAACAGAATGTTAACATATAAAAGTAATGTGGCCTTAATTTATCATTTATCATAATTTATTCTATATAATAGAAAAGTAGAGCACATCAAACATTATAGTGAGCTGATGGTCACTGGGAACAAATCATTTGTTTGCTGACTGACTCTGTTTTCTTTCTCCTCTGTCTTTCTCTCCAGGATAGTTAATGTCTCCCTCCCCAAGAAAACCCGTAATAATGGGACTTTGTATGCACTAATATTCGTCCATCAAGCTGATCTCAATCCATGGCAGGATCCGCGACAGGTCCACTTGGTGGCTCAACTTACCACCTACATGGTGCCCAAACCTCCTGAAATCTCTCTGATATCTGGAGAGGATCAAACACAGGTACTGAATTTTGGTGTCTGGTGACCTTAGAGTCATTATTTGTTTGTTCTAGTTGTTCTTTTTTTCATTACATGGATAGGATGTTGTGACATGATCTGAACAGACATGACACAGAATTGGGGCTGGGTGGTGTACTGACTTTTTAATCTAAATCAGTTTTTTTTTTTCTTTTTCAAAGGAGGTAAGCCTGTGCCGTTTGTAGAAGTGTAATCTTACACCATCTGTGTCCACTGTAAAGCCGTGCTTTTGCATATTTCTCCTGATCCTTTGTCACAAAGCAACCCCACCCCCACTTTTATCTTTGCCAGTCAGCCACGAGCTGAGTTGCACTCGCTTACACCTTCTCCTCATTCTTGCCAACTTTGGCACTTTAAAAAAACAAAAAAAAAACAATCTGTGTCAGCCTTGCATGCAATGACGAGTTTGACAAACCATGACTAAATTCCATGGAAGAATGTCTCGTCGGAGCAGAAATGACACACATGCTTTTACTTCCTCACATTTCTGCCAAGCAAAGTTGCTGCCGTCAGTTGCGCTTGTGTGCTAACATACTCATTTACATGTGGATACCACATGGTAACAAAACACAGTGTTGTTGAAAGGTGGTTTTATCAGAAGGAGCTAAGACTTATAGTGCACTGTCAACTAATATTAACAGCTCAGAGAGCATCCTCTGATTGAAACTGTTAGCCCTATTTTTTTTTCATTTGAAGCTCAAGAAAAGCTGGAGAAATCGTTTATTAAAAAAGTATTTATTAGTGGTCACAAGTAGAGTATATTGCAGCGCTGGACTCGGAGTACCAGAGCTGCCGCAGGAAATCCGTCAGGCCGAGCCCCGTTATCCGGAAACATGTCATATTTATATTCAGCTTTATCTCACAGAAGTTGTTTTCACACTTGTCAGAGTATAATTGGCCAGTTTTGAGTGGCATGCTCAGGCCAGCTGCTGTCCTTGTTGTGTTCTTTGGATGTGATAAACAATGTGTGTGTATGTGTGAGTGCTGTTTTAGGCGTGGATCTAATGTACCAGACCTATCTGCCCTAATAGAGATGTTTTGTCTGACCCAGTTGTTTATGTCCTTCTAAGGTCTTGGACCATTTAAGGTCATCTGTTGTGCAGTATGAGCAGAGTGGAAAAGTACCAGCTAGGAACATAGGTTATTTAGTAAAATACAGAATATGAATTTATAATGTCTAAGATCAAAGCCAATTATAACAAAACCAAAATAGACTATTTCCTTTTCCAAAGCTCCACCTCTGCAGCAAATTGAATGAAATTGTAGCTTTTGCATAATCTTAATGACAAACAGCCAGGCAGACAAACAAATGGCAGTGATTGCTTGCCTCCACTCTGACTCCTCTTGTACCACAGCTCGATTTGAAGGTATAACGACACCCTTGTCTGTGTGATCTCACAGGGTCAGAAACGCGAAGGCCAGAAGAAGAAGCAGCGTGATGGGAACCCTGAATCAGGAGCTGGAGCCTCTTCTGTGTCAGATCACCCAGTTTCTCACTGGCGCACCCGCCTAACACTGAACATTGTCAGTGACCACTTCCTGTTTGACAGAGAATACCTCCCCAGTGATGTTCACAGATACCTGAGAGTGTAAGAGATACACACACACACACTTGTTTTTCTAACTCCAACCAAGTTTTCACCTTCAAAAATCTCTTTGAACATGTGGGGTCCACCATTTGGCCCCCACAAGACTATGAGGGCCCCTCCTTTTTGGACCCGATGCATATAGAAAAAGAAATACCAAGAAAAGATTAATAAAAATTAAAATTAAAAATACATATACATTTATTTGTTCGCGCTTCAGATTCCAGAATGGGAAGAAAATGGTGTATCTACCTCTGCTGTTTGTTGATGAGCTAAGCAACCGGGTCAAAGACCTCGTGGTAAGTCTTTACCTTTAAATACATTTTATGTAAGGCATTGCAAATGCCTGTCAAGTATTCCCAGTAGAAGAATTGCTCAAGACCACAGTACCGATAATGTCACTACAGAAACTGTTGCTTTCTTAACTGTGTGTGAGAGTGTAGGAGATCAACACTACCTCCACAGAGCTGCCTCTGACCATCTCGTACGACTCCATCTGCCTGGGGAGACTTCGATTCTGGATCCACATGCAAGATGCTGTTTACTCTCTGCAGCAGTTTGGTAGGTTAATCCGTCTATCTGAACCTAGACAAGGTTAAAATGGTTATTATGAGTTTATCGTAACGTGTGTTTGTATCTTCGTTTCGCAGGTTTCACAGAGAAGGATGCTGATGAGATTAAAGGGATCTTTGTGGATACCAACCTGTACTTCCTGGCTCTGACCTTTTTTGTTGCTGCCTTCCATGTGAGTCTATCAGATGAGTTTACATACATTAATCCTGGTTTATTAAAAACAGAAGACTAAAATATCCCATTTTACGGAAGATGAGAGTGACTTTCACTTATTTTGATATCATTATCTTGAGATTACAAGTTGATAAACTCATAATCTTGAAACAACGAAACCTATTTTGTTGGAGTTTCGAGATTCCATGGAAACTCTGAAAGTCCTGGAGTGACCCAGCCAGAGTTTGGATCTGATCTCATCAATGCTATCTCCAGAGACATCTGAAAATGTCCGTGCACTGATGCTTCCCCATCTAACCTGGTTAAAGTTGAATTATTCTGTCAGAAAGAACAGCAGAAACATCTACAGGAACGCTACAGCCCCAGGAAGGCTGATGCAATTTAACCAGTTATTGAGTGAAGGATCTGAACAATGATGTAAATGGAATCTTTCTCACTTGTCTTTTCAATAAATGTAAGAAATATTCCCAAAACCTGTTTTTGACATTGCAAACAAACTGTGTGTGTATTACCGAAGGAAGAAATGATGTAAAAATCCATTTTAAAATTGGTCTGACGCATAACAAAAATGTGGAAAACTACAAGTGATCTGCAAACCTTCCATTGGAGCTGTAGTGCAGTGCAGTGTAATACCACAAAAAGATGCTAAAAACTTCTCAGTGATGACTTAATGTGACACAAACTTTTACTTTATGACGACTTTGAAGGATAACTTTCATCTTTTCTGGCATTTTTCCAGCTCCTCTTTGACTTCTTGGCCTTCAAAAATGACATCAGCTTCTGGAAGCAGAAGAAAAGCATGGTGGGAATGTCCAGCAAGGCAGGTAGGTGACCTAACGGCGCTTTTTGTATGCTCTCATAGGTAAACTGACAAACACACAGCACTGTCAATGGCTGCAACTTTCTTCTTACAAGTTCGAATAAAGTAAGAAAACTACAAGGAGCTGTGCATCATCGGTGTGCTCGTGTATAATCTGACTCAGTTAATCTGGACAGCTGTGCAGCCAGATGTTGCACTCTGCATCCTTCTACTCACCCTAACAATCGCAGAGTAAAGAATGGGCTTTACAACTACTGTTGCTTTTTCCTTTAAATCTGTCATTTATTTTTCCTGCCTTGGCATCATGCACAGTATATATATATATATGTATATATATTAGCGGTATGGGCATACCGGTAATGTACAATAACATGTCCTGCAAATGTATCTCGACTGTTGAAAATGAGTTGTTAAAATGTAGTGAATAAAGTGATACTTTGAGGAAAACTCCATGGTAATATAAACTTAGTAATACATCTATTTTCTCCTGCTTATCCGAGTTTGTGTCACGTAGGCGACAGGTCCAGGAGGGAATACAGATTATTAATAATTATACAGACAGAGCTGCTGCTGTAACACATTTTGTGTTTGAATGCTCTTTCTTTCAGTGCTGTGGCGATGTTTCAGTACCATAGTGATCTTCCTGTACTTGCTTGATGAGCAGACAAGCCTCCTTGTGCTCATACCAGCTGGAATCGGCTCTATCATTGAAGTAAGTGCAGTAAATTACAGTACTCTGCAGTACTCAAATTATTTTGAATATTTTCCTTCCAAGCAGCCAGACTTTCTTGTAATCTTTTAAACTCTTCTTGAGCAATAGTTCTCCAGACTTTCTGGAGGTCTTTCATAGTATTTCTTTGGATATTGGCTTCTTAGTGTCCTAAGAATGTCCTTTAAGCACAACAAAGGTACCTAACTCAGGGGATGAATCAGTGTTGTCTACACATAACAGACAACTTGGCAAAGAAGCCATTTTGAATTTTACCTTTATAAGAGCTCTAATTTCTTTTGTTGCATCCAAGAAAAATGTCAAAGATAACACAGTTTAAGAGACATCATGTAGTATTTTTGCACCAACAAGGTGATTCCCAATGAGCTATTAGCTGAAAACTTGGCATATCTCAGCATGGTGTGCAGTGTGTCCTTAAAATATTGAGGAAACTGGACAAGTGGAGAACGAAATGAAGTGACAGGCCTAGAAAAAAAAAGCCTGCAACAGATGAACAGTATCTGAAAGTGATGTCCTTAAGAATAGAAAAGATTCAGCAAAGAGCTGAGAGATGCTTCTGGACCTTTGGTTGATCCGTCTACTGTTCACTGAAGCCTCATCGAAGATGGTCTCTATGGAGGGAGGCTGTCAAGAAGTCCTTCTTAAGGAAGGGAAACAGGGACAAAAGGCTGATCTATGCTAAATGACACAAGAAGTGAACTGAAAATCAGTGGCAACAGGTCTTATAGAGGGATGAATCCTCCCCAGAGCCCGGACCTCAATGTTATTGACGCAGTGTGGGATCATCCTGACAGAGAACGGAACAAAAGGCAGCCGACATCCAAAGAAGAGCTTTGAAATGTCCTTCAATAAGCCTGGAGAACTATTCCTGAAGATGACTTAAAGAAATGACAAGAAAACTTGTCGAAGAGGGTTCTGATGATGTTTAAAAATAAAGCTGCTCAAGGCTTTTGCACTATAGAAATACATCTATAGTTACTGTCCAAAAGTAAGACGTTTGTGATGTTTGTCAAAACAATAGAAGACAAACCAAACTGGACACTCCTGCTTTCTAAATGTGCTCTAATAAAGACGTATGACGCTCGTCACAATGTCAAAACGAGCCACAGAAATAACAAAGTAAAAGCCGTGGTAAATGTAGTCCAGAACAACCTCCGGTATAAATCTTGGTGGATGTGTGGTATCTGTTTCTTTTGATCGTATTTGTGTTCTGTGCAGGTATGGAAAGTGAAGAAGGCCTTTAAGATTCAGGTTTTCTGGAAAGGCGGCAAACCAACATTCCTGGTAGGTGTGAATCCATCTCAAGCTGTAATTATCTGCCATGTATGTACCCCCCCCACTTGGAATATAGGAGAAATCCAGTCTGTGCAACATGATGTATAACACTGGTCCGTCAGCACTGAATGAATTTACACACGCTCCATTTGACACTGACATACCGTCATAGCTGACAGTTGTCTGTGATATTAGCACTTTTTGTTGATTTCAGGTGCTCTGACCTCGCAGCTGTGCAAACTGATTACATGCGTGGGTTAAGGTGTGTTCCTTTTCTGTGTTACAGTTCGGGAAATTAGATGAATCAGAGAGGAGAACAGAAGAATATGATACTCTGGTAAGAGGCAGCACACTCGTATATATGCATGGACACTTAATTATCGGAGCACTTCAGCTAAATGTTACATCTCACATCTGCTTTCCCGTAGGCCATGAAGTATCTCTCATACCTCCTTTACCCACTGTGCATTGGGGGAGCCATGTATGCTCTGATATTTCTACGATATAAGAGGTAAGAGTCGAAATGTCGCGTTTTTAAATCAAATGTGTGATGCTGATTCCATCGGTCTTGATTGTGAACCGCTTATCTCTTTTTAGTTGGTACTCGTGGTTGATCAACAGCTTGGTGAACGGTAAGCTACTTTATGCTCTAAGCACACAGACAAAAAAAGACCCTGTTGTCTCACACATTAATCAATGTATCGAGAGAATCTGTGACATTTCCCATTGATGAAGAGCTTGCTTTGTTTACATCATCATAATTAATGGAAATGACCCCAACAAACTCTCATTTTATCGTCATAATTTCAGGGGTATATGCCTTTGGTTTCCTCTTCATGCTTCCTCAACTGTTTGTCAACTACAAGGTGAGATTTTCAGTTAAAGACCAGAAAATCTGCTCAGCTTTTTTTCGTCTTTTTGATGTCCCACTCATAAATTCCACTAAATTCTTTATTCAACAGCTGAAATCTGTGGCTCACCTGCCCTGGAAGGCTTTCATGTACAAGGTAAGAGCACAGTTTGTGTTTGTTAATGATTTGATTTCTTCTCCACATCATGTGACAAACAGCAGGTGTTCAGATTCAGAGAGCTGCTATAAAATTTCACCTTTCACAGTTTATTATGAAAAAAGAATAATAATAGATAATTATAGTTGTTATAATTACTGAATAACATCATCAGCTATGAGTGTTTACGCTTATTTAGAAGTAATTTACTCTGATTGATTGTTACCAGGCATTCAATACCTTCATCGATGATGTGTTTGCGTTCATCATCACCATGCCAACATCTCACAGACTGGCATGTTTCAGAGACGATGTGGTGTTTCTCATTTACCTTTATCAGAGATGGTACACACACACACACACACACTACACACACACACACACACACTACACACAGCCCTGAATTATCAGCCAAAGTTGCACGACAATTTTTCCTTTCTAAAACTTTTCCTCTTCCCCTCCCCAGGCTCTACCCCGTGGACAAAACCAGAGTAAATGAATATGGAGTTTCATATGACGACAAACCCAAAGGGAAGCCTCACAAGGACTAGAAAAGAAAGGACTGGCAACTGACTAATGTGATCTGGTATCTGTGGATGTCATCTTGTGTCCACTCTTATCCGCTGATATTAAAGGAGCAGTAAATAAGGTTTGGTGACATCTAGCGCCAAAGTTGCAGATTGCAGCCAGTTGAACACACTCCTGCATACCCTCTGCTACAGTAGCTTGAAAACTTGAAAACCACAAATGGCCTCTGTTGAGCCAGTGTATGGCTTGTCCATTCTGAGTTACTGCTGAAACACGGCAGTGCAACATGGTGGACTTTATGGAAGAGGGTCCACATTGTTACTAGGTAGAAATCACTCTTTTCTTACAGTAACGAAAACAAAACCATTCTTATTTACTCTCATGAAAGCTTAGTAATGAATATATGGAATTTCTACCAGTAGATCACCCCAAATGTTACACACTGGTACTTTTACTAACATTAATTGAACAGAGCTTCATGGTTCAGCTGGTTATAAATGGACCAAAAGCTTTAACATTCTTGTGGGATCTGACTTTTCTACACCATCCTGAAGTGTAAAATCTTCAAAGGGCTACATCTGCTTATCTGCTGTGTGCTGTTGGGAGATGTATTTGGGGTTTTCTGCAGTGTGTGATAGGACGGAGAGATAAATAAGCTACAGCTGTTGCTCTTTAAAAACTAAGGCAACAACTTAGAAAAACACAAGACTGGTGTGACTGACCTGTACTCACTTCTGATATGATCGAGTACTTCAATAACAAAAGTAACTTTACGATCAACATATAACTAATCTGTCCAGAACTTAACTATAATAACTTCAAAAGGTACATTCTATATACACTTTTCTTGTCAAATATAGATTTAACTCCAAGTAACTGACAAGAGAAGCCCGCTTCAGATGCTTTGAGCAATACATACAGTATACCCAGAAGTTGCAGCTCAATTGAGAAGCTTCACTGATCAAGAGTAAATGACAACTGTAGTACTATCAAACAGGATTACAGGAAAGCTAGCTTTCAAACTTTGCAATGACTGAAATAACCCCAGATCGATCCATTAGTTTGGGTTTCACCTTGAACAGTGTGAGGGATCACTGTTGGTTTGCTTCTCATGGACTTCCAGATGATTACACAAGTTGCATATTTGATTCGTTAAAACTTTCAGAAGACACAGTTAATTATGTTTTGACATTTCTCATTCAAAGGTTATTACTGCAGCACAGAATTGATCACATTAACAGCAATGTCATATGTTAATTCTGGTATAAATACCAGGAATATCCCTTTAAACCTGACCGGTATGACGATAGTAAACTGTATATATGCTTGGAGTTATCTGAGGCTGCAATCAAGGAGAAGGTGGTTCTGAAATTAACAAAATTCATTCATAAAATGCGTCATTTTAAAGAACTTTCAGGATTGGTACAGTGTTGCCATGGTGATGACGGGAAACCTCAAGCTTCTATACAAGCAGAGAAGAAGATTGTAATTTGTTGCCATGGTGAGGAAGATGGATGTTAAGGTTGAAAGTTCCTGTAACGTGTGAAGTTTAATTGTGTGTTTTTTGCTGCCCTATCCACGGGTTAATCATGTCGTTATTTGTTTTTTTTGTTTTTTTTTTACACTGGCAGTCGTACTGTTTTCTCCATCCACTCGACATTTGTAATTATACCTGTTTGAGTATTTTCTAAATGTATCAGGGCCAAGAAAATATGTTAGTGCCAAATGTTTGGACTATTGTTTGTCAGCTTTTCAATGCGCACCATGAATGACCTGTGTGATGCTGGGAATAAATACTGACATTTTGGAGGAAACAGTGATGGTAAGACTTTTAGTATTAACTCATTTATGTTTATGCATTTGGCAGAGGCTTTTATCCAAAGCAACATACAGGTAGGCAGATAGGGTAAGAGGGTCTTGACTAAGGACCCCTACTGGAGGTAATACCTTTCATTCGGGGGATTTTCATTTGGATTTACACCGTCACATTTGGACTTCTGTACCCTGTTATACTTATTTTATTTACTTGAAGGTAGAAATACTCTACATGGAATCAATATACTCATTGTTCAGATATCAAGAACTTTGTACAGAAAGGTCCAGTTTATGTTTTCTGTTACAAGGACAAATACAGTCAAGATGGATTTGCCTTGAGAAGGTTACATTTATTTGTAATTCTTCTGGTTTTGATTTACATTAAAACAAACAACAAACCTGACAGACTTGATAATTTGTCTGCAGTGGATATTTCTTTTATACACGTATTTTACATAATTTTGCCTTGAAATTAAAGTTGCAGGAACCAGAAAAGCAGATTCAATTAAACCAGTGGTATCAGCATGCTCAATTAGAAGAATATTCCTTGGTACATACTGCTGTTTAGTATTTGTGACAAAAGTTTTTACGTGATTTAAGAGTCTTAGTTTATGCTCATATGGTATTTACTCTTGTCACTGGTTAACCAAAGGGACGTTTTTTGTTTCTATAAAATCTAAAAGCAACATTTTAAAACGATACAATTATAGGAGTGAATATTGTTAAAGCTTACTGAATTAAATTTATAGTAACGAACATTTGGATCATTTGAAAATATATAGTCATCTTTGCGAATAGAAAAGATTTGAGGCACCAGTCCTTGTGGTTCAGATCGAAAAGCGACTCTACGTTTTGTGCGTAATGACATCATGCGTCTCTCACGCATCATCTATATATACGAAGTCTCCTCCTTCTTCCCTCCCTTTTCTTCTGTAGGAAGTCAACGTGCCTAAGGTGTTTGGTTCTTCACCCGAAGCTAAGGTCCTCAATCCGGCGACTAGCACCGTCAAATTTAGGCATCCGACACCACAGATATAAAATAAAGCATCTACAATGGCCTCTGTGTCCGAACTCGCCTGCATTTACTCCGCTCTGATCCTCCACGACGATGAAGTCGCCGTCACCGTAAGTACCCGCGATAGCTGAAGCGGTATTTTCGCATAATGCTCTTGGAAAGACTGTACGCGGGTGTAAACGCCCTAAAATATATATGAGCTTAAACACACTTAATTGTGAAGTATAATGTGACTAGAACGGCTAAAATACCAACTGTAAAGTGCACCGTTTGAATTGTCCTGTGTGCCGGCTTAAATGGCGGCATGCGTGTCGCTAATGCTAGGCCCAGTTCTCACATTAGGACAGCTCAAAATTGTGACGTGTTGGCTGTGAGAGTGACATTTTATTTACACATGTGTCTCTGATTGTGTTCCTGTCGCCACATGTAATAAACCTCTGCTTTGACAGTTGCGGGTTTAGATAGTCACTTATTGACAAGTGCTAGCTAACGTTAAGCTAACAAAATTCCCAACACACCTGGATGCGCCACTGGTCCAAAGTAGAGTACTACACTTGTAAAAAAATTTTAAAAAAAGCCAACTTTTTCTGACTGTGTTTTGTGTTGTTGCCGTCACAGTGTCGTAGTAGCTGTAATACGGCAGGTTGACAATTTGAAGCCGCACAAGACGAGTAGCGTGTGTGAAGTGGTGCCTTTGCATCGGTTTCAGGAGGGATGCAACAATTCATATAGTAATCATAACTGCTGACTATACTATCAGAATAATTGAGACTAGTTCAGAAGAGGTGGCTTATAAGTTTGACCAGCTTTATTCATTATCTTCTATCATAACGTAATTTATTAAAACGATATTTCTCCTATTTGCTGCGTAATAATTGTGGTTGTTGCTGACATATCAAGTGCTTTATTAGTGTTGAAGTAGCATGTTTCATTGGATGGTAAAAGAGCATTTCTGCTTTGTCATACTTGTACACACAGAGCTCTTCCAGGTGCAAGTAGGACTTATTTAAGGATATATATTGATTTTTGTCCGTTTCTGTGTCTGTAGGAGGACAAGCTGAATGCTCTGATCAAGGCTGCTGGAGTCACCGTGGAGCCCTTCTGGCCAAGTCTGTTTGCCAAGGTAAGAGAACACACACCTCAAATGTGTCTCGATGCTCTTATTTACACCTTTTTCTGTCATCGGGAAGATAAACGCAATGAGAAATTGAACAATTGTTCCGTTGAGACTACAAGTCAACTCACAATCTCTTAAAGGAATCCTGGACGGTCGCTCTGCACCAATAGAATCCTGTGTTGTTTTTAAGAGCCGGTGCACCATCAAATTTCCATTCAAATAACTTTAAAGACGAGTCAAACACAGCCGTCCATATGACCGTACGATCATATCGTTTCTGATATGTTGGCTTAGATGGATCTTGTCCATAAGCACTTTATGGAGGAATGCAGGTGATGCTTCCAATCGGCACACAAGAAATCCACAAAACCCTCATGCTGGTGCAAATCAATACGGATCGTACGGTTCTGGATTTCGACAGCAGGGTTAGATGCAGCAGCAGATGCGCAGTCTGACCACAGATTCTCACGCACCATCAGATTAAAGGGGAAACGCATGTATTTGTGTTCCGCATGTGTCAGGTTGGTCAAATACTTGGTTCAGCATTGCAGTGTTGAGCTACTTTTAGCAGCAATTTCTAAAGCTGATACGTGGCATATTGTGACGCGAGGGATATTCTTTGGGATTTAAGAGCTTGTCAGTTATGGGTCATAATGAAAAATCATCTCAATTATCCTGAAAGTGTCATAACAACATGCTGAATGTGTGTAGTATTTGAGTTTGTGACCGTAAGCCTGGATTTATAATCGGATCAGGCCCTGGGACATGTGAATAAAATGTTCTGTGAATTACTTCATAGGCCCTGTCCAGCATCGATATCGGCAGTCTGATCTGCAACGTTGGAGCCGGAGGTGGAGCTCCAGCTGGTGCCCCTGCTGCAGGAGCCGCTGCCTCTGCTGGTGACGCCCCAGGTAACTCATAAAACAGTGGTTTTACACCAGAAGTTCGTATGCCACATGGATGTTACAGTAATATAAATGTAGTCTCAGGTTGTAGATGTCCATCTTAATGAACATTAATATTGTTAAACATAGTTCTTAGTTCTTAAGGTGTTGCTCTGAGAGGAACATACTTACAAATGGGTTACAAACATGTTTCTCTAAAGGTTTTGAGCATTGACTTAGAAGGCTACATTTAAGCTGTAATTTTGTTTCCCTATACAGCCAAGGAGGAGGAGAAGAAAGAGGAGAAGAAGGAAGAGTCTGAGGAGTCTGATGACGACATGGGCTTCGGTCTCTTCGATTAAAAAGCTGTTTTTCTAAAAACACAATAAAATTACAAAAACTGACATCTGGCTGCTTGTTTTGTTTGTAAGGAAATTTGACATTTTTACATTACACTTGCAGGAAACAAAAAAAGATGGAAATGTCCAAATTCTGCATGGATAACCAATAGAAACACCTTTTTCTCTGCTAATAATAACCAAATGTTCAGTTTCATGCACACAACTCCATGTACAATCACTGGGATACCTTGTAACTCTCAATCCTTATTTATTCAGTTTGTACATAAAGTGCCCCCTAAAGTGATTCATTCAATATTATTGTATGGTATCTTATTTTTCTAAAACCAATACAATCCAATCTCTGCACATTCACACATAAAATTATGTATATGCCATTTTTTTTTTCTCTTACCATCCTTGCAGCTGTAACGTTGTGAGTTTGCCCACTGGGACTAATTAAGGACTAAGTTTATTAGAACCTTTTAGTAATCAAAAATGAAAATCTAGACATTATTGCACCTCCAAGACTACGTTTTGACACTGCATGGGCTTCTTTAAATAAACCCTGCAGTGGATGCATGTCTTAATCATTGATAAAGGTAATCCAAGGTCTACTTTTCAAAAACTTTTTTGGGCTAGGCAGAGTCTTTGGAGCAATAACTGACATATTCCTGAGTAAAGGCTGTGATCCTTTTGCTCTCAGAAGTTTACTTGGAGGGTGATTAAGCAAATGCATCCATAGGAAAACAAACGATAATGTCGTCGGTCCCGTGTCCATTAAATGTACCATATTGAGTTTTATGTACAAGCTTATTTTTAGGTTAAGATGGTTATTTTGAAAACAAATTGAGGAAACTAAGCTAACGGACGAACGTGGATGATTTAACTTTCTTGTGGATCAGAGGTTCAACTTGACTGAATGCCTGCTGGGGACAACTTGAGGAAATAATGAAAGCTGAAAATATACGTAATACCATTTTTAACAGCTGTCATTAAAACCAACAAGTTCAGACATGTTCCATATAGGTTTCCGTAGTGTAGTGGTTATCACGTTCGCCTCACACGCGAAAGGTCCCCGGTTCGAAACCGGGCGGAAACATGTTTTTAATTTTCCACTTTAAGACGGAGTAAAAAACAAGCCGTTGATTTTTTATCGCAGATACATTACAAATCTATTCCTCATACTTTTCCACTTCAATTCTGCTGCTGAACTAAGGAAACATTAGTCAAGAATTTCCCTTTGTTTCTATCTTGCAGCTGAAATGTTTTCAAGCTTTAAACACGAAAGAAAACAAATGTTGCTTTCCAGAAAAATTACGGCAAAATAAACCGATTAGCTAACGGGCTAATGCTATACAATAGCTGTGTCTCTTTGCCATTTTAATGTAGTTAGCTTATCAGCTAACTGTATGTAGTTTGAGCTAAAGCTTTAAATTATCAGCCAGTAAATCAAGTTGCTTCGACACCTCATGTCTTTTTTCTAGCTTTCTTTTTAAGTTTTCAACAGTCATTGCTATGGCAGAACAGTTTAAAGGGAAAGAAAAATATAAAATTACCTTTATTTTACTATTTATCGAACTACTGGTTTACCTAACGATTATGGCAACAACTTCTAATAATATATCAATAATAATATTAAAAAGCCTGCAGTTTCTAAGCATCCTAAAGAAGCAAAAATGTAGTTCCTGAAATTATATCACTCAATACTTACGTCTAATGAAGTCCTGGTTTAATTAACGACTATAGTGACCAAGTCACCTCATTGGCTATTTACCTGGAGCTAGAAGCCAGATGGACAGCACACCAAAAAGCACACTAATAAGAGTGTGCAACAGTTATTCTGAAACAAGCCATTAACAAGATTAAAATGAGAGCACAAGGGGCAGACGACAAGAACAACAACTGGCAATGCTTTTTAATAATAACAGTGTTTTATTTGCTTGGTTAGCAACTGTACATGTGTCTCCTTCCTGAGAATACTGCTCACCAGAGGGGAGAGGGAACAGCAAGAGAAATCAGAGGCAGGAGAGGAAGACGGAGCTGAAGGGAAGGATAGATGACAAGAGGGAGATATGTAAGGTGCCAGATAACAGGAAGACAAGCAGCAAAAATATAAATAACTCCAGTGAAGAGGCATTAAGATAAGGTCGGAAAACAAGATGACCGCAGGGGATAGTTTAAATAATAATCTGCTTAATCGAGACCTCTGATAACCGCCAACCAGCTCTTCATAGCAAAAGTCATTTAGAAAAATCTATAAAATGTTTTCTTTTGTGAAAATGATTTCAAGGTGAGTTTAAGATGCAGTTACAGGATCTGAAGTGTCAAACTGCACCGCAACCGTCAGGATGCGTCTGCTTGTTTTTAAGTGAAATATAAGAACACAGTCAACCCACACTTTGACTGGTGGGTCGATACATATGGCTTCAATATAAACAGCATAAATATAAACATGATTTTCACAATTTTCTCAGAGACAAGTTGAGCAACATCAAGACATTTGGAATGAAACGTTTCTTTTTAGTCACATGCAGTTTTTATCTGGCAGAGGAAGAACTACCGTTTATCATAATTAGCACCCTCACCTGCCCGCCACTCTCCTCTCCTTCATCCCTCTCTATTATTCAATAACAATACATGCCTCAAAGATGAGTTAAAAATAGAGCCTCTTTATATATTTACCACGTAGGTTGACTTAAAAAGTGGCATGCGGCAGTTTTTCATATTTTTCTCTGTCGAAAAAGAGAAGAGTTGACTCTACAAAATGAGCCGTTATGCCACCGGAGATAAAAGAGTTCTGTAGAGAGGGGAGAAATGAGATGTGACGATGGCATCCATGAGCAGCTGTACTGCAAATCAATCGCTTCTGCTCATACAAAAGTTCAAGAGGGAGACCGAAATGCTGCCGGAGTACAGGCAGAGAGCAATAATAATAATAATTAAAGATATAAAAGCATGTTTAAAACAACAACATTGTGAAGTCATCTTCATTATCCTCCTCCAGCTGGCTCTTCAGTTCCAGTTCCTGCATACGGAGTTTGATTCATGTGTCATGTCCTTCAGGTGAGCCTCTGAATCCTTTATTTGATCTGCTTTCTTCAGGTTTAAAAATGTATAATGAGTGATTTAAAAAAAAAAAAAAAAAGAAGAAGATGATCAAGAAGAGTGTTTCTCTGGATACATAAGCCAATAATAAAACTTAAGTAGAAAACACAAAATCGACCAAATCCAGAGAGAAAGGAAGCGTTGAATCTGTCAGGGTGGAGAAGAGGGGGCTGATTGTTTCAGTCAGTCGTGCCCGACATCCATCTATTTCTTGTTTTCATCTATCCACTGAAGATATCAAACATAATGTCCATCCACAAATCCAGCAAGCTTCCCACCGACCCTCCCCAGACTTGCAACACCTTGATTAGATCCTGGACTAATGTGGGTGGGGCTGGTTGATCATCTTGAGTCGTGACTGGTCGATGACGTCCAGCAGGTTCTTGGCATCGACCGCCAGGGCGTGAGCTGCCATTAGCATCTGTTTCTTGTAGTCCTTTTGTAAACTGTGCGGGACACAGACAACAGTCGTTATGGTGTGACCGTTGGCGTGGAGCTAAGACTTCCACAGCAGAACATTTACACTTTGTTTGCGCTTACCTTGTCATGACGTACTGTTGGGCCAGTTTCATCTTCGCTATCAACTCCGCCAGGTCTGAATTCAACAGCTTCTGGGCCATTTCAATCTGTGAGAGCACAAAGTGTCGAGATCACATGTCAGGTGACAAGTTTCCAAAAGAGCGGGAATTTAAAAGAAGAAGGAAAAATGATCAAAGGTTTTGAGAACTTATATTCATTACATCTCTCTGGCCATCTTTCATTGTGTGGGGGACGTCTAATGTCCACTGACCTTCAACCTGAGCATAGGTGTATACTACAAAGTCAGATTAGTGACATAGCGACATATGTTGAGCCTAAAGAACACATAACCTACAGTTAAGCAGCTTGTGTTGACAGTTTTGGATGAAATCCTTCGTAAAATGCACCTTCTTCTCACCAATTCCTTTTCTGATGATATGTCAGATGGCAAAATCAGACTGGAGCACGACTCAAATGTCGTTAGAGTGTAAGAGCTTTATGTACAGCTGGACTGCAGACAAATGTTTACACTGTGCAAAATCAAACATGTATGCAGTCCTGTTTTGTCCTAACTGCAGCAACAGTGTTTCATTTAGTTGTAAATATGTTTGTATTCCTCTCATCTCTCCATTCATACAGTCTGCCCTACTTCTGAGTTTATTTTGGGCAAAAGCAGCATCAAATGACGCATACAACACCCATTTTTATCTGATCGCTCACTGAGCCTGGCCCACTGTCGTACTGCCAGTTGTCTCTGGGTGGAGGTTTTAGTTAAACAGTGAAAGCCTGGCTTTGTTTAACCTGCTTCTAACTACAGAAACCAAACTGGACTGACAAACAGAAAACATTACAGTGGATTTAAAAAGAACTGAGGTTTACCGCTTTTTAACTTCCCATTTACTTCTCTCCTTTCTTTAAAAACATCAGCTACCACCCTGATGTTTTCAAGTGTACAGTATAGTGCTACATGAGTTTAAAATTGTCCTCTGTAGGGTCATCCCCATCAGGATATTCCTCTGAAGCTTCATGAAGAACAGTCTGTGTGTGTGTTTACCTCTCTGTGTGTGCTGGCTGGCAGCACGGGAATCGTCTCGTCCACTGTTGCCAGTAGAGTCCTCAGAGCCAGACCCACCTCCTATCAAAACACACACGCTACTCTTAAACAAATGCCACTTTCAAAGCTGTCTCAGATAGTTTTCATCAGACTCTCTCACTGAAACGTGCACCCAACAGGCAGTTAGTTACCTTGACCATGGGGACATACTCGTCGGGTGCAGCAGGCTGAATCCTGTTGGACATCTCTATCACAGCTTTGACCAGCCCCGTCACGTTCTCATACACTTTGTCGTTCGAGCGATCCAGGTTGGCGGTGGGTGGCGGGCTGATCTCCTGAGGCTGCAGCTGTACCAACAGAGCAGAGTATGTCCCTCAGGGAATCCCAATGTTTTTAAGGAAATCTATCACTTCTCTCGCTAACCGCTAAATTTCTTTGTGTAAAAAGGGTAAATATTCAAACTGCCCAAAGCGCATTCTGCTTTGGTGTGTAAGCGGCTGCAGTTTCAAAGACCCACCACTGGATGGCAGTATGTGGACACAAAACCTAGATGATGCACAGAACCTCCAACACCACGAGGAACCTGTTTCCTACTTCTATTAACATGCATTAGTTGCTACATATTACTAATGATCTTCTGCGAGGAGTGAGTGAGTATGTGAGATGTTAGTACAGGATGACTGTTTCACACGAAGTTCAACCTGCATGAAGTGACTTTTACACCAACAGTAAGTTAACTCTGGAAGCTCTGCTTCATGTTTGTGAGGGTCTTGTTTTTTTAAGCAAAAACACAGATTTACAGCTTTAACATGACTGAAAAAAAGAAAGCCCTTAATGCAGGTTTAATAGATGTTGATGGAGCTACTTCTGTCTGAGCTTTTAAATGCTGTGGTCCAGCAGTCACTTGGACACTTAAATTATGGAAAGGGTGAAGTCTGATTTAGATAAAAAACAGCTTGTGAATAAATATAGGATTCTCACATACAACATTTACAGAATAAAGATTCTCTGCCAATGTTGGTCAACAACTTCTGTCGCCTCTATATTGAAAAGCCTTGAAAGTTGATGTTTATACGCCACACAATCTATATTCAGTGATCAGACTAATCTAACTTCTAATCTAAATCTGCTTAGTCAGTTTCCTACAGTTTTACTGATCATATGTAGTCAATATGACACTTTGAAGCTTTTTCTTCACCAGAAATGCTCCTTCCACTCATGCAAAGAATAGAAATATAATAATATCACTTACATATAACCAGATCATAAGCATGCAAGTTGTAGTAGCTTCAACTTTTAATGGGAACAGGAAGAAAGACTTCATGTCCCTCCTTCTTGTTTAGTCTCTGGTGAAGAAAAATGACTAAAACTGTGAATGATGAGACTTGATTTAGCATGGACGTGATGGTGATTGACAGCTAACTACAGCGATGAGACGCGTGTCGATCAGCTTACCCTCCACGGCTATGGGTTGTGTTTGGGTGGAAGGGGGTTTGCCAAGAACAGGTTGAAAAGGATTGGAGAGCACAGGGTGTCGTGAGCGGGGCAAGTGTTGGACAGAGAGTAACAGGTCAGAAAAAGAGGATAACAGGGTGTTGAATTGGTGATGGATGGATGTTAAAAACAGACGGGAAGAATGTGTGAAGAGGGAGAAAAGAAGAGGAAGAACATTAGGCTAAAGCCAACCACAAGCAAGGTATGACCAGGCACAGCATACGACCCCTCAGCACAATGCCAAATAGTTTGATTAAGAACTACAGTAAAAACTTTGGAGGGGAGGTCAAACCAAACATGCAAATAAGGCACAAAAACACAGAACAACCATCACATTTCCATTAGGTGCACCTGGAAGAGCTTCTGTTCACAGAATCAGCTGAACATTTTATTTAAAACTCATATGTACCTTGACCCCCTCGTTGTAGCTGTCCACAGGGCAGAGACTGGCCAGGTTGCCGAGGTGACCAGGAGCTCCAGGACGGGGCGGCTTCTTAGGAGGGGCCACATGTTCTGCAAATGATCAAAATCAGTGTTAATAATTTGGATTTTTGCACATCCATCTGTACATACTGTTAACTTCCTTTGGTTCTTTTTACATATTCACTTTTTGTTATTAAACAGCACACACTGTTTACTGTCATTCTGCCGTCGATCTTAATACGTAGAACATAAGAAGTGTGTTTATTTCTACACCTCATTTCTCTTACTAAGATGAATAATGTATACATTTTCATACTTCCAAAATCAATAAATGTCTCTTTTTACAATGTGTGAGGTGTGAGGGGACTTTTACTGGAGTACGTTTGTATGATGCTAATTGTTCTAGTCACCTGGTTTCCCGACAGGCTGATAGATATGTTGACTTCCACCCTGCGCACACAAACACACACACAGTTTAGTGTTAGCTGACATTTGTTCTGTCAGACTTTCAACAGTCCTTTAAATACCAGTTAAAAGGAGACAAAGTCTTTGAATAGGGAAATCTAATACAACCACAAATCCAAAAAAGTTAGAAAGTGAGTCATCTTATCCTTTCATGAGTGAGTAAATATCTCATGAAACAGTAAAATGTCTCACTTTCAACATTTGTTATGTTTTCTTAATAAGGGGTTGTGCTTATTTCTCGTGAAGAATGTAAGAAAATATTCCATCTCATTCACAGTTGCATATAGAGAAATCTCTCCAGTAATCGGGGCATCAGTTTAAGCTCTGGAGAGTTGATCAGTCTGAAGCTGAGATCTCACTTTTCAGTAGAAGTGCACTTCTTCTGGGCTTAAAGTTCCCATGGGTGCCTTGTGGTCAAGCGGTTGGTATGTAGGCAGTGCCCTTCATGGCACATGGACAGAAATACTTTCTCTGCTTCTCTCAGTGTCTGCGTTTTCTCATCTCGGTCTCTCAGTCGGTCGCACTGAAAGTATTCCCTCTGTTGCCCTCTCTGGAGGTCTTTCTCCACCTCTCCGTTACTCTTTCCCTGCCTTACATCGTCACTTCAGCTCTGTTTGACCTGAAATGTCCTAGTTTTTTTTTAATAACTCTGTGCCTATGATTAAAAGCTCAGTTCTGCTTCGAAGCAATCCGAAGTGAGTCTTCTATTTCTTCAGTAACCTCAGATATTCCCATGCATGCACGCAGTGACTGACCGGTGTCTGCAGTATGCCGTCCTCTCTGTCGATGCTGCCTCTGCTGTTTCTGGGCTCTGCCTTCTGCAGGGAAGGCACACACACACACACACACATACACACATGAACAAAACTTTGCATGCATTTGCAGAAATGTCGATATGAAATATAGATGCAAGCTGTTTCAAGAATTTCAGCTTAAAAACATTTTTAAATTTGATTCCCTAATATATTCAACAAGAGTCCAATCGAGTCACAATAACAGAAAAACCTCCAGCTTCCCAGTCACGATTCCAGGTTTGCTCCAAAGTAAAAACCAGCAACCAGCAAAGAGCACAGTTCTTTAGAATTCAAACTGCACAAGTGAACACCACCTGTCCCAGAAAGCCAACACCACCATCAGGTCGGTGAAGAAGAAGAGCTGCACTCAAATGCAATCCCGGATACACAGATAATGCCACGTCTGAAGTTACTATCGCTGCCAGCAGTGAAACTTCAAAACTGTAACCAACTCCAGCTCCCTCTCTTTCTGTTTCAGTACCGTTTTGGTGAAGCACGCCTTGAAGAGATGCATCCTGGGAGAATAGAGCCTGTAGAAGTCGGGAGGTGGAACGCAGAGAGTGGAGGCCATCGAAAGAAGAGCGGAGATGGGGACAGAGAGTGTAACTAGGGGAGCGATGGAAAAGCTTAAAGCATAAGGAGGGATGGTGGACAGAGAGGCTGGTAGACTACGCAAAGAAATGAACCGAGAAAGAGAAGAAGTGAGTCAGAGGGGAATGGAGGAGGAGATAGACAGAGAAAGAGGGAAAGTTTTTCCAGAGGAGGAAAAGCTCCACTGAACCACAGAGACAAAATCCTGGAGAGAAAAGATCCAGCCTTCTCCCTCCCACTCTTTCCATCTCTCTGCATCTCCCTCTGACGGGTGAGTCCACACTCAGTCCTCCCTCTCCACTGCTCTTGCCAATCCCACTTCCTTTCTCCCTCCCTCTGTCCTCCTCTTGTACTTTCCTTGTTATTCTGTTCTTCTTTGCTGACCCCATATTAATTAATCACATCTTAACGTGCACATTTCACCGGGAGAAATTCATTTTCAATCTTCTGCCACACGTTCTCCACTATTTAAGCTCCATCTTAGCCTAATCCGTCCCTCAATTGTCCAAAAGCTAAACACCCCACGTGTCTCCTTTTCTCCTGACAGAAGATTTAATAAGGAAAACATTTCACAAAAGCTTTCAAGCGAATTTTCATCGTTAATGTTCAAAGATATTTTAGGCTAAGCCCTGAACCTATCAAACACCTAACAAATAACACACAAGAGTGATAATCAGGGCAAATTAAGGGGTAAGAACATCTACTTTAAAGTCTAACTGTTCAGGCGGGTACACGATTTTCGTGTCCACGTGCATAAACCGACTAAAGCTAAAGCTTCCCATACATGGGCATGTAATCGGTCTATGCTGTGGAGGACTGGATGATGGTGTGTCTGATCAAAGTCTGTCTTTAAAACAAGCATCCGTGCTGTTTTCTGCTCCCATTCTTCTCTGCTATGTTTTTTTTTTTTTCTTTCCCAGAATGGAAACCGATTCCACGTGCACGTGTCGTGGGTGTGCTCAGTCAGCTCAGACACAAATATCTTGGCCGCACGCAGTCGTCCACAGAGGGGCCAAGTGGACCCTCGCCCTGTGCACAAGCACCGGAAACCAGGAATTTTCTTTTCTCTTAAGTCATCCCTTCGGTCACATGTATTGTCTTCACCTAACCTGCCCCCTTACTGATACTTTTAAAGAAACTTTTCAAGGGTTTTTTCAAGAAATTCGACACTGAAAAATCATATTTGAATTTTCATGAATTTGTCTGGTAGCAGCGAAGATGCAACTCTTACAACATTAGGCTGTAATTACACTTTTTTCTCTTAAAGATATCTCCTAACTTTTTAATAGTCTATATTTGTCACTTTTTTTACATTTAGATCCTGAACTTCACACTTTTGTCTAAATCAACTGAATGAATTCCCTGTTTGCGTTTATCTATGTTGTTTCACTGAGCTTTTCAGGGTACATCTCTTTGAGATATCGGTGCCGTGCACGTTCGACCAGCCCATCGTGCACATCCTCTCTGCCTGCCCGAGTGATCAGACAAACTTTCACTTTAATGAAAGGTTATTGAATTAATGTGATATTTTATTAACCACAACAGGAAGATTTACTCAACTATCTATTACCATAGGTGTCAAAGGTCAGGACCATAATGCTGCTGAGTCTAAACAAAAATATGTCCAGGTGTCTGAAGTCACAGGCTTAAGAATACTTTTTAGAGACGTTTGAAATATGCCAATCTGGCTGCACATTTCTGTAAGATAACTGATAGATGAAGAAAGGAAACGTCGCTTTTCCAACACTTTTTAGTCTCTCTTCTCTCCCACATTTGGTCGAAAAATGAAAAACAGCCCATGAAAGTGAGAAGAGAAGCATTCTGACCTGAACAGAGAAGAAAAACAGACTTGTTATGTAAAAAGCAGCGTTTTGGCTGCTTTGAGAGACTTCTGCGCCTGATGAGATAAATCAAGCCTGCATAACTGAGTCGGTTCAAAGTTTTGATTAAACTGTGTGGAAAAAGTGCCCTCTTAATGCTGTGGTTCATTTTCACATTCACACATTTGTTCTCGACCCATTCTCTGTGCTTTATACAGATTTTCAGGGGACTTTTATAGTTTTATCTACGACAGAATGTCAGATGGCCACACGACATCCTGACTATAGTATGGGATAAGAAGCCACTTGGCCTTCTTAAATCTGGTTGGTCGGTGTCGATGCATGGCATGAATGTCCTGACCCCCTGACATTCCAAGATTAGTTACCAGAGGAAGTAGCTCATGGGAATGAAGATGACATTTGTAGGGTGCATCATGCACTAACCCAAAGCCTTCGCCCCTGCTTCTCCAGGTTTCCTAAAATAAATCTTGCCGATTTATTCGTAATCCTGCTGACTGACAAAAAAATGGCACCGATCTTATTTGTCAGCCTGAGCTCTGGCTTTGGTGGACGAATAAATCTGCATTTGTGTCTCTGAATTACCATGAGGCTCTCCTCCTGCTCAAGCCATCGCTGGTCGTCCTCCATCTGCTGCTGCTGCATCATCAGCCTCTCCTCCATCAGAGCCTGGCCTACACATCCACCTTCCTGTAGAAACGCAGGTGTTTCAATGTCAACTGTTCCTCTAACTTTTTTATTTAGTTATTAAAGAGTAGAGGACGTGTCTGAATAATTTCCTGACAACTCTGTAACCCTCTAGAAAAAGAACTTCCCCCCAGGTGAATCGTAAGCTACTCACTACTGTGAGCTAACCTATTTGACTTTAATCAAAAGTCAAATCCAAACCAGCATTTAGTGCCAAAAAACATTGATGCAAAGGACAATAAAGCATAAAACATAATAAGGAATTATCTATCTCATAGTTATTTAAAAGCTCAAAGGCGGGATGGGAACAAAGAGAAATGGCTGAATTTTCTTATTACCTCACAGGAAAAATCATAAAGCCATCAAATTAGATAGTTTTACAATTCCCTGCAATCAGCTCCTATTTTTGAGGGACAATGACAGAGCAACATCCAGTACCTATATTGAAATTGAAGGAGCGAGCTCAGCAGAAGTCCAGAGATGTCCCAAAAAGTGACATTTCCCACTCAGTGTGTGTGTGTGTGTGTGTGCACCTCTATGTTTGGGTTCCACAGTGCAGTATGTTCGGGTCTGTGCTGATTCCATGAATCAGAGGGAGGGTAGCTGCCTCCAACACCACCGTGAGCTGATGGCTGGAAGTGGACAAACACACAGAGACATAAGAATAGAAACGGGGATCCGAGCAACTAGAAATGAACACAGTATAAAGATTCCTCTCTCTTGTTTTACCACACTGCAACCATTTATATGATTGCATACAATAAACAGGAGCACTTTAATGAAAAATGTGTGGTGTAGACTGTTTTTCAGAGAGTGCTTTTTAACCAGCAGCGAACTACATAGAAATTACATTAACAGTTAGAAACTCTCTGATCTCCAGCAATGATTTGATGCTGTTATACATCCTTCAAATAGACTAAAACTCATTCTGGTGTGTAACACATACCAGAGTGTACAGATCTGATTCTAAACTATGATTATGAAGGACTTAAAAAGCAGTTTAATCATACACAAACTCCTTATAAGGATGAGAACAAGAGCACTGAAGAATGGCTTTGATTTGTGAGTGTCTGCGTGTCCAAGAGTGAGTGGCTTTTAGCGCTACAGGAAATGCCTCCTGTCTGCTCCGTTTATGAGGAGAGGAATGAGGGCGCTCAAAGTCTCCCTCATTTCGTCTGCTTTCACGTTTCTCTCTCCGACTTTGACACATGCCGGACAGCATCCATCTGACAGTCAGACTTCGTTCAGTCAGAGTAAATTCAGCGTTAATAGCAAGTTTGCTGAGTTGGCCTTTGTTGGAATGATGGCGCACAAGTGGGTACTTTCAGAGACTGATATCGTTTTCATAATTAGATCAGATTCTTACAGAATAACAGATATGAATCAGTTTTTTAAAAACAGACAACCAGCTTGAGTAGGAAAGATACTGACAACTCTTAAATATTCAGTAGGCTCAGCATCTCCCTGAAACAAGTACAAGCAGTGAATTCCTTAAGAAGATTCTGATTGGCTGGTTTTAAGAGGAAATCCTGCTGCAGCCACCGTGAATGACAGGAGCCCAGTTTCCTCATTGTTACAGATGTGTGCTTCCGTGTGTGTGTTACTGGTGGTGTGGAGTTACCGGGAAGTGGTTGTGCTGGGGGCTGGTGAAGAAGCCTTCACTTGAGCGAGGACTGGGGTAACCCGGTCTACTGGGCTACAGAGAGAGGTCAGTACGATGGGGTTAGCCATTACTATGGTGACACAACAGATTAAAAAAGGCCGCTCTATCGTCACAGATCATCGACTCTTACTTTAGGCGGTGCTTCATCAGAGCCCCCAGAGTCCCAGGAGACAGTGACCTGTCTCCTCATCTCCATTCGAAGTCTCTCTTCTTGCTGAAGCTTCTCCTCCTCCAGTATGGTGCTACAGAAATCACAGATGTATTCATTTTTACATTTTTAAGTAGTGTACTTGCTCACTGACGGCTGGACTGCAGGTCAAAGAGAAATAAGATGAGCTCTTCAAACGTTTTCATTCTTAAAGAATAAGTGAAATCAAACATGCCAGAAGAGCTGACAATTGGCCATGTATTAAAAACTGCACGGACAGACTATGATAGAGGCTTCCTCGACATTAGAAACCTTCTCCAATCCTTGCACCATATTCCCATTCATTGCTCTACACTGCACATTTACACCCACTCATAACTGCTGGTAAATGACTGACTCAGTTTTCCTGTGTTAGATTTTGGGATTTACTCTCAATGTTGACCTCAAACGAACGTTCTCTTTTGAGACCAAACATTATATATCAGGGACATTTAGGATAAAACGCTTACGATAAATAAGAAAACTCTTGATCTTTAATTTTAACAACAGGGTTTATTATTTAATTTAACAAGTAATTGCAACAAAAATGACACTAAGTTGGTATACTTATTTGTAAAATATTCTACAAGGACACTTTAAAAGCTAAAACAATCAAAAATATCTTGGAGTATTAGTAATAGAACATCACGATATCAGTATAACGGTCATCAGCTGAAAAAACTTGTTACCTGAGTTGTGTTTTGAGTTCAGTGAATCGGGGCCTCTTGCTCGGGTCGTACGACCAACATTTGGTCATCAAACTGTAGAGGGTGGGTGGACACTGGGGGGGCATAGCCAGTCGCTCGCCATTTTCTATCCGGCCAATCACGTCGTTGTTCTTCACGCCCTGGAAGGGCTTGATGCCGTACATCAAGATCTCCCACATGCACACACCGAACATCCACACGTCGCTGGCAGAGGTGAATCTCCTGAAGTTGATGGATTCAGGAGCCATCCACTTAATAGGAAGTTTGCCTTTAGAAGCTGAGACACACAAACATGGATATACATTAAAACATTGGAGCATTAGCTCCAGGGTTAAGATGTCAGGTTCTCAACATAAAATTTAAAGTTCAGTCATAAAGTTGCTGGTGTATTTCAATTAGAGAAATGCCCTGATTTGGTAGCATGTGAACTGATGTCACCAGTAGATGGCGGTAAAGCACTGGTACACCGACAGGCAGTAACTCCAACCGGGAGTATTGACACTGCTAATAAATCAGATTTGATCTGTACAAGAGTCAGTTGGACTGGAATTACCTTTGTAGTAAGAGCTATCCTCCATGTATCGTGACAGACCAAAGTCTCCAAGCATCACGCAGTCAACAGAGGAGACCAGCACATTGCGTGCTGCAATATCCCTGTAACACATAAGCAGATGTGCTGAGGCCTGAATCCTGCTGCATACTGTATGTCACTTCTCTATTTCTTACATCTATCAGAGCGTATGAGACATGAACCGTACAGTGAAACATCTGGATTTGGGCTTAAAGCTGCATTTATGTTCTCTGTGTGTCTGGAATTCAGAGTCTGGATTTCTAAAGTAAAATTTATGCAACATGTGTTGCAATCTATCTTTGTTCCTTCTAAATCAAAAACACTAAGAACAGGTGAAGTTATTTCATGAGGCCCGTTGCAACACTTTACCCTAAATGGTTGTGAAAATCAGAGCTATGAAATACTGAACTGCTCACTGGTGACACAATGATAATTCATGAGAAATCTCAATTTACTGCTCATCTCCAAGGACGCCGTCCATTACACAGTGCAGACAAACTGAAGGTGGCAGTGAAAGCTCAGTGGAAGATTATAGAAGAAATAAGAACTCTTTAAATCGTCTTGTTTAATGAAAAGTAAAATATCCCATGCAGTACAGACAATATTTATCTAAATTTAGTTTATGATGCTGATATCATTTCTCAACAAGGCTATGAATATTTTCTGATGTGAGTGTGTGCAAGCTTGTGTGTGTGTGCGTGTGTGTGTGTGTGTGTGTGTGTGTGTGTGTGTGTACCTGTGGACGAAGCGTTTGCTCTCCAGGTAGGCCAGTGCCGTGCTGAGCTGGTAGGCAAACAGAATGAGCGTGGCCAAGTCGAGACTGTACTTCCTCACCTGAAGGAACGACCGCAGCTGCAGACAGACAGAAAGATGGGACATAAACATGCAGAGCTCCACTTTTCTGGAACCCGCTACCACGACTAACAAGAAGCAGAACACCCCTCAAACACACACCTCTCCAAGAGTGCACAGCTCCATGATGATCCACACGGGGTTCTCTGTGATCACTCCGATCAGCTTAACGATATGCGGGTGGTCGAACTGACGCATCGTCACTACAGGAAAAGCAAAAGCATTTCAAGACATTCGGCTCTTATGAAATGATAATGTGTCAGTGGCAGAAAGTGGCAGAGTGAGGTCTTACAAGCTTCTTGAAGGAACTTTTCTCTCACGCTGTCAGAGGTACAGTTCTTACAGGTTTTAATGGCAACAGGAAGCGGCGGTTTGTCCTGCATAACACACCCAACACAAGTTAACAGATTACTGACATCGCAGCATTAAATGGGTTGAAATCAGTAGCAGAAATGACATTTTTCTGCTTTGACAGAAGTGTTTATACATGATGTGCGTATATTTGCACATACTGGACTGTTGTAGACTCCTTGGTGAACATCGCCAAACTGACCCTCTCCAATGCAGCGACCCAACTCTATCCTGTCCCTCTGGATCTCATAGTCCCGGGCTGAGAAGGAGGACAGGAAGAGAGAAAAGTGGGAAAAGTGAGTTAAAGCTCATTCATCTGCCGTTTCTCCTTACACTGGAGATGCTGGAAAAACACTTTCGCCTTTGACATGCTTCTTTTCGACCACACAGTTGATGCTTAGCAGATCGTGGACAAATACACGGACGATGACAAGTCATTCGTTTTGTCACGGACAAATTTGCAAAGACTTTTATGCACTACTTAGATACCTGCCAGTCAAACAGGCATCTTTTTAAATAAACCCCACCCACTGCTGGATCACCTTTGACTAAACTAACATGTAACTGACATGCAATCTGCAACACACTCTAAAATAAAGTAAAACCAAATGTAAGGTTCAAAACATGTGAAGCCCAGTCTCATTGTCAACTCCAGGGAACCACAAGTAGTTCTTATTGAAATGATTAATTGAGTTGATTTCAGTCGGAGTGTCATGAGTCCATTTTTAAAACAACACCTGCGTCTGGCTGCAGGTCCTCACAGCGTAATGTTCTGACTGATGATCAGACCCAGTTGAGCCACAAGAAATTGAACAAAAGTGCTCAGTTTTGCAACAGAAAACCACATGCTTTGACATTTTAACTTAATTTGACATTCATCTTCTATTGACATTTCTGTTTTGTTGAAAAGGTCACGAAACATTTCGACAGAGATGTCTCAGCATCAGCTGACAACCAACGGCACTAAAAACTGGGTTTAAGAGGTTTAAACAGGGAGTTGACTGTGGGGTCTTTATCCTATCAAAGTTTAAGAGTGTATTGCCTAAACAAAGTGCCGCCATTGTGACTTAGGTGGCAAACAAAAAAAAAACCTACATTAACAATTATTAAAAGCGCATAAGCCCAATTTAACTGTGACCAAAACACATTCCATTACAAAAGATTTACTGCAACTAATCCATCCTGAAACACACTTTGAGGAAATTAAAAATTCTTTAAAACATAACAAAAAAACCCACAGAGATCTGAAACAACCATGATCATAAATAAAGGCTTTGGGGGAAAAAGGATGGTGCAACGAGAGCCAAGCCTATAAACAACACAAATGGAGTGAGGTTGTTCAAATCGGGAGGTTTTAAAGAGCCATGATGTTCCCAATAGTGACTTTGAAGAAGCAGCATCTTTGTTTTGTTTATGGGTTAGCTCTCAATGTCGGTTCGAACACTCAAGTTCACCTGGATGACCTCCACAAACACAAGACTACCACAAGTAAACGACAAGCTCAGTGTGAGGTACCTTGAGTCTTTGCAGATTTTCTTTGACCAGTAATATTAAACTTGTGAGTGGGGGGGGGGGATTCCGGAGAAGTCTTCAAACATGTAAATCGGTGATAGTTAAGCAACTATCTCCCACATTACTGGCTCTAATGGGTGATGCCAACAAAGAAAAACTCGTGCTTTTGCACTCCCTGTGATTAAAGTATAAAAAGATGGAGGAAGGGTCTGGAAAAGAAAAAAAATACAAAAACTCAAGGCATTTTGGGACAAAAAGAGAGGCAGGGAGTTTTACCTTCAACTACTCCATAGCTGACTGTGTTGGCGGTGGGAAAAAGAGGAAGAAAGACATATGAAGAGGGGAGAGCCAGACAGCTTGAGGTTGAAAAAAGCTCAGAAAACATACACACCATATCAGACATTTAGTTAATCAATAATTTGAAACGCTGCCATAGAACGATTAAAAATGTAAGTTTGCTTTAAACCTATTTTTATTTGACGGTTTCATTTTTATTCGCACACAGCAGACATGACATGAACACATGTGGAAAATATGTCAAAAGTCTGCAGAGAGTCTGATTAGAGGAAGTTAAAGAAAGAAGGAGACAAAAAAAGCTAAGCTAGAGAGACCAAGAAAAAAAAATAAAGGCAGACAAGCAAAGGAAAAAGGAGAAAGACAGAAAAAGACTGGAGGAAAAGGAGAACTCAGTCCATTTAAAACGTTGGCCACGCAATTAAATACATAAGTACTCTGCACTGGCCAAACATCCACATTAAAAGTATCGGAGCACAGGACAAAAGCCACAGTTACTATCAGAACTACAGCCAAGCATACCAGCATATTCTGGGTTTTAAAGGACACATGAATGAATCTGACAGATGTCATGCGTCTCCCTGAACCACGCGTATACCGTATGATCTGTAGCCTGCTTTACTGTTTATACAAAATGAAGCAACTGGCCTGAATTTGATACCTGCTGCATTCCCAGTCTAAGGTTAAAGGTTGGCTGTGTGAGTGGGAATCTTGGAAAAGACTCGCACGCCACGCTGATTATTAAACAGCAGGAGAAAAACAAACGTTCGCTTGAGGATGAAAGCATTTGACAGACCAGCAACAGGGAGAATGGCTAGTTCCAGCGATCCTGTTCAGTTCAACCGCAGCTGATCTCATGAGAACAAATTCATTTAGCTGATCAGTGTCAGGCAGAGAAGAGGATTTAAAAGGGACTTACTGGAGGGCATGGTGTACGTGTCCTCTTCATCAACTATCTCCGCATAGTCATCGGTCTCTGCAGTGTCAGATACAAACAAAGTAAGAACACAAGAAAAAACAGACAAGTCATACAAACATGTGAAAAGAATATGACTCACGGACACGATTTAAGCCCAACGCCAAAAACAAAACAACACGAAACTTGGAAAGAAGCAAGAAGCTAACAGAGTTTCAGCAACTCCTACTCAAAGTAACACCCACGTAGCTCCTTGCTGTCCCTCTCTCCCTCCTGCCCTCTTTCTCACACACAAACACTTGGCAGAGAGCGTCAGCTGAGCATGTGTTGTCAATATCTGTCTGTGTGAGAGCAGCTGGATTGCAGGGAGTTAAACTGTGGTGGAGGAGGAGTGGAAGCAAAGCAAAGCAGAAGAGACCAAGGCAAAAATGAGAAACAAACAGAGAACCAGAGCTAGAGCACAAAAGAGGAGAGAACTGAAAAAGGTGTAAGAGAAACAGAGAGGGAATGAATCGAGCTGTCATGTGAGCAGATGGCAACGATTAGGATCAAATCTGTGAAGAATCGGACAGATAGGGGAGGCAGAGAGCAGAGCCAGCTGGGAAAAAAAATAAAAAAAGAGGGAAAAGATGGGCCGAGTCTATCCTAACCAGATGGTGGTGTTTAAAATAAAGTCAGTGTGCAGACTCAGCTGTTGGAAACAAGAGTCAAACATCTGCTGTCCTGAGCGCTCCCCTCATCCCTCAGCTCGAAATTTATCAGGCTCTGTGGGAACGAGTCCCCTAAATTTATGAGAAATCTTTCCTGAAGCCTGTGACTGATTTTCTCCAGAAAAGTCTCAACAGCCCAACGAGTAATTACCGTTGAGTCGTTCAGCCACTTAAGTTCGACAGGCTGGATAATGCACTGAATTGTGGTCAGTGTAAATGCAACTGTAAAACTGTTAGAGGCAGTCAGCTTCGCTTAGCATCAACACTGAAAACAGAGGAAGAAACAAGTATGCTTGCTTCATGCAAAGAGATAACAAAAAAAAAACAACTACATTAATGAATTAACATATAAATGAAGACTAAAAGAACTCTCTACAGCTGACCTTCATCCCCACAGTTACACAGTTATAATAATAATAATAATAGAGCTTTTTTCATTTTTTTTGAGAACCAAGTCACTTGTTTCAATTACAAGATCTGGCATCACCTGCTCCAGCAGAAGAGGAAAGCTGTGGGTGAGAAGAAGACACACTTTTGGGGTAAAGGACAAACCCAAGTAATGTGTTGTTTTTTTAAAGTTATGACTTTGTATGGGTGCAAATATCAGAGGTGTTCGGGGGCATAACGTCGGCGGGACTCATCACCCGCACCGTGCTCTTTGTGAAGAGCACCCAACATAGCAATCAGAAAATGATCTCATTAGAATAAAGGGAGACGTAGGAATAATGCTGTGCTTGTACACGTAGTCACCGACGTTACTTTGGAGAAGAGGTGAAAGAAACTTTAACTTTGAATAAAAGAGGCTTGAGTTTTATTCAATCATCTCTAAGTCTGATTTCTGTTTTATATGAGGAAAGAAAAGCCATTAATGCATGTCTAAAAATATCCGTATGAGCCCGAACAAAAACAAAAACTGACCACATTCTACCAACAGCAGAGCTGCTTACCTATTTTAGATTATTCTTAACACACTGCTTCCCTGATTTCCTGTTCAGTTTCAGCTTTTTACTGCTATGAAGGACTCCAATAAGAAATACTTTTTGTTTTTACAGAGCGAGCGACTGTTTTCCCCATTCTGCAAGTTCAGCTCTGTGTGGTGTTGGATATTTTCTAACAAAGAAATGACTATTTCCAAGTTATCCATTTCTACTTTCAGCAGAGCGTGTGTGTGTGTGTGTGTGTGCGATCCAGCTAGCCTATTATAGCCAGGAATGCACTTACTTTGAATCCAGCAAACCTCTCCCTGCTTCAATCTGTGCACACGAGCGTGAATGCAAGAGAGCACACCAGTGCACGCTTTTCCTTGTGTTTGGATGTGTGAATGTGTGTGTGTGTGTGAAGTCTGAGCATGGGGAGAGAGGGAAACCTTTGCAGAAGTTTGCTTAAAGAGGAATACTACTTGATTGACAAATTCTGGGTTTTTTTTGTACTTCTTGTGGTTAAAACATAATCTTAAAACACAATACTAAAGTATGACCCTTTAGATATAAACAAATGTTAATGTTACTGGTGATTAATCCATGCATTCGAAATCAAACTGCTTCCTTTAAGCCATACTGTATTAACAGAACACAGAGCACAAATGAGCAGATAAGCACCGGTGTTACTTCAACACACACACTGTCCTTTCCCAGGAGAATGCACTGTGTAGGTGGGGCGGGACAAGAAAGAAAGAACAACAGAGAGTTCGATAAACAACGGTGCAACTTTACCATCCCCGCTAAGATCTTCTGCAGGGTCCAGGAGAGCATGCAGGAAACAGGACAGCAGAGGACGATGAGAGACAGAGACGGCAGCAAGAGAGTAAAGTCAAGGGCAGAGCGGAGAAGAGAAGAGGAGGAGAGACAAGAGAGAAAAGAGAGGTTAGAGCATAAAAAGCCTTAAAACGGGAGATCTTGCAGGATCTGCACAGCCAAACATTCAGCGAGCTTTATGTTATAAAAACAAACTCCTGTGAAAAAAAAAAGCTGGGTTGACTGCCATTAATGCTGTGAAGACACCAATAAATAAAAAAAGTTGTTGAACAGCAGTGTAGACTTGTTAAAGTACAGTTAAGGCAGGAAATATGTGGACACTGACACACATCTGATTTCAGCTGGCAACCAAAACACATCTGTAATATATTTATGTCATCAGTATTTTTTCCTCAAATGTACCTGAACAAATGAACATAACACGAATGCAGGTGATGACTGACTGAAGTCTGAAACCTGTCATCAGCACACAGATGTTTCATAGATGAAATATCCACATTATGCCATGTCCAAATATCTGCAGGCCTAGTTGTATAACAGGCTGTGGAGTTAGTCTATGTTCAGCAGACACACAGAGGGTGCATCTAAATTTTACATCAGTGATCAGTGAGCAGAGCTGGATCCTCACCGAACTTTTTTATCTGTGCTTTTAGCATTAACACTGGCTGATACTCTCTGTTAAGTGACATGAAATATAGAATAAGTGACACGGCTTCAGCTAAATTTAACAAAATACTCATATGTAAATCAGACTACTGCTTTAAGATCATCTAAGACACAGTGGTTCACTTTGAAAGAATAAAACAATTCATTTTATATGTATACATACAAAGAAACAGCTCCTGTCCAGCTTCACTACTTGTTCTGAGCAGTCCTGCTAACTACTGATGACAGCTGCCTTAACCACAGTTGGAGGGACAAAGTCATACGCTGACTCATTCAGGAAGTCACCCAGCAAACACATATGTAGAAAAGTCTGAGAAACTTCTGGTACGGGTTGAACGTCCAATAACATCTATGCACTTAGATTTTCATAAACAAAACGATTCCAGTAGAGCGTTTAAAAGCTGCAGAGCAACATCTTTGAGCTGGTAGATGTCAGGTACTCTACTTCACTTTAACAAGACAAACATTTGGTGGTTGAACTTTGATCTTTTAACGAATAAACAACCTCTTTTACAGGCGTAAAACACATGAAACAATAAGACAAGATGTGATCTAAGCAGGAAGTCATGGACTGAGCAAACACCTAACTATTTTACTCTGTCAGAGCAGACTACTTCTGCGACAATGGAACATGCCTACCTGCAGACACCAGGTAGGAAACCCCCCCCATCATACTCGCATATAGGAGGTTAAAACTGGTTACTCATTTTCAGGAAAGCTATAATTGAATCAGTCTTTTTTAGGTGTGCTCCAGCCTTTTTAGTGAGCCTTTCCATGGCTACACATAACCTGCTATTGTGGTTAAATTGTGTGAGGCTGAAGTCAAAGCAAAGCAGCACACAGTAAGAACAAGACAGTTTAGTACCGAAGAGCACACTTTCAAAATCAGGGTGATTGTGATGCGGCGGATTAAATGGTTTAACCCGCAAAAACTGCTACCAGATAGACCAAATGTTTTGACAGTAAACAATGATACTTTAAGTCATTCAAGAAAACTAAAATAACACACAGACAAACTGCATATAATGGCATTTTTAATTTACTTCCCATCATTAATGTGAGTTACTTCTTCTGAAGATTCTCTACACATGGTTTATATCTTTCTTTCTGGTTTTTTTAATGCCCAGAAACCACGATGGTCAGATCAGGAATTTTACTCCGCCACATCACAATTTTGTGGACATGCTCCTCTACCAACTGTCCAATGAGAGCAGAGGATACCATTGGGTGGTGAATCGGAACAGAAGACAAAGGGGAGGAGGAAACGCCGCGCCTTGGTTGGCTTAGGAGGTGTAGATGTCACAAGATCTTCAGCCAATCGGGCGGGGGCAGAGGACCACAGAGCGAGAGGAAAAAACAAGAGTGAATGGATGTGAGTGAATGCAGACAGAGATGTGAGAAAAACGGGGGGGAAAGGGTGTAAACAAAAGACAGTTGGAACAGAGAGGATGGGACGACAGAGAGGGAGAGGCAGTCCCAACAGAGGAGGAAAAAAAACAGATGTTGAAGGAAATGAAAAGAAGGCTGGAGCCTAGGAAGCTAACAGACTCGTGAGCAGAATTCAGTTTCTTACCTGAGACGGAGATCGCTCGCACTCCACTCCTGACTGCTTCTAACTTTTTCTCATTGTTAGACAGCCTAGAGAAGAAGAGAAAAGGGGACAAATCAGTCAAATCAACATTTAACAGTCAGTTTAACGCACCCTTAAATCACGTGAAAAACACCAAACTAAATGAATGTCTCCTGAACACACACAACTGCAACTGTAATCTTATAAAAACAGGACGTTAAACGGCAGAAACGTGCTGTTGACACGCGCACGAGGCTCTCCAAAATGGAAAAGAAGCGACCACGTCTGGCACCATCTCCAGACTAGTCCTTACTGTTTCTATTATGCTTCTCCCTTCGCCACAGATTCTTTTTCTGTGTCAGCTGAGCTCTACGACTATCTTTACATCACAGACCGTGACAGGCAGAGGGAAAAGAGAGGAAGAGAGCAAAGCGAGTGAGAGGAGGAGACTAGCAGAGTGTTTAAAAACCCTAAGTGGAAAATATTTGGCTCCTAAACTTATCTCCTTATTTGACCACAGAGTGAGGGAGAGATTTGAGTTGAAAAGTAAGCAAAACGGTCGGTGTTTGAATCTAAACATCTGACAATAAGGCCGCACACCATCGCCCAGGCTTCAAATCCTGCAGATGAACAATAATAATGAACTCTATGTTGTGAAACTACAACCCTGCTCCCAAAGGAAGTCTGTAAAACGGAAATAAAAACAAATCAAATCAGATTCTACATTAAATCCAAAAAGCACGAGCTCAACATATCACTGAGGATTTTATGTATTTTTTTTATTATTATTTTTTTTATTATTTCAGGAAAACAGTTGAAGAAAAAGCATAAAAGAACTTGTGAATTACATCATCCACTGTACATTTAGTGCTCTGATAAATCAGTTCTGTTCCTATTGTGAAATTCTTGCAAATGGTTTGAAATGACAGACATTTTACTCATTTTACTCTCATTCACTGGGCAAAAAAATGAAGGTTTTACTTTACAAATGTTCACAGGATTTCCAGATAAAAGTGTCAAAATGCTCTTTTTCTGTAAAACAGGAACTTAATATAAAACTCTGGGCTGCTTAAACAGAGGAACTCTGACGTCAGGGATTCCTCAGGTAGTGACGAGGAGACTGACCGCTTTCATTTTCTTAGCAGAGCTGCGCTCAGACTCTGAGTGACGCATGACCACAGACTGAACGACTGATTACCATTTTTGTTAATCTGGCAGAATTACGAGTCTTTGCTTTTCCTGTCGAACTTTTACGACAGGGAATTAAACTTCTAAAGACTGTTGGACAAATAAACCCACCAGTTAATTACCTCACATAGCGGAGATATAATCTTTGTGTACAAAAATATTTTAAAAAACATCGCTAATCTGCTGATTTACAGCTCTGACATAAGCCGGTTCATAAACTTTGGCGGCATTAAACAGAGTGTACTTACTTAGGGATGGAAGGCAGCGCTCTCTCTCCCTCTAGAGGACAAAAAAATAAACTGTAGTTAAAAAACATGAACTGACCGTGGATAATCACTCTTTGTAACCTGCACTGGTAAAAACAGAGTTACTGTACATAACAAAGGATAAGGTGCATCAAGAGGAAAGTAAAACTAGAATGTGTGTGATAAACAATTAATAATAATAATAATAAAGATAACCAACCATAGATTATTTATGGTGTCAATTATGTCACAACAGCAAGAATCTCTTGCTTTTGTTATATTTTTGCAGTTGTTTAAATGCAGTTAAAAGGAAACTACTGCACAGAAAGAGCTCCGTGCAATTAACGCCATTATCAGAGAGTAGAAGACAACAGCCCAACTTTAAAGTTAAAAACACACTGTGACCCTTTGCAGAATGTTTCACTGTAATCATGCTTAAATATAATAAATTATGATGAAGATATGCATGTGTGTACAGCACTGAAAGTTTCTGAATGATCCAGGGCAGGACAGAAAAAAAGGAGGGGGGGATCCAAATTTGCACTGTACCTTTCTGACCTCTCACAATGAAGGAGTGGGTTTCCATGGAGACGAGCCGACAGTAACCGTCAATCAAGTCGGCTAAGTTTTCTGTGGTGGTGAGCGATGCTGTCGTAACCGTGAGAGGCTGCATACATTCACACAAACACATGCACTCAGTAACAGGCCTGTAACAGAGAGCTATTATCTCCAAAGGGGCACGCATACGCAAACAATCAATACACAACAAGCCTGTGGATGTTTCCAGCTTACGTCAGAGTAAACGCCTCTCTCCCACACAGCACTTGTGTCTGTCTTTAAATCCAATACTACCATAATCCAATAAAGATCCCATTGTTTAATCAATGTGTGTCATGAAACCATGCGTCGGTGTGTGGATTCTGAACATAGAAACTATTAGTTCATTCCTGTGTCCACCTTAGAGAGAGTTACGCACCAAAACGGACAAAATAAATACCCACTAGAGGCCAGTGTCAAGCACATGAAGGAAAAAAAGCTTGGTATGACTCGTAGTATTCTGCTTATTACTGAGAAGTCTACTTCCAGACTAGACAGGACGACAGAACATTTTTGTAGAAACAGCTGAGGTACAGTACAAATTAACTTTCTCCATTTACATTGTCATCTTCACTCTATCGGGCACAAACTGCAGAAACTAACCACAGTCTCATGCAGGTACTTTTACGATTGCTTTCATGAAGAGAAAAGCAAAAGTCCACCTCCTCTGTTGCTAAATTCAAGACAGTCAGGTTCAATAAAAATCTTTATGCCATGAGGACAGGTTTTGCCCTTCCAGACAGACAGTGGTGTATTAGTACCTCAGCAGCTCCGGCTACATTCAGCTGTAGCATGCCTTTCCTGTCTTTCTCCTCCATAGCCGAGTACTGGATGGACTGGACTTGGTTAAAGTTAGCTAAATGTGTGGGCTGGAGACAAAGAGGGACACATGAAATATATGATAGCTAAAACATCTTAATTATACCAGCTATTTTTGTATTATTCTTTGATTTAGCTTAGTTTTTTCCTTTTTATTGTTGGTAGAAACTTACCGTAGATCCCTTATCAGTGAGGTAACTGATGCCTTCTTCTGGCCCAATGGCTAACTCCACCTGGATCACCCAACTGGACTGTTAGAGAGCATAAAAAAAGATGATATTCAAAAAGAGACAAGAGCATAAGCAAAAATATCAAGCAACTAAGAATTAAACAAATTGGAAAAGGGAGACAGGAAAGGATCACATGTTGGATGCATGCAGGACCCGCTGCCACCAAAAGGGGTCAACCTCACACAGTGATCGTGAACCTCGGCAGCACATCAGGGCACACTACAGCTATGGGGAAGAGCAGAGGAAAGAATGGAGGAAACCAACCCCGAGGGCGCATTTGAAGAACTCCTTGTCATAGCGGTAGATCGGTGCCAGTATCTCCAAGAACTTCAGGATGCACTGCTCATCGTCTAGATTGGCTACCTGTTTGAAGGTCTGCTGAATCAACTTACGAAGAGTTTTAGCCTGGAGACAAAAGGGGGAATCGAGAGGGGACAAAGAAAGACTTTTTAAGGATGTCTTCAGCGTGCTGTTGCAAAAACATCTGTGGCTGGGGAGAGGAAGTGGAGGTGGGATGTGTGTGTATTTTCGGCATATGTGAGTGGGCACACAATGACTAACACTAAAAGATATTGATTGACTAATAGTCCACTCTGTTTCCTGTTAAACTGACCTCAGTGCTTCATTCTCACTTCAGATCAATACCCCAACAAAGACACTCTGACACTGCTGGTCACTCAATTAAACATCCAGGAGTCGGCACATTCATCTTAAGTGTAAGCAGCATTTCACTATACTGTAAATAATACGCACAGCGTCTCAGAGTGACCTACGGCGTTGACCTAAAAAAAATCTTTTTCCGATTACAGATCACCACAGAGCAGACAGATGGGAAGGAATATCCTACAGGAACACTTTCATTTATAATCCTCCGTATTCTTTATCGCACTAGAAATGAAGATGGACAACACCGTTACACACAAGCACACACACACATGCAATCTAAAAAAGTTCTGTACACTCACACAGTTTGAAATTACACACTGAACAAGCCCAAGTAATGAGAGGTCAACTGCAAACTGTTCTCAATGTATGGATTAAGATAAAGATTAAAGAGGATTTATGTGAAGATGGACCAGGGTTAAAAAGAAAAAGGACAGCACAATGCGGTTATGACCAGGAAAGCTGACAGATTAATTTGGGGAGGCCAACCAATAAAACATTATAAGGAGTGAATTTCTAACATTTTGACCTTATATAGTGTTGAATAATGCGATGAGCTTCTCCCATCACTACTTTTCATTATTCATCTGTAAACTGTGTAAAGGCAGTCATTTCTCAACTGAATTTTAAGCATCACAGAGCCCGGCCAGCCAGCTGTCGACTCGCTAAGCCCGAGGGAATCAACAGATCTACACACACACTTCCCTGCAACATCCCTGTGTGGTTATGTGTCAACAGGGACAGATGTCATAATGCTCTTATGATCATAGAATAAAATGCACATGTGTTCTTCCTATCTTCATGTTCCAGATAGGATTGCTGGTTTAATTCCTCGAATTCCTGCACAAACGCACACACAAGCAGACAGACAAAGGTACTGTACTGTTCCTCCAAATTGTCCACCCTTACTGAGAGGAAGCATAGCAACAGGCTGACCAGTTACACTCTACCAATTAAGAAAAATCCCAGTGAGAACACCATATCTGTGTGTTCCAGGACTTTAAAGCGACATGTTCAAGCAGTTTGAAGTTACATTTTTAGTTTGAATTCATCAAACGGCTTTTAGTCACAACAGCCACATTTGACTAAGGATAAACGAGTCTACTTTCAACAATCACGCTTACTTGTACTGATCAGGCAGAACATTAAAGCACTCGCAGGTGAAAGAACATTGGCTTCGTTTTACACAAATCAACAGGATGAGGATATCAATCCAATTTCTTTTTACAGTTACAATTTGGTTTCCAGTGATTAGAACACTGAAATAATAGAGAAAAATGATTATTGTGCCAAATTCTTCCACCACTGACACTTTAATTTTGTCTTGTGAATCCAGAACAATGTTTTCCTTCACAAGCCATTGTTTAGTGGCCTCACTAATGGCCATCCGCGCTCCTTCATCACCAGATTGACACTTTCTTCTGATCTACTTGTGATGCTTGGTCATCAGCTCAAAGTCTGGCAGGATTCATATGTTCACATGTCAGGCATCAACAATCTCCCTTCTCTTACAGCGAGATGTTGAGAAAAGTTTGTCTAAGGTGTATAAGTCTGCCATCACATAGGCCTCTTATTGTTCCAGGCTACATCTCGTGGTTTGGGTCTCGCTTCAAGCCTGATTAAAACAGCAGCCTCCTGCAGAAGGACAAAACTCCCTGCTACACAGTAAATGACTGTCCAGAAACATCTCAAGGAACGTGACAAAAAGCCCAAGTTATCAACCCAGCTTCCCCTATGTGATGGACCAGAGTAAACCCAAGGATCCAAAGCATCTGGTCCCAGTGTCCTGGTGCCAGACACCACAGGCTCTGAGGACTTATTTTGGAGGCAGGAGGTTTTAATATTGTGACTCATCACAGTCAGTGGGGTTACATGAGTGCCATCGGATCAAATTAATGGCTAAATTACAATAAGACTGAGTTATTCAGATCATGTAGATTGGATCGGGTTACTCGTGATCGGATTAAGACCCCGAGATAACTCGATCCAAATGTACACTGAAGGTGCATGTAGACGACAGTGGATCGGATTAAGCGTTCTGCGCATGCTCGAGATTTTTTGCAGGGATCGTCACCCGGAAGTCGAAGGAGACGATATTACTGTTGTTGTTGTTGCCGCCGCCTTCGGAAAGAAAAAACAACGCGATGGAGAATGCACCGCTGTGCATCGCCTTTGTGCCATAACCACGCTCATCACAAATGTGGAGGGACGTAGCCTGAGTTTGTTGTTGTTGGTGTTGAAGACGTTAACCGGAAGTGGATCTATTAGCGATAGTTGAAATGGGTACAGCGCCACCTATCGTACCGGGGTATGACATGCTGTGTGCCAGTGATTCGATACATTCACCGCCATGTAACAAAGGATAATTACCCTTGCTCAGATAAGGAGCATAACCCAACTATAGCTATAATCGAGTTAATCTCATCATGTAAACACGCTGAGTATATAACAATAAGAAGAAGAAAAGTAAGTCCCCTTTAATCTAGGGTGACAGCAATTCAATATGCTATTTATCTGACACGGCTTGTCAAATCAAGCTGGGGCTGGTTCAAGCTTTGATATTCAAAGGTCAGTTTCACTAAACCTGCTGCCCAGCCTGTCGATACGAATGAACAGACTCTGCTCTTTATAACAGCTAACATCAGTCACTGTTTATTACCACAGCCATCTGCTCTGGGTTTTATATATGTGTGTGTGTGTGTGTGTACAAGTAGAGTCCATTGAAGGGGAATAATCCCATTAAATGACTACCGTTCTCTTTCACCGGAGTGAACAACAGACACGTAAATGACAGCTGTGCTCTCTCCGACACACACACACACACACACACACACACACACACGCACACACGCACGCACACACGCACACACACACACACGTGCGTAATTGCACATGTGTGCGCCAGAAAGAGCAGCAGAAATGTAGATTCTAATCTACCACAACTGCTTTTGATACCATAACCTGAAAATATGATGTGATGCATGAGAGCAGCAACAATTAGTAACAGGTCATTCAATTAGGTGATTATAAAGAAGCTAATTAGCAATTTCTTCAAAATCTCTTTCAGCCATTTCCATCACACCAAAATACTAAACATTTCCTCCTTCCAGCTTGTCAAATCTGTGGATTTGGAGCTTTTCTTTGTCTTCTGTAATTCGAAGGCGGTTAGGGTGCAAATTGATGTTTTAAGAATTTACTTGACTTTTTTCTTTTTCAAACTTTCTTCTTTACAAAGACTAAACAAATAACACCCACAAAATGTTCTAAAGACAGAAACGGTCAGCTGGGCATGTGCTGCAGGTAACTTTTGTTTCCATCATAGATCAGCTGATCAAACATTTGAAGACCAACCCGCAGGGCTACAAAAAGGTCCTCAGACTGCAAGTTTAGTGCTACCCACAGCCCAAAACACAAAATTACATTTATCAATCTATTGAAAAGCAAGTTTTTCTATCAAACATTAAATCATCTATCCTCTATACATATATACTCACAATCTGAACATAAAGCAAATAGCCAGCACTCATTCTACTCTGACTTTACATTAATCTAACTGTTCATGTATCAAATACTCTGAAATGATCAAAATAAGTTACATCTTACACCTAACATGAGTCCAGGTGTCTTAAATCGTGTCAGATTCTTCAGTTTATTAAATATCTGAATGCGTGTGTGTGTGTTTCACTCTGCGGTCTTTAAACAGCCTTCAAGGGACAGAATGATGTTAGCAAAGGAAGGAGAAGAGAGGGGAGAAAAGGAGGTAAAGTGGCAGCTGATGAGAGGGGAGTCAGCAGGGCTTGACAGACAGAGTGGGGGGGGCACACAGAAGGAGAGGCACATTGACGCCTCCCCCTCCCTCTTCATTGTTGCAAAGCGAGAGTGGGTTTAACCATGACCTGAGGGTCGCACACACACACAATATACAAACACGAGCATGCACAATCGCGGTGCTTCTCCCTCTGCAGAGCATCTGTCTGCCCGCCTGCTGACATCAAGACCTTTTCGGGTCACTGAGCCTTTAATACTCGCACACAACCCAAGATCCTCCCCATAAACGTGTGCCGTAAATTCATCATTGACAGACAACAACAGACACAAGCAAAATCAGCCTCAACGCAACATCTTTTGTTCTAAAGGTGACCCGCTTATTTAAATTTACACGTTTATTTATCGAATATAACCATCTAAACGGAACAGTTCCTTACACACTTCAAAGTAAACTTTGATGATTGACTGATAATTCTTCAACTGAGCGAAATGCTTAAATAGTTGAGTATGAAAACAGTCGTGGTTGTGGTTTTATATATAATGGTTTTATATCTATACGCAGTTCAAACCTTGACATCGAAGAAATGGTAAATCTAAAAGTACTGTCCAGAATACACTCTGCTTTATGGAACTCTTTCATTCCCTGAAAGAGCTCAGCAGATCCTCACTGCCTACCTGGGTCTGATATTCTGAGTTTCAGTAACTGTGGAAACTTTCTATGAAGGTAACATGATAACTCATCATGTCTGAAGGTAAAATGAGCTTTTTAACTATTGAAAATATCATCTATTACACTCTGGAAACTATGTATGATGGACTTCCTTGAGTTCTTTTTTTCTGCATTCATCTAACCTTCACTGGTTGGTTGTCCAACATTACGACTCGATGTTAGTGAGCCTTGGACTGGCCTTTACACTGGAGAGCTGCCTATAAGACCACTTTGGTAACTGAGCTGCTCCATAGGAGCAGATGGAGCCCTGCAATACAAGCTGCTGAGTGCTGACAGTGCACTTCTTAAGTAAGAAACCATAACCATTGACCATAAACTTTTGCATTATTTCTTACACAAATATTTTGAAAACAAAAGAAGAACATGGTGTTCATTCGGGAAACTTTGGGAATAATAACATTGACTTCTTTCCACAAGGACTCATCATCTTACCTTGACCGAGTCCAACAGTTCTTTTGGGAAAAAACGCCTCAAACCAACATCTTTCCTGAAAGGGAAACAAGAAGAGATAGAGATCAGAATGTGTATCATGCTGTAATTACTCTGAGGAATGTTAATTGGCAAGCACTTCTCTTTTTATCTGATCTCAGCAGCCTGCTTTTCCTCCGCTGAGATATTACAAACAACAGCTCCAGACAGATACAGCTTGGCAAACAGAAAGCTGAACAGAAACAGAAAGCTGGGACTAAGTGCTGACTACAAAGCTCCTTGTAAGAGATGGGATTGAAGAAAAGCAGAAAGGGAGGAAGGGGAGAGATGAAGACAGGCGGGGATGAGTAGAAAACGGGAAACCGCAGAGACAAAGAATGATGTGCAGAGCTATAACAGGAAGCTAACTAATGACTCATACTCCTCTGAGGAAAAGAAGAGTCCTGGGAGAGGAGGAGAGGAAGAGTGAGGAGAGAGCGAGTAAGCGACTGTCGGGTTACGTCATCCTTTCTGCTTCATGTTTCTCCAACAAAAGTTCAATCTAGAATCAAAATCACAGTCACGTTGTAGTAGTTTGCTGAATTGATCAAATTTCTCAAAAAGGACGTGAATCAGTTCATTCGGTGCCGTCTGGCAGTGTGTACACAAAAAGGGTTCAAAACCAGAAAAGTCTATAAGAGGAACAGCAAAAAGTACAAAGAGTTTCAGAAATTATATAACGACGTTGATGTCAGGGAACAGGCACTGACTAAACGCACTGCGCTGGTTCCCAAAGCGAAAGCCGGCAGATCGCCGACATGCAAGGGCCAACTTCAGTGCCGTACGACACCAACAATGCAACGGGAACTTCTGGTTGTGAATGTCAGCTGTGAGTTTGCTGCATCAAAGCCCTAACAGCACTTTCTCTCTACTCTCCCGCAGAGTTTAAAATACGCATGAAACAACATCTTCTTCCAATCAACAGAGAGACGCGAGGGGAGTTAGAGACAAAAAAAAAAAAAGAAGAAGAGGAACAACACAGGAGGAGAGCACAAAGGGACAAACAATAGTAGTGGAGAGACAGTGGGAATTCTTCTCAGATAAATGGAGAGCTCGTTAGGCTGACAGTCAGAAAGAAAGACTTCAATAGACAGAGGAAGCTCATTAGACTCAGACCATGTTGGAGCCAAGCCTCATTTAGACCTCAGTTAGTTCATTCTTCATTGACGGTCACCAATCAAAGAGCCAAAAGTGGGACAACACATGGACAAAAACACAAGAGAGCAAAGACCTGTCTGAAAAGTCTCTCCTTTAACAACATGTCAAACCACAGCTGAACTGTACCCATGTGCAGACTTAGTGTTCCCACACTGTTGTCTAAGCATCGAGTTCTTCATAACCTTAAATCTACAGAACTGGTTAACACCTATCCAGTCTTCTAGGAAAAGCATGGACCAACAGTCAATACTATGTTATTTTCCTGATATTTATAACCCTGATTGCTGGTTACAAAACAGGTACAGCAGAGCATGGGTGTGATTAAGGAGCACTGCAGTGCAGGAAAGGCTGGGAGCCGGAGTGGAAGTGCCAAACCACACTGACATGTACTACTGCTGCTCTTTGCTCGTAAAACTAAATACTTACTCGAGTAGTTCGTAGTTGGATTTCTTGTCCAGAGCGTTTCCTCTCATCTCTTTGAAGAACCTCCTGGAAATGAGAGCGAGGTTAGATTACCATGGACATTAAGTGTCATCTTGTTTTCCTGTCTGTACATAATACAAAAGACAAGCTATACTTTAACTATATCTGAAAAAAGAAATAGCCGTAGCTTTAAATACTGACTAACAAACATGCTGTCATGAGTTAGTAGTGTAGCTGTGAGACAGAGAGATGGTAAGAAATAAAAGAAAAGCAGAAAATTCAATCACCAGGAAGCACTGTGAGCATGTTTCACCTGATTTCTAGACAGCCCAACTTGAGAGCTATGTCTTGTTCCACCTGATCACCAATCTGTGTCATGTAGTCATTCTTCACCTGGAACACACCGCAGATAAAAGTTAAGGTACCTTTAATCGTCTACACCAAAGGACACGCCATCTATCTCAAAGGCAGGAAACCACATGCAGTCCTACTGACCTAAATGATCCAAAGACAAACAGGAACAGTCCTGCAGCACTGCCATATGTCTCAATGCTGGCAGCTGGCAGAGAATGAGTGTCTGGGTGCCTCTGTGTGTTTATATATCTGCTTGTGTTTGTACCTGGTGGTAGAAGTAATTGAGCGTTGGTTTGTCTTCTGTAAACTGCTGCACAAAGCCCTTTGGTAGATACCGGATCCTTAGCTCATACCTATAGAGAAGAGAAAGAAGACAATAAGGTGAAGGAGGATGTTTTCCCCAAACTTAACAGCACAAAAGCTAGCAGCTGAAGCCTGAATCCTGGGACAAGTCTTACTGGCACAAAACATTTTGCTGCGGGCATAGCTTGAGCTACCAGCTTTGCACTGAATAGTTAACATGTACCATCGGGCTAATTCATTTTGTACATGAATAAAGACATGGGCCAATTTAATGAATAATTTCAAAGGTCAGTCAATAATAAGATTAAGTATTAAGAGGCAAAATTACTCAGATGTAAGTTCAAGAATCAGTAAAAAAAAATGCATATGAAAGTTAAGCAAAATATGACCAGGATGACTCAGGACTGTTGAGCAGCTAGAAACCAGTAATCAAGACAAAGTTCCTCCCCCAGAGGTCCAGTAACCGGGCTCCTGAGTCCCCAGACGTGTACAGAGTGCATTTAAAATAAGAGGGGATGCCCACACAGTGTTAAACATGATTCAGTTCCAACTCTTCTGAGACATGTTGCTGTCATCAAATTCAAACTTTTTTTTCTCTGAAAACAGAAAAAATGTCTCACATTGATGCGAGTTTTGATTTATGAGATTTGCAGGTGATCACAAGAAAGAGGATGTAAGGCACAAAAAAAAACTGCAATTAAGTCAAGTGATTGTAAAATGGGTGCAGAGAAAGACAGACACCCAGAGAGAGTTGTTGACTTAGTCAGACAAAGCCGTCATCCGATTCTCTCTTTTTCTCTTTATGTCCACAGAGCAAAAGGTCTCCTCCTCACTTTAGCATCAGCACCAAGACGGCCACAATAAATGTAATATATGCATCCAAACTGCCCAGCCAGCTCAGCCACGCTGCCCCACCAAACAGACGGGTCACACCATTCTTTCATGACGCTGTTTGAAATAAATCACAGCAGCTACTTTGGAGAACAAAACAGCCGACTGCTTATGCTGGCTGTTTGGGGAAACAGTGACTTGGACTAAATTTACGAGGCCAAATAAGTCATGTCAAATGAAAACAGGGAACTGTTTAGAAAGCGTAGGCTTAGTTCTCCTAAGAGAGCGTGTGCTTGTTAAAGACATTCAGGCCCGAACTGATGTTAAAGAATCGTATTATCTTTAAAATTTCAAGTTAAGCTCATCATCTACCACAGTGGCAAATAACTTTTAGGGCTTTTTCTAATCTGGGGAAGTTTGGTTGGTTTTGCACAATAACAAAGAGAAGAGGTGACAAGAGTTAGATTGGACAGAGAAGAACATTTCAAACAGAGCTTTAATTGAATGTTGCATGTTGGTATATGCTGTTTCCTGTACACGTGTGACGCTTTAACTCGTCATGACAGAGACTGGTGAACAGATCTCAGTTGAGTCTACATGGCAGAAGCTGAGGGCACAATTAAAACCTGCTGGCATACATCTGCTTCCATTCAGATTTAAACATCTGGAAGACAGTGAAGATTGAAATGAAAGCAAAGCTAAATGTGAGACATGCAACATGGAGATAAACACTGTGGAAACTCTCGGAGACTAAATCATCTAATCTCAAAAAGCATTCCCATCCAAAGAAAACAAAACTACTGAAGGCGTTTGCAGGGAAGTCATCGTCTAACTCTCCTCATGGTCAAAAAAAGAACAGGTTTGTTGCCATTTCATATGCAAGGATATACATCTGAAGTCTTCTCTTCCTAAATTCATATCGACTGTAATCATAAATCACATCAAACTGGGACACTGAGAATCAGAACAGGAAACATTTATAAAATGAGAGGCTTCATCCAGCCTTAAAGGTGACCGAATACATCACAAACTGGCAAACAGGTAATACATATCACACAGAAACTTAGAAAAGTTTGTTTCTGTTAAAGCTCCATGAACACAAACGCACAAGCACTTGTCTTATGTTACCTCCACTCCTCGTTTGGCTGTGCTTGTTCATATTTCTCTCTGATGTGGGACACGCCCATATCTGGGTGGAGCCAGTACACTTGGTCTCTGGATTGGCCGTTGCTGAGACGAAGGCCGAAACATAGAGTCCAGCGCACTTTGTGGATGTCCAAAATCTTCTGGATGATCCCCTGCAGTCAAAGAGGAAGAGAAATAGAGGCACAGACTGAAAGTCAGACTTTTTATTAGTAGGTCTTTCGGCCTTAACTCAGCAGAAGTGTTAAGTCCCTCTTTCCCCATTTGTCCACAGAACTGTACATAAAACAGTCCAACACATGCATATCAGTTTAAGCTTTTTTTAAGAAAAGAAGAAGCAGTTTTTTCCTCCACTTGTCATCTAAGAGTAGAAAGCGTAAGCAGTCGTTTTTTCGGAGCGCTCAGCCTGTTCTGTGCAGCCGCTCCCAGCACACAAAGCTGTTAAATCTCTGAACTTTTCAAAAAGGCACTGGTGTCATCACAGCCACTTTTTCTCAGGCAACCAATCGGGAGCAGAGATTGTAACCGTGGTAACCAGAAAAGAATTTAAGATAAACTTGCTCTCGCTGTGTCTTTCTGTTGTGAGCTGCATGTCTGGCAAACGTGTTCGGAACAAAGAAAAGCCCATCTGTGGGAGCAGATCAGTCAGACATCAAAGGTGCATGGTAATAGGAGCCTATTAATAATCTGAAATAGTCTTTTAAAATGAAAACGACCACAAGTCCCCACTGTCACCACTCCAGAGGCTTTGCTAGACTTATCGTCTCCCTGGCACTGCTAACCATCTGAAAGAGGTCCCGCTGAAACTGTTCCTTCATAAACCTGAAATAGGCCGACATCAGCCTCCCTCTTTTTGTAGCTCTTGTGCAAGACTGTGATTTTCATTGTACTGATGTCTCCGACGTATTGTGTCACACACCAACCTCACATTACCCCATCGCTGTCACCATCTGAGTTGAGACAAACTCATTATCTGACAACATAAGGACCAGTGTCCTGAAATTGCTGCTCAGGCTGAAAAAAAAACAAAACAATATTTAACTGAAAGTGTTTGGCCAAATAGGCAAATACAAAGCAAATGGGTAGATGTGCTGTCATGGTATTGTTGTCATGGAAATTAAAAAAAAAAAAAAAAAAAAGCACTGCTGTGTCAGAGTGCTTTTCAGCAAAATCTGACCAGAAAGTACTTCCGAGCTCCCTGCCAGCGCTTTTCTGTCAGAGCAAAGTCCTATGTGGGTCCAAACTGTGCCAAGAGTGCTTGTGTTTACAGCTGGCGTTCTGTATCAGGTCAAGGAGAGCATCGCTGTCTGTATGTGTGTGTGTGTGCGAGTGCATTTAAGTTAGTGTGAAAGACATCAAGCGATTTAACGGGACATTTCCACCCAAACAAGTTGGCAGACATCATACATCCGCAATAATGCTCACAGAACCGTGTGTGTTGCCATGTAAAATGCTAGGGGGGGTCTGACCTACATACTGATGATGAGAAAGCTGAAAGGAGACGAGTGCAGAGGAGATTTGCACTGACACATCCTGCTTGACCACTAACAATCTGAGCTGTGCTAGGTAGTTTCCGTGTCAAGGCTCGATTTAACTGTGTGCCGCAAAGTAAAGCTACACCACCAGACAAAAACACAAAAATGCTCCCCTTAGGTAACATGCGAGCACAAAAATTCTCATTGTGCTGAGTGGGATTTATCTGAGCTGACGGCTACGACCTTGAGCAGAGGACAAACAACCGAAGAAAAATGAAAAGCACCTTTAATACTACTGCTGAGTGTAAACTGTTACATTTGAGCTCTGGAGGCAGATATGAGTACCTTCACAGTCACTGGGAAACTTGTTCTGTTCTGTTCAGTTTAAGGAGAGTGAAGTTGTCGATGCACAGTCTGAGTAAGCATGTGTGAACAGACAGGCTTTACATTGACTGACGAGTCATTGGATTTCTACTTGAGGGATGGAACTCTAACATGGCGTTTTGATGATAGTGAAGGAGAGTGCTGTCTCAAAGCTTGGTCCAAAATCTTTTAGAAGTGTACAATGGGTCTGAGATCTGGAGAGGACCACAGTGTGATTTTCACAATCAAAACATTCAGGCACCCCTTAAGATGGCAACCCTTTTTACTTCGGAGACAACTGGAACCAAACATCACCGACAGCATGACAGAGCTACCACATTCCCTGATTACAGGACTCAAAGGTTCAGGTTTTTCCTCTAATTTGTCACCTGTCTGCTTATACAATAACCAAGAGCAAACAATCTCACAGCTTATACACTTTGAGCTCACATGTAGGCAAAATGAGCGTGTGTCCTCTTACCCTGACATCAGTTGCATCTCCATATCTGATATTGGAAGACCAGAAGCTGTGTTCAGTGTTGGTCTCAAAGTTATGGAAGACTTTCAGAACCCTGTCCACGGAGCCAGCCATGGTTCGGTCCGATCCCCCCGCACTTAGCCGCGATTTGGCACCTCCTAGGAAGGCATTGTTCAGGTTGGGTTCCATGTAGGCCGTCGCCATGGTTTTACCTGCTGACACTGCCGCTGCTAGGTGTCTGTCATATTCTGCAGAGAAAAGCAGAGGAGAGAAAATCTGTTGAGTTAAAAGATAAAGAAATAAAAAAAGAGACAAATGAGTTCCTAAACCTAAATGATTATATCACGCAGGATGTTTGATTTAACTCCGCAATTTAGAATTATTACCATTAGTAAATCATTTTTTATTTTCTGATGATGGTTTCCTACAGGAGGTATTCAAGTACCCTGGCAGTAACTAGCAAAAAACATTACACTATAAATTGGTGTAAGGCTGATCTTTAGTTGCCTAAACACAACTTGGTTCAACTGCCATTTTGTGTATATATTACAGTTTGTCCAATTACTCAGGACACTGGAGGAGCAGGAACAAGAACAGTTTTGGCATTTGTACTCAAGCAATGATAGGTCATTTTCAAAAATAATAAATACTTCCCAGCAAATTTGCCAGCGAGTCCTTTTTTAGTGCAGCGTCTCTCCTTTTCTCTCTACTGTTGGTTGCAGACTGTTGCCCCACTAATGTCGCACTTCTGAATCATCCTCGTTCCCGTTTCCCTCCTAGTCTTTCCTGTCCTTCTTGACGCAAACTTTGTACAGTAAGTATCTATTCTTCTGGTGTTTTTCTTTGGCGAGATAAAATACAATGGACAATAAGATACCAGAGAGAGGGAAAAAAAAAAAAGGGGAGAGAAGTGCAGTCAGGGTCAAGGCTCATTATGTAAGCGCCGGCATCTACGACACAGAGGCGACAATGCACCACGAGCTGCTGTGTCTGCCTGGATGAGAAGTTCTGACAGATTTCCTGCCACTTGATCTGGAAATGTCCATAAAAACTACCTTCACTACGTCAGAGCATCTGTGCGAGCGTGACAAGTGCAAGTCGGTGCTTTTGTAAAAATAAAAGATGTGGAGAAAGAGAATGTAATCTGCTGAAAACTACAACTTTCTGCCTCTCCACCTTCCCGTGTTCCTCCTCTCTCCTCCATTAAAAGAAAATAGATATGGTCTTGCAGGTAATTACACCTGAGGGGGTGGGGGGGGTAGCGTGCACACAGACACATGCACTCTCTCTCACACACATAACTCAGTGGAAGGAGTTTAAAGGCGTTGAGGGATGTATTACGGTGAGAAAACACAACTGCTCCTGAGTTACTATGCAAGTTTCAAATAGCGATGACTTTTTTTTGTCAATAAATCGGCACACGCTCCACTTTCTCTCGGTCTCTCACACATACACAAACATCTATACCAACACACAACCTCAGCAAAGCTTTGCTAGCTTTGGCTGTACACCAACTCGGTTCCCATGGAGTCAGATGTCACTCTGTGAGGAGTGGTTTCACGCTCCCTGTGTGCTTTTCTGTGTGTGCGCATACAGGAGATTTCATTCATACCTCTGTCCCAGCACATGGGAAAAGGGCTACAGCCACTGGTCGCCATGGAAATGCATGTCTGTCCCTTCCTGTGTCTGTCTGCACTGAGGACAGAGAGGCAGCTCGCTGCTTCGCAGCCTCGCATCACACACGGTGAACTTCTTGTGTGCAGAAGGCAAATAAAAAACACACCAAAATCGCAACAGGAACAGAGCTCACATAGTCCAAATGCCAGGTCACACACAACGAGACAGACATGCACCGTCACCGAAGAGAGTAGCAATCTCTATCAGGGCAGGCATACTTGCAAACGATTATTTCCAGAAGGGTAAAAAACCTTGACTGTGTTTGCACTTGTTGTGGAGAGTGAAAGTCCTCGAGGGCAACACATCAAGATAAAAACTGCAAAAAACTAAACATCCTCCGAAGAGTTTCTGCTTTGTGAGGGTTTGCTCTTTAAATCTTTTCCTGTTATCCAAGGCTCCACGAGTCAAAAAAGATCCCCAGAGACGTAAAGTTGCTTTAATCAAAAAACTCCTCTCTCCGTCTCTTTCTTATCCTCCTCCTCAGTTACTCCTCAGTGGCCCCTCTCTGATGAAAATGCATCACTTGTTTTTTCGGACAAAATCTGCTTCATGCCTGCACTCCATAGTTACAGAGTTGCCGAGGAAGTGTCGAGCAACTGGAGTGAATTTGGGTCGTTTCACTCAGTGGAGTCCCAGTGCTGGTGAGAAAAAGCAATCCTCCAGCAAAAAGCTCAAAGCAAAATCCAGCGAGTACAGTGCCGATCCGGAGGACCTTCAGCTAGTTAGTGGTCACAGAGAAGGAGAGGCAATTACTGTGCTCAGTAAGAAACAAACAGAAAAGCTATCCTCTTCTCTTGGAAACAGAAAGTGAGAGGACAGATTAAGTCATTTAAACAAAGGAGGCAGAGACAGAGGGACGGAGAGAAATGCCACAATTGTTTGAGGGTGAATGAGAGGAAAAGGAGGACAGAGCAACAGAACTGAAAGAAGGTTGAGTTGGGAATGAGGGAGCTCAGGAGAGGACTGCTGGAGGGGCAGGAGGAGCCAGATACCATTAATATGCTAATCCAGTCCTCCATTCAATAAAAAAACAAAAACCTCCCACTTCTGCTCATGCTGCTGACCTCAGAACAGCCCTTATCCTGAGCTAATATCACCACAGCTAAACAGAGAAGTCCCTCATAACACCTCTAAAATTACAAAAGCAATTGTTCCATTTATTTAATCAGATCACTGGGCTTATGGTATCACCAGAACATGACCATCCACCTTTCTGACTGAATTTCATGGAACAAAACTAAATAAATCCAGTAAGAATCAAGGGGAAATAGGCTTTTTCTAGCTGTGCCAAGTATGTAAACCAACAGCTGGCGACCAATCCGCTTCCAAACCACAAGGTGTCGATCGATCACACTTCAAACTGCACAACCACGGCCACCGACTCAACCATTTTCTCTCTGCCAGAACAATTTTGACCACGAGTGTTATTGCAAACCAGACACCACGTTCCATCCATGGGTTTTTACAAATGGCCGTATGAACATATGCTGAAACTGGACAAGTCTCAATCGATTACTGAACAAGCACAAACGCAAAAACTCCTGCTACACTGCGCTTCAGACCACCTAACTGAGTGTGTGTGCACGTATGCGTGTGTGTGCACGTGTGGGTTTCCTATAATTTGCGGTCCATCTCAGGCACTGGCCATTGTTATGAAAATCTGGTGGGGGCAGGGGGGGGGTTGTGAAGTGTGTGCGTGTGTGTGTGTATGTGGACTATTGAAAGCTTTTTGTCAGCGGGCCGGATGCTGCCATGAATGTGAAGAGCTGTTTTGGGACTTAGCCAAAAGTGTCTCTGTTACTGTTTCGTTTAGCGTTGGTGAACTTAATTATTTTAGCATGAGGTGGAATCACAACACCCGCCATCCCCTAAATGCAGTTTAAAATTAAAAGTCGTGTATTATTCCTAATTATTTTCTCCTATACATCATTTTACAACTACATTTAGCTTCTTTTAAGATAAATATGAGAGTAAAAATTAGTTTCCATCCTGGATGCCAAAGACAATCAGCTCAACAGTAACTGACTCTTGCAGAGTTATTAGAATTAGAATCATTATTTCTACTGAAACGTTCAACAATAAAATAACTCAAACCTGGTCAAATAAAACACACAAACACCGATGATGTTCAAAACATCCTCCCCGACCAACTCTTCTTCCTTTGTAATTTTTTTTTTTTTTTTTACTTCCTCACAGCTGGAAACAACTATTGTTAAACTCATGTCACACCACAGAGGGATATTTTAAATAGATCAAAGTGTTTTGGTGCACTGAGAGGTGAATGAGGGGGGGTGAATCATCTGATAAGATGAATTACACAAGGTGATAATTGGTGGTAGGAAAAAGCTTCACAAAGAGCCACTTGCACTTTTGAGGACACATCTATTACTAACCAACAAGGCTGAAATTAAGCATGATGAGAGATTAAGTCAAGTGTCATAAAATGCCAGTAAAGCATGCTTGTGGTACCACGACTATAGTTCCACTCTGTTTTCACCCACCCCGAGTTTTAACAGAATTAACATCAAGCCAATGTTCACTAAATTAATTACAGTTCATTTGTATTTTTCTTTCTAATATCTGAAAAGCAATTCAAACCAATTCTACAAACTGCCACTGTATTCAGGTCAGTTTTTCTACAATACATTACTATTATTTTAGACTTGTTTTCTTAGACTAAACCTAATTCATTCAAAAAGTGGACCATGCGACATCTAAATCTTCTTTTTTAAACTACTATTCGTGAGGCTATGGACGCCCTTTCCCCCTTTGTGTATGAGTGAGTGAAGCAGCTGAAAGAGCTCACAGGGCTGCAGCAGGTGCTGGAGGGTCAGCTGCTCACCTGTGTAGTAGGAAATCCTGGAAATATCTGAAAGACAAACAGAGAAATGAGAGTCAGCTGGTTTGTTTGAGTACGAGTCTCCAGACAAATACATCAGAAAGTCAACACAAAAAACTCAAGCTTATGAAGTTAAGTCCCACAGCAGGTGTCCACAATTCAGTCATGAATGTCATGACCTGCTCTACAGTTTATGTAAATTTAAATGGATTAAAACTCAATCAATGTCTTGTTTTTGTTTCTTTTCTCAGATGTATTGATAATCAATATCCCATTGTAATATAATTTACCCCAACTCCTGATGTGCTTTAAAAAGGGAAAAAAAAAGGGGGCTAAAGCGGGAAACGCCACAAAACAGAACTATTGTTCAGGGTTCAGGTCTGGCAGCTGTTGGATGAGGATGTTACACAGACTGCGCTTTAACCTTTCAGCCTTTGCTTCGAGGGTAAAGCTCAACAGGAACACGGGACATGCCGCAGAAGCTGCTCGCAAATGAAAGTTTAATTTACACCTATGCTAATTCTGAGTTGAGAGAAAGATGTTTTCTCCATTTACCAGCATGTAAATTTCCAACAGACAACTTGCCACCATGTAAACAGCGTAGTTTGTTCACGTTTTTATCAGCTTAGGAATATGGCAATAATTAGGTCTGTGGTACTCCTCGCTGAGATTGAAATGATGGTCAATGCTTCCATCTCCTCCCATCCTGACTGGCGTAATTCCCTTTTTATTTGTCTGAGCAGTGCTTCTCTGAACTGCTTACAAATGGTCCAGAATGCAGCAGCCAGGCTAGTGATTAAAAAAAAAACTTCCAAAAGGTCTCATATTACACCAGTCCAGTTCAAAGTTCTTGTTCTCTTGCATGGTGAAGCCCCTTCATATGTCAAAGATCTGCTGCAGTCCTTTCATAACATTAAGTCCTCTGATGAGGGTTTGTTGGTCATTCCTCGAACCAGGAGGGTCAAAACTTTGGAACTCTCATCCATTAGACTTAAGATGTGTGAGCAGTGTGGACATTTGTAAAAAGCTTCTTAAAACTCATCTATTTACATTGCCTTTCGTTTAACTGTATCATATGATATGCTTTATCTTTTCTTTGATACGATTTAATCATTTATTTTCAGTGTTTTACTCTATTTCATTTTCACTTACTTATTAACATTTATCAAAAAAGCACAACTGTTCTTGCAAAGTAGCCCTTTCTGAATTATGAACAAACAGAATACGAAACACGTTTTAATACAAAGTTAGACATTTCAACTTTAAACTGCTATAAAACAAATCCCATTTGATTATGACTTGACAGGCCTACTCATACTATCGACCGACTGCTGTGATATATGAGCCGGCGTCGCCTAAACGGCTCTTGAAGTCCAACAGGAAGCCCAGAAAAAGCCTGGAAAGCGACACCCATTTATGATGGTGATAGGGCTGTGTGTAGGAGATCAAAAACGATAAGTGCCTTAGGGCTTTTAGACATGCACGCACTGGGTAAGCGAGCACATAGACACACAAGGGTAAATGACAGCGATGGTTGAAAAAAATATGAATAAAAAAAGCCATTAAAAAGTGCTGCGTAATATGAAACCTGGACACGAGAGCTTGTGTGTTTTTGTGAATGTTATTAACGGTAGTAAGGAGATTAAAAAATGACATCATAGGTGTATTGACACTAAAAATATGGAATAAAAAGGTTTATGTGATGAGTGGGATTATGTAAACAAGCCCGAGCAATAATGTCAAATGTCATGCTGATAGTTTGAATTACAGAAGATGTAAGTAACTGCATTAATAACATTTTTACCAACATTACCTGGTCTTCTCCGCAGTGTTTAATAAGATCTCACTGTCAGCTTTTTATCTTACCACTTGATAAGATGCCACATATCATCCTACAAAATCTGACAAATGGCAACCATTCTAAATGGTTTGACTTTATCCTGTGAGGCTAAAATGGATCACAGTAAACTGATTCGGACCAGTTCATGATGACAGAGAATGCTTTTAAGTGTCTATAATGACATTTAAACAGACCTGACACCTCGAGACACCATCTGTCCCCTGAACACTGTCAGACCTCCATTCAGTCTCTATTTATCTTTCTCCGTCTCTGCTAAGAATGCAGAGTCGTCTAATAGCGAAGTAGCCTGAGATCTGCACCCGCTGCTGCAAGCTAGACTCAAAATTCTGGTTTTGAAAATTGGACTTTTTATCTCTGAGAAACAACACTAGACAGCACCTGAAGAACAAGAATAACAAACATTATCTATTCAAATTTGCAACTAATGAAATCAAATGTATTGCTAAGACTTTTTCACTCCATGGTGACTGTAGAAAAACTGACTCCAAACAAACCGGTCTGTTTAACGGCCTTCACTGTATATATCAGAGTGGGCTGTGGGTGTCTCGTTTTCTCCCTCACACACAGGAAAACCTATTCGTCTGTCGACTGACGGGGACCAAAAACACCTGCTCCTCAAGCTGTGCTAAAGAACACAGAAGAGGATCAAGGATTCATTTTATAGGTCTATCATGAATGCTGTCGTCTATCCTGACAGTTATTTAGTACATATCAATGCCAATGACCGCTTGTAGAGTATCTTCAAACATGGGCCCTTTTGCTTCCACCAGTTTGCGCTCAATCTGAGTGCAGATGCAGCGCAGAGCTTGCAAGCGAAGACTTCTTGATATCTGGGTGTGAAAACAAAGCTTAATTTTAGACAAAAAAAAAGCTAAACTCTTGATAAAAGAGTTTAGTAATATACCCCCACACTAAAACAGCCTTTTGAGGAGGGTTGAGAGCACAATTTTTTGGGATAATAGCAGCAATACTATAGATACAGAGAATCAGTTAAAATAGTCTGGATAAACATTTCTGTGCATCTAAGATTAAGTAAGATTTGTGTTTTATTTCATACTTTTTGACAAATTGACAACAGGGTTCCTAATTCATACATGTAGTGCTTTTCTATCCTGTGTCATTATCGTTTTGAGTCATTAATAAACAAGTATGTGTCCACTCCTGCTCAGTTGTTGTAACCACGAACACTAAAAATCCCAAAAACACTGTCATCGTTTCTCTCTGTCAAGAGAAAACTGTCATCACCCTCTGTGAAAAGACAGATCGTTCTCAGTGCCAAGATGCACACAGACACTGTCTTTTCAGGGCTGTGTATAATTGCACGCTACTCATAGGTTTTTCAGTAACTGTAATTACACAGAACACTTATCAGAGAGGCTGCAAAGCACTGGTGTCTAAACTCCTGGTCTCAGATTAGTAGTCAAATCAAATTTACAGTTAAGAGTGAGGTCAGGGAGCAAAGTAAGCTCAGGGATTTAAAACAGTCACAACCCTCTTAGGCAGCAGTAAGGAACTATTCTTATATATTTCACACAATACTCAAACTGTGCAGAATGATTCAACAGCGACAGATGAAACTAACCGAGAGGCAGACGTTCTCCTCCCATAGAAATAAAAAAAAAAAAGTTCTCCTGCCAGCAGAGGCAGCCAGCTGTTCTGCCTTGTTGCTCCTTGCTTCCGGATTAATCCTTAAACTGAGCCGGCACACTTTTGTGTGTGTGAAACACGAGACAATAAAGTGCTACTGGAGCGTGCAGTCTTACAGTGCAACAGCATAATGCTTGAGGTACCAAACGCACCTGCCAGTCACACACACACACAGAGGGACTCTTCCTACCCTTAAAAATCCCTTCTTGTATGTTTTCAGCACAGTTTTGATGGTGACCCATAATGCGCCTTGTTCAGGTCAATGTTTTCCACGTCACCCTCACCAAGCTTTGGTCGTACAGTTGACCTGTTTTAAGCAAACCGAAGCACAGGTGCATTTTCTCAGGTCATTATTCACGTTCAGATAAACATGAAACGATTACTCAACATCTGTCACACGCCAAATAAAATTGCCTGGTCCACGCTCACACCAAACACACAGATGATGCCCCTTTCTTCAAGATAAGTCCTACCAACCACACAACATAATAAGGTCAGGGAAACGCACGACTGCTCTCACACATTTATCTGCCCAAGCGCACGCTGTGGCACACGCAGTCGATGAAGTGTGCAGCGTTCAGGTGCAGCGATAACACTAACTGGCTTACATGTTAACATATCACACTCAGACCAGACACGGCATGTATAATTCAACACTACAGATTGAGGGCGAATGAACTGGTGAGATAGAATGAGCCTTTAAATAATTTTTAAATGATTTCACACAGGGTCCGTTTCCTTTCTGCTAAATCTGACAAAATGACCAGTTAAATCACAGTCACGGTCCTGGATTAAAGCCTATATTTACCCGTGTTTACGAAGTGAAAACATGCAGTTTGAATGATGCGTGAGAGGAAAATCAAATACAGCATTAAATATTGACTGCTTTTTCTATTTTACATGAGAGCAAACACAAGGGAACTGCGGTGCAAGACCCAAAATTAATTCTTCATTCTGATTAGCCAATAAACACATGTCCTTCAGTAGCTTTGCTCAGTGCTGCTAGGTGGTAGAATCCAGTTAAGATGTGCTGGACTTTGCAAATGCTTCTTACTCTGCAAAAGTAACTAGGAAAAAATTATTTAAAAAAAACACAATTAAAAGCTCTTTATAAAAGGTGAAAACTCATTTGGTTCTTGAAGCTTTTTTCCATCCAGAAGGGGTCAGAAAAGTGGGAGTTTTTATAGATTATAAAGGCCACTGAAATAAATCAAAGTTTTGAAATACTTTGCTTGGATAATGAAGAAATGAGACTTCTATATAAACCTTCTATTTGAAGTATCAGGATCAATATCACACCTGGAGTTTCAGCTGAATCACTTGTTAGTGACCTCGGTAAAGGTGCAGCGCCAAGCATATATGGTAGCCGTGTGCCGACACACGTATGTGATAGAAGGAAGTCCCGCTATGCCTATTGTTCAGTAAATTTCCATAAATTATGAGCCAAGATGAAAATACTTGAAGTTGCTGAAATATAGATGATCTAACCTAGAAACAAAACACCAAAGGGGGTTTGTTGGTTGAAGACAACAGTCACACACAACACACACAGACAAGCAAATAAATGTAAATTCTACATGAAGATGCACACTTATCTTTAAACACAACGCACACGCAGTGTTAGCCCACGCTAATGTACATGCTCACTTAAAGTTGCAGCCTCTTACACACAGGCAACAAAACACCTCCATCTACTTTTCTCACATCAGCATCGAGGGTTTCTACTACAGTTGTTCTAATGCTAAAAAAACTGATGGTGAACAAAACAAAACAGAATGAAATAAGTTTGGCTTGAACAGAATTAAGCGTTCTATCATCACATTAATGCTGAAATGGTTTCATTTTAGGCTGCAAGTAGCTTGCATCCGTTATTGATGAATCTGCCTTTTATTGAAGCAATAGATCAACTAATAATTTCGCCAAGAGGCCAATTCAACACCTCATATCCTAATCAGTTTAACTCCACACATTACCCATTCAACGATGACGTACGTATGGACTCAATGGGGGGAAAAAAATCAAATATAATCACATCTGAGAATTTGAAACCAAGAAAACAACAATCTGTGACTGTATTTTGTCGTTATTCTCAATGCTTCAGATTGATCAAAATGTTGAATGAACCAATGGTTTCAGCTCTAGTTTTAGTGCCTTTGCACAAGTTTCTACCTTCTCCATGACATCATCACTAGAATAAAAAACATTCTTAGCAACAAAGGTCAGGAAGTCCTTCTCTTCCATCTCCCTGTTTATCATCTTTACTTTTATTACCTTATTACATCGGTTACCAGCATTATTTTTCAGTGACAAGCACCAAGAAACCAAAAATAACAACAGAAAAACTAAATTCATTCAGTTCACTTGTAAACAGACAAACAAATGCACTGCCCTCACATCTCACACCAACAACTATTTCAACTTTAGCGCCTGCAAAAAGAAAATACAGTCTTGGTACAAGTTTATCACTGTTTCACACATGCAACCAGCTACATTAAAATATTACAAAGTGATGCATGATTTTTTTTTTAAATTACCATGATATAGCCCCTCCATTTACAGTCAAAAAGAGAAGAGAAGAGAGGAGAGGAGAAGAGAAGTCGTATAATCCTTTCCTCAAAGACCGCTGAATGGGGAAAAAGCCAAAATCCCGGGCTTCTGGGCTAGCGTTGCGCTAGCCAGTGAAGTCAGTAATGATGGTTTATGTTGACTTAAGCTTATAGCTCAGCTTCCTCCTCCTCCTCACTGTACTACAACTGCCGCTACTACTACACTGATACACAGATACACAGCAGCATGAGGTGGGAGTAAAGGGAAGAGGGGGAGGAGGGAAGGAAAGCGGAGCAGTAAGCAGGCTACGTTGAAAGGGGGGAGGGAGACGAAAGAGAGAAAAGAAGGAAGGGGGAGGAGTGGCTTTGTCCCCCAGGAGCCAGATGAACAGGAGAATAAGCAAGTAAGGAGGGAAACACATGGGAAGAGATGCAAATAGAGGATGCAACAACAACGAGAAAGAAGAGTCAAAGATGGACCAAAAAAAAAAAATGGGTAAAATGACAAGTTATGGAACAACACAGAAGATAAATAATAAAGAAGTAATATAGTGTAAGAAGTCACAGCTGAGAATGACATAAGGAGGGAGAACTGAGAGCGAGTTATTTAAATACTGTGTGTGGGTGCCTCTGGCTATTCTGTCTCTGTGACACAGATGCACTGCTGCGGAGCTGCTCAGTTAGTCATAATGTCATAATGTAATGTTCTCGACTCAACACTCTCCATCAGAGGCCATCCATCTCCAGAGCATTACAAAAAAAAAAAAAAAAAAAAAAAGTGAAGCCAGTTGTTCCACGGACTTTATACATTTAATCCAATTATACTGTAATCAAATCGCATGCAGCCAGGAGAGTAAACCCACCTCCCATGGCCCCATTTTCAGTGACAGTGAGCAGTTTACTCAACATATGGGCGCAAACTGTTCATAATTATACTTTTATAAGTATTAAAGTTTTAAGATAAAAAGTAATAGTTGAAAATATATATTTATATCTGAAGATTTGAAGTTACTAGGTGCTTGTCTTTTGCATCATGGCGTCATCAGTCATTAAGTATAAATCTAAAGACCAAATACAATTTAAAAAAAAGATAAAGGGACAACGACGTGATTCTGTTTACTTCAATGTGTGACTTCTTAAAACTATGTTTGCGTGTACTTGTAGGCATATAACATACTCGAAAATCCTCACACATCTTGAAAATTTACGATGCGGAGCACAAAGTATCACTTGGGCTTTTGCGTCTATAATTAAGAATCACACATTATCGCCTTAATTGTAAGATTTGATACAATTTTGTAGCAGATGTGCAGCACAATAAAATGCACTGAATAACTTCTGACCCAAACACAACAACCGCTCTTTGTAGTGAAATACAAAATGATGCTTCACTACTAAAGGTAACGCTGGACTTTCAGCTGTAGTCTGAATTAATTAATCGTGGCAGAATCAACACACAAAAGCAAGCGAACAGGCAGACGCACATGATGAGAGTTGCTCGGGAGTAAAGCAGATTAATGGGCCACTGGATTAGTAGGCCAACATGTCACACACACACACACACACACACACACACGATCCCACGCCCAGCTCTAACTCTCATTTAGAAGGTAAACCTAAGCCTGAGCTCTGCCCTGGTCTCTCTTTATTGGAGCATCCCTTGAAGATGAGTTGGTGTTCTAACACCACCCTCTAGTGGAGTGCTTTTTCAAGTGATATGCGATTCTAAATTTCATCTGTGCTTCAACAACTACCAGACAATGAGAGAAAAGAGTAGGGCAGACAGCCCCAAAACAATTCATCAATGAACCTTTGTGAGACGAGTGCGTCTGCTGGTGACTAATCATTCAGACAGACAAGTAAACATGAACACACAGGCAGACACTGTAGCATTATACCCACATCTGACCTCAGCTACACCACTTTATGGTAGCACACCAGCTTTGTGGGTGTGATGTCATGCATATGACTTGTATCCAGGTGTTTCACAGTCGATCTTCGTCCAAGCTGTTATGACTCTAAGTTTCTTTCTTTTGTTTTTATGAGTGGGTGCAGAGTGTTTCTATGACTGAGGCTATGGATGGATACAAAGAAGACATGAGGTTATATGATAGGCCAAACAGACACTTGTGTCAGCTTTGTTCTTACTCTCTTTTTAACTCTCAATAAAGTACCTGGCTTAAGCAACTTCAAGTCTTTGTGTACAGTTCAACCAGGAAACTCGGCTTTCTATATTGCCAATATAAGGATTTAACACTATGACGCTGTTTAGATGAAAGCTGTTAAATTATGACCATGAAAGTCTGTATTAACATCAATATGATGGATTCAAATCATGTTGAAACTCTTTGAATCAGGGTTGACATTATTCTTTGGAAGACTAAGTCATCAATCTTAACTAGCAGCTCTAATGCAGCAATACTCAACTTGTTTAGTCTATTTTGACCATCAGTCAGTATCACCTTTATAGATAATGTTGTGCTAAAGACCCTTTTTAGACAGAGGAATGCAGTAAATTTGTCATAGTTAAATGTAAACCAGTAAATCTCAAAACCTTAACTCTGCTCATTAAAATTTTCTATGAAAGAAACACCCTCATGCCTTAAAACTGGTTGATATTAAACTACATCCTCTTGCCTGATTTAGTATGCAGGTTTTTATGAATATGCAAATAAGCCCCACCTCACCCCTCAGCCATTTCCAATGAGCTCTCCCCCATTCTACTGAGATTGAGTTAGCTGTCCCTCAGTTTGGAGACACTCGTTTTGTGTAGGTATACATAGCACATGTCTAAAAACTGGTTGAGAAACAGAAGTTGAAAAATAACAGATACTAATAGCTTATTTGGTAATTGATGATTTGCTCTGTGGCGCTCGTGCTAATCAGACACATATAGTTACAAGTCTGGTGAAGGTTATTCTGGTAATAAGTAAACTGGAGATACATCAGAAAGTTGGCTTATTTTTGTTCCATGACTGAAACATCATACTGGCAGTAAAAAGAGCCCTCCCCCCAAAAGTATAGGCCTAAACTGAACTGTGAATATGGAAAGATCATTACACCCCCAATTCATTCACCAGAATAGCATAACATTTTTTTTTTTTTTTTTTTTTTTTAAAATCTCTTTTTCTTGATCTTTCAGAGTCGTATCGTGAAATATTATAACGAGTTTGCTGTTGAACTAAATGACACAGTAGGTTGTAATAGAAGCCTACCAGCATGGGGTTTTCCTGTTTAAAAGCCACTGTTAAACTCAAACATCCTGCAGATGAATCTGAAAGAGGACAGAGTGGTTCATGCTGAGCATATAATGGCATGTTTTTACATATATGCACATACACATGAAATGCCTCTTTTCCACGCTGTTTGCTCCTCCTCCCACATCTCGCCATCCATACAGCAAAGACCGACAATTACTTCTTTCTCCCTGCCTATCTGACTCACTCCAATGTCATTACGCAAAGTGTCCGCTCAAACAGGGCATCCGCACACACAGAAGAAGCGGGGCAGCCCATTCACAATGTCTGTGGTGTTAGCTGCTCTTTTCTGAGGTCTGTGGTTTAATAGCTGCTCAGGGAAAAATGAGACACCAGAACCATCATTAATATGTGGAGCCATTCGGTTTGAGGATGTTGCATTGCTGCTTATACTGACACACAAACTCCACACACATATCTTCACACCACTTCTCCAGCCCCATTCATCACCAACGGACATGTTGCACCAGTGACCAGTGCTTCACCGATGGTAGCTCGCTCCAAGTGTGTGTATGTGTGTGTCTCTGTCCTTGCGAGTGCATGCCCCAAGGAGGGGCAAGTCATCAACAATGATGTAAGTTCCTGCCATTGTAGGAAATTTCAGTTCATGTTCACTGCACATGGGCCCAATGATGTCCAAGCACACACACGCACTGACACAAGGCAACAACAGACTCTGAAAAAGGTGCTTTAAGCTGAGATCAGCTGCTGTAGTATAACTCTGTGCTGTTGTGACAAGGTTGGGGAAGGCTGCATTATGGGCACAACGGCTGCTTTGCTAAAGCAATAGATCGAGAATAGAGATAGAGACATTTAGAGACTTTGATACACAACAACCTTTTAAGCATTTTGCTGCATTTACATAAAATTTTGTGGCATTAACCCATAATTCAGAAAGATTGACCATGGCAGGAGAGCACAGCATGTAAAAATACTTCAGCCAAAGTGGTCAGCTTTAAGTTCATCAATATAGGTACTGAGAAGTCCAGAAAAGCTACTCCTTTAACACCCATCTCAAATACCTATCCTTTCTCACCTGATACCAATGCAATATTTTTTTTTAATTAATTAAAAGCTGTAATCGTCACTGCATCATATTCATTTTCACTGAAAATAAAGCCACAACGTAATACGTAATGGCCACAAACCAATCCACTTAACAACAATCTATAATATCAAATCAAAATACAAAACACGTACAGACACAGATCTAGAGTCCTTCTCCTTCTGTGAAACAAACAAACCGAACCCCACACAAATGAAGGTAGCAGGTGTTCGCCGTCAAGGCAGTTTCTGCATAATTCAACCTCAGTTAGCAAACAGAACTACACGATCTTACCCACATTAGCGAACCCAACCATTAAGAATTGAACAGATTTTTCTACTGACAAAGCAAAGATAATATTTGTCCGAGTTATCTTTGGTAAACACAGTGGTCATCACAGCACATAAACACACAAACAAGCATGCGCACTGATACACAAACCAACACATAAACACCAGCAGAAGTCTGAGCACAGCCGCTGCCTCTGAGAGGAAGAAGGCGTTTTCCTTTAAGCTCCTGAGGGACACAGCATGTTTTAGGATGTACATAAGTGCTCTGAAAATGTGTGTACAGAGGGGTGTGAGGTCTGCTTCCTGAATGCAATCCAAAGGCAAAGGGAATGAATGTTCATTTAGCTTCTTATCTCCAAACACACACACACACGCACACACTTCTTTTCCTTCACAGTGTCAGGATTGCAGAATGCAGCAGAATCAGGGCCACGTTAGATCAAAGCTGAATCCATGGATTTAGTGCACACACACACACACACGTCACTGCATAAATATGTGCGTAAATACAACACCACCCAAAGTCAATGAGTTAGTGTGTCGAGACATTGGACTAACCGTAACCCTACACATTTTAATAAACACACACACAAGGTTGGTCACACTTCCTAAACAAATAGCATCAGTCACTGGGTTCAACTGTTTATTCATAGTTTTTTTCCTTCCTGAGGTGAGTGTGTAAATAGTAAACGTGCATTTGCGCAGGACGTGAGAAAAAAAAAAAGCAGACCTCCACACAGCTGCTCAAACTGCTAACAAACAAGTACAGAGCAGTGTTTTTTCTCCCAAGGAGGATTATTTTGTTAGGTTCTCTGGATTCCTCATGGCGCACGTACTTTTAGTCAGAATTTCTACATGCCTCCATACATATTATCTGTCTGCAATCGCTTGTTAGGAGTCATTATGAGTCACTGCACACTGCAATCTACACGCACAAGAGGGCTGGCTTTGTTACCATCTTGTCTTTCTTGACAATTTTCTCTGTTTTTGCCCGTCTTTCGAGAATAGAAAGCACTTGAGAGGGCCACAGAGTAGATACTGAGCTTAACAGAATCTAAAAAGACTACATTTTGTTCTCTGAAACAGAGGAAAACAATGCAGGACAGAGGGAAGACAGTAGAGTTCTCTGCGATTTAGTGGACTGCTTCTGTAAGATCTCTGAGTGTAGTCAAGTGTTTCTATAAATACAGGCCTCCTGCACTGCCCTGCAATTTACACACTCTCTCTCACACACAAACACACACACACACAGGCTCATACGCAAACAAGCCACGCCTGTATTAGCCTGCTGTAGACCTGCCACATAAAGAGTTGAGTTAGATAAGGTGCAGCTAGCAATACACACACACTCTTCCATGTGAGACGTGTTCATTTGTCTCCACAAACTGGCATGTAACACAAAAGCCTTTTACAAGTAAATTTCTACAATCAGGGAAAAGGATACTGAAGTTAGAGCAAAGCAGCATCAAAGGAAGGAAATTCCCAGAGCCACATGAGGTGCAGTATGTCCCGCTTAGAAAGCACAACAATAGTTTCCAACAGGTTTCACACGCTAAATATGACATGTCATACTTCAACTTTATTTATTTTAAACGTATGCTGTCAAAGGTAAAAAGGCTGTACTCGTATCACCACATGGCACAAATATGCATGAATGGGATCAACAAAGTGAAACCAACACCTTATTCAGTCTTTTAGTGTGTGAGAAGATGCCCAAATTATGTCCACAAAAGCTGATTTCTGTTCATACGGGCTTGCAGTCGGAGACAACTACTCCTGTGTTGAAACAGCTCTTGTTACGGGATTCAGAATGACATCAAACTCGAAGAAAACTATTAACATTTTAATTAAGGGCAAGAAGATTAAGTTTCACAGCTGACAGCACTTGATATGTTTTTAACAAACCACAAAGCATTACAGCTCTTTCTAGTTGTAGTGTAGTGTAGTGTAGTGCAGGACGTAATCCTCACAAAGACGGCTTTTACTCAGGCGACAGGAATTTTTCATTAACCAGCCACCACCAACCAAACTCATTTCGTTTGTCCGTAAATGAGAACAAATACGAATTAACAACACCTCAATCAAATGCGCAATGACTGAAGTATGAAAGAACAAACAGTGTTTACAGTCTTGGAGCGCATTAGGGAAAAAAACAGCGCTTCAGAAATGGAAATGAAAGCGTACAGGACAGCACTTGTATTTGTACAGTGTAGGTCTGAAGCCTCGTGGCCTCAGGATACCGCATTTCATTAGCATTTTCTTGCATTTAGAATATGAAGCAGAGGCAGAAAAAGCTCTGCGCCAGAGCTCATTCAGACCTGAGAATGAACTGAGCGGAACGACCCGTTTCTCCGAGGATTTTCTTGAATTTGGCTAAACTCTACAAAACAAACAAACTCTGTTTATTACTCTTCTTTCTTCCTACGTCTAATTCTTTTTGGTGGACAAGATTTAAAGAATAAAAGAATAAGATACACCACAACTCCAGCTTGCTTCTTTTTATCAAGAGGGGTAAAGCATGCTTTCAATGGCTCTGACGAGCTGTATCCTTATTTACTGAATGAGATGCTCCCATAAAGTCCCATAAAAAGTTAGGCTGAACGTCCAAAAAATAAATGTGTTCAACTTAAAACCATTTCATTCTGAGAAAAGCAGCAAATGCACATTTGATAGGCTGGAACCAGCCTCTGCACACCCTTTTTTTTTTTCAAATTTTCCACATTTAGTTATGTTTATGTGCAGACAGTTAATGACCTTACAATGGATTCTTCTTTCCTTTTTTCTTTCCCAACAGCCCCCACAAATTTCTTAGCAATGACAAAGGAAAAAATGTCTCTTGAAGTTTTGTTAATTTACTGGACACAAAAGACTGGAATAGTCCATCATCAGAAATCTTCACATTCTTCACAACCGGGTCACTAGGTCCGTAAAAATGCGACTACGTCTTGGCTGGAATACGCTTGTGCCTCATCAAATTAACTGGACGCAATTAGGAACGTCATAGATATAGAAAGTCCTGTCTAGTTAATAGCTTCACAGCGTGAAAACCAAGCCGTGAGGTTAAGAGAACGGTCTGTTCACCTGGAAAACAGGATTGTGTCAAGGGAGGCGCAGATTTGGGAAGGGACAGAAGGAAACTTGGCCGAGAACAGAGAAGCCTCCATTATTCTCAGATGAAAGAAGTTCATGGTGGGGTGGCCAGAGGGAAGCCATTCCTTACTAAAAGGAACAGGACAGCTGGCGGGGGGTTTGCCAAAAGGCACCTGAACAACTCTCAGACCATGTGCAACAACAATCACTCTCTGGCCCAGTGAGTCGAAGACAATTACCTCAATAATTCGCAATTACACATGTGGAAGAAAGCAGATACCTTTTTAACACAACACCTTTAATTCAACATATCAACAGATCCAGACACCAGTCAGGGTGCTCAAGACCTCCGGTGGGGGTGAAGGTTTATATGTCCGTGAAAACACAGGAGTGTGGTTTCAGGAAAGCTATGATTTCTGGAGAGAGGGAGACTAAGCCAGAGTCTGGACCTGAACCCAACAGAGGATTTGCAGAGAGACATCAAAATGTCTGCACAGTGGATGCTGCCCTTTAAACCTGGCTGAGCTTTAACAACTCTGCCAAGAAGAGTGGGAGAAACTTTCAAATGGGTGTGCCAAACCTGGAGGATCAACCTAAAGAGGATTTCAGTCTGAGCCTTTAACCGTGTAAGAAGAGAAAGTCTTAACCCTCTTTTAAATTTGAGCAAAATATTCCAACTTGTTTGTGCTGTGGTGTTAATAAGTTGATTGGAAAGGTCTGAAAACTTTCCACAGTATATGACATGCGATATGGCTTGAGGAAAGACCTCAGACAATTAAAAGGCAATCAATCAATTTAATGACTTACTAAAGTGACTAATTGTTTAAGCTCTATTTTGCAAGATTAGGGTTGGGAGTGCATATTTCTTTTTGGCTATTCTGTCCTACAACATTTATGATAGCGCAATAAGAGAGTGCAGTCACAACGCAACAAATCATACAGGCTTTAAAGAATTAACTGGGTTAAAGAGTAAAAACAGTAACGAGCGAATGAAACATAACTGGTCCTTTAAGGAATAAAGTTCACCAAGTTCAGTTTGATCGGGAAGTATATCGAGGTAACAAAACAGCCTTGAATTAGTAAGTCTGGGAACAAACGACTGCTCTGGTCTGATTTTCAAGCTGAATGTCCACTTATGTCCGGTCCACTTATTTACCGTAAATTACAACCAACGTTGTCCACATTCGTTCCATGTGACTGGGAGGACAAGTTTGTGGCGGTGGGTCACCTTTTCAACTTCTCCAACTTCCCAACAGGAAAACCACCCGTTCCCAGTTACGGACCTCTAAAGCTTAACTATAGAAGCCACCACTACTTTCCGATTAATATGGTACTAGTAGATGGCAAATTAGTGTAACTGTTGGAGAGAGGAAAGTGCTAACGGCAGCCAGGACGAACGTTAACCCAACTGCATAAAGTCATTTCTTTAAGCAGTTAGATTACTCCTAAAAAACACAACGTTACTCACAATGACTTGTTCCAGGTGTCCTCCGCGAGGTTTGTGTAGGCTTTGCCGGCAGGGGAAGCGGTAAACTGTCGGTAAATAATCCGTTATTTCAGTTGTAGAGCTGGGAGTAGTTACAGAGAGGGTTTCCTCGCTCCTGCCTGTCCCCGCTCCTATCCCGTTCTCGTCGCCTGTTCCTGCTTCCCTTCTCCACATCCAGCATTCCAACATGGCTGCTGCAGGGAGCCGCACGCGCGCCCGTGCGCGCCCGCGCGGAATGGGGTGAAAAAGCCTGCCCTCAGGCACATGAAAAAAAACTGCAGCCCACGAATGAATGGATGTGTAGATACCTAGAATGGGAGACATTTTTCTACAGCTGCGGTAGCCGCAGCCTTTGATTGTTAATCCTATTTAGTGATTATCCGGACGGCAGAGATGGAAACGTACCTAACCTAATAGTACCTAACTTTGTTGCAACTTTTAGCCACTCAAGTGACAGTGGCTAACAGTGGTTTGTCTCTGTTACAAGTTCTGATCTTTGAAATATTACCATAGCAAACGCATCCGCGTCAGAATAATGTAAAATGGCCCATCACAGCCCATTCATACATGGGTAATGTATGCTGTATAATACGTTTGCATAAGATACAGATGTAACTGTTCCTACCTTTTCGTGCATGTTACTATACAATTTACCCTGTGATATATGCGGATGGTTATCCATATGTTCTCATGTGTGATAATCAATTTTGTTGCTATCTATTCACTCGCCATGTTTATTTGTGGGTTTGTTTTTCTGATTTTATACCTGAAAATAGGCTATTAGGGCAGGAGCATTAATAGTGTATCAGGTCAACATGTTACAAACTTACATTTCATAAATGCTATCATGCTGAACTGTACTGCATTGAACTGAATTGGATAAAATTACACTTTAATTGGGATAAACCTGGATTTAATTTTGAATTTGTACAGTACCGTGAGATGAGTTTATTGTGAATTGGCGTTGAATCAATAAACTAACTTTAACAAATGAAAACCTAAATACTATGATGGAATGTACTTGTTCATTGTGTTGGAAGCAGAGGAAAATTTTAATCTAAAACCACATCTTCATTAAAAGGGAGCATTGGAAGCCCCCCTGGGGCCTTGGTAATGAAGCAGTTTCCTGCTGTGCCTGTGTGGCATTTGGTATTTGACAGTGTACCCACGTTTACATAAGTACTTCCTCGGCATGGTGAACATTTTCACCGCTTGGCCCAGAGGTCGCTGATTAATGCCAACGCCAGCTACAGCTCTTCGATGAATTAAACTGTGCAGGTCCTCTGTCATAAAGACCGGAGACGACACCTAGTGGCCACTGCCTATAATTACACAATGTTCCTTTTCGTAGGTTTGGAACTTTTATGAGCAGTTTTATATTAATAGTGTCCCTATCAAGTGGAGATATAGATGTATGGATGTAAGGACTGTACAACACAGACCTGGTCACTTATTTTTTAATTGTGGAGCCGATAACTATAGAGGACCATTGTGTTAGGTGAATTATTACTAATATAAACTATTAAGTTGAATGTTCTATGTTGTTACTTGTTTAATCATAAGACAAGGCCTTGTACTGCGTATAGTTATTTCACCTCTTCAGAAAAATTGACTGCCGTGACCCGGATTCGAACCGGGGTTGCTGCGGCCACAACGCAGAGTACTAACCACTATACGATCACGGCTGGCCACTTAGCGGTGCTCGTCCATGTCGGGCCCTGTGTATAGTACCAGCCGTCTTGGTGGGTCCCCATGCTGAATTGATCAATAGTTCTCACGCTTATTTTTCCCATGGTATAAGACAAAGATGACAAATATGATCTTCGTTTAACCTCCATCTTGAGAAAAGCAGAATAAATAAGCGTAATGAAAATCAAATTGCCAGACTTCTCTCATCTTCATTATATTTGCTGCAGTTTTGGACACATTCACTTCTTTTATTTCAACAATTACTTATTTCTGAAACATCATATCGTGCTTAAGGGTACGTGATATGTTGATGTGAAAGTATCGATTGTACTAAAACTTTGCAAGGTAGCAAACGTTAGCACCCAGTCCCAATCCCACCCCTTGTCCTTATTGTCTGGTTTGCTTAAATGAAGAGGAGTGCCAAGAGGATTCCTTGCAAATGGGTCACTGTCTCTGTCTTCCTCACCTTTAGATTGTTCCTCCAAGTTTGCCTCAGTAGCCGAGGCTACTTAAATTAAAACCCTAACCATCCAGTTTAATGATGGAGATTACATAACCCGATGAGAAAATCTGCTACACACATTTTACTAATCATTGCAGCTGGACACCTGGTCCTGCTCATACCAAGACTACCCATTTAGCAGATTTACTTGGGTGGAAATAAGTGATATTCCCCATCAGTGTTTCTAATTCTTGGAAGAAAACATTTATTCAGACAACTGAGGAACTGCTGATGTAGGTCAAATGTTTTGAGCAAATCTCATTCTTATTTAGATCTTCTTTATATCCCTCTAGTCTGCCTTAATCTACATCCGCCACAGTTTCATAATCTCGATTTCTAATCTGAAACTGGATCCCCAAATCCCAGGACTACATCTGTGTATGTGTTCATGTATTGGTGTTGACTCGATCTGCATTTCTGTAAAACACAAATCAAATAAATGGTTCCATCTGTTCACAATGTTCCTCAAATAAAACTGGATAGAAAGTAAATAACTGTTAGATTTAAAATCTTGTGTGTTGTTTTTTTGTGACGCTTATGTTTTAAGTGAGGGTAAAGAGATGCAGGACACTACGTATCCAGCAGATGGCGCCATTTCCCCTCGAAAAACAGCTTCCTCAGCTTCCTCAGCTATGAAAGAAAAAGCTTTTATTTTTCAAATGGCAGCACCGGAAGTTGTTGTGGACGTGTCGCTACCAAGTTTGACAAACCAGCGGCAAACCAGTGAGTGTGTCAGTAAGTACTGAATCACGGTGCAGCTACAGTGAACTGTAAGCGTTGAAGTCACAGCCGTTTATATAGACGGTGATATTTTATGACAACGAGCCGGAGCCGTGTTAGCAAGCTAACCAAGCGTCTAAACCGTCAACTGGTGGAAATGATCGAGTGATTTAAGGTCAGTCTTTGATTTGCACGTTTCTTGGTTAGTTTTGTCTCCCGCCCTCAGTGTCTTAACTTGCTCTTTGCAAATGTTAAACTTCAACCCTGTCCTAATCCACGCATCCATTTGTAACAGCTTGCTTTGTTGACGTTATTAATGTCCTGGAGCTACACAGTTGCGAAAGAGCCAATAAAGCGTCGTGATTGTTGAAAATGTTGATCTCTCTGTGTGCACAATTCTGATTTGTTTATGATAGATATACGTTTGAATCCGAGGGAAGTGTCTCAACACATGAAGCCAAAGGTTTCTAATTTTGACCCTGCAAAAAAACGAAATTATAAAGAGAAGTAGAGAGACCACAGGTTGTTTCTTCACAAGAAAAACGTGGAACTGCACTTTTCCGTGCAGTGGTTACTTATTTGAAAAAAAACATATAATTTCCCCTAATTTTGGTCACTGCCTCAGGTCATGGAAGCTCTCACCTATAAACTGTGTCTGGTGTCCATTAAAGGGGCATGTGACCTTTTTTTTTTTTAGTTTTACCTTCCCTTCTTCCTGTGTGTCTGGGCAGTTCAATAAACTCTTAAAATACCTTTCCCATAAGGTTTTGATATTGCTTGAAAGCAAAATCAGATGCTGCCACATTTACAGACAAAAAGGTGGAGGAATGAGCAACGATCTTATCAATTATGAGCAAAAATGGAAGCGTTATTTGTAAGGTTTGAAGAGCAACAAATGGCTCCAAGACAAGCAATAACCCATTTATTGCCCATGTACCGGCATAACTATGAAGGTTATCTCATTTGAGTTGAAAGTCTGCTGGGAAACAGACTCTGTGTCTCTTAACCACTTCGATTAAGAAAATAGCATATTTTTCCCCGTACATTTTCAGTATACACATATTTAAATTCTGTGATATGAGGCCAAACTTGTTTGTTAAAGATCCTGGGCAGCTTCTGGATGTCTCACAGCAGGTTGTTACCAGGTTCACACCCTCATCAAGTTCCAACTATATGATTGTTTGGAACTATTTCTCCTCTTTGGCATTATTCCTCGTGTGAAAACTTTGCAAATAGTGCAAAATGAAGCGTTATATGGGGAGAGGGTGAAACAGAAATTCAGTAGATTTCCTCGGTTTGGACGCATTCACAACATCTGGATTTCATTTGATGTTCGAAAGCACTCATATGTGCAAGAAACTGTCTTGACTTGTGTTATTAACACTCTGCTTGTAACCCCCCCCCCCCTCCCAAACACAAGGTTGACTTAATTAGGGGTTTTTGAGGATATAAATGACTTAAGTGTGTTATTTTTCCGTGACACAGCAGGGCGGTTAGTCATTGGCCGGAATGGCCTGAAGACTGTGAGAGAGAGAGAAAGCAAGCGTGTCGAAGGTGAGGGAAGAGGAGATCATAATGGAACAAGAACAGATGAAAAAGTAAGGAGGTGAATAAGAAGAAAGAACAGAGGGGAAGTTGAATGACACGAAAGAGAGGACAGCTTACACTGTGAAGCTCACTGTGAGTTTGCCCGTAGCTGCAACTAATACAAGTCAGATGTTTAGTCCTGAATTTGCCTGATGCAGATGGGTAGAATATAATGTTTGGTATGTGGAGAGGTTGAATGATCTAAAGATTGTGCTCTATCTTGATAATACGCGAGGGGAACTAATGCAGGGACCTGGGGGTACTTCCTTTGACAGGTGATGTGAGGAAGCTCGGCCAGCTTTTAAAACAAAATGTATGCACTTCATGCATTATGCTACATCTTATTTGTATAAATACGACAGCCCATCTGAGAGGGTTGGGTTGGGGTAAAAAGGTTAAGAGGGAAAAATATAGTTCACTTACAGTAACTTGGCTTTCTTTGTGGTTTTGTTTTAGTTGATGACAAAAGTGGTTTACTGCTCCAGTGGTCCAACCCTAACATCTGCTGTGTATCTGCGTGGGATTTAGATGAATATGTGGTGCGGTGTGTGTGTGTGACTATTTGCGTCTGGAGGAAGTTGTGAAAGGAGTGTTGATGTGGGTATGTTACCAAAGAGTTGGCTGGTTTTTAGTAATCTGATGCTATACTTATACAAATTGACAGGGTATTTAGGCCGCTGTTTCATCATTTAAGTAAATCCCATAACGTTGTTTGGGAATCTTTGATTAGTCAGAGTCAAACTACAGCTTTGATTTGCATTGTTCACAACTGTCAGATATTGCCAGTGTCTGTGTGCCACGACTTTAAAGGAAAGGGTGAACGAGGACTTTCAAACCTACTTTATCACAGTATATTCGACAGATAGGTGAGATGCAACAAGATATGGTGAATTATCGGTGGATTCAGTTCAGCGAGAGATTCACGTCATTCGCTGCTGGATAAACATTGTGTTCCCCAGTTCCAGAAAAGATGTAAATAAAAACAGGATGCAGTGATTTGCAAATCTCATAAACCAACATTTTATTCACAGTAGATGATGGGGAAACATATCAAATGTCAAAATTGAGACATTTTATTATTTGATGAAAAAGAAATGTGTATATTCTGAAAAACGCTCATCTTGGCATCTTTATGGCAGCAACATCTCCCTAAAAACAAAAAGGCAGGAAAAGTAAGTGGCACTAAAAAGAAACATCTGGAGGAACACGTTGCAACTAATTAGGTTAATTGGTAACAGGTCGGCAACATGACTGGGCATTTAAAAAAAAAAAAAAAAAAAAAGAGCGCCTTCGATATTCAGAGACTCAGAAGTAAAGTTGCAAAGACTTCGAATCGTCCATCAACTACGGTGCATAATATCATCTAAAGATTCAGAGAATCTGGAAACATCTCTGTGCACAAGGGACATGGCTGAAGGTCATTGGATGCCCGTGATCTTCTGGCCCTCAGGCAGCTGTGGTTTGGAAATGGACACGATTCTGTTCTAAAATCACAGCATGAGCTCTGAAACCCTTCCAGAAATCACTGTCTGTGAACACAGTTCATCCTTCCATCCACAAATGCAGGTTAAAGCTCTGTCATGCAAGGAAGAAGACGTTTGTGAACACGATGACGCTATTTTAAAATGGACTGCGGCAAAGTGGAAAACTGTTCTGTGGTCAGACAAATTGGAAATCATGGATACCGGGTCCTCCGGACTAAAGAAGAGAGGAACCATTCCTGTGATCAGAACTCTGTTTAAAAGCCTGCATCAACCGGCAGCTTTCACATCTGGAAAGGCTCCATCAATGCTGAAAAGTTTGAGAACAACATCTTTCATCTTTTTCAGGGAAGGCCTTGCATAGTTCAGCAAGACAACTCTAAAGCACATACTGCTTCTATTACAACGGCATGGCTTCACAGTAGCTGGACTGGCTTGCCTGCAGTCCAGACCTTTTACCAACTGGTAACACTGGTGCATCATGAAATACAAAATGCAACAAAGAAGCTGCTGTTAAGAAGCTTGAATCCTTTATCGGAAAACAATGGGACTCTTTAGGCATTTGGGTTCTACTGAGCTGTGGAACATCAAATGTGGTGTCCCAGCTCAAGATGCTGTGCTGCAGAGGTACCTTCCTCACTTTACATAGTACAGAGCAGAGAGTTGACCAATTTTAAACCTTGATGTAATCGTCTCATTAAATGTGGTGTGTGTGTGTGTTTTTTTTTCTTAGCGTGTTTGCATTGGCGCGATGGCAGAACTTCCGTCTGGCCTGCTGGAGGCATGTGTGGTGGTTGGAGCTCCCAGTGACAAGCTTCGAGACACACACCTGGTTTGTATACGCACAGGCAGACCAAAAGGCAAAACCACATATGTGCTATCGCTGTCAAGCAATTTGATTGGTTAGAAGTATTTCCATCCATTTTGACTTGTCAGATGCAGGTGGATTATCAATACTCATGCATTCCTACACGTGTATTATCAGAAATAGTTTAGCTGTCTTAATTATTTCTAAATGTCCCAGATAAGATTCTGTGTATCGTATGTTTGTGTGCAGTTTTTAGTACATGACATAAGATATCATATGTAATATTTCCAAACCTTCTCACTGTATACAGAGTAAATTAGATGAGCTTCCCCAGCTGGAAGCTGAGGTGCTGCAGGTTCACGCTCCACCCTTTGTGTCCAAGGAGAGTAACTCAAGCCAGGTGATTGGCCCAGCTTTCAGCCGAGTTCAAAGGAGGAGGAGCTTCATCAAAAAGGTAGAGATTATTTATGTATCTTTTATAATATTGGAAAGTAAAACATTGATCCAACAATGGAAAGTTCTGTTTTTTTGTTACAATTTCCAGCTTTCCTTTTTGTCAGCGAGTATGCTGTTTAATACCTACAACAACTTTATATCTCGCTCAGATACATGAAACGGTTTGTTTTTGGTTTTGGCAGAAGAGACGAGATCGAACTGCAGAGGTGCTGTCTAACGGAGAGTCGCCCGGTCGCGCCGAAGCGTCGTCAGCGACGGAGGACATCAGCGTTCCAAAGGATCTGGATCTCATCGCTTTGCCACAGCTCTGTTTTCCTGGTACAGTGTGACTGTTTTAGTGCATGCATTACAATCCATTGTTGCCTGAAGTCTGAGATCTCTGGCTTTATCTATTTTTGTGTTCTGCAGGCAGAATATGGCTGGTATGCAACCCTGTGCTTCTTTTATTACTCTTGACCCACATGCTTTATTGTTTTGCAACCAACCTGTTTCCATTCCTGTGTTTTCCGCTCTCATCACCTGGATACGTTAAACGCATAAACACTGGAGTTCTGGTGGTGTCTGCTCATATTCGAGGATCATGAGTGTCATAACTTGAGTATTGTTGTTTTCTTTGAATAGGTGGTCTTCACTTAACCAGTGAGCAGAGAGAGGACAGCTACCACTTCCTAGTTTTTACTGACTTGTTTGGCAACCGAACGCATGGAGTTGTTGTTCAGTACTACAGAGCTGCACAGGTACAGACACACATACTCTTTAAACATGAAATCCTGGTGAAAATAAGGAATTCGGACCATTGCTTCTCACTGGCTATCTGCTCTCTCAGTCCTGCCAGGAGGGTTATATCCAGAACAGCCACAAGTGGAATTTAACCAAGTCCCGGCTCTATGTACCTTTTGCTGTGTGCATCATCTCTAAGTTCCCTTACTACAATGCCCTGAGAGACTGCTTGTCATGGTATATTATTTAGTCATTACATAACTGGTGAATACATAACTTATGTGTAGAATAATGATATCATTGAACCCTTTCTCCATTTCTCCTACTTGGTCTCCCTCCTCCCACGACATTCTCAGTCTGCTGGTCCAGTTACGGACAACAAGATACGCTGACATTGAGGAAACAATCCAGGAGTTTTCAGCCAAGCTGTCCCTGGTGCCCATACCACCTCCTGGTCAGCTACATGTGGTCAGGCAACGCTCATGTCTTCCTCATGTTTATTTGTCTTTTGTCCCCGTCAAATAACGCCATTCTGCTTTCACTGCTAGATCTCGACAGTAAAATGTGTTTCCATATGTCAGTCCTTCAGCCTCCGTCCTCTTCAAGTGGTTCTCCTGTCCAGGGAGGATCGGGACAGCCCTGTTATCGACATCGACCTTCATCTACCGCTCCTGTGTTTCCCTCACACAACACTGCTCCTGGTAACGCAGAACACAGAGACAGCTGTCGTGTCGCATGCAAGATGAAGTCATGAAGTGGTGAATTGCCATAATACATAACGGATAAAAATGCGTCATTCCTCTCTCCTCCAGGTGCTCTCCTGCCTCCTTCAAGAAGAGAGGGTGGTGTTGTTCTCCTCTGACTGGGCAAAACTCACTCTGGTTGCAGAGAGTTTGCTGCTGTACTTGCAGGCTAGTTCAGCAAACTTGTTGGAATGTCACAGTTTTCTCTTTAAATAGATGTTCTTACAACTTTCTATTTATGTTCTTTTACATATTTTTGATGCTTTTTCCGCTCCCCGCTGCAATGCTTTTATTTTATGTAAAGCACTTTGAATCGTTTAGTACATGAAATGTTCTGTACAAATAAATTTGACTTTGACTTTGTTGATCTGTCTTAAGTTCTTGTGATACTTCTTTCAGCCCCTGTCCTGGCAGCAGCCTTATGTTCCTGTCCTGGCAAGAGGAATGTTGGACTTCCTCATGGCGCCTACCACATTCCTGATGGGCTGTCACATAAACCATTTGGAAGACGTTGCTGCAGTGAGTACAGCAGCAAAATTAAGATGTTCAAACATCCATTTTCCCTGTCACTATGAAGAATTCCAAATCTCGTGTGCTGTGTCGAACATTTTGGGAATTGTTTTTTTATTTTTGGTCGACAATAACAATTCTAATCGGTCTTACTAGAATTAGACACGAAGAATTGTGTTTACGTGTCCAGTAGCTGTCTAAATAAAGTGAAACTATGTTGTTTCATGTTTCTCAGAGATTACTTTGTTCTTTGTTGTTTAAATATGAAACATGTAATTATCATTGTCTGTTTGTTATTGTCTTTGGATGAGCTCTTCAGCATTCAGCAACAACTTTGTTCGTCTTTATCTGGCTTCTCACAGAAGCTTAATTCACATGCTTTACAGTAGCTGTCTGTTCTCTAGACCGAGCCCTTCTCCATTGTACTGTGTCGTAATGAATTGTAGCCGTTGTACTAGCAGTACTGTATGTGTATGTATGTCTTGTGTATATAGGAGACGGAGGACCTAATCCTAGTCAATATTGATGATGGCATCATTGAGTCGTCATGGTCAGAAATCGTCGACCTGCCCACTATCCCTCTGGCTGCAGCTGAGAGCTTTACGTCAAGGTGAACACACAAACCGCGCTGCAAAGCACACTCGATGCCAAGATTGTTAATGCATACAAACACTATGTAGAAACAGAGCGTGTGTGTCCATGTTAGATTTCATGGCAACATTATGTTTCGGAAAAAAGTTGTGTCAGGGTCATGTTTACTCCTGTTTTGCATACCTTCTTCCTTAAAAAAGAAAAACTGTGTTTTGCAAACAGGAAACAAGCTACAGTGGTTTTGTTGCTATAAGTGGGGCTTCAGCTGCTCAACAGGCCAGGGTCTCTTTCTGTCGTGTCCCGAATCTCTTCTATGGGAAACTTTTTTGGACTGCAGGGAGGCCAGTTTAGAACCCAAACTCTCTTTTTTAGGGTAGCCATTCTGGTGTCTTACTTAAAGAAAATATTCTGGCTTTTTTTTGTTGAAACAAGCAAGACCTTCCCCAAAAAAGACAGCGGCAGATGTCGCTCCAAAGTCTTTGTTGATGATTTAGCACCATGTGTTCAGTGGAGCCATACCATGTGCAGTAATGTGTACTCAGTACTGCTGGTACTGGCTTTTGAACTGTGCGCTAATGCCAAGCTTGATAGTCTCTCTTATCTCTTTTCTTTGAGCATACAGCAGCAATAATTCAGCTTGCTTTCAGCTGCAATCAAAGCTGGAATAGAATAGAATTTAATATTAGACATTTTAATAAATGTCATCCCTTAGATCAAATAAAAGCCATTTGAATCCATACCGCACTAGATGGTTCTTACATGACTGGCGCTTTTGTGTCCAGGGCAGAGAGCCTCCAGCTTCACTACGACCTGGAGTTGTGCCACCTGGGAGCAGGCACTGATGTCAACGGCCTTCTATCCCAGCGCAGAGACTGGCAGAGGAAACTTAACTCACAGATACAAAACATCGCCTTGGAACTCGTGGTCAACATCTTCCGGTAAGTCTCCTCAAATGTCCTTAAAAATAAACTTTAGGCCAGTCAGTAACACACAAATGTATTTTAAACCAGTGTTCTAGTTGAAATAAACAAGTTCTTGTCTATTTTCCTCTCTGAATTCGATTTCTCAGAGAGGTCCAGGACTTTCTGAACCACGAGCACAGAGTTTTTAACAGCGAGGAGTTTCTGAGAACGAGGGAGCCAGCGGACCAATTGTTTTACAAGAAGGTCAAATCGCACTTTTGCGAACAAAGATGCACACACAGGCACTCACACAAACTCCTGACTGTGTGTGTCTCTTTGTTGTTGTCCCCAGGTATTAGAAACTCATATCTTTCACTCATTCCTGCGAGACAGGCTCAACAGGAAACGGGACACTTTCAGCCGCATGGAGCAGAGCACGCGTAACGATTCGCAGAGGTATGACGTCACAGCTGAAGGACAGCGGTAACCAGGCAACGGTAGAGACAAGTACAAGTTGAATAGTGGTAGTTTTAACACAATGAAAGCAGGCTGACGTTCTGCTTCCAGACATGCTCCAGAGCTCGGTCTTGAGCTTGAAATTAATCATTTGTTGAGCCTTTTTTGATTATTTTTTATTTAATTTTTTCCCCTTTTTTCCCCCTTGAGCCTTTTTTAACCACAAAAACCTACTTCAGAAATGTTCTGTAGCTCCTAATGAGACTCGCAACGATTAAGAGGAATGGTTTGACAATTCCTGTCTGCAAAGCTGTTCCAGTTCATCTGCATTGCTAGCATGTCATAATTAAACAACCCTCCTCCGGGAGTCCAACAGTATCTGAACAGGGTTAGGGTCAGAACTCTGAACTGGTCCCTCATCCTCTGCTTAGCTTCAGGTCAATATTCTCCCTTAAATGTCTTACAGGACAATGTCAGTACAATCTTCTCTTTAATTGTTACCTCAGATATTTCATTTTATGTTGTCAGTTAGTCAGCTTGATAAAACTGCTCTTTCCCCCAGTTTAAACACCATGTGAAAATCTTCCTCCCGATTCTTTTGCTGGCAGGAATCGCGCCATGACCGCGTTCTCCCGTCGTCCTCCAATGGTTGAAATGTCCAGGAATGGCTACAACCGCTACACCGCGCCTGACCACAGACTGAGCAGGAGACTGGGAGCCAGTCTGCCTAATTTAGATCAGCCCTCTCTTGACACTGCCACAACGTCGGCCATCAACTCCAACAGACAACACTCCGTGAGGAAGATGACCCCTGATGCTGGTCAGTACCAGTGAAGGAAAGGTGAAAGTAATCTGATCAAGTACCACTTCATTTCTAATTACTTTTGTCTCCGTCTAGGGTTGAAGTCTTCTCAGGCAGCTGTGAAAGTTTTCCGTCTCCCAGAGTTCCCTCCACCTTTGGCCTATCAGTATGTCCAGAACTATTATTCGGACATGGTTGCTTCTCTGGGGAAGGCTATCAGTGCTGCACCATCTCATGAATCCTCTCTGCTGGCCAGGTACTCTGCAAAGAAGGGTCTTATTGTACAAAGACATAGATTTTTTTTCCATTCTTAGTACAGTGTACTAGGGGCACAACAGTAAAGTTATATTGCAGACTCTGACTTAACACCAAACAGAAACATTATGTGAGGCAGTAGTGAAATATTGTAAATAACCCCTTTAAGGGTTCTTTTTTTATTGCGTTATGTTCTTGCCTTATTCAGCTTTTGTTTTAACTGCAAATCATTGAAAATCTGAGCTGAAACTGTAGAGTTGAGTTCTGCTGCATCTTTGTTTCCTGAGGGTAGACTGGAAAAACAGGTTATTGCTCTCGAGTCATGGAACTTTGTCATACCATTGGATGGTATCGTTTTTTTTTGTGGTTCAGTAATTCCGAGTGGATTTGCTTTTACAAATTGCGTGAAATTGAATCAGCTGACCTCCAGATGAAACTGAACTGGTTTCATATCTCTCCATCTCTTCCTCCAGGTATCATTACCTCCGTGGTTTGGTGAACACCGTGTCCAACAGGCGTCTCGACGCATTAGAGGATTTTCAGAGTCTTTACAAGACAGACGCTGAAATCTTCCCCTCTGAGATGGTGAAGTCTCTGGTGGACTCTCTGCCAGAATATGAATGTTTACAGGTTAGTTCAGGCCATCATGATTGAGCACTTGAACTGTACTCCTTTACATCCCCAGCTAAAACTTTCCTATTAGATTTGCTATACTGAGATGCACAACATCTCAGTTGCTCATCTGTGGGCTTTACTAGAACGTACAGTTGAATATGTTGATGACTGATGACCTTCACAATTAGCAGCCGTGTAATAAATAAATGTTTCAATCTCAACACAGGCCGACAGACGACCAGAACTCAAAAGCCTTATCAGTCGGGTTAAGAGGGACCAGGAGCGTGCATGTCAGGGCAACGGGCACGAGGAAGGCGCTGTCAAGCACTTCCAGCTGCCAAAAAAATACATGCAGCTAGAGGAGTTTGTGAAATGTGTTCAGGAGTCTGGCATTGTGAAAGATCAAGGAACCATTCATAGACTCTTTGACGCTCTAACTGTGGGTAAGTTTATTTTACAGTGGCACATGTGTTGGCCTTCACTGGGAAGAAACCACTGACATTTGATTAAGTTAAGGGACCTAATGTTCCATTCAAATCTATGGTCCTGTAAGTGTAAGTATAATAAGTAAACACAAGCCTTCCAGAAACTCCAAGGTGTTGGACTAACTGGCTCAGCATGCACAAACACTTGTGCATATAGATATTACCGCTGTTCCCCTCCGTCCTTTTTTTCTAGGCAAACATTTTTCCCTCTGGTTAATCATTGCCTCTTCCCCTCTGAAGTGCCCAACATACACCTTTGGAGATTCAACTAGGGTTTCACGTGATCTTTTGTTGTCAAAGTTGGCATTTTTTAGGTCATATTTAATTTTTTATTTAAAATAAGTAATGTGAGAGCTGCAGTGACTTAACAACATTCGTGTCTGCTCAAGAAAGTAAGGAAGAGGTATTGCTTATATCTTAAAGCTTGAAGTTTTGGTCTTGAACGCAGGAAGAAAGGTTAGAATTGCAGCTTATCTTTCCCTCCACATTCGTTTGTTAGAGAGAGGCTTTTCCGTCCTGTCTGCTATCACAACAAGCTACGCTTTTCTTTCCGCCTACAACCTGTGGAAAGAGATGGGGATTGTTGACCTTTTGCTCCGTCTTTGGTAACAGAATGTTTTCTCAATCAGTTTTTGGTTTCATTGCTTATTGTTTTATGTTAGAGCAGGCTGTTGATCTGTGAAGGAGAGGGCATGGATTGTCCACAAGGACATACCAGACATCTGTAGGAATATGTTTGTAGTTTGTTCCTACTACTACATGCATAAAAAGAATATATTGAGAATGTTGGTATCGGCCAACTGTAGGCAAGAGAGATGGAAGAAAATCTAATCTGAATCAGTTTCCTGTGAGTAATATTTCTTCAGTTTCCCCCCTTGCCTTGAACCTACAGTTAGCCTTTAAAAATAACTTCTTGATGGAGAAAGAAAGCACTGCTAAGTCTGAGGATTGTGACTTGATCTTCCAAAAAGCTTGGATGCATGAAAACACCCGATCCAAAGTCCTTCCAGCGATGGTGCTGTGTTTGAACAGATTTCTGCTTTAGTTTTACGAAGAACTTGCCAACAAAAATCCATCCACGTCAGTGAATTGGTGGTGGAGTTTCCCAGACATATAGCCAAACCTCTGCAGGTATTTCCACCCTTCTGAACCCCTCAAACATTGTCATATGTGGTTGATTGAGTTTCTGTTTAGTTATTTATGGTATTGTGTCATTTGCTTATTACCCTTCCCCTGCTTTCACCCTTATAAGCAGGAATGAAACAGACCTTTAAAACCTCTGTCTGTCTGTTCGAATAACTGGCACAGATTCCGAAAGCTGTTGGGTTTCCTATTTTGAACAGTAATGTCATTTTGAGCCCTTTACTTGTGTGAAAAGGAGACTAATTACCTCTCCGTAAAGAAGTATAGTAATAGTGATTATTACTTTACTACTACTACTCTGTACCTGATTCTCTCTCCATGACATGTTGGTTGGGTGCAAGGCCTCACAGACATTGTATTGTTGTTGTATTGTGAGGAAGACAACCTCCAACTGCTCACTCTGCAGGCATGCAGGCACATTAGACAGCTTGGAAAGGGAGACCGAGTTGGCCCAGTCAGTGAGCAGATGTCTGTGCATGTGTGTGTGAAGCTGAGTTGTTCAAACAAAGATGCTCAGTCAGCCATTTCAGAGTAAATGAATATTGAAATCCGGGTTTAAAATCAGGTCTCACAAGGCATGTGGCTCTGGATTCTGGACACCAAATATGCTGAATTGTTTAGCAAATGTGTGTTTTTGTTTCAGGTCATCAGAAGCAGGTTGGTCCTGACTTGTTCAGAGTGTTTTACACCATCTGGAAGGAGACCGAGGCCGAAGCTCAAGAGGTCTGTACTGTATATACAGGACTGTAAGAAGGTTTTGAATGTATTGGCAAAGCAGCTGCAGGTGGAATATAAACGAGTGCTTATTACAGCTGATTTTATAAGCCTGTCTCAATCCATTGATGATATTAAGAAGCTGCATCAGGAGACCTGGGTCTTGTTAAGTTATTATTTTACCATCAAATCTGTCCATTTGCAAGTAACTCAATAAAAACTCTCATATCTTATTAATTAATGAGCAACAATGAATTAGTGCAATAAAAAGTATTTGGTAGATTCTATTTGCTGCACTACTGTTGCTCTTGGTCATAAAAAGTGGTCGAGACAGATGACCTGCTCTACACAAAATGAATCTAAACTCAAGGTTTTTGTTTGACTTAAAGGTGTGTCTGCCGGCGTCTGTGTTGGAGCACATCGAAACCAACGAGTGCGTCTTCAAGCTGTCGTCCTCGGTCAAGACGAGCCGCGGTGTGGGGAAGATCGCCATGACTCAGCGGCGGCTCTTCCTGCTGACCGATGGGCGACCAGGATATGTGGAAGTGGCGCAATACCGCGATTTAGAGGTGAGAGGAAAAGGATCGAACTGAAAGAGATGTGCATGTTTTCCTGAATAATTAAAATGCCTCGTTCCCGTCTTTTCCTTCAGGAGGTGAGAGTGTCCTCGGCTCCCTTCCTGCTTGTGCGAATCCCCAGCCTGAAGCTACGTGTTCGGGGAAGGAAGGAGACATTTGAGGCTAATTTGAAAACAGAAACTGAGCTTTGGAACCTGATGGTCAAAGAGATGTGGGCTGGGCGAATCATAGCTGACCAACATAAGGTACATTTGTACTCTGAGGAGGTTGTGTGAGTAAATGTGATTATACAAAAGTGTGGGACCCGAAAACAATAATGTAACCAGGCTTATTTAGTCAGTTATTTGCCTTTAATTCTCACATCTCTTATTCAGCATAAGTTACCTTGTGGTTGTGTGTGTGTGTGTGTGTGCGTGCTCTAATTCTTACAAGCTTCATTGATCTTTGGGTGAGATTAAAATTCCATGTGGCGGAAATGAACACAAATACAGTTGAGCAAAGTTAACAGAGGCTTTTCCTTTGTGAAACCAGATGATGCAACTGTAACACGTCTGTCTCTCACTTCTGTCGTGTTTTGACATCTGCTCAGTCAAGCATGTTACCAAAAGGCATGTCCATATAGCACATTTTCAATCTGTATTTTTTTACTGTTAAAATACAGAGCTCAGGATTGTTTGATGAGTCTGCCATTTTGATTAAAGCATGCACTGCTATTGGATATGTTCCTTCTAACATTTATGGTATGAATCTTGATCAATTTAATCCTCCGACTTCATCTTTTTCACCAATTCATTTTGTATTGACATTTATTTTTTTCCTTTTTTATTTTAAAGTGTCAAAATAAGGTTTAAGTCAGAATTTGTCCAATTCTTTGGACTAAAATGCAAACAAACATGCCGTGATGCACGCAAAATTAAAAAGATCTAATAAATCTTTCTCCAGGATCCCCAGTACATGCAGCAGGCACTGACCAACGCCTTGTTAATGGACGCTGTTGTGGGCAGCCTTCAGAGCAGTAAGGCCATCTACGCTGCTTCTAAGCTGGCTCACTTTGACCGCATCAAGATGGAAGGTAGAGAAGTGTTGATTATGATGTGCTATTTCACTATCGGGTTCCCTTTCACTCAGTTTGGTTGTTGATATCGCCCGGTCTGAGTCACACCTAACAGACATTGTATCACCTCTGGAGGAGGTTACGGTGTATATAGTAGATAAACGTATTTCATGCCAGAAATAAGGTGTAGGTTTAAAAATACCGGAGTTCCCCTTTAAGGATCTAAATGTACACATTCTGGACAGGGAAAAAAAGAGCATTTAGGAGAAAATTTATAAAAGCCATCTCGAGCCCTTTTGACACATCACTTTGTACCTGGGACTGATGGGACTTTGTTGTGTCATGAGTGACAGTACAGAGGCGAAATAGTGGAAGTACTTACAGGAGAGCCAGCTTTACTGAACGCGCAACGTCAGCATCAGCTGATTCTGTGATGTCTGCTTGGTATGTGTGACATACCATAGAGGAACACAGCAGGGTTAATGAGGAAGTCTTTTTTTCTGTCTCACAGATAAGATGCAACCCATTTGTGAAAAGTGCATATGTTAAAAAGAGAAGGTGGCCCAGGCATCACCTGCATACCTCAAAATGTGGCCTTGTACAAATAATTTATTTGCATCTTGAATCACAGGGTCAAAACGTCTCACAGGTTGGCCTGGTTGGGTAAACAATGACCCTAATGACTAACAGGCCAGGCAGATGGGTCAGTACCTGACTGTCAGTTTGCATATGCTGCTTCAAACACTTTAACTCCCCACCAGTCAGAGGTGGAGGTCCTCCTGTTCAACCATTTAGGATTATTATGACCTGAAAGTTATTTACGTCTCTTTTTTGTGTCTCTAGTTCCAATGATGGTTCCCAAGACAACGTCAGAGACGCTGAAGCACAAAATCAACCCTTCACTTGAACTTACTGCACCTCAGGCTGTGGATGTACTTCTGTACACACCAGGTATATACACACACACACACACACACACACACACACACTCCTCAGTGTGCCCTGTAACCAAGCAGTCTCTCCAGCATTCCTGTTAACACTGTGGTGACAAGTGTCAGGTTCCTCTACTCCTTGATACGTCAGGATGGCAGTCTGTGATTTGATTGGCTAATCAACAGAACAGTTTCACAATCTGGAATTTCAACTGTGACACACGGTCACTGACATGAATGTCGACTAATGAACGTGCAGTTAACCTTTGATTTGCCATCACCTCCCCCTCTTATAGGAAAAACAGCATCTTTTCCTCTGATCTCCCTTTACTGGAAAACCGCAAGACAGAAAGAAACTGGAAAAGAAACCTCTCTTTATGGTGGCTGTCGATATATTTCTAGTGAAGTTACAAAGTTTTGTCCATTGACTTAGAAGAAATATGTCAAAGTATGCCGGTAGAAAAACAACACAACTGGATTATTTGAATTTACTTTTATGATATGCGAGAAGAAAGTAAAAAATGACTCAACCAGACAGACTCTTGTCAACAGTGAATCACTTGGTACCGGTTAAACAAATGAATATTTAATAAATCTGAATTGGCTAATGCAGTGACTGCATCTGTTGGCTACAGCTGTTATTAATCACTGATATTCAGATTAGCAACAAGAATAAACAAGTTTTCTTTCTTTTTTTTAAAAAATCCCCCTAATTTTTAGATTGCAACCAACAGATGAAGGTAAACAACAAAAGGGAAATACTTTGGAAAGACACCAAATAATGCAAAATGTTTTTAGAGGAAAAAATCCTGTCGAGTTTCAGAGAGGAAATATCTGTGCTAAGGAACTCCAAAGGTATTTATGTAGCTCGTGGTGGTACAAACCTTTTCTAAGGCTGTCCTTTAACTCGACTGGCTCTCCATAAACTAACCACAAGATCCCGCTGATTGACGGTGACACCAGTTTTACTTTTTGCCTCCTTTTTCTTCAATCTGAAATATGAGTTCTGTGACTGTAAAACAAAAGGTAACCGTCGCTTTGTTTACTACCTTGAACCCTCTTCCCTCAGTGAACAACCTCTAACCCCCCTTTATGTTTCGATTACTTCTAGCTTGGATGGCCTCAAACTCTTCCATATTTCCATTGTTATTTAACTTATTTGTTCTTCTTTAAGTATTTGTGCAGCCCTTTGTAACTGTGTTGTAAAAAGTGCTGGAGCTAAGTGACACTTGACCTTAGAACATGAGTTATTTACCATTTTGCCTTTGTGGTTGGCAGACTACTACGAAATGTGGCAGGAAGCCTAAAAAAAGAACAACAAAGCCTTGACATTGAGTGGACGGCCGTATGGGGCCACTTGGATTCACGCTGGTGGCAGACTGACCCCCATCGCCAACACACTTGTGCATTCTCATGCTCAGTCATCAACACACAGTTCTTCTGTCACAGTCTCCTCTTTGAGTCTTCTGTTGGTGAAAAGAGCACATCTTGCTCACTCCCTGCCCCTCTCTGACTGAATATAGGTCACTGAATTGAGTTTCTGGCACTGGACCAGCCCCCCCCCCCCCATGCTTTTTATAACTGTGAATACGCAGGAGGAAATCTGACCGTTAGGTGAAGCCTGGGTGGAGTAGGAGAAATAGTTTTGAGCATGAAGTGTTTTCATTCAAACTGTTGGCTCATTGCTCCTAAGCACTCGAGATACTTTTAAGAGCCCAGTTTGTGGAATTGTTTAGAGCACGTGTAACGTTATGATTTATGTTTATTATATTCTTTCTGTAATCCCATTGATGAACCAATTTAATGGTAACTCTATTCACATTTATTTTTTGCCTATTAAAACAGTGAACACTGGCAGGTGTAAGCCACAAGCTTGTGATAAAGTGTTGAGAAAGAACTGATAAATATTGTGTGTGTGTGTGTGTTTTTCAGGTCAGTTATGGGTGTCTGTCAGTGGGGGGAAGGTGATGGTGTTTGATGCCTCCAGCTGGTCTCTCACACACACCTGTCAAGTTGGAAATGCGAGATTGGTAAGGACGACAAATCCACAGATCCACGGATTTATGGTTGTTATTCATTTCCAGGTTTTTGAGTATTGACCACTTTGTTAGAGGGCTTCAGAAGAGGGAAGCCGGGGGGAGGTTAGTTAAACACAGACAAATACACACAAGAAGTTCATTGAACTGGAATTTAGATGGATTCACCCCTCATGTGAAAAAGAGCTTGAAACAGTCTGTCACTAACTCAATTCATCCTGTTTTTGTCACCCTTGTCTTGTGTAAGTTTCCTTAAGTCACAGCTGATGATCTATGTGTTCAGACTTTTTGAAGAAGCCCAGTAAGAAGAGGTTATAGATAAAGTATAAGTTGTACATATATCTATAAGACCATTAGGATTCTTACTCTGTCAAAATATATTCAGTTCTAAAATATAAGTTTTATAACTTTTTACCTTTTTATTATTTTTTTTACTCCATTGAGAGCTATTCAGCTGCTTCCTTAACCAACACAATATTCTCCGGTGCTCACAGAAATGATGCTGTTGTTCTTCCATCACTACATAAAGCACAAGTCCGAACAGATCCAGCAGATACACATCTGAATAAGATCTCATGCATACCGATGGCATCAAATACAGACAGAACTGTTTTCCTCAAGTGTCTCTTTTTGCCCTCATTGCTTCGTTTCAAACATTGCCACCAGGCTTTGCAAAGAACATGTTTTGGGAAGTTTAAGGTGTGTTTGGGTTTAGTTTTCACTCCCTCTGTGGAAACTTGAATAACAATATAGAAGCCAGTGAGAGCTTAAGCTGTTTGAGGTGAACATTCAAGGCAGATGAGTGCGAAGTTTTAAGATTCTTAAGGCATAATCGCTGACCTCTGCTTCAGACATGCTGGCTACAGTCCCATGAAATATGTAAACATATCCATCTGTGTGTGTGTGTGTGTGATGGGCTGAATATTTGTTTTCTCTTTCCAACTATAACATTTGCTCACCGTTCACTAACATCCGCCTTAATTCAGCTGTAGCACAATAGCTGGTTAAAGTAGCTGCTCATAGGGAACTAAGAGTGAAGGGTAATTCCTTTTTAAGTGTTTTTGTAGCGGCTTCGTTAAAAATGGCTAAATAGCATTATTTTGAAGTTTCGATATGTAGAAACAAACCTTAACAACTGTGCTGTGGTGAGGACTGTGTATTAGAGCACTAATGCCACCCAGTGGAGATGTTATGTATTGCACTGTACTCACAACATCTCAGTATATGTAGTGTAACATGCTCAGTATACATGCTTTAGTCTACCTAGTTTTACACGTATCAGCTACTCCTCTGCTTGTTTAGACATGTTTATGATAGATTTTTTAACAGCATTAATCTATTTCACTCTCAGTCAATCTGAATGAGAGAATATGGTGCAGAATATGTCAGAAAATGAATATGCCGGCCATAAGGAGAGGAGAGGAGGGGACTTTCAAACAGACAACTGATACCAAAAAGTAATGTTTGGAGGATTTTTTGTCTGCTTTAGAAAAAAGTGGCGAGGTGTTTATGCTTTAAACTTAGTCTAGCATGCAGAACATTTAGCTATGTAGCAAACAAATTTAATACACCAGCTGTGCCTTTCTATTTTTTATACAGGAAACAACTCTCACTTCTCTAAATTTTTGCAGCTAAAAAATTGTAAGAGTGTCTGAGGGATGGTCCTAAAACGTTTCTCTTAACTTTTGATAAAACATATTCATTCGAAAGTTACCCGTTTATGTTTAGTCTTAAAACCATTTAGTTTTTTCTTTCTGTGGACACCCGGTTAATTCCGTCTTTGTTATCCCTTTGTTGTCTGTGTTTTCAGAATTGCATGCTAGGAGTAGACAAGGATCAAGTCTGGATCGGCTCTGAAGACTCTGTTATCTACATTATTAGTATGGTGGCCATGGTCTGTAACAGACAGCTGACTGAACACAGGGCAGAGGTCACTGGGCTGGCACTCAGCAATGATAAATACAGGTAGGAGACCTTCTGTCGAAACAAGTGGCTCTGTGTTAGCTCACCCGAATGTTGCCTGCAGTACATAATCATAGTAAATAATCATTTCTATGGATCATAAACCGCATTTGTATGTATGACTTGCAGATATGTGCTAACATAGTACCTCCAGACTAAGAGTCTCTTAGTCAGTTTCTTAGTTTATTACAGATACTTTCATGAATATTAATAATAAATGCATATACTGTAAAAAAAAAACTGCAATCAAGCTGTGTTAATTCATTGTAGAATTTTCTCTTGAGAAAGAAACAAAAAGAACCCAAAAATGGGTCATACTGATAAACGGTATGGGTAAAAACAGTTTTGCTATTCCTTTTGCATTACGAGGATCCAGTAACATTGAACCAAACAAAGCCAACATAATGCTGCTTTGAATTTAAAGTGTATTACCTAAGCTAAACTTTTAGTTTTTGTTACTGCAGAATTATGTGGGTAAAGGCCTTTTTATACTGGTTAAAAATAAAAACACACTGACATCTGGCCTTTGATTGCAGTGGGTAAGTGTTTCATTGGTATCCAAACCCGTCTCAAATGACTGTAATAGTCACAGGTATTTATTGGCTCTGGCTCTGATTGGCATTGATGGGACCACAACACCCAGGTATAAACACTATGAATGAATGTGGGCGCTGTGTTCAGGGGTACAAATGTGGGACGTGCTCACAAAAAAGAAAAGGGAATGGATTTGATCCGCTTTTTTTTAGTGGATGTCCCATTTCAGCGTGCTACTTATGGCGTAAGAATGGTCTGAATAACTACTGATATTTAAAGTAAAGTGTTTAAAATGCATTTTAATGTGTTCTTCAGCAAAACAGTGGCATACTCTTGCAGTGCAGAGGGAACCATCATGGTGTGGGATGTTGCGACTCTTCAGGTTCGTATTCACCCAGCTTTTGCTTACAATCCTTACGAGTGTCCTTCACTGTCAACAAAGGCATAAATGTCATGAAATATCCCAAAAGAACTAGTTCACAGCATTAACACTGACCCCATAAAACCATTCCTCAGGTGAAGAGACACTTCCGGCTCTCCTGCAATCGTCTGCAGTCTATTCACAGCTCTAAGGGAATGCTTTGGTGTTGTAAGTTTTACTCTTGTTGAGGCATTACAGCAGGAAATGGGATTTAACAGTGGACACTAAGTCTCTCTCCTTGTTTAGGCTCAAGGGACAGTATAATGGAGGTGTGGAGGAATGGTTTAGTAAAACATCGGATGAATTTGCCAGAACAGCAAAGAGCCGTAATAAGCGCTGCACTGCTCTTACCTGAGGTAACCCAAAAAGTTTTGTTTTGTTTTTTTCTTTTCATTAGTGTCTTTCAGCTGTGAGAAGTTTGACCCTTCCTCCTCAATGTGTTTGCTTGTGTTTACATCAGAGGGACGAGCTGTGGAGTGTGTATATGGACTCCGCAGAAGTGTGTGTTTGGCATATTAAAGACAGTACCAAACCGTCCCACCGCGTGGCATTGCAGGACTGCACCGGATGTCACTGCATGATAAAAGTGAAAAACCAGGTTAATATGCACACATACAAGCTGCCCTGTTAGGAGCCATTAGAGTGGTGTCCCTCTTATAAGGACTCTAATAACGGTTTCTCTTCTCTTTCCAGGTGTGGGTAGGGGGCGTGGGACGCAGTTCAACCAAAGGGAAGGTTTACATCGTGGACACGGAGAGCTATCAGGTCCTGAAGGAGCTCCACGGCCACAGTGACAGGGTGATGGCACTGTGCTCAGCTGAAGACCGGTACGTCCTCAGTGGAGCGGGCAAGCATGACGGAAAGATTGCCATCTGGAAGGTGGAGTAGACAAACTAGGCTCATTTTAGCCTAGTGTCCAACCTCCTGATGCCTCGGCTCTAAAGCAACTCTTGACCTTCTAATGAACCGTGAAAGATCTCAGAAACTTGGAAAACTGAGGGAATATCTGCGTTTGGGAAGCACAGCAGAGTGAAGCATCGCAACCTGTTTCACGGTTATATGAAGGAATCAAGTGTTGGGTCATTCGTAGCGACGCGTTTACATGAAGTATGGGCAGGTGAGCGGCTTCTCCTGCTTGTTATGAGGATTAGAAATATTAGGAGGACTGTCATGTTAGTTGTCGGTCAGATGAAGGATACACGACTGAAAAACAAAAACTGAGCTCAAGTTCTACTTGATGGCATTTAATCTGCTTTAAAGTGCTTCTCTTCATTAAAGGTTCATACATTTGTTGAACTGGTTGGACAAGTGCAATGTGGGAACACCGTGGGACTGAGCCTCAGCCCCAACTGTGTGTTTTGAGGTGAAAATCTGGATCTCAGAGGAGTCAAACTACCGTGAAAACAAAACTGAGTTTGGAGATTTCACCATCGCCGTGGGAAAACCCCAACAGAAGTTTGTTTGGATGGAAATTATGCTTTAATGGATGCGTAATATGATGACACATGGTGATGGGAATTGGACCCGAAGAATAGTTTATTGTCGAACATCTTGGGAAAAAACGCGTCATAGCCCTGGAATATGTTGACACTTGCAAAAGAAGCCTCCAGTCATCACGCTTTAAGCCAGTTACTTGTCTTATTACTGTTTCTATTTATTTTCTTACAAGAACGGTTCTACTCTTTGTGCGTGTGTGGAGAAACCCAACAAAATGTTCAAAGTTCCTGTCAACAAAGGACATCTTTCAGACGTTAAACATCCAGTTATTTAAAAGGCCAAACATGTCAAATGCTTCACACATGTTGAAATGTATTTATACGATGTAATCGCTTGTATTCTAACTCAATTTTAATGTTATTTGTAAAACTGGAACCAGACTAACAGACATTATTGATCCTTCACATATACGGAGTTTATTTTTTTTGTTTTTTCCCAACGTTCGATCTCCAGGAAGTGATTTTGTTCCTCAGAGAACTGCATTTTGCAGACAACGTGACCCGAGAAGTTCCACTTTTTGTCAACATGTAAATAACTGAGGACAGCTAACACGTGCATCTTGTTTATATACTGAAACGCCACAACTTAACTGTTTTATTTAGACCTATTTTGTTTCACAGACTTTTATAACACTCAATAGGAAACTGTATTTTACCTCCAAAAAGATGAGCGACATTTTTAACCAACAGTCATTACACTTTTATAAAAGAAACAATGAGTTTGTCTTTTTTGTATTTTTTTGCAGCCAAAGGCAGAGTTTAGCAGAGTAACTCAGTAACTGTTCGAATCAAACGCTCCATCAGGAGTTGGTGTTGCTTTAAAAGATCACGGACGACTGTTTTATGCAATCGGCTCAAGTGGCTTTGTAATCTTAACCAATATTAGCCCTTCAAATTTCATGGAAACTTTTACACTCCCCGTCCCAAAACCACATACTGTATAAATCTAGTTTTCTTACGGTAATTTGGTCAAATAAGTGCTTGTAAAAGATGTTGTGTGCTCCTAGGATTTGACCAGAAGAGGGCGCTGTTTGACACCAAAACAAGAATAAAGGGCTTTGAGCCTGCTGATGAGAGCATTTTTACAGCTTAGAAACAATACTAACATAGCTTAAATGATTATTTTTCAATTATCCTACTATATCTCCTGCTATATTTAATTGTGATATTAGAAAAATGGGAATCTTTATGATTTACAAAAGCCTAAAGCCTTGACTTTATATGCCTCATCCCAAAATATGAAAGTACAGTTAATGTTTTTATGATAATACGAAGCACAGCAGATCGTCACAATAAAGAATGTTCATTCAGCTTGTTGAATGTACTGTAGTTCCCATGCTGTTTCATATCATTTCACCTCTGCAGTTTAAGGCACCCTCTTCCAGCCTTCGGGGTGGAAGGCTAAACAAAGCGAAACAAATTGAGTACACCCTGCTCAGCTCTTCTGGAGCAAAACACTGAGTCCCTGCAGGCCTGCTGATCCATGAATGACCTCCCTGTGGAGTTGCTGGAGGTGTTTTCCACCTGAAGGCCTCTGATGTTTACAGTACTGTGTGTGGATGTATAGCTGTGTGCAGTTTGTGTGACCGCTGGACATTGCTTTGTAACATGAAATCATAAGCAACTGTTTATCTCTCAGCATGCAGGTCCACTTATGCCTCTGGCTTTAGTGTCAGATAAGTTGTTTTCGCTGTCTCCCGCAGCTCTTTAATCTATAAACTTTAACATTCAGGAAGAGAGTGGTGGGTATAAATGGACAGGGGGAAAAGATGATTGCTGGCAGTGCTGCAGGCTCATCTACAACGGACACTTTTTAGCACTGTACTAAAGATGCTCCTTGTAGCACCGTGAGGCTACTTTTCACAACACATGACGAACTGGATCGTAGGGTGGATTTAGACCTTTATATCTTCTTCTTTGATTGGCCTTTGTAGATGTCTGTGCTCTGAGTCCCCTGCCAGCTGAAGAGTACAGCTATTTCTTACACTAAATGCCATCAAAATACTAGAATTTACAACTTTGATGAAAATAGGGTCACATTCTGATCCAAAATGTGTAAATCCACTCATGGTTTTTCTGCTTTTTATTTCATATTAATTGCTTAAGTAATTCTCAAAGTTAACGTGGGAGGAAAAAAACACATTTTGATATAATTCATGAAGACATGGTTTGATTAAATTTGACTGGCAACAACCTGGCAACTGTCATCACATTTTCAAACACCCAATAAACTAAAACACATGACATAATGTTTAACCTCTATCCACGTCATACACACACCCCCCCATAGGAATCAACAGAAACTGTAATGCATTTTTTCACTGATTATTCAGGGAGTTTATCTGTATCTTGTGGGAACTATTTCTAGAGGCGGATTAACCCATTTGCTGCTATGTTTTTAAGTTGCACTCTCAATAATGTTACATAAGTCAGGTCTCCAATGTCGGGTATTGGATTTTAAATGAACACTGTCCTCATCTACCCACCCCCCACCCTTTAAAATCCTTCATCTGTCACATGTCGGTATCAGTCCCTCCTCAGATGAGGCCTTTACGAATCCAAAGAATGTTATCTTGATTTTCATACTCTTGTGAGGAGCAGGAGCTCCCAATGTAGGCAGAGATGCAAAAGCCTTTAGGCTTGAAATTCCCTTAAATCAGTTTCCTGTTTTTCTTCATGTTTTTAACTCCAGAGTCTTTTGGGAGACTGATCTAGAACTCGTGCTACAACATAAAAAGTTGACATGTTCTATACAGAGGTTCGATACAGAGGTGCATGTCATCAGTCAGAGCTGTAAGTATGGGTGTGTTTCAGCTGAACATTGTTTCCTTACAACACAAGAAATACACTGAAGTTTCTTCAGCTGCCTGTTGGGTTTCAGCGTACAGCATGACACACGTATAGATGGTTTATTTTGGTTATCAGCAGGTGTTTTGAGGAGTTCAACTGATTTGTTGAACTGAAACAATCCACAGATTCTCTCATTTGTTATCAGCGTGTTGAATTGTCCTTTGTGCCGAGATGGGCTGCTTCCAGATATCCGTCTTGCTGAGAGAAGAACTGGCAGATTGATAAATATGTTTGGTTTTTCTCATATTTACTTTTTGTGGCACTATAAGCGTTTTGTTTGGCGTGCAAATTGTTCTGTCTGCACAACTTATGCACAGTATGAAACGATAGAAGCCCGTCTTTGGAGAGAGTAAAATCCAGTTAAGATTTGGATTTATTTTTGGTTTATATTGCTCTCACATGATCCCATATTTAGGAATATGCGACCATGTGAGCGATAGATGACCAGAGGCAGAAAAAGAAAATTTAGCATGTCATTTTGTTTCTGCCTAAAAAATAAAACAGCATTTTACTGAGTGGAAAATGATGTGTTGATGTTACACTCATTATTATGTAATATACAGTTCCCGTTTCAGGAGTTATATGTCTGGGGACGACTTTATCAGCTCAAAACGTAGTTTCATCAAATTTGTACTTCATGGGATTTCATGATTTTACAGGAATGGATATGATTGAGTGATATGAGTTTTTAATCAATAATTTTTGGTCTCACATACACTGGGTTACCTGGTCAAAGTGGATTTTGTGAGTATTCTCCTACTACTTAACTGATTGTAAAGTCAACTACTTTGGATATTGGACGATAGTTCGCACGAAATTGTCAATTTGAATGTATTTTATTAACTACTGTTATCAAAAACAACAGTAAAGTGAAGAATTAAAAAAATGATAATTTTCTTTTTTTCTTCTTGTTTTTTCTGTGATGAGGGTGTGATGTTCATTAGTAGATAGGGGGGGAAGTACAAAGTTACACTGATGTACATAAAAACATCTTCTACAAGACTAGAGCCTCAAAATGGAGGATAAGCAAAAATTTAATTTCATGTAAACTTCATGTGAGGTTTTAGAAGACTACAGGAAATAATCTAACCGGAAACCAAGTCTAAGTGATAGCTGCAATGCAAAGGTAAAAGTAGGCATTGAAATGTTGCAGTTTAGTCAAGTAAAACTGATGTGCATGAAGCAAAACGTTAAGTAACTCCTAAGTATTTTCGACGGCATTCCCCTTTAAAAGAATCAGCCTCTCTCCTTCTTTGTATACCAACGCCACAGCCCACCCTCTTTATGCAAATAAGCGTGACGTCGGCGGAAGCTGGGCGCTACGTAGCTTCTTCCGACAGATATTCTTTTAAAGGCGTATTTAAAGCTCTGGCTTCAGTTGTAGGATCAGCGGACAACCTATGCAACAGAAAGCTGCTGCAAAGCCGAGCGACAGTCCGACCTCTCAGCGGACACAGACACGGAGCCAGCGGCTTACACGAGCCGGCGAGGTGAGCGCCGTGTCCGGTTAAAACAGCGGCGACAACGACAAGGGCACGGATTTGAAACATTTTGTGGCCGCTGCTGGAGGTTGGCTCCGGCAGGCGGCATACACAGCATCTCAGGTTGCTGCTGCAGAGAGGAGGAGGAGGAGGAAGAAGAGGAGGAGGAGGCGGCATTTACAGTAGTTCTGAAGGCCCGCGTCAAAAACAAAAAGAGGAGAGAGGCTAAAGGCGCAGACAGGTTGCATAATTAGGCTGCGTTAATTATAAAGTGTGTGCGTGTGGTGACAGTTTCAGGATGGTGTTTTCAATGCAAAGCAATAAGGGGGGTTGTTTGGAGTTTTACAGTGAAGGCATTTCGAGTAGAAAAAAAAATAATAACAACCAGGAAGGAGCAATTTGCCAAAGCAAATAACACCCGAGACTGTCAGAGGACAAAACTGTTGAGTCTGCCGAATATAAGGAAAATATGAGGAATTGTCTGCAGTTTAATGAACTACTCAGTGTGTAAATAACCCAAGGCTACTGCTGTGCTTAATTGTCATCACTTTTCCACCTCACAGCAGCTTGTGATATCAATCATTAAAGTTGATTTTAAAAAGATCCTTGAAGACCCTTGTGTTTTGATCTCTTTGTCAGTGTTTTCTAATGGTTCGATGGACATCATCATGTCCTAAAGTGTGGGTTTTTTGTTGTTGTTGTTGTTGTTTGTTTTGTTTTTTAACATCATGGGTTTGGGAGTTGTTTCTGAGCTTTTGGACCGGGAATATATTTTGGAATTGGTTAATTTGTCACTGATCATCTCTTTCTTCACGGTTAGTTTGGTCCTGTCTGTGTTGAATATAGCAGAGCAACCCCATATATCTGCTAAGGAAATGCTCTTAACCTTGGATGTCAGAAAAAGCTTATTAACGTGCACCCACTAAAGATGACAAGCTCACTTGAGGTTTTCATTTTGTGCACGACTTTGCACATATTTTGCCATTAAAGAGAACAAATGTTAAGTTAATGTCTGCATCTAATTGCTGAAACAAGGGAGGTGTGGTACACGTCCTGTTTGATCTCGTCTGTTGAGATTTATTTCTTTATTTTTGTGTTTTGATGCAAGCGAGAGCAAAAGAGCATGTGTGCGCTTGCTGTTGGTGGCTGCTGTATTGATTAAATGTACAGTAAAAGCTGATATAGTGTCTGTGCGTGTGTTTGCAGATGTGATTTGTTAAGTCTTGACTCTTTGTCATGTCTGTTCAGGTGCGACGTACAAGGCTTAAGATTGAAGCCTGGACCAAAGCGACAACGTCTCAGAGACATTTATGAAGCTTTCAAGGCCTTTTGGTGAGTTTCATCTCTACACTCGCACACAAACACACACACCAAAGCAGACAGCGACCATTTATTTTATTTATTGTTGCCACGGCATTTTTAAAGTCCTTCTCGTGTGTTTTATTTTCCTGTCCGGTTTTGTAAGTCTGCACAGAAACGCAAAATAAAGAAGAAAAAACTCCAAAGAAAGATCTAAACGACCAACAGATGCTCTGTATTCACTCTGTATCAAGTCTAGTAGTTGCTTTAGTTTATTCTGCTAAAAACCGCGACCAGAGAGAAACGGGATTTTAGTTTTGTTGCGTTGCAGTTTAGGTTTCAGTTTGCATGCTGGGGGCCCGGCTTTTTCAGCTGAAGTGAAAGCGATCGACTTCCTCTTGATTGGGTCTTTGCTGCTGTGTCAGCAGCAGGTTATTACCCAAACACATGTGCACACGCAAATGTAGCCAGACACACGTGATGATGAGAGGCCGGTCACATGAGCACAAAATCTCTTTATGCACTCAGACATATTTGCAATGAATGTTAAGCAATCATTAAGAATGACTTTTGTCAGCTGCGCACGTACAAGTGTTTGACAGTTTTGATGCAGGACTGGATCGTCTTTGGAGCTTCTCAGGTAGAGGGTTGATATCGAGGGTTAATAGTTCCCCAGTTTTCCAGGTCTATACGTTGAAGTCATTTTGGTTTTAGAACTATTCACCGTACACATCCAAGCACACCTGTAGGTTTGGAACTGAAAGGCAAAACTTTATACTTGTGTGGATATTGAATTGTGGCTGCTGCACATACACAGGCATGAAACAGACAAGGGTCAGTCAGACTGTATATTCCAAACTGACTTCGGTATGTTCTGAGGCTGCCGTTGAATACAGCAATGTGGGCCAGCAGACTCGCTGTGACAACAGATCTGTTTCCACATCACATGAAGGAGCTTTGAGTCTCGGTGAGAGCCGACTCAGCTCGCTGGCGTCTCAGAAATTAGATGTCCTGTCGTAAAAGAGCTGTCGACTTCTCCAATAAGTGCTGCTTTTAATGGCAATCTAACATCTTAAAGGCAAACTTTTAGTAAACATGGACGGTTTACAAGGCGGTATTTTTTTATGAGGTTTCCAGTTCCAAAATGTGGCTTTTGGGAAGTTCCCTCATCTATTTTCTTGCTGAGACCTACTGCAGAACATCAACACCAGTTTCTTTATATTTGCTAAATATGAAGCTTCTTTCAGTTCCCAGTTAGCATAGCACAAAGACTGGAAATTGGAGGAAATCGATTGCCTGGGTCAGTTTGAGGGTAGTAGTCAGTCTAACAGCACTTCTGCTGCATGTGTATTTCAAGTGTGCTTCGGGGACACTAACGGGACCTTTTCAGGGTGTTTTTTGCATGCACGCTGGTTTATTATACTTAATATCGATGTTCAATGTAGAATTATAGCATTCACAGTAAAATGAAATCTTTTAAAGCCCTTCGTTTTGGGGCTAAACTCATCATTTGGCCAAATCTGATTTATTTTAAGGTAATACTCTACATTTCCTTCTGTCTCAGCATCTTTGTGTTTGTACGGCCGCCACACACAAACAGCAGATCAGATTTTGTATCCTGAGCCCTGATCCTCTAGAATGACATACTCCCTAATTGTGTGTGGCATTCGTTATGTTTTTGTGCACAAACCTGGGAGGTTCAGGAGATGGAAAGGTGCGAGACGGCAGCTTTGCCCACCAATGATCGAAGTGAAAGACTGTATGACTGTTATGTGCTTGTGTTTGTCATCTGACTTACATCAATGCTGTCAGCTTCCCCCCGTCTTTCCATCAGATCTTACACACATGCAGACACATACTTGTTGCCGCTGTAATTTCTGTTGTGTTGTTAAAACTCTGCTGGTGATGACTGGCTGATGGTGTGTTTACATATAGACATTTTTCTTGTACACAAACATGACTGAACACGCCAGGGGGCCAACATATAGTTCTTACAAAACATCTTTAATAAATGCATATTCTCACCTTCATTAAATTCTTGTTAAATGTAGATTAAATCTCAGAACGATCTCACCTGGTTGCTGACGTTGGCTGTGGGTTTCTGCTGCCCCCATTTGACAGGATCGGCAGTGATGGCTCATTTCACAGGGCTCAATAATTGTTCTCAACAAAGATACTTTACAACCGACCACCTGCAATTGAAATTAAACCTGCTGTATACATAGAACATTGACGGCTAGCTTGGTCTGGGACCATGACTGGCACTTAATACAACATTAGAAGTGATCATATGGAAAGAAAAAAAAGAAAGCAATGCAGAGAAATGACTGGATTCCAACACTGTTCTTTACAACAGACATATCCAAGTGAGTAACCAGATACACATGTTATCGAGAAGACCAGGATTTGCATTTTTAGGAAAATATTTAGGAAAATATGCATGCGTATATATTCTTAGATGCATATAATTATGTTCTGTGTTTTTACAAGAGATACAGTCTTATGACACTGAATCAGAATCAAAGTGAGCACTGCAGAGACCAGCTGGACCCAATTTCTCTCCATCTTTTTTTGGGATTGGTACAGTTAATTGCAGTCATTTGTGTTTATGTTGCCAAACTAACTTGGATTTGCCCTACTTTTGCCCCCCCCCGTTGCACATGCACTTCTGTAATGGGGTTACAGAGGGACCTGTATTTATCTACCTATGTACCTACCTACATACCTATCTATCTAACCTACCTATCTAATCTATCTATCCACACATAGATGAATAATAAAAAATTTTTGTGGACCAAAAAGTTTCACAAGTCTGGTGGGTTGTTTGCACTCTAGGATATTAATCTAAGATATTCTCCAACTAAATCTGGGCTCATCAAAGCTCAGGAGCAAGTGACTACCCGCTTCTGTCAGAGGCATCTGTGTGTGTGTGTGTAGACTATCAGCAGTGGTGCATGTATGGCAGGTTGGTTTTCTATTGATGAAGGACTGTTGCTGTTAATAAAGCCAATATATAGCGATACAGTACTTGGCCCCAGCTCTGTTAGATGACACATACAGTGATATAGTCTCTATACAGACTGCAGACTTTGTTTGCTTTTCTTCCCGTCACATCTCCTCCTCCTCTCCGTCTTTCATAACACTTTTTTTCTTTCCTCTCCAATCTTTCTCATTCTTTATCTGAGTCCATTTATCTTGTGTCCAACAGCGTCTGCAGTTCTCCGTTTTGTTCCAGGTGTTTTAGAGGTCATCAGTTGCGGTCACAATGAGACAGTTGTTTTGCACTGATGCGCTACATTTTTGTTATCTGTTGGACGCAGTTCAGAAGCTGACTTTTAAAGATGGAAAGTTCATGAATCACTTTGGAGACAATTGCTGTCCAATCAACGGCATGACCAGTAGCTGTTCGGCAGCTTTTGATCTCATCACCTTGATCTTCCTCAGCAGATGAAGAGTTTTTTCTTCTTTTAAGTGCTGACAAATTAGATTTTAAGCTTTCCTTTAAAGCCAGCATGAATGGAGAGACCCTGAAGTGTAAGCCTGTTCTCACAAAAATTCACAAAGTGACCACAAATCATTAAGACTGCATTACATAGAGGTGTGCTATGTGTTGTGCTGTACCACTACAAGAGGACCTATACGTCCTTTTCCACCTTTTGTTGTGTAAGCACCCACATACAAATGTATAAATACCATCAAAAAGAAACTATCGACCTTCCCCTCCCCTGTCTTGGTTACCTTAGTGACATGTTGCTAGACGATGGTGATGACATCACTGAAAGTTAAAACAATATGTCTAATTTTCCATGCACTTAATTCACGCAAATGCAGAAAAATGTAGAACTGCTGTTGTTGTTTTTTTGGTGAAGTCAAGCAGCACAAACCATATTTTCTCCTAAACTTAACAACGTGGTTGTGTTGCCAAAATATAATGTCAACAACTGAAAATTGAATAATTAACAAATTAATAAAGCCTTAGAATAGAATAAGTTAGTGATGTCTAAAAGAATTCACTCCACATGCAAGACAAAACGATGTCTGAGTTAAAGTCCTATGTTGAAGGTGCAACACCACCATCCCTTCTGTCATTTTTCGATCTTTATACAACCAGCAAGGGAACGGAGCTTTGTTTTTGTGTTGTTGAAATGTAATGCACTGAATAATTTCCTGTATTTCATTAGACCAGGCTGTTGAAAAACAGAATTGTTGTCATCTGAAATTCCCCGACAACTGAAAAAATGACCATCTGCTGAGAAAGCTCATATTAAAAAAGGCAGAGGAAATGCTGGTAAATGGATTGTTTTGTGTCATAGAAGCTGCAAATGAACAGTTTAAAGACATTTCGGAGCATTGGACAGAAACTTGCTGGAACATGAAATCAGAGTTTTAGGTGCGTGGGGGAAACCTTTTCCTTCTTTGTCACAGTCTCTGCCGTCTGAGCACAAACAGTAAGTTGGCATTTGAGTCAACTTTGCTCAGCCTTTTTCATTTATTTTTTTTTAGGTGTGAAATCCTGTTTTAAAAAAGCGTTTAACGCAGTCGAATTAGGAAAGCAAGCACCAGCGTCAACTAAATTTTGGCCACTAAACACTTATTTCCTTTTGATAAAGCTGCTTTTATTCTTTTTCCAGGTAGCATGTGATGCTCAAGGTTAACTTTAATACTCTTATCAGTGAGCCATCTTCTGCAGTGAAGCATTATGATTGCATTTAAAACTCCTCCAAAGTTTTCCCAAAGTCATTTCATCTGTGTTTTTGAGTTGGTTCCAATCTCACTCCCCATCTTGAGCAGAAATTTGTACAAGGACAAATTTAGGTCCCGTCTTCCAATTAAATTACCAGAAAGCTGGCTGCATGCCAGTGATGAATGGCAGCAATTCTGTTTTGTATGGTGCATCTTGGTTCTCTATGGAATTATTTGGGTGAGGCAGACACCACACCCTTTGGCCACATACTTATCTCTCTTGCTTTTGCTGCGTCACAGTAGACAAATTTACCTTTTGACTGTTGGAGTGTGGTTCGTGAGATATAGAATATTGGCCTTCTGACATGTGCGAGGCAGTTGTTTGCTGCAACATGTCGCTTAACTGCTCCTATATCTTGTCATTAAGATGGAGGGATAGCAGTTTTCTATTCTGCGTCTTTAGCTTTGATGTCAGTTTTTCTTCTCGCCCAGTCCTCGATTAGTATGTGCAATTTGAACAGAATCCTGATATAATTTATGGTACATCTATTTTTTGTGTAGAATATGTAATGGAAATGATCTCAAAGTCTTGTGTTCACTTTGCTGAAGATGTCTGTGTACTGTCACAGAAAGCCGAGAAAGCTCACATCTATATTTGTGAATATTTAAGTTTCTTTTGCACAGAAAATGCTCATTGATTGTGTCAGCTCTGGACAGGAACAGTTTGGTACTGTCCGGATGGGGCTGCGCACAGAGACGTGTCCTGGTTGAACAAGCAGAGAGGATAACTGGCTATGTGCCAGCAGTATCATTAACGCTGTTATCCAGACTGCGCTCAGAGTAACAGACGCACACTTGCTCAGTTTTCTTGCTGGATTTTCCTGCAACAAGAGAAGAAGAAAGAAGGATGAATATCCTCTCATACATTTTCACAAATATGTTGATTGAGGTCCCAAATGTGAAAGTGAGATAAAACATTACCCCCACCAAGTAGTTGATTGAGGGTTGTGTTTGTTGTGTGAGACGCTCGTAAAAATTCTGTCAGTTGTTGTTAAGTATCTTGTCTTGTCTGGTAAAGTCAGGCGTGGCTATGACTCACCACAGCCTGCATGGTGCCAGATTGATTGTAACACCATGTTACGTGTGCTACAGATGAAGCACAACTGGAATGATGTTGCAGACTCTCAGCGCAGTGGTTGATGGTTACATTTTTTTTTTCCTGGTTTGCTACTAATCAAAGTAACTCGGGGCTTCTGTTGTTGTGAAACTTGCTGACATGAAGACATCCAGAACTATTTATAAATGTATAGAGGATTTTGCAGCCTGTGCAAAACTCCGACTGCTTCATGCATACGACACAAACAAATTACAGTGTGTGTCGGCAACTGGCTCATGAACTGAGAAGCTGGTTGTTTGAACATTCTGAGTGATCAATAAATCAAATAAAATACAGAAATGGTCAGAGAAGGCCAAATAAATGACCACAACAGAAGAAGTATCAACACCTTTAGAAATGACCAGGTCCAGAGTGTGACCTCGAAGGTGGGTTGGTTCTGTTACATGTTGGCACAAACCAAACATGTCCAGCATAGAAGAAAATTATTTGGCATTACCATCCGTCATATTATCTATATGAATGTTAAAATCCCCGGTCAAGATAAAATGGTTCAAGTCAGTCGAAATAACAGACAATAATTCATCAATAAAACTTGCACAGTATCCTGGAGCTCTGTAAATGATTAAGAACAGAATTTTAGGAACACCCGTTAAAATAAAACTAAGATATTAAAAAGAAGTGAAATCACCAAATGAGATCTCTTTACACTGGAATGTATCTTTAAATAAGGCAGCTTCTCCCCCACCTTTCCTCCCATTTTGGCATTTATCCATAAAACTAAAATTTGGGGGTGCTGTTTCATTAAGAACAGTAGCACTCGTGCTCTCTGTTAACCATGTTTCTGTCAGAAAAAGAAAATCTAAGTTGTGTGAAATTATGAAATCATTAGCTAACAGTGACTTATTGGACAGAGATCTAATATTAAGTAGAGCCGGCTTTGTGGAGTTTACACTGGTCTCTGTTGTATTCTGAGTTGTACATGGTACCGTTAACAGATATATTCACCCAGCAAGTTGACTGTTTTCGATTCCTTCTTTTACGAACCAATACAGGAATCCTACTGGGTCCCAGCTTGTTCTCAGAACAGCTGTCAGTATTAAGACTACTATAGCAGGGACCCTGAACGCATCATGGCATGTAATCTTTGTTTTGATTTGTTTTGGTTATCTGCTGCTGCTCCTTGAACATCCTGCACATCCCCTTGTGCCCTGCTCTGCCAGGACAGATGATGTAAGAGGGGGGGGGTGCCCTGTGTTTCCTGGTAGATGGTGGTAACTGGAGTCCTGGCTGGGATAGAGACATCCTTTGGAGGGTGATGTGGATTAAAGGGTCTGGTGAGGGGAAGGGCTGGGGGTTGTTTGCCTCGCTGCTGTGTCCTTCACTCTTGCCTGTACAGTCATGTTTGGGTTTTCCATCCCAACAGCATGACAGTATTGATTTTTCTGAATTTGTGATATTTGTTTGGTAAAACATTTTTAATTATAGCATATACAGGTATGACTGAGTGGGGATACTGTGGAATCAAACCAGAAAAAACCTATATCATTAGATCACATCACAAGTTCAAAGTAACCTTTGAATGTTACACAAAGAAAGTTTTGTATTTGTGTACTTATTAGCGTCTGTTTGTTTAAGGTCAGCACATTTTATTAGTCAGTTGGCACAATGAGAAAATACATTTCTCATCACATCATGTTCGAATGGCACCTGCTTCCTCATAGACTGCCATGTTACCAGTTTTCTTATCGAAATGTGTTCGTGTCACAAACAGGTGTTGTCGTTTGGTGAGATGCTTGGGCACTTTGTGGTTGGTGTGCAACCTGCCAATCTGACAGAAAGAACGTGATAAGAAGACAAAATAAAAAAAGTTGGCTTATGTGTCTATCATAAAACGCACATAAAACTCAGTACTGTCCCAGAGTTATGCAGTTATGGAGTGTTTGCACATTATAGTTGTATTTTTTTATGTTTAAAACTAAATATTAGCCAGTAAAAGAGATGCAAGTCAAGCAGTTTGGTGTTGTTGATCTCTTAAGACCTTTATTAGCATCAAGCGGGTGTGTGTGTGCTTAGGTATGTGTGAACTCTACAGTGGAATGCTTCATTATATGTGTGGGCAGGGTTAAATATACCATTTTCAGGGCTCATGTGATCCTGAACATGTCTGTGCATGCATTTATCATTTTTTTGACTCTGTCAAATGCGCTGATGTGAAACAATAATGTTGGTTATGAGACAAAAACAAAAACATCAGTGTTCAGCTGCTTTCGGCAGGCTCATGTGGTGAGCTGGTGCAGGTTTTCACCAAGCTTTAGGGTTATATTTTCGTTCAAATCTCAGTGAGAGGCAAACTGTCCAGTGTTTGATCAAACTGTTGCCCGGAAAGAAGAAACACACCGACCCACAAACAAGAGATGCATAATATCGACCTGTATCTCTTCACACCTTTTTTTTTGTTTGTTTTTTTTGTTTCTATTTTCTGCTTTGCTCGCAGATATCTTTTGAGTAAAGGCTTCAGGGAGGAGGGGGAGTACACACACACACACACACACACACACACAAGCAGTATCTCTTAAAGAGGGCAATCCCCCTGGGTCAGAAAGGCAGGATGCAGGTGGGGGTTGCAGTAAAGTAATGTTTTGGGGCATAGTCAGGGTTTGCGGTGGTTAGTTAGTGTTGGTGTGTGTGTGTGTGTGTGCAGTTCTGTGGTGAGGGTGACACAGGAGGAGCGTGACTGCAGGGCAGAATTAGGCCAAGGCTGCTGTCAGCAACCTGTCAAAACCAGTGTGCCTGCCTCAGACTTCATGACAGGAGTTAATACTACTTTTACATAAGGGATCTTTGATGGACTATTGTAAGCATGCAAGTTGATGGGAAAACGTTTGTTAGTCAGTCAACAGATTACATAAAATTTAAACTAAATTTATGAGATACTGGACACCATGTTGACGTCTACTATCTAGACAGATAATCGGGTCTTGCAGATTAAAATAACAGTTTGTGTTTGTGTGTATGGCCTCAGTGTCTACAAACAGCCTGCCCAAATCTTCTGTTGCTACAAACTAGTGATAATGTATTACAAATAATAAACAGAGTGGTGTTCTAAAACTTTCAGCACCGTCAGTGTCTTGAGAATCTGTACATTGATTTGAAGACGGACAGCCTGTTGCCTGAACCCTGTGGTGACACATGGAAATATTATTTAGCGAGGGGAAATAGCTTACAACCCAAAAGCATGAATAGAAATCTGTGAGTTAGCATGCTAACTGTGTTGTGCTAACTAATCTGGGTGTGAACTGATTGCAGTGTGTATGTAGGCCAGCTTGAGCGCTAACTAGCCAGCCTATTGGCTAGCTTGGCTATAAATAATCATTAGGATGATTAAGCTGTTGCTGGCTGCAGTCCTCTCTCTTTTGCTATTGTTAGACCAACATTCCCTGTATATTTCTTAAACCTCTTCTCATTTTTAGCCAGGAAGTGTTGAAAGTAATGTCTTAAAGGGTTGTTATTTCGAAATGGAGAAACTGGACATAATGAACGAAGTGAAATAAATGTTGATGCCAATGTGAGTTTTGACGATGATGAAGTTGAAAGTCTGAGAAATGAACATAACGTGTTCCTGCATGTTTTTCAATTAATTACAGCACCTAAGGGAGTACACAGTTGCACAACAACCAGGAGTCTTCTCAGCTAAGCTAACCTGAGCTGTTGTAACCACAGGCATGTGAAGAATTAAAATGTTCGCATCCAACATCTGTGGACTTAAGTCAGCCAACTCCTAAAAAATGAGTCTGGAAAATGTCCATTAGCTTTCTCAAAGATTAAACTAATTGAATTGCACCAAGCATGGTGGATGAGGCTCTCTATTTATCAATAACAATGACTTTGTGTTTATCCATATTACATAGATATTTAATCGTGATATTGATGAATGGGAGGAAAGTACCAGAAAGGCATAGGAAGCAGCAACCGTTACTGGCAAGCAGACTTGCTGACTGTGAATTCTCCAGAGAAACACCTGCCATATTCAAACGTGAACTCATTTGTAGTTTACAAGAGATCTCTCGTACAGTCAGTGTGATGACCACAAACACCAGCAACACAGCAAGAAAGACTGGAACAGGACTTCCCTGAATGATTAACATCACTGTCATTACCTGCTGTTTAGTCACAAGCTGTACACATTTTTTCTATACATACCCCTGATGATTGATTTAAAAATAGATTGACCTACTGTTTGTGCTTTGCCTGTTTGTAATGAGCCAAGAGGAGGAAAACAAACTAGTAACAAGGTGTTCAGAGTAGTGGGAAGCCCTAACTTTTAGCACTGGGATTAACCTCAATTTTTTAAACTTGAGCAAAAACTGTACGATTGTAGTAGATTACCTTGCAAGATGTTGACTTAAGCTCTAATATGTACTTGAAAAATTAAACATTTCACTGGAACACAGTTTCATAATTATTTCAAAACATTTCCAACCCATCTTATGAAGATACCCCTGCTTTTGTTTTGTTTTTTCATGGTGAATACCTTGATTGTACTCAGACAAGTACTTTTAAATTGAATTAGTATCCAAAGGGATAAGAGAAGTACTCAACTATATTCTGGGTGTATTTACAGCAAAATGACAAATTCACTGATAGAAGGGCAATGAACAAGTTGCATTTGATAATGAGATTGTTGTGTTGGTGTTGTTTGTGGCCATATGCACCCCGAAGCCCATGCTGTTTGGGAAATCTTGGATCAGTCCTGCTTGTTTTGCAGCACATCGACTCCTCCTCCTCCTCGATCAACCTGTCATCGGAATGACTGGAAGATAGACCTTGACTGAACTCGGACTGAGACAAACTGTTGGTGTTTGTGTCATTTCATTTCATCGTGATGATGACTAAAGGTTAAAGCGATCAAAGACATTTCGCCTCTATTTTGAGACGACAGCTGTAAGGTTCAGGTGAGGCTGAGATTGGAGGTTCATTTAGAGCCGCTAGGGTATCACAGGGATTAAACTAAGGCAATGGCAGGCACTCATAAGTATTTCAGAATTTGTGTATGTTAGCACGCATGTATGTGAACAGCACTTATATTACATCATAATCATAGAAATCAGTATCATGATATAAGTCCTATGATAAGAGTGGGGGATTTGTCATTGATGCTGGTGCACGTTGGTACACATGTGCCTCTTGTGCTCGCTGCACTGCAGCAGTACTGCACCATACTGCACACATCCAGTCTTTATTTACCTCTGTCATCCTCTCTGCCTAGCTCTTTTATCCCTGCCATCTTCCTCCCAAAGCCGGGAATATGGTCGCTTTTCTTTGGAATGTCGTCAACAGCAGCTTGTTTCTTTACATGTTTTTATCTTTTGGGGTTAGATGTCTCAAACTGTCTTCTGTGCAGCCTGGCATATGAGTGTTTCCTGATTTGTGTGTCCCCATCCATGCATGTGTGTTTGAGAATGCAAGAGGATTGAGGAATCTCTGTACTCCACTCACAGCATCTTAGCAAAAGACGGAGGAAGACTTAGAAAGGCGCAGATGACTAAACATTTGCAAGTGACATTTAGCTTAATTTCACTGCACAAACACACTTGGGGAAACTCAGAACTTTAAACTGACACCTCACCTGTATGCAAAGGTGTATGAAACATTTTCTGCATTGAAAACATTGAAACTGAGCAAACTTCCAAGATGAAAACTTTTTTCATCAATATTTGACGAACTATTCTTTTTCTCATGTAACGACAGTGAGTAATGTTAGTTTCTCTAAAACTTTCCAGAAAGTTGGTGGGCTGTGTAATATGTGAATTAAAACAGAGGTCAGTTATTTCAATTATTTTTTAAAAATGATATAGTCAATTAAAACGGTTCAAAGATACTGTTTAGAATATGTAAATGCAGATTTTTAACTTGTTTTTTTAAGAAGAAATATCTTCTTTTCGATTTGATGCCAGCAATTTGTTTCAGACACAGTTTGGATAGTGTGTAAAAGTTTTGGATCTGTTGTAGTTTTAAAGATGAAATGTGTTCCAGTTCTTTTTTTTTCATTTTGGCTGCCAGTTGCTCACCATTGCAGGGTCTCCTTCGTCATATTTCTTGCATCATAACGAGACAAATACTTTTAAAGTTGACCTCCACATGATGAAAATACAGTTAACTTTGACTGATTGCTGTTGACTACATAAAAACAAAGACTCAAGGAACTGCTCTGCAGCACTCAACAGGCTTCATTAATGCACATGCTCACGACAGACAACCCAAACACAAGTTTTATACGCAGAACACGACACCAACAGGCACATTTTGGAGCCTACAGGTTGCAAATCAGCCACGACAGCGCTTGTGCAATACTGCAACTTACAATAAGGTTTTAAAGTAGAAAGAATGGGTTCAGAGTCGTTATAACAACATCGACTAAAGCCAGTAATCTTACATAGTTTTCCATTCTGAATCCAGGTTTATGTGGCAGAAAATCAACTTAAGCAGGATGACGTGTGATATTATTCGCTGCCAGAGATATTAAAAATTGTTATACTTGGAGTGCTGTTATTTGCATTACCAGACAGTTTCTTTTCTGTATTTGGTCATATTCTTTGCAGTCTTTCTGCACTTGGCAGCCTCTTTTGTGCATTACTGCTTCCTTCTGGTTTTGTCCATCCACTGATTGTTTTCCATGATGGAAATGGTGTAGATGCATTTGAATTTTTGATTCGTCAGACAACAGGACAGATTTCACAGCTCTGGCTCAGACAAAACAATGAATGGTGAGTCAGGTTTTTTTGAAAATGTGTTTATATTTCGACATGTTGGTTTGTATTCGTATTTGTGGATGCAACAGTAGACCATGTCCAGTTGTTTTTAGTTGTCTTCTTTACATCGTGGCCTCTCTGAAATGTATATTCTCATACCTATAATCTAGTTAGCTGGTTACTGTTCCAGCTTTTCTTTTGCTCAGTCCAAACCTTTTTAAAACTACTGATCTCAAATTCAGTATGAGCAGATATCTTTCAAACCATAAAGTTCCTGTTTCAATGTCCAGTTTGTCTTTTTTGCACGTTTTTTAAATTGAACACATGGTTAAATTGATTTGCAAATAATCGCATTGTGTTTTATGTTACTTTTCTTGGGGAAAGAGAAGCAAGAACAATAATAATCTGATATGGTACATTTTGCCTTATGATTGCGTACACCAGCTGTTACGATATGTTCTGCGCATACTCAGAACTTGGAATTACACCAGGGGCAGACTGAAGTGAAATGACCTGGTCTTGTTCATTAATGCTGCAGAAGATGGGGTAGTGACGTCTTACGTGGCAGGTTAAAGAACTAGATTAGATTCTCTCTGCCCCTGATGTGAATAAATCCATTTTACCCAAAGGGATTTATGAGATATCGCAGTGATTGACCACAAACCAAATAAAGCACCAGTTCAGGTCACTGGGTCAGTGTTTGACTGGAAAATTCAGTCAGTCTTGTGTGACTCTCGCAGTAACAGAATACTTGTCTCATTATATTTATTTTCTCTTCTTTCCTTTCTCGTCAGTCAGACATAGATGCGCACAAACATCCATAGACCTCAGCAGTATGTGAACTTGATCCTGAGGTTTTCAGCCTTGTAATCTATATCCAGCTCTATCTGGGTCAATGCTACGTTGTGTGATGTGAGCCCACGTGCCTCGCTGGTGTATGACACTGAAATGCATGTCTGCATGCGAGCAGTGATGGGGCTTTAGGAGTCAGGTGACAAAGTTCCTAGAGACAAATAAACATATTGGGTTAATAGATAGTTAGAGATGCACACACATCTATGATTGGACTGCTACATGTTATTGCTATTGATTATTTCTATACTTGTCAGGTAGATATCAGAAAATAATGCCCACCATTTGGTTGATTTTAAAAAAACAAATAAAAACTTTATTTATTTTTCTCTGATTGACAGTCCAATTTTCAGTGATGGGAACAAGAAGGAAGGCAGTAAATTGTCATATTTTAAAAGGAGAAGTTTTAATTTTGTCATACATTTGTTAATTTGTGGGCACCTTGGGCTCACGTTTCAGTGTATTTGGGCAAGATGGTGGACTACACATTTCCTCACTTTCAAGTCTTTACTCATTTAGCAGATGCTTTGGATAACGGCGTCTGATAAATATGAATTTAATTTTCTATTGACGGACAGATTGATTTGTCTTTGAAATTTAGCCAAGTTGAACCACTTTCTTTTAAATGCATAAGACGCTCCTGTTTGGCAGGCGCAGTTGCCAAGAAACTATATTCCAGTTTAAATGCCCGCATGCGAAGCTTGGGCTGTAACATATGGTCCTCAGATGTGATATGGTGCAGACATCCAGAGCAACAGTAAGTGGGACATGAGTTAAATTTGTTGTATATGCAGCATTTTTTTTTTCCAATTAGTTTTCAAACTCATATTTGATGAGACTAAGATCTTAAACATGAGTAATCTTAACCAGAGTTGATTGTCAGCAGGAAACGGATGAACAAAAGAAAATACTGTTGTTGATGTAAAATAGTTTTACTTGCTTTTTAGTGTGACGCTGTTCATGCAGCTATAGTCAGCAGCTAGTGGTGCCTACCTCTTTTTTTATAGGACATGTGTTCTCTGAGTCACACAATCTTTTTAATCTCTGAGGTTTATTTTATGCTCTGTCAAAGCTAGTTAACATGACATGTTTGGTTTAAATAGCTGCACTCAAAGGCATAAAAAGCTGGTTCCAACACTCAGTTGTGCACATAGAATTGAAGCTAGTATTTGTTGATATCTCAAACCATCAGCTGTTGGCTGCAGCAATTACCCCTTTAAAAAAAAATTTTTTAAAAATTTAAAAAAAAACAACACATTTCTTTGCATTCATATAAAGTCCTGACTTGGATATTTATAACATAGATATCAGTGACAACACGATAAGTCACAGAAAACCGTAATTGATGGTGTGACCCCTTTTTAGGACTGTTCCCTTATGTGTTTCCTAGTTTGAGAAGGACCCAACTCACTGAGGAAGCATCCTTGACTTTGAGAAACGCTGACCTTCTCTACAACCCATTTTTACTTTTAGGTGGCACTTGCATTAATCTGATTAACAGTAAAATAAAGCGAAGAAAGGCATTAAGTGAGAAATCAAAATACTTGCAGTTTGAGCTTATTTGCCTTGACGGAATTGATTATCACGCTGCTGTGGGTTACTGCTTGCTCCCCGGCTGAACCCCTTTACCCATGTCTGATTGTCTCAGCTGCATATAACTGAAATGTGTTTTTCATGTTTGTCGCATTAATATGCTCTGCATAAGAATATTCTTGTCTCTCATCATGCATCTAAAAACGGTGCACAGGAGCACCCAGAATGGATTTAATAATCTACAATTAACATCACTGTTTATTAGCTCCTTGGTGGCCACACTCATGCAAGAAACATGAGATTTTATGTTTCTTGTATGTAAGAAAAAAAGAGATGGGAGGTCTAAAAAAGGAAGAAAAAAAAGCAGGGGGACTAGATGGTGAGAAAGTCAGAGCTTGCCCTTATTTCATCTTGGTGTGACAGGTAATCTGGTCTGGCACAAGAATAAACACTAACTAAAAAAAAACAGTGTGTTAAGTCTGTGTGTGTGTGTGTGTGTGTGTGTGTGTACTTGTAGAATTTGACAGCCTGTGTGTGCGCATACGGTGTGTTGAGCTGCGAAACAGAGAGGGCGTCAGACTCTTAATTTGTCCATCACCTTGAACTTTACAGGCATCTCCTTTCCTTTCCCTGCTGCTCGTTTTCCTCCCTTCTTCTTTCCCTCATTTTCACTCTTTTGCTGTGTGAGCACAAATGTTCTTGTCTGCATTTGTTTTTATTTCGACAATCTCCTCTTTGCTTCCCATCGCTCCAGTCTTTCCTGACTTTTCACTAATTTGCCTCTTTCCCACCTAATCTTCCCTCTGTGTCCCCCCCCTTGCTCTCACGTGGGACTGTATTTTGTCAAAGCTGAGAAGCTGAGGTGTAATTCTATATAAGCTGACCTCATGGTACCAACACTCACACAAACACACACAGAAACAATAGGGGAGCTGACTGGCACTGCATGTGCACGGATCTATGATCAGATAGCATCTGCTGTTTTCTGTTTGTGTGTGTTTTGAAAGAACTGCAGATGCAGGCCGGACATGCTGTCTGTTAATGTTCCAGAGATACACAGATGTTGTTTTTGTCTTGTTGATTACCTTTTCTTTGAAAGAGACATTTAATGCCCCGTTCACAAGCTGACACACTTTCCTGAGGTCTTGATGAAATATCTGTGACGTGCATTGGTAAAAATACAACAGTCTTTCTTTTACAACTATGACTTCTAGCTCTTTTCCTTGCAACTGGTTTCAGGGCATGAAGTGAGCAAGTTGACTCCAATCTCCCCCTCTCCTCCTCAGTGTGTCTTAATTAAGTTTTTCTGTAGCTTCCAGCTACTATTCAGAAACAAATTGTATACAAATCACTCTCGTTAATGCTTGAAGCACATTATTAGTGTTTTTGAGAGCGTACAGTACCTAGCCTGAAAGTTAAAACTGACAAAAACAACAAACTGAGATCAAACTTCCATTCGCCATAATGATAGAAGAATACTTGACTGGCATTTTATTCTGAAATACTTACATTTCTCTCAGTTTCCATCGAAGAGCTGGTACTGATCACCCTTTTAGGAACAGTCTTGTTATGAGTCATGTGGGAAGGTGGATGTAACATAAGTGGCTGGCAGGTAGCTTAACACTCCACTTTAAAACTCATGTAGCGATTCCTCCAGCACACGTCAGCTCCATAAACTTCAGCTTCTTTTCAGCTTCCTTTTAAAAAGCTTCACCGTCGGTCCATTCCTATTTGGTTCGAGTTCTTAGTGTATGGTATGTAGGCTGCTTTTAACCAAAGTTTGTGCCTCTAATGGCAGAGGCTGATGCATTCAGTAGCAAACATTTACAATCTTCTACTTTTTACGTTAATAGAAATATCAGCAGCTGATGAGAATTTGCTGTTAATGGCAAAGCAAAAATCAACAGCAAAACAGTCTTAACTTCCCAGTTCTGAGGTACAGCAAATGCAACATGATTTGAACTTGAAGTTGGGAGGAGATAAAGAATAACAGGGGGAAGTCGTGACCTTTTCCCAGCAAATCTGAACAACTCACTGAAAGCTGTATGCAGGGCCTCCAAACAAAGGGACAGGGTTCTGTTATGTTTGAGTTCTGAGATGGTAGTGACTTCAGATACCTCAGTATTATGCTGTCAAGAACAGAACAAAGGGATTTATTTTCTATGTCCCCTTTAAAAAAATATATATAACAAAAATGACCTATTTTCTAGTAGTTACATTGTCCATAAACAGATCTGCATAATTACTGCATACAGAGCACACAATTCTAACAATTTTAAATCTACAATAATGTTTCTGAAATTAAATGCTCTCTGTGCCACAACAGATTTATTAATTGCTCAACCTCTGTTTATATCTCACTTTTCACTTTACGTCATCGGGCTCATTGTGTTCAGCTATCCTCTCTTAAGTTTTTTCTTTTGTCGAAGTGGAACCCCATTCTCTGTACAACGTCAAGTTTAATAAGGTATTAAAAACAAGCTGCAGAGACCTGAGATTACAGTGTATATCCACTCCGTCAACACTTAGTAATTTAGTTGAGAGAACAGACTCAAAACATTAGTGTTGTTACCAAAACATGCCTTGAGAAAAGTTCCCAAATTAATTTTCCCTCTCACCAAATTTTTGCCAATGAGTCAAGTCAAGACGCTTGTCAACATATTGACGATACTCCCAGCAGTGTAGATTATTTTATTGGACCACACCCATCCTCAGACTGCATTTTAGTCTGCACATTTGTGTTTGTTACTGCATCTTACACAACTGGGACGTTAAATCCCATAGACGGACACATAGATTCACCTGTTTAAGCCCTCAGAAACTACCAGACCACATTGCACAATGATATTTCACACACAGCCAGACTCTGGAACTGAGAAAAAAGGCAGCTGGGGTAACACGTCAAGCAAATACGGCACGACTTACCTGTCATTTAACATTATACAAATTATATCTAAGATCCCGTTTTAAAATGTAAGATAGTATTCTTGTTGCAAGAATTATTTGGCTCAATTTTTCTGGCTACACTACGGTGGCCGACACGTGCAAACGCGTTGCAAACAGCAAAACAAATCCAACAGTAAAACGCTGCAAGAGAAAAATGCGGCAATCGCAAAAACGACCATAGTAACGAAGGAGACGGAAGTTAAAATGTACAATTAAATTAAAGCACACTAACATTGGCTACATAACTCCGCTGCTCTTCTATAATATGGTAAAAGATTACGACAAAGTGTTTAAAAAAGACATAAAAGACAACGTACTTTCTAACTTTCGTCCCCTTCGTTACTATGGTCGATCTCCCATAGTCCATCCCCTGTCCCACAGGTCGAGACCCCCACTGGCCTGGCGACCTTCCGTTGTGTTTTGAGTGAACTTGCAGCGTTTCTCTCTTGCACGTGTTTTGACGTTTGCGTCGCGTGTCCTCCGGTTGTTTTTGTGATTGCCGCACTTTTCTCTTGCAGCGTTTTACTGTTTAATTTGTTTTGTTTTTTGCCATTTGCAACGAGTTTGCACTTGTCGGCCACCGTACTACATAGTTTGAATATTTTAGTCTCAAAACCACCTGTCAGATTTTGGGGCTGCACACCAACAAGATAGATTTTACCGAATCCAGTGTGCAACTATATTCCAATGTAATGCCTGGTCACTAAATTGATGTGGCATTTAACTGGTATTTAATGAGCATCTAATTTATAAAATGTTTCTAGTGAAACAAACAAGCCTCCCTCCTATAGTAAATTTCCATTTGCATTTTGACATTTCAACCAAAATTTGATTAATGGGGGGAAAATAAAACTTGATCCTTCCCTAATTACAGTGCAGGCAACCAAATGTCTTTTAAAGTCGAGAAAATCCATCCTCTTTAGTAAATTTGCTTGTAGTAAATATGTTGTGTGTATTTTTTGCATACAGGTCGTTAAACATCACATTGATGAATGCACCATATGGAAAGGCATAGCTTACCAACACCTTCATTTCTGCACCTTCACTCTCAAGATCTTCTTCTGACTCCCAGTTTGATCGCAAATGATGTTTTCATCACAGAAATCTGGTCAGCCAGATCTGAACGTGTTGTTTTTGTTGGCATGTTGTGTAATGTCTCAGCTTGGAGGTTTTGGGAGTTTTGGCACGTCCCTTTCTCTCTCTCATGCTCATGAAATTTGAATCAAATTTAGTAGAAACTGAATGTGAGCCTGTGAAGGACAGAGGCTGTTATGTAATCTGCTGCAGTGCGTGAGTGAGGTCAGGTGAGGAGGGGGCTCTGTTTGTATGCGATGAAATATTCATGCCCATCTCCCATGCATCATAAATGTTAATGGCGACATGGAGGAGCTCCAAAAATAAAGAGATGAAGAGAGGAACCAGAGAAAGGGAGAGCATTTTTTCAACCTCTTTCTCATTCATTTGTCTTTCTGATCTCTCTTGTTTGTTGCTCTTACTCAGTACCATCTCCTCCCATATGACCTCTCCCTCTATTTCTTATTCCTCCCACCATCCACCTGTTCAAACACTCCCTGTTTCCAGCTTTCCCTCCTGTCTCTGCCGCCCTCCCTCCTTACCTCCCATATTGTTTTCTTCTTCAGACTCTCCCTAAGAGGCTTGATGAGGTTCTTAGCACTGTTAATGTTGTGTGTGTTGCTCACGTGGCAAGCGCTAGTGTGTGTTGGTTGTGAAGAAATGTGCCGTGGGTTTAATCCAGTGGGTTTGTTTCACACAAAAACACCTACTGGAATTTAACTCTCTGGGAGATCTTATTGAACTTCAACTCAGACTGTATGAAGCATGGTATTAACTGAAGGCCTTCACACATTTCATTTTACACACATATCTGCCCTATATGTTTGAAACAGAGGCTCAATTTGTAAACCCTTCAGCTCATGTAACAAATTCTTTCAACCTCCCCGTCCCCTTTCAAAGGCTGATCCACAGTCTGAGAGGATGAATCATGTGCTCAAACCTGTTTTATAATGGACTCTTTTCAACTTGGAAATTCAAATACTTCTGGGTTTTGGTGAATACATACAAGGGAAAAGCACTTTTTCCTCACCTGTATGGTGGTAACTTTAGTTGTATATTTCCAGATTTTGAATCCCTGTTGGCTCTGATTCCTGCCTCTAGCCAACCTTGAATTAAAAAAGGAATCTTGTGGTTAATTTTGCCTCCAGTCTTTGGTACAAAATTGCTCCTTGAATTAGGATGAGGTATGGTGGTATTTTTACTAGCGATGATGTTGCATGAGGATGTCCTGTATTGCCTGCACAAATGTACTGTAAGGAAATGGTGGTTCTGATGCCTGATCTGGAATGAGCAACACAGGTCAAGTCATCAGAAGAATCATATAAGCTTGAGAAAAAGAATCGAGTTCTGTATGTATTCATGTGTTTGGTCCTCTCTGGATTCAGTGAACCGTACCACATGAATTTGGAATTGAAACCCACCGCTTGAAATGGTCTTGGTTCACTTTTTTAGGTTCACTTGAAAGTATTCACTCTTCTTCAAATGATCCGCACAAACGTAGCAGTTAGAGTTGATTTAAATCATACCTAACCTGTGAAATGTGAGCAGACAGTTAGTGTTTACGGACATAAAGGGGTAGCATTTGATTTTTAAAGCTGTGAAGTAGGATTTTTACATCTCTTTAAGTAACTCAAGTCTGTTTGTCGTTCCCCTTAATCCAAACATGGCAGGTGTGTTGCTGGGGGCCGGAGGAAATGCATTTACCAATATATGTTCAGATGGGGACTGATCTTGTCTTATCCAGAAGATTAGGGTTAGAGTTTGGGTGGAGTTAAGGTCCAACCCTGAAGCAAGGCAGCACTTATACTTCACCTCACAGATGATGTTGCAGATCTGGCTTTTGCTCTTGATTTTTGACCTCTTAAGGCTCTTATACACTAAACCAAGAATAAGAACCAACTGGAGGCCGCCTGCTGGATCTTCTCATGCCACCTGTGTTTGGGTCAAAGACGAATAAGGATTTTCCAAATGGAAAAAAAATAAATTGGCTAAAAATACCCATTAAGTCACTTTCTATCATTATTAGGGTGTTTTGTATATCACTCAACAACGGGAATTTGTTTTAAGAGTGCAATAAACATTTTTCAGTGAATTATATGATTTCTCCCATGGAAAATGTCCTTCCTGGGTAACGGAAATGGTTTTCAAAATTAATTAAAATTTCTATCATTGTTGTTATTCAAAAGTTTTTGTATAATTACAGTTAGAGCTCAACAAATAGTTACTTCTCAGAAAACCCCATTTTTATCAGAATTATGTAATATATTTGGACATTTATAGTGAAATGGCTTCATTCGTTCCTGTTTGTCACACAATATTTAGTGCCAAAAAGAGAAAAAAGATGGAAAATGTCTTGGTTTTTTTTACAGTGTAAGTAAAAGGGTTGTTATTGTATCCTCAACTCAGAAAACACAATACTGTAATACAATATGAAATTTGGGTTGAATTATTTGACTGTCTCAGTCTAACCCTAACCCTCTTCTTATTACTCCTCCATTGTTCTCTTTTCTTTTTTGCAGCAGCAGGAGTCATCAGCTGAATAGGTGTTTTGGGCTGAGATTTGGATTTATCTTTGTAGTACCTAGAAATAAAACAAATTACATGGTGTACAGGTTTGATTAATTACCAAGATGCCGATGCTCCAGAAGAAATATGCCCTACCATAAACATCACATCACATTGCTTAACTAACGTATTATCATTTTTAACTGATCTGCATAATCTCTTCATTACTAAATCACAATACCTTTCTCTCTTTTTCTCAAGATACTCAGCCCTAGCTTGTGGGTCAGCATTCTTCCTGGCCCTGAAAAGTCTCTGCCTTTCTTTATTAGACAGTGGCATCTGCAAGGACGAAACTGACCCTCAAACATCAAAAGCTATACTAAAACTTTATTAAAAAAAACATAAAGATTAGCTCAGTATATGTATATATATATAAGATATTTATTAGATAGCATAGTTGAGACAGACAGGAAACGGAAAATATCCTGTGGTGTTACCATTGAAAAAGATAACAAAAAATGTCATAAAAGTTCAAAAATACATAATATTTCCTCATTAATCGTTTAATTTATCATTAATATAACATTACAACATCAAATCAATGCCTAATAACCTACAGATAGTGATAACAATCTGAATTTAAAAACATGTCCATTCTAGATAACAGAGGACATGTCCTGGGTAACAGAATATCTTTGTTATCCAGGGAGGACATATCGTTATCCAAGAAGGACAAAAAAACTAAATTTCCTTTATAATCAGGCACTAACTGGGTCTACTGAATAAAATATTAGCTTAATCTTCAACACATCAATGTCATATTTGACATGAAATAGATGATTTTAAAAAGTAAAAAAATTATAGATGTTTTACTAGCGTTATCCAGAAAGACACATGAACTGTGCACGTCATGTATGACCGACCGAAAAGGTAAAATATCAACATTTTAAGAGAGACTTATTGACCTTTTGCTCTGTCTTGGGGGTCCTTCAGGGTCTGTTGGCTGATGCAACACCTTGCAATATGACAGTCCATGTCCAAATATGGGCATATTTAGCCACTTTATGTGTGTTACCCAGGAAGGACATTTGGGACTCCAAAAGCAGGGACAAAAGTATTTCTTGAATAAAAATGTAAATAATCTTAGAGTTGTTACTATATTTGAAGATGTCATTACAGACATCAACACAATTATGCCCAGTACATAATTGATGCTTTAATTAGGATTTTTGACATTTTTAGCATATTTTTGTGCATACATTTTAAGCCCGGACGTTATCCAGGAAGGACAGTTTTGTACTTTTGAGATAAATAGCTCCTTAAATTTTAATTTCTTAAAGTAAATGCTCATGTCAATAAGTAAACTGGGGAGAATTGAGTAATAAACTGTAGTGTTTTAAAAATTTTATGTCTTTTTAATATTATAAATATGGTTCGGACACCAGAATTGACATGCCGCGTCTTTGACCCGTTTGGGCAAACAAAAGAGCATTTTACACTGCACAGAAGACTGTATAGATATAGAGAAAAATAAATGAAACATAGCAGCAGTACTTTGTCTTTTTTTGTTATGCCTTACTGAACTGGTCTTTCTTGAATCACGATTATAGGTTCTTCACGCCCCGTAACCATGTTGTGAAAGGTGTAGCTTGTTTTGTCGAGATGAAGATGATGAATAAGAAGAGATTGTGTGTGACTTGTTGTTAGTTTCTGTTGTCGCTGCCATCTCTGTTCTCACGCACTTGGTCACTCGTGGGAATATTTTTTTTTCTCTCAGCTCATTTTGTGTCCTTCATGTTTAGTGTGGAACTACGTAGTGATTGACAAGTTGCTACTATATGGTATGTGTCATTTTTTTATGGGTGAAGAGGCCTGGATGTGAAGATCCAGGCCTTGCTCTTCACATCCGATCGGGGTGAAAAAACTAAACGTCAATATCCGAAAAGCTAATCTTCTGCCCTTAACACAGCAGTCTACAAACCTGTGACATCACCGTGGTTACCTCCAGCTTTTATAGCAATAAGCAGGATTGGACAGTGCGTGTTTCCTCTTTAAAGGGTGTACTAAAACGCTGACTGTGCGCTCCTTTAAAACACCAACAGTCATGGTCTTTCAAGCTCGACTGGTCTTTTCCAGCTCTTTCAGAAAACCACAGCTTCTTTCCTTATCTTCTGATGTCAGCTGACACAAGCCAAATCACCCGACTTTCATTCATTTTAACATATGGCAACATGTTCATGTTAGCACACTTGAGGTAATGGTAAAAGTTTGAAAGTTGAATTGCTTCAACTCACCTGTGTTTTATCTTTTTTTCCCCCACCCCCTCTCTTCTCCGCTCTCTCCTGATGTATTGCAGATTGATCGGCCAATCGATGGGGATTTTCAGAGGAGCTCCGTCCGCCATCGCCACCTGTCCTCCTCCTCCTCCCCCCTCCCCGTGCGACATTCTGCTCGCCCCCACCCACACCTTCATCCAGCCTTCCATTCAGCCCTCCATACGCAAAATGACTCTGGAACTCACCGAGTGGTCTTCTATATGGATTTTTACTGCTTGTAATAGACAGTAAAAGAAAAAAGAAAAAAAAGAAGAGAAACCTCAATGACAAAAAAGCCATAAACACCCTACTCACACCCACACACACATATACACACAGACACATTCACATATACACTCTCACACATATACACAAACACTGTCATACCAACAAACCAAACCAAATAGATTTTACATTGTTTTCCAGGCAATATCTAAGACAAACGCACAAAGTCGCTCTTGGAATGTACTTCTCACTCGTCCTGTGAAATTCAACTGCTTCCTTTATTTTCTGAGATTTTTCTACAAGCCTCAGGAAAGCTGATTCACACCCCCCCCCCCCCCCTCAAAAAAACCCCCAAGAAGGATTAGATTTGAAGTTGCAGTGATTTATTTTTTTTTTTTTTGAGGACAGCTTGTTTAGAGGACAACAGGTTGCTGTTTCTTTCTTTTTGTCTCCTAGAAAATCTGAAAACTCAGCTACAGAAAATAGTGTCTTCTTCCTTATATTTAGTGTAGCCTTTTTTTTTTTATTTTAGAATTTATTTCATTACCTTGCATGCTTTCGGTTTATATTCTAGTGGTATTAACACTCCATTATTTCTTGAACATTTAAGTAATAGATATAATATAATAGCAGTTAAGATTTAATAAAGTTGCCTCAAAGAAGTCACTACTAGTTTTGAAATAACTACAAATAACTTGATACAAGCAGTTTGTCGAAGCAAAGAAGTCGTTGTACCGTTTAATCTTTGCTATACATAACCGCTCACAGCTTTTTGTGTCAGAAGGGGTGCGCTTGTTTTCCTGCTGCTTGCATGCCCTCCACCATGCCTCCCCAGAACACAGAGGCCGACACTATGCAGGTCGGATCTCTGATTGGTGGGGTCAGTTCCCAAAAATCCGGCACATCCAGCTCAGAGGAAGACAAAGGCGGAGCGGGCGGCGAGGCGGATGGATTGGGTGGCAAAGGGGGAGGAGGCGGTCAAGGAGGGGAGGAAACGGCGAGCGAAGGATCGATTGAAGGGATCCCCTTGAAGAAATGGGTGATGCACGGCGCTGTGATGTTTGGCCGGGAGTTCTGCTACGCCATGGAGACGGCGCTGGTGACACCCGTGCTGCTGCAGATAGGTGAGTACAGACTGAAGACGTATAATCTTTGTTTACATAAAAACACGACTGTGTTACATTAAAGAGCCCGTGTTACACTCTTTTGCAAGATAATTATATTTTGGGATCTACTATAGTACATATGTAAACAATGTTTAATGCTCAACAGCCACCTTACTTTTCTTGTGTTGCACTTTGCTCCCACACCTACTCTTTAAAACACTCTGCTTTAGCTTTTGTCTCTTTAAAGCAATCCTATGTACAAATTATTTGACTTTGAAGCCTCCTCCAGTTTTGGTTTACTGCTATATTGTTATGTATAATCTGCTGCAACTGCTGTAAAATTCAGCAGACAACAATTCAGCGGCTAATTTTTGTTGACCAGCTGACTTTGAACATCAGCAAAGTCTTGAGGAGCAACACTGAGTGATATTTTACACACGTGTGTCTGCATGTTTTTCTTTAATAGAACATCGAAGGTGAACAAAAAGTGGACAAAAAGGATAACATCAGTTTTTCAGAGATACAGCTGCCGTTTTGTTCCCAGGGGATACTGTATCCAATGGGATATATATCCAATGAGTATGATATGGGTTGCATTGCACATAATATACATATAATATTGCAGCTTATATCAGGATTTCTGAGAAAGTTCTACAAAATGTCTAACTTTTGAAACGGACACTTGGAATGAGACAGCTTACATTCTACCTATTATAACATCCCATTGTTTTGAGACACTGCCTCTGAAAGGCCAACTGATGGGTAAAAAATAGTTGAACACAAGCCAGCTGCTTATATTTTGCCGCACTCCTTTCAAACTAGTCACAAACTCCGGCCAGAATCTGAGGATTTTCACTCTCTTGCTAATGATACTATAAATAATGTTTCTCGTACAAGGTGTTGCTGTTGCTGTTCTGCCATTCAAGAAGACAGTTGGCAGTTAAATGTCCAGGCACACATGCTTACTCCTCTTCACCTTGGGTGGACTTCCATGTGGAGATTAGCCAGCTTGTCCTCTTACTCACATGGACACACTCAAACTGAGGGACAGGCCTTCATTATCAGTGATCATACTGTCATTAACACACACAGTGTCATCTTTTACAGCCTCTAAAGTAAATGCTGTTCTGTGTTCAGGGCTGGAGCCTTTAACTGGAGACAAAAAGGGCGTGAAAAAGGCTAAGTTGGGCAGGAGAAATGGGAACGGGGGAGGAAAATTAGTAAGAATGAGGGAGATAAAAGTCAGATGCAACCCTAATCTTATTCATAATTAACAGGAATTTCTCATGCTACTCTCTCTTGTTTTTCTCCTCAAATCTCTCCTTGCTCATTGACCTTGTGTGATTTCCAGCCTTACATAACCTATGCAACATTTAAACTGTGGCTGGCTCATCATGATGAACTGCAGCGGAGTTTGTTCTTTGAAGCACACCCACATTTTGTCTGAAGGACAGATGCTTACATTTGCCAAGTGTTGGAATTTAAACGTATTTCAGCCTAATGCAGATGAGTGGTGTGCTCTTAGTTCATTATCTAAGATGTTGTAGGCAAAAAGCCCTCAATCCATACCCTTTCATTCAAATAACTGTAAAATATAGACAGGAGAGGTGCTGCATGTTTTTTTGTTCTAATTTCAGCCCCGATTTAGCGACATAGCCTATTTTTTTAGATCAGAATATGTCTGAGCCCCTCTTAGTAGACTTTGAAACCACCGTGAGGTACAATTCCAGCAGATTAGTCCACTGAAATAAATGAAACTTTGGTGCCTCGCTGAGCTTCGTCACTGAAAGGAGACTTAATCCAGTAAAGCTGTTTTTGCTCCTGTCAGGTTACTGACTGTTTATTTATGCAGACATTTTCACTGATCATAATCATAATCAATTAGAAAGTAGATTGAAATATGCAGAGTTGTTGAGAAAAGCACAACATGAAGTTTGCTATCATTTATCATATGGCACCGAGTTCAGTGTGTTTAACACAGAGTGGTGTGCACACAAGATACAGAGGATCTGCTCAGATTTCAGGCCAATCAGCACCACCAAAACAAATCTTTTTACTCCTCATAACTGTGTGCAATGTGCAGGAAACATAACATTACCACAATATAAAGCTGGCATGATAAACTTGTTGTTTATCTATACATTTTACAGACTACTTTAAGCTCCTTTTTTGTGCTGCTCTGTTCCAGAGGGTTAGGCTTAACGACCCACTGTATGCTCCCCTGCCAACTTATTGAAGTTTGGTGCAGAACAAGCAGCATACAGTCAACTTCTCTGATTTTTTTATTTATTTTTTTTGCTGCCTGCAGAGTCAGGACATGAAGGATTTAGAGTTAAGATCAAAAGCGTACAGTGTAGACCTGTAAAACCAAAAATTAAGCCGAAATAGATACCGTGGAGTTTGTCAATAATTGCCTGTGGGTGTTCATCATAATGAATGATTTGTTTAACTTGCACCTCTGTTGTTGATGTAAGAAAAACAATGAGTGCAGATTCAAAGACCTTCAATGACAACTGGGAACACACAATGAGTTGGAGAATTCCTGTGCGGCATTCAGTCAGAGCTGCGTCCCTACTGCCCCACATCGGGTTTCCAGTATTTTGACCCAGTGGTTACGACTGTTTCCCTCCTCTCTTTATCTGGCACCATGGGTGTATTAATAAGACTTGATATGACATGTCACCACAGACTTGTTGCCAATTAATCACGGTGGCAGTAAAAAAAAAAACCCAGACCAAGACCATTTACCTTATTAAACATAATTGAAAAGTGTCGACAGGTCCAGTGCAATTTAGAGGAAAAACTGCTGACAGGAAAAACGAAGTGGAAGCAACACCAAGCAAACTTGGAAGAGGATAGTTCATATATGCTTTAGGTGAGCAACTACATTTTGCAGTAGAAAGGCTCCTCCAGTTTCCAATTTGATGTTATTTTCCCACATTTACATCTTTACATGTAAAGCCACAGTGACCGCTTTTCTCGCCAAGTGTTGCACAAACTTTGTTTGAAGGATTCATTCATGTTTTTAGCCCACAGATTGACAAACAAACTCTCATAGTGAGCTGAAAACACCCCCCACCCCTATACCCCCCATCTGCGTCATGTGTGGGCAGAGGTCCATGTTTTGGACAACAAATATTGACTCCTCTCTGTTAGTTACTGCTGCATGCGTGCCGGGGACTGACTGTAGCTGCTGGAATTAGCTGGAGAGCTGGTAAACTGGCTGGTTGGCTCACCCTGAGTGAAACTATTGTGTGTGTAACCCCACAACACATGGGTCAGGGAGAAAGAGTGTGTGCGTGGAGCAGACACAGTTTGTTCAAGGAGCCCTTATTTACACAAGGAGGAGAAACTTCTACCGTACAAGGTCTTGTGTGGAGAGCATGCTGAGCTCTTTTCTGTTCTCATACATGGAGGCAGACTCTTTTATCCAAAGGAAGGGAAAGCAGACATTTTGACATCATTGAACCAGTTTATTTATGATTTACACATCAAAGCCGTTGCAACAAAATTTGGCTGGGTCTCAAACAGTCCGAGCTAGCTGTTCTTGATAGCTAAGCGATAAGATGATTAGCCTTTTAAGTCATATTCTCTTTCTTCCACATTGCTCTGCGGAGCTTACAGTACTTTCGTCTTTTTTCTTTTGTTTCTCGATTCCCCCAGATTAATCTGTCTGCATAGCACGGCCTTTCAAGCCGTTTTGGATAAGTGTATTTTAGTTATTGTGCAGTTCTGGAGCTTTCTTTTTTCTTGCATAATTCAAAAACACTTGGAGTTTACTGTTCTCAGAAGCAATTACTTAATCAGATATTGCCCATTGCCAGATCTTCACATCTGTTCCCTACTTTATTGATTTGTCTGGCCTCTTTACACAAAATCGGGCTTTCTTGGTTTAAAAGGAATCGGCCCAGTCAGCATTACTCCACAGCATAGTTTAGTTAAAAAACAGATGGGAAGAACATGCCCAACTGTTTCCATTCCACTTCTGACACTCAGCAAAGAAGGTTGTTTTTTTTATCTTCTTCAGATTATGTTAAATCTACTTGAACTGGTCGGTCTCTAGAGAGGAAACAGATCATCCCGGGTTGACAAATCTGTCTGATCTCCAGCAAAACAAAACTTCCACGGTGGCATTTTATGAGATTGGAGGAGACACATTTTTTGCATCATAAGATTAATAATTAAAAAAAAGGTAAAAAAGGTCTTTTGGTATATTAATTAATTGAATCAATTATTCTATATAAAAAACACTCATTTGATAATTAGATTAAACAAAATGGTCTAATAATTGGTCACCGGTTATTTTATTTGAGAATATATCTCCTGCCTCCATAAATGCAAAGTAATGCAGAAGTCGCTGCCACATATCAACTGTAATGTAATAAAGGACACAAACTGTAGTTGTTTGAACTGAAACTGAAGTGAAAGTGCATTTAATCATATTCAAAGCAGAAGTGTATAAAAATGCGTGATATAATCGAGCCATTACTCAGACTGAGAGCTAATACGTTGTGAGGCACTGGTGTTGTTTTAAGTGCTTCTAATGCTCAATATATTGTTTACAGTCATATAAATATGCTAAAGTAATGTACTGAGGGAGACAACTCAGCCTTTTTTCCAGGAAAAGAAGTCATTATCCTCACAATTTGTGATGGAACTATAACCATTCTCTTGGTTTGTACCCTCGTTTGATGTAAATATGTCACAGTAAACGCTCTCTAGCCAGTTTCTAAATGGGTTTCAGAGCATGTAGTGTTCAGTGGGTCGTTAGAAGTTCTTTCTCAGAAAACATGCCCTCTGTGACTGAAAATCAGGCTGTGGCAGCACAGAAAATGAGTCAGAGCTGCAGGCTGAACAGTGAGGTCATCTTCACATCTGTGCAGTGATTTTTGACACACTCATAGTGTTAGTATGAATTTAATTTCTCATTAATTCATTGCTGTAGGTATATTTAAGAGTTGGCTGATGTCTGACGAAGCAAATAATTGCATTTACTTGAATCTTTTTTGTTTTGTCTCAAGGTAAAGTAGATGTGTCTTGTTGGACATATTCAGTAAATGTGGGTTATCTTAAATCATCTTAAAGCTGGAAAACTTGTATTTAAATCTCAAATATTTCTCAATCAACAAACTAGAAGAGCAACAGAGTTTAATCACAATAATAAATTAAGGTTTAAGGCTTAAACTTCATCAGGATTGTTTGATTGGAGGCAATTTTTCAGGAAGCTCGAGGGTCTTATTAGAAAGATTTTATTTTCTACAGTGGCTTAGACTTTTCTTCTTTTTTTTTTTCTTATTGTTGTCCAGATATATTTTACTGAAAGTCAGCCTCAGTTGGAATACTACCACATGGCGTAATGCAGCCAAAATTAGATAAGCGCAAAGGAGACATTGAGACAGAGGTGCAAATGGGATTAAGTTGGCCGATAAAGTGAAAAAGAAGCAAAGGAATTTATAGGAAGAAAAAGGAGTGAGGGAAAGGATTGTTCTTCCCCAGTTTATTCAGAAAGGAACAAGGAGGAGGAGAGGATGCGATGAGTGCAAACAGTGTGCCGTGCTGCTCTTTTAGGTTACGAGCGTGGCACATTACATAACAAGCTTTCTCAGAACTGAGCTCAAAGTGACCCAGAGACAGCTTTTAAAGGGTAACTTAGCAGGAAGGAAGACAAAATAAAGTCTTGATGTTGGAATGATCTATGAAAGGTTTGCCCATATGTCAAAGAAGGGATGAAATCAGACACAGAATGAAATGACTGAATGCAGATTTAATTTAATTTTACAAGAGCAGAGATGAGATTTCAGTGATTATTGAGTGACTGACAGTCATGTTCAACACCTAATCATTGCTGAGATGAAGACTACACAAATCTTGAACTAATCAAGTCATCGGACACACTTTTGAGCCCTTTAAAGTTCAGCTCTCACAAATTTCAGCTTATCCTCGATGCAAAAAAAACCTTTTTTTTTCATTTTGTGTTGCTTTAGCTTGTAAATATCTGCCTATCTCAAGATAAATGTGAAACAACTGGACATATTTGAGCAGCACAAGCAGATTATTTTACTTGCTTGAAGAAAGAAAGATTTTGATAATACAAAAAAAAGTTTTTTATTGCATTGCAGGTTGTATTTAGAGCAAAGCGAATGAGTCTCAGAAGCAGAGCATGTAAGGGTGACATAAGATATGTTTTTGTTTACCAGAAGTGTTATTCATTCATAATCTGTTTATTTGCCTCTGTGACCTTGTTTTGGATGCAATTTTGCCATCAATGTGGTAACCAAAACACGGCCGGCCTGGCAGCCTTGCAACAATGTGAGCCTTCTTTAGAAAGCTTTCTTGGGTTTACTTAAGGAGATTACTACAATCCAGCAGGAAATGCCCCTTCTATTCAACAGCATTGTATGGATGAATGATTGCACTCATTATATTAGCATATTCACTCTAACCTCATTCGATTTCACCATATAGCTTTGTTTGATTACCAAAGAAACTTTGTTCTTTCATGGTGCCATTCAGCTTTCTTGGGGTTAACATTTGCAACATTTAAACTGTTATTTCAGCCTGAGATCATTTAGGAAACATTTGCATGGTTATGTTAGAGCTCCTTGAAGACTGACAGTTGGTTGTGAAGGGTGACATTGCCACTACTTCCATTACCAGAGTTGGCAGATCTCTTTTGTGAGACAGGCCCCCTGCATAGCTCTGGTTTCACATGTACGAGGGTATCTAAACGATAGCTGGTTTCATATTTGTTCTTAGTCCACGGCCACGCTGCAGAATGAAGCACCCCTGACCAATTTATTGCAATGCAAATTAGCTTGATCTTGCGTTGTTTATACTTGCATGCCAGGTAACCTAATCCTCTGAGTGCTCCCATCATGTTAGCTGGTCTAATCTAGCAGATGACCTTGCGGACAGTGTAATGCTAGGTTATATAAATGACTGGCTTGATGTCATGGTGACTAATCACCATAATCTGACCACATCATTCATGGAACACAGTAGATAGAGGGCAGAGAAGGTGGACAGAAGGAGTAAGTTTTATTTTTGTTTGTGGCAGGTGAGATTAACAGGTTTCTGTATGAAGGAGGATTCAATATCGTAGGAAAGAGAAACATTTCTTTGAAGGAAGTTAGGAACGGGAACCTCTGACAGTGTGAATTGTGTCCTTGTCAGGCTGTGAGGCCCTTTTAACCACAATCTTGTGTCCCCATTTATCTTCTGCCTGTCTCCACAAAGAAAGAGACAGATCAACACCTCACTCAGTCAGTTATGTAAAGCCTTCTATTTATATCACCTGCAGCAGTCACTGCAGAAACTTCATTAAGCATAGTTTTCACTGTACACAAACGAATGCGAACGAGTTGTTTTCTGATATCACCTGAGTTGCATGGCAGTGGTTATCGGAGTATCCTTGATGCAGTGAAAACAAAACCAAAAGCTGACTGATACCAGGGGTTCCCATACTGTGACCTTTGGACCACGAGGGGGGTTGTACCATGAGCACAGGATACATTCATGGGTCGCTGTTTGTGTTTTTGCGACCCTGAGTCAGCAAATACTTTAGCCTTAAGACAAAGCCATGTTCTGCCTGCTCACATGGGTGCACGTGTTGTTCCATGCAGCAGGTGATAAGCAAGGTATGTGTGTTATTAATGTAAGATATGTGAGGAATGCAGAACTGGATGTGACTCTGTGTGTGTGTGTGTGTGTGTGTGTGTGTGTGTGTGTATTTGTTTGTCAGCACATTGTTCCCTCCAGTCCCTCCCCGGGGAGGTGAAGTCATCAAAAACAAATGAGCTCTCAGGTGACGAGGAACAAAAAAGCATAATGAGGAAGCAAATTCTTTGTTTCAGGTCAGGCGGCAAAGCAAACTGTGTTGATTCCATGAAGCACTTGTTTAAATTGGTAGTGTATCAGAAACCCTGTGTAAAACACACATGTTTGATGTAAACAGAAATAAGAATAAGCAGCGACCCCATTAAAAAAACATTTTAAAATGAGATGAAAATGTAAAATAATTGATCTTAATCGAATATTTGGAGGGGTAGTTTGACTGTTAAGAAAATATCATCATACATTTTCATGGAGATGGTGAGAAGATATGATGAAATAATCAAAACAATACTCAAATTATCTGTCAGATGTGCGCGTGTAGGTCGGCCATTATGGTTGTCAAGCACCCAAATGTTTTGTTTAATAAGATGCATGTGACCTCCAGAGTGTCCAGCATGCACATTGATCAGATGTAAACACGGCAGTCACTTCCCCTGCAGCCAACAAAAGCATCACAACATGCAGCTTCACAATTCAACAGTGATACCAACACAAGGCTAATGGGACACAAAGCTGCTCCTGAATACATTTGTTCTCCATGTTCAAGCAGGTTGAATATGCAGCTTCACAACACACATGCCTGAAAATGCTGAATCAGAGCAGTGAAGTTCCCATCAAAGAACATCTGAGTATTATTAACCCATAGTTAAATACTGAGTAAAATATATTTGTGTGCATGATGCTTTTTATCTACAAGCCAGAAAATCTGTTTTTTGTACAGGAGTCTTGAAGCAAATCACTTTTATTAACTGACATCTGTTTATATTTTGTAATACACAGAACAACAAGGACTGTAGTACACTGCAGTCAGATGAAGTGATGCAAGTGACCAGAAAATCCATAAAACCTTATTGGATGACAAAGAAATGCAGCACTAACAGCAGTCAGCAAGCACATCAGTAATGGTTGGCCTCAGGGTGACTGTGTGTGTTTGTGTGCGTGTAAAGAGAGTAGAAAAACATCGACCGTCTCTTTTAGTAACACTGTCAATAACACGTTTTTGATAGAATATTAATGAGAAGGTAGATGGGTGAATACCGACAGACTGATCTCGTGCTCTCTCTCGTGAACGTGGGAGTCATTTAGGTTCAACAGCTGTTAATAGTGTCAACTCAACCAGTCTGTTTGGGTGTGGTGACTGGAGTGCCAGGATTACTGTCAGAAACATATATTCTTCTCTTAAAGCTCCAGGAGCTTCATTTTTCTGTAAAGTAAAGGCAATGTTCAGGCAGTACTTGATATAACTTCCAAACTTTTGTTTCCCCCTTTCAAAATCATCTGAAATTTAGCTTGTTGACTCCAATCAGCTGCCAACTTCTGCCGACAGCAGTGGCTGAATTCATCTGGTGTGTCCTGTTTGTGTTGTAGTTACTTTGTCCTTAAACTGACAAGATTCATCTACAGTTAATTTCCTTGGGCACAGTTAACGTTGTCTTTTGAATGAATAAACATAACACTTGTTTACCAATCGTAACGTCTCACGAGAAGGCTCTGAAACTGACATCGACAACTCCGGGACAAAAAGATGGATCTATTTGACCTGTTTGACCTGGCAGCTTCGCTCTCAGTCCCAAGCTGATGTCTGCAGTCCAGCGTAAAAAGTAATAAAGCAGCCAGAAATTTCTCCTGCTTATCAGTAATTGATGCCCAGCACAGCCTGCGGTGTACAGCGTAATGCCATCCCCTCTGGTTATCGTAGTAACAGGCTGGAGGTTGTGGTTACTGCCTTCTAGCCTTCTGCACACCGCGTATAAACGCACCACTACTGGCGATGGCAAAGGATTTGACTGACTTGTTTTAGCTAGTCTTAACACTTTTGAAAAACCTGTTTAAGTGATGCTTTTGGTCCAAAAACTGTATTTTAGGAGAATTTCAAGCTAAGACAAATCTCTTTGAGATTTCTAAAAAAGATCTGACCTTTTTTGCCTCAGCTTAATCAAAACAGTTAGTGAGAGCATTATCTGCCAAAGCTAAAACCCTGTTTTGCATTCGTTTTTAGATTTGATGTTGGTAAGTAAATTGGCTCTTTGCTTTTTTGCTAATTCTCCACCTCACCTCCAATATCCATGAAACTCATCTTGGTAGTTTCTGCACAACATCGCTACCAGACAGACGGCATTTGGCACTGAATGCATGCCGCCGACTTGGCACAGGAGTCCACATTTAGTGTGCTAATGAAAGTGATCTGAAAATTCTCCACTGCAACTCTACCATACCTACTGCAACAGAAATGAGACATCTATTTTTAGTCTTACTAGTACCAGACAGCCTCTTCAGAGAATGTGCAAAGCTTGGCAGCCACAGATTGGGTGGAGGAGGTTAACGCTGCATGTATAGCTGGTGGTCAATGCCATCTGATCAATTGAAATATTTCTTTAGCTTGCTGCCATCATTTACCAACATTAAAGCATGTTTTAGATTTGTATATTTTCAGTCAAACTCCCAAATTTCTGATATTTTAGATAGACCCAAATCACTGAAATGCCTCCTTATAATGAGGCTGACCTACTGTATTTGTGGTTACATAACACCACCAACTGATCACTGTTGATTGGCTTTATTGATCTCTAATCTTGGTAGGTTGGAGCTGCCTGTGAGTAATAGGTCAATCCCAGCTGGAAACCGGCCTCCTTGCTATTAATCAGACGTGGTCATATCTTCTAACTGGTGACAAATTTAAAAAGTACAGAAGAAATGTATCTGGACATTTGAAACCTGTCCTTCAAGGTGTAAATCGCCCCCTCTGTTTCTCTGTGTCTCAGTGGGAGGCAGCTAGTTTACTGCAGTGCTGTTGCATAACTCTGCTGACTAGAAGCAGCTGTGTGTGTGTGTGTGTGTGTGTGTGTGTGTGTGTGTGTGTGCGCTAACATGCAGGCTTCATGCAATTTAAATGTCACCTTTTGCAGAGATGGTGAGGGGATTTAGCCCCTTCTTACAGTGACGGTCACACTCACAGAGGATAATGTCAGCCCTTTTCTGTCATAAATTAGCTAAGTGGATGACTCCTAAAGCATTTTCCACTTAGTATTAAGCAGATTTGTTTGTGTGCGGAAAAAAAAAGTAACTCATGCTCGTCTTTCAGGTGCAGTTACTTGGGATTTTCTTTGCCATTTTTGTTCTTTCAGCGTAGCTTCAGTCGGCATTGTTTCATTCAACTTGATGCTTTGTTAATCGTGACCTTGAGCCTTCGTACCTTATGTTTTCATTTGTTTGAGTGTGTCTGAGCACAAGAGACTGTGTGTGCCCGTTGTGTGATTAATGTTCTCACCATCTCTTGCTGCCAGGAAGAGCCATGACTCACTCCTTTTCTCTCCTCCTATCTCACATCTTTCTTCTGTTTTCCCACTCTATAAACCATGTGATCATAAATGCTAGCTGAAGTTGCTTTTAGCAGATGGCTCAAGCTGGTACGTTTTTTTTATTTTTATTTGCCATTATCTCAAGTGTTTAGGTCACTGGGTTTTACTGATATGTGCACCCTACACGGTCGAGGTTGAGTTGGAAGCTGTTTGCTCAACATCAACAGCCGATAAAATGTTTGTGCCCTCCATGAACTTGATGTAATGTATAATAGTTTTATAGCTTTGATTCATGGTCGATTAACCTTTTTAATTATTTATCCCTAGATCACAGAAATAAATAATTAGCACTATTTAGGAAAAAAACTAAAAAGAACCCTGTATGTAGTGTGTGGTGATCTGTTAATGTGACTGCTTTTAGTGCTGACTCATTTTGTGTTGAGTGGTGCATTAAGGTCCGTCCTTTTAAGACTGCTGCACTGATTTATTACTGAAAAATAAGATATTTGTCTTTCAAACATGATGCAGATTCATGGAAAGCTGAAAGACAAACAATATAAATCAATGTGAGGTTTTCTGTAAGTGTTTTTTCTGTTTGACTGTAGGGAAAGTAAGGTCCACACAAAGATTCTCTAAATGCTTCCTATAAAACTAGAAGGAAAGCTGCTCCCACCCCACTCAAACAACATGTACCGGTAGCTCCTATTGGTAATCTCCGGTGACCTGATCTAACCCCACCCACCATACCGTGCCAGCTCTGCTGAAATTCATAATTAAAGAAAACATTTCATAGGATATTTAGTATCCACCCTTTAGTGCCGAATGAGTTTTTAATTTCCAGGAAATTGAGAACACTTTGTTTTCTGCAGGGTAACTTTTTTTTTTGTCTTTTTAAGGCCAGACAATGACATACACAGGTTGTGTAGTGCAAGACAGATCATTTAAAGAAAAACACTTAAACATCCTAATTTATTTCATAGAGACTTTAATCTTTCATATAAATTGTTGTAAACGAAGCCCTATAGGATCTATGCACTGCATGGAAAATAGCTAACATGTAGCATTATAGCTCTTACTTGTACTTGGCAGCACTGGAGGAAAACTGGGCGCTCTTCTCTTCTAATGCACCAGTATAAGTCTGCAGAGTTTCATAGCACAGTGTGACTGTTAAATAGCTTAGTGAGTTAAGCTTGTGAATGCTGTTTTTCAGGATTTCACCTAGTACACTTTGCACCCAGAAGGCGATCACGCAAAGGTGCATTTTCAACCCATTTAATGGTTCATAGAAAATGCTGTAATGCTTGTACAGAAGATTAAGACTAAACCCTCTGTTTTTGCAATCACAGCGGTAAAAGTGTCAAATTTTCCAGTTTAATACAACTACTGCTTGGCTCTGATAGTTAAGCTGCTGTCTTAAATAATGTAATAATAATAATAAATGTTTAATTTTTTACAGACGAGACCAGTGTTTTGCTTTTATTTGGGGGCAAATAAAAGTTGTTGCGCTTATTAATGTTGGTAGTTTGTTATTAGAATTGACCCATTTTTATGCATTTTACTTGCTAACCAACATACTCAAGTAGAATTTAAATAATCTGAATGGGTTGTATTTTCTAAACCTCCAAAATTCTTAGGTTTCAGCGTTTAAGTTGGTTTCCTTAAATGACATTAAACAAGCTCTGTGAGACTGATTAACGTAAGTAATATCAAACTTTATTGATATAGTTTAAAACTAATAGTTTTTAAATATTTTCAGAACATAAGTTTATTTTTATTATTTATTTATATCCACCTAAATGAGATCTGAAATGCTGACTAACAATGGGTAAATTATTTAACAACGTTCTGTATTTATTATTGCACTGCTGCTTTATCAAATCACCTCTAAATAATCAAATTATTGAGCTCATAAGGAGGGCATTTGTCAGCTTAACTTTGTACTGAACTCAACTTGTGAATGAATGTGAAAATGAGGCCCTCAGAAGCAGTTTTGATGACTGATGCAAAGCACAAAGTATTTTTCAGATAAGAAATGCAGATCGGAGGGAAAAGATGAAACACCTCTATAGATAAAAATAAAAATGCAGTTTGAAGCTGAAATTGACCTCCTATTTCTCCAATCTGCAATCTTTCTGCTCTACACTTAATTTAACTGTTTAGCACGGCTTTAATGATGGATATGCGCAGAATTATTGATAATCATTGTCTTTATGTGCATTTTAAAAAGAGCAAGAAGAAAAACTCATTGCTGGCATCAAATCTACAACCAGACGTTTATCAATAATAAAGAGTTCAATCAATATTTTAATGTCTAAATCTGCCATCATAGTCTATTTACTGCAATCCCCATTTCTTTCCTTTCTTGCTCCCTCTCTGAATACAACATCTGACTCAGTTCTCATGTTTTGTTTACTCAAAAACACCTGCTTCCTCCTTTCCTTTCCTTCTGCTTGCTTTCTCTCATTCTCTCAATTTCGCCCTCCTTCCTTCCTGCCCACTTTCTCCCTTCTCGACCTCTGCCCCACTCTTACTTTCACACCATTTCTCTGGCTCTTTTCGGGACGTTTGTCATTTTCCTTGTGGTTTTCTCACGCCTGCTCAGGATATGAAAGGATTGTTTTGTGTTAATGGGAGACTGAGAAGGGGAGGAATGGCAGCAGAGGCAGAAAAAGAGAAAACAAGAGACAGAGATTGATGATTTTTTTTTTTTAAGTTGTAGAAAAGATACGAATTGTTTTATTTTAGTTTGGAGCCTTGTTTTCTGAAGAGAAGACAGCACAGTTATAGTCAATGGCCTGTAATGTGCATTTGTATTGCCATGAGAGATGAGATGCTGTAGAAGACCCTGAGATGGGTGAGAGGGTTTAGAAAAAGGAAACATCACTCATAAGCTTTTAGACTTAAACTTTTACCACAATTTAACTTGATGTGTTTTCAAAAAAAGTCCAAATTAGTGTGTTCACACCATCAGCTGTATGTACACAGACAACATAACAGCTCCCCTGAAATAGAGCCAAAATTATTTACATAAGTGGCGATGAGCTGGTGATGTAACTTGCAACCAAAGTGTGTGCAGTAATGACAGGGGGGTGGATACGTTCTGTAGTATTAGGGTTACGTCTCCTGCCTGCAAATGGCATGCATTGTTACCCACGCCAAGGAGGTTATGGGGCCGGTACGGTATTTTGTTTATCAGCAAGATCACTTGTTATTGGAGGTGGGGCATGCTCCATCTTGGAAGTGATGAACTTTTGTTGTTGTTCTGGGTCCAGAAACTTTTGATTTAGCCTCAGCAGAGGTATTCAGTCTCTGACTGCTCTTGTTTTGTTAGTTGTCGTATAATAACATCAACTCAAAAACAGGAGTCGGGGAGCCTCATTGTCATTCTGCTCATACTGTGGATGAAACACAGCAGTTTCAACTGTGTAGTTCTTATGCCTCACGTCCTCTGTGCTCCAGCCAGATGCCCCTCCAGCTGTGAGATTATGTCTCCAGCAGTGAGTGAACGGCACACTGTGGAGAAAGTCCTGACAAAACTCTCCATATATTCTCTAGAACTTTTCCAATATTAATGTGTTAAAAAAAAAAATCATCACCCCCACCACCAGCACCACCACAGTCAAGCAGGTTAGTCTCAGTAAAGCTCAAACTGAATCCGACTGAAAACAGATGGAAATGTGATATGCTGCACATTTCTTTCAGAGCTAATAGACAGCTGTCACTGGTAATTAAGTGGACATCTTATGTTTAAGTTGTGATTATCCCAGCTTTCTTTTAATGAGCCACACTGCTTTCAGTTCATTCTTCAGCTACAGCTCTGGTTTACTTCATTATATTTGTTTTCTACTCATTTAAAGAGAGAGCTGTCATGGCTGTTGTAATAAAGGTATACAGTATCAATTTTTCATTTTCATTCTTCTGTAGCAGCAAAATACATTTTATTCATTTCACTGTTTGAACCATTTTGGAATGATTTTTTCCTCATATTTGGCATCCAAGTGTCAGACTTTCTATGAAGGTCTTTCAGTTTTTTTATTTGGATATTGGCTACTTTTGAACTTATTTTCAGTCCAGTCATTGTACCTGACCATTTTCAGAGGGATGATTTTTTTTTTGTTAACAGTCAACTATGAGCCATTCTAACAAAAAAGGGATCCCTCATCCCAAGGAATGAACCAGTGTTGTGTCTTCACATAACAGTCAACGTGGGAAAGAACCAATTTTAAATTGCTTCTTTGGGGACTGGACAAAAGAAGACATGGCAGGCCTAAAGAAAAAAAAAACTATCTAGAGCAGATTAACAGTATCTGAAAGTGATGTCCTTAGGAAATAGACAATAGCTGCATCTGTCTACTGTTCACTCATCAGCAATAGTCTCTATGGAAGGGTGGCTGTCAAGAAGCCATTCTTAAGGAGGGAAAAACAGGAAGAAAAGGAAATGACAAATGAACTGTACTGAAAAGCAGTGGCAACAAATCAGAAAATCATGGATGATGAATCCTCCCCAGAGCCCAGACCTCAACATTACTGAAGCAGTGTGGGATCATCTTGACAGAGAACAGAACAAAAGGCAGCCGACATCCAAAGAAGAGCTTTGGGATGTCCTTCAAGAAGCCTGGAGACCTATTCCAGAAGACCACTTAAAGAAATTACAAGGAAACTTGTCTTGAGGGTTCCGGGCAATTTATAAAGAAATGAGAAGGGACTCAAGGTTTTTGTACAGTACTGTAGCTTCAGAGAACAAGGTCAAATTGTACCAAGGCAAAAAACAAGAACAGGACTGTTTGGAAATGTGCACCTTAGGCTCAATTACCTGTAGTACTAATATGAACTGAGCTTATGCCTCTCGTTAAAGAAAAGTAATTTTTTTAATGTTAAAGTAATTCAGTTAAAGATGTTGCCAATTTTAATTTGATCCTATGAGCCAATATGTTTAAATACACTGATAATGCAGTGCAAGTCCTTCCTCCCTCCTCCCAGGTTAATTTGTGGTGTATACTCCAAAAGGTGGAGGTCAGAAAACAATTGGATACACAAAATGTTTGTCAGTGCTGGAACGACGTGGAGAAAGGCACATAAAACCTGCGCAGATGCTGTGATGAATGGGCATTTTGTACTGGAGCTCCATTATTTTTGTTGCATGTGAGAAGGAAATGTGCAGGGTAATTGATGATAGATTGAGCAGATTGTAATTTTTTTTCCTTCCCACGATCAATCAGCACCGCTCACCAGCCGTGTGACAGCCTGAATATGAACTCTCTGTTGCTCTCTCCGTCCGTCCGGCTCTCCTCCCTCTCTGTCCTCCACGCTTCCTCCTCCTCGCACCTTACCTCTCTGTCCTCCCCGTTTGAATCGTTTGATGTCAATCCTTTCTCACACTCCTTCTCTCCATGTTTCCTCCCTCTTCTCTCACTTGCTGCACTCATTTCTTTTTCTCTCTTTCTTGAATACTTCCTGCGTTTTGACTCTCTCAGTATTGTTCCCTGTGTATGTGTGTGGTTGCACATACAGTACCAGCAGTGTGTGGGAACTGTGATTCAGATGTGTGTGGGAACAGAGACATATCTTTATTTACTACATTTTGTCTGTGTTTTTGGTATTGTCTGTGTGTGTGTGTGTTTGTGTGTATATGGGAATTGTTTACTAAAAACTGTTTTCCTGTTTTGATGTTGACAAACCTTCAGACAGGAGCCGATTCTTATCTGCGACTTTGTCTCCCTCTTTATGGTTGCACAACACAGCTTTTGTCCATGAACTTTTTTTGTATGTGTTTATGTTCTTAGGTGTGTGAATGTGTGAAAGATGGAGACAGAAAGAACGGACTGAAATGTGTATGAAACATATGTAAACAAAGTCTGAAAAAGCCCCACAACAGGAAGCACTTTGTAAATGACACAGCCTTATAAGGAGCCAGGAAGTGAAGGTGATGGAGTCTCCGTGGTGACAGAGTTCCCAAGACCTGGTCACCACGGCAACAGGGGTTAAGCCTGGTTTATTACAAGCTCAAGAGAAAGGCTGAGGTCAACATTTGTTCTGGACAAAAGGAACATGGCCTTTATTATCTTGAGGGCAAATGTAACACTTTTGCGTGACTCTGTCTCAGAGTGAGGTCACTCTGAGGTCCTGCTAGCTGTAGGTATTCATCTCAGGCTGTTTCTTAAACTACTCAGAAGTGTCACAAGCAAGGAAATATCTCTACAAATGTGCTAATGTTACACAGCAAGACTCCACATGCATCAGAAATCAGCTTCTTTGAGTAAGTGAGCCACAAATAAACCAAACACAAAATACCAATAAGCAATCATTATCAAAAGCAATCACTTGTAATTTCGCAAAAACAAAGTTTACTGGTTCCATTTTCACAGTCAGACCAAACCAACGATTGCCTCTGGTTAGCATTTTATTGCTGTTTGAGGTATAATTTTTTTAATGGCACAATTACTTATTTTGTCAAGAAAGTTGTTTGTAGATTAATTATTCATTAAGATAATCATTATCTTTAGTAGGCCTGTCAAAGACATGTCTACCACTTATTTGAGTTGCTCATGCAGAATGATTTCACCTGTATAGACTTGTATGAAAGTCTGACTCACCAGATGTTGACTATCGGAATAAGCCTATTGCCCACTCATTGTTGACAGCATCATCCTCCCCCAGAGAAATTTGATTTTGGCTGAGCAGTGAGACAGGCCTGTCTGGTTCTTTGATTACATCATTGTAAATATCTTTTATAGAATATGTTTACATCCCACATATTTTTTTTTTTGCGGTGATGTTGCATGCCTTTCCAAATGTCCCAATTGTCCAAGTAATAAACATTGTGTAAAATAGAGGTTCTATTTTACTTTCTATAGGAGCCACCTCATACTCTGGATGGTTCTTTAGTATTTTGTAGTCCCTGGTTAGCGTCCCCGCTGTATTTCTGTAATTCTGAGATGGTATATTCTCTTTAGTAACAGGCAGAGAGAACCTGAGTGCCGATATTTAGTGCATCGTGGTTCAAATGACTTGTGCAGGCAGCAGCTGTTACAGTTGGGAATTGTATCAGTTTTGGTATGATCAAACTAAAATGATGGATTCCCTGACTCACCATGAGACCATGACTATGCCTAACCTGTTACTTGCTGCTGCTGGTTGTTGTTGTTGTTGCTCACTGTGATCTACTGACAAAAAAGATATGAAAAATGTTTAAGATAAAAATCTGACAGTTGTTACAATCTTACCTGCTACTGTCTGGAGCTTTTTCTCCATGTTGCATTTATAAAACAAGCTAAATATTCAGCTTAGTCACTCTCATCCATCTGCAGCAGTGTGGCTAAAGCTGCTTTGGATGCTCCAAAAACAGCCACAGCATTGGTGGACGGTTTGAGGCTGATGTACATGTAACTGTTTCTGCAGGGAATGTTTCCTGCATGTCCGACCTGTGTCCTCTGTCCTCATGTTTGTTGCCTCTTTCTGTTCATCATTGAGTTGATAAAAGATGATGGTTAGAAAAGATAATAGCAGTGTTAGAGGATGGGAAGTTCTGCTGCCTTTCATTGTATTTATGCCCCACACACCAGGATGTTCGACATGATTTGCAAAGGTGCGTTGGAGCAGGCCACGGTTTCAGTGACCACCTCATAAAGAGTATCAAACGTCTCATAGACAAATAGGAATTTGCACTTTGTAATCTTGCACTTGCAGTTTTGACATTCTTAAAGAGGTCTACAGCCCACAGTTCCTGCCACAGAGAAACAGGCGATCCATCAACAGCAGTGAAAACTCAAAGATGACCATGATTGCAGGCCGTTTTTCCACATCACAACAGCGTTTCAGCAAGTAAACAACTACTCCCATACACACCCCAGAATTTCCCAAAATTCTCACATGCTTACAGTCGCCCCATCAACATCAGACTGTGAGACACTTTTGCTATGTCATACTTTTGTGCCTCTTGTGATTCTGGCAGGTAAACTATCTGTGCATATAAAAACTGAATTATTGTGAAGTTCAATAACCTGTGCAGGAGGAAGGAACCTTTTCAATCAGCTGGTGATAATTAAATGGAATGGCACTCAGTTATTGACATCTGTTTGAGGAATATGAAAGTGCATTTAAATTTAGAGCAGCCTAATCTGCTCTTTATCAAATTAGGAGCCAGCTCTCTTTTACTGTCGGTTGTCCCCCTTTGTTCATGAGGGGGTGAAATTGGCGTTTTCCTTTCAGTGATCTGCAGAGATTCTGCATCTCTGCTGTTTCTGACTTTAATTGCTGCAGATTAAGTTGTAGAAAATCACTCAGATACTAAGAAATTCACCTTCACCAATATATATGTATATGAATACCTTATAGCTACTGCGCACAATAAACAGATGGTTCCCCTCAGCTTAATCTGGTAAAATGAATGCATCGTGCTTCGTTCCTGTTAAATAGAATTGAATCTAGTTTTCAGTTTTCTCATCCCTGAACACATCTGCTGCCTGATGTGGGAGCAGGATTGACTACCTCAAAATTGAAACTTCAGAAAGATGTTTGAGATGCTCTCTGAATGTCTTACAGTTCAGTGGGCTTCTCAGATCTTTTTAAATCAGGCTAATTTCATTATTTGAGCCATCTTAGGGTAGATTATTCTCAAACTGCAAGCAGACACTTCAAGACTAACCTCATCAGTTGATTCCTTTAGCGTATCTCTCCCCGTCTCCAGTTTCTCTATGGGAAAGCCTGTGTGGTAGCCAAATGGCATTTAATGCATTTTCAGTGAGCTGCGTCAAGTGACAGTTTGTCAGTGAGATAATGATGAAATTCTGATTAAATTCCTTTAGATTCAGCTGACTTCACTTAGCTGAAATTCTGTCCGCCTCTTCCTGCCCTCATAACCCTTAACTGAGATCACATTTCTCTGTCCAAGGAGATATTTAGATATAGATATTAATGGGTCTCTAACAGCTCCGACATGTATATATGACTGTGTAGTTTCACTTTTATGCCAACATAGTCTTTTGAAGTAAAGAATGTTTAGATTTTTAGACTCTGAACATGAAGATCCTTCTAATGCCAATCCGGTGTTGCTGATGTGGAAGTTTAAAAACTATACATTTGACTTTTAATAGGTGTCATGAAATGAAACGTGAGCTCATTCAGACATGAAGAATTCTGCAGCTTTTTGTTTAAACATGTGGACTAATTTTTCCAGCTGCCATGAGAAAACCCTCCAACACATCTGCTGTCGAGGAAGAGGTGTTGAATTAGCAGATGAAACGTGTGAGAACAGTCGAATGAAAATGTTTGGGAGTGAAGAAAACTGATTCAAAGTTTGTTTGAGCAAAGATAAGCCAGACAGTCGGTATAAGCAGGGAGATGCTGTACATTCAACTCACAGCTTTGATAAAGCGTCCGTAATTCACCTTGTATCTGAATCATCATGTGAAGTGAACAGGTGTGAGAAGAGTAAGTGGCTTATGTTCAAACTGTATGTATTAAATTATTTTATCCTCTATATAATACAACAAGAAAAGGATTTGATTGCCAAAAATATTGGAAATGGTGTCAGAAATGTGTCCTAATTTGCAGGAGTTCATCCTCTCTCCTTTCATCCATGATAATCTCATATAGTAGGTCAATCCTTTTCTGTCTCTTCACGGCTTATATTAGCTAGAAAAAATTTATTTTTTATGAAACAATCATGAAAATAAAAGAAAAAAGCTCAAATATGCGTTTTTTCAAACTGGATGTAACCTCAAAGGTTTTTATGGGATTGAATGGCATGCATGTATGTTTTAGTTGTAACACACCAGTATCTTTCTTTATAAAAATATAATGCCCTATCTACAGTTTCTTAGCAAATTATCTTTGAAAAAGTCTTGCTTGAACCGCCACTGTTGTGAGATAATGAAGTGTTGAAAGTTACTTTCGGTGGTGACAGTTTTTCTTTTTTTAAACATTTCTGCAAGGTGTTGTCTGATATTATTCAGAGGCATTGACAGCATGTGTATGTTTCCATTAGTTTGCTGCATCCTGTTTGTCTGTTCAGCCAATTTCCACTGGTCTTTTCTTATTTGAGACCCTGCCATGCAGCAGGTGTTTGAAGGACTCACCTGCTTTCCGGCGGTGGAAAGTTACAGCGCATAAATAATCAAAAAAGTGCTAACTAACAAGGTCACATGCACAATGCGATCTATGTTAAGTTAACATGCTTTCACTTACGGGAGTTTATTTGAACATCAGTTACAGTGTTCCTAAATTCAAGTGACATTCTGAGGTCACTGCCTTTTCTCTGAGGAGTGCTGGGGAACTGAAGTGCAATAATTTAGTCAGATGCACAGTGGATCTGAACGAAATCCTCTTTTTACCATCACATGGGCCTGGACAGGAGGTGTTAAAACAGTCAGCCTCAGGTCAGCTCTCATATAACTGAACACAAACACAGCAGACAGTTTATGCTGCTGTACACTTCACCAGCAACTGCAACAACACTTGTATCACATGTCGCTATTCACTGAAAGCGTTGTTATCATCACAGCTGCAGAATATCATTACATGTATCTGTTGTTATCAAAACTTTAAAGACACAATACAGCTTTTGTCTCTTTTTCTCAGTTTATCATTTGATGTTTTGGCTTTGGTTGAATCTATAAGAGCAGCAGATAAATTCTGTATTGATGCTTTAAAAAAAAAAAAGTATGTTACTGACTGAAGTTAAAATATAGGCTGTTTATTGATTTTTACAGCTAAGTAGGCTTTGGTTTTTGTATTTCAGTGTCTAAATTCTGCTATTGATGCCTTGAAATACATGCTCTTTGATGCTGATTTCAGGATATCTTAATTCCAATAGTTAAATTTTCCACTTAATTCAGTCCATAGACGTGAAAATGATGACTCCCTCCCACTGTTAGTATGCTACTTCTGCCCCCTGGTGGAAGTAGTAGAAAAACAAATGTTATCTTTCGACTTCACTTGTCCGTATCTCTGCCCACAACTTATTCAACTGTTTGTCTTTCCTGTACAGGTCTTCCAGAGCAGTACTACAGTCTCACGTGGTTCCTCAGTCCAGTTCTTGGCCTCATGTTCACCCCTCTGATTGGCTCAGCCAGCGACCGCTGCACGCTGCGGTGGGGCAGGAGGAGACCGTTCATCCTGGCTCTGTGTATAGGAACACTGATCGGAGTGGCGTTATTTCTGAATGGATCATTGATAGGTGAGTGTGTGATGGCTCGTGTTTCATACTGAAACTGAAGCATGTTGAGTGTCCAAAAGAAAATGGAATTAAAGTCCTTGATTTGCAACTTTTCACTTAAAGTAACTGCAACTAAAAGATGAAAATCTCTCCTGTGGACTATCTGTAATTTGTTGCAACACATTTGTGAGGTACATTTAAAAGGAGTTTTGGCTCAAATGCTATTATTAATTTCAAACCCACATCAAAGAGAGGGGTGTTTTTGTGGCACTTCCTCTGCACTAAACAGGAAAAATACCTATTATGTGGTTCAGGAGTTATTTGTAGTTAAGAAATGAAGAATTAAGAAAATGTTAATTCAAGCAATGAACAAAGAGACAAAAAGAAGCTGCATAATCATATATCACATGATTCTCAAATTTCTACTTTTTTAAATTGAGATTAAACAAGATTATGCAAATATATGAATCTTGTCACTTCTATGTCTGAGAATACTACAAATTTACTTCTTGCCATTTGTAAAACCAAAGCTTTGATAGGAAAAAAAAAAAATATATGATATGTGAGCACTATCTCATTACCCAGCATGCACTTGTCCCACAGGGGAAAGAAAATAGTACATTGGCTTCCTGCATGAGTCAGTGGAGCATCACTTGCCATAAGCTTCCCCCGCTGGGAGTTGTCCTTAAAAAAAAAAGGTTGTTTCCTCTGCTTATTGCACCACTCAGATGCCATTACAAGGTCCAGTCCAATCAAACTAATTGATTTTATGTCGATCGTGAAACACACATATTGACAGTATGCTAACACAAATCCAGATGTACTGTCATGAAACATATGTTTCTGTTGCAAACATACAGTCTGATACAGTTTGTCTCTGCCTGTTATTGTACACACAATTGTCACTTGAACTATTTGAAGAAAGCATTCAAAAAGACTAAAACACTTGATGTGCAGTGTACATCAAAGCTGTGAGTACTTATAAAACAGAAAAAAAACTCACTGGTGACAGGTAGCGCTTTGTGAAATCTCTTTAGTTTAGCCTTTAGATATGAAGTTATGTTTTCCTCTGAAATACTGAAGGCTCCAGGCCCTTTCTAAAGCTAAATTAGTTTAGTGAGTCAGCTGTGTGATAAATGTTAGAAAAATAAGAAGACACAAGTCCCATTCAATAACTTTAAGCTTTATGTTAAAGATGTTACACAGTCACATTCACACCTGGAACAACTCCATGAGTTTTTTTAAATCTGAGATTTCAAATTAAATACACCCATGAGCTGAGGCTTCAGTGATAGAGGCTGTTGTTCATGCTAGTCTATGGGATAAGAATCAAAAGGATTAAATAAGAAGCTGTTTACAAAAGTAGGATTTCAGCTCATCTTACCAAAACTTTTAGCTCATTTAAATTCAATTCAGTTTTATTTATATATAGCACCAAATCACAACAAATGTCATCTCAGGGCACTTCAAAGATAAAGTCCAATTCAAGCCAGTTCTAATATAATTAATTGTAAACCAAACATAATCCAATGAAATCAAATTAACTAAAATCCAAATTAGTTCAATTCATATCATGCCAATTTGAAAAAAGTTTCTTTGCTAAGGAAACATCCAATTTCCCATCCTGAGCATGCAAGAGGTGACTGTGGAAAGAAAAAAACTTCCAGCAGTGACAGGCACAGGAAGGGCGGCCATCTGCTTAGACCAGTTAGGAGTCATATAATGTAATTTGAGAACAGTCTGTTCTGGAGCTTTTCTCATTCCGCAGTGTTGCTGGTTGCAGAAAGCATTCAACCATCCTTCTGTTTTTGTATCAACATGGACTGAAATGAGGATGTTGACAAAACTGACAGATTGATAAAGTCTCTTGAATCATTGTTTTTACTCGGTTAACTTCATTTTTGGAGGTAAAAAACATGTTGGATTAAAAAACTTTTTTTAAAAATTTACTGCAGCATGTAAAATAGTGTTACAGTCACCACATCAAGAGAGAAGGATGCAACAAGAAATTAAATAAAAATAGATTTTTAGCCGGATTGATGTTATGGGCTTATGCAGTTACAGATACTTGGCTTGAAATTTGTTATAGTTGCATCTCTGTCAGGTCTCTCTGTTGCCCTCATGATATACCAGATGTGAGCATGTTCCATATTCGAACATAGACCAAATGTGGGACAAATTTACAACAATAGTGGGCCGGATCTTTCGGCTTGATGAAATGACAGAGGAGTTATTAATAACAAGAACAAGAGCTGCTGTGTGAGTTGTTTTCTGTCAGCAGTTTCTATTTAGTTGTACTCGCTCCTATTCTATTCTGCCTCCATTCTTCTGCTCAGAAGTTGGCACTCAGGGTGAGTTAGGGCACCCGGGAGGTGTGAGCACCTTGCCAGGGGGGTTGACATGGGAAAAACCCCTGACCTGTGACTGTGAGAGAAATTAACAAATAAAAGAGAGAACATGTGTTTCCATGGTTGTAAATGTATATGTGAATGTGTGTGACCAACACATGGTGACATGGGAAAGCCGTTGTAACCTGTATAGCCTGTATAGTGTGTGTGTATAGCCGTGTGTGTGTGTGTGTGTTGACATGGGAACACCAGAGCAGGCAGTTCACAGGGAAATGCTTCCTGTTTGCCTCCTCCTCTCCACCAATCACAGTTCACTTCCTGTCTGGGTGCCTGGCTAGTGAGTACTGTGGCTCCATTGTCCGACACACACATACACACATGTGCACACACACACTGCTGTTCTTTCTATGAACGCTTTTATTTCCCAGACGTTAATGGATTTCAGTTTGTAAAGTCATGCTGTGTCACAATGCCTCTGATATCTCGGTCACACACACGCACTCTTAAAATACACACTTCACTCTATTCATACACTTTCTCACTCAGGCCACAAACGTAGAGCGGTTCTAGGGGAAGACAAAAGTAATGAGACACACAAGGTCACTCGCAACATGCAAAGCAGTATGGGAAATGTGCTGTTCGTGTGTCAGTATGTGCAACTGTTGAAAGTACCTGATCAGTTATTGATGAATTGTGCAGCAAGTAAATCTATATAAACAAGCCAAATGTTGGATGATGTGTGAATGAAGGAGATATGGAGATTACCTCTTTTAATTTCTTTGTTTTTGTTGTGAATTTCTGTGTCTATTAAAATATAATTTGCTACTCTAACAAACAAATTTAGCATTTTAAATGATCTATTGTTTTATCAAGTCATCTCTTTTTCATTGAGATGTGTGTTTGGAGTCTCCACTGTTGGATTGGGTGTGATACACTAACTGAAAACACACTACTAATTATATCCAACCCTCTTTTTCTCTGACAGGTCTTTCACTAGGTGACGAGCAAGGGAGACAACCGATAGGTATTGTTCTCACTGTGTTGGGCGTTGTGGTGTTGGACTTCTGCGCAGATGCCACAGAAGGACCGATCAGAGCATATTTGCTGGACGTCGCAGATACAGAAGAACAAGACATGGCGCTTAATATCCACGCTGCCTCTGCAGGTTTGGCTGACTGATGCAAAAACTTTATTAAGATTTTAACGATTAATCTACAGGCAGACATTTGCTGTAGATGCAGTCGCCTTTTCATGCAAACGCCACTGAATGTATGCAGGTCTTGGCGGTGCAGTTGGCTATGCTCTTGGAGGTTTGGACTGGACACACACGTTCCTCGGAGCAATCTTCAAGTCCCAGGAGCAGATCTTATTCTTCTTTGCTGCCATCCTCTTCACCGCCTCTGTGGCGCTCCATCTCTTCAGCATCGAGGAGCAGCAGTACTCACCACAACACGACAGGCTCGACCAGGTACTGAACTGTCAAACTGGATTTTATTTCAATTAAGAGGGACAAAAAAAAAAAAAAAAAAAAAAGGTTTCAGGAATGTCAGAAAACGCTCATTTAATTTCCATCCTCTTACTAGGAGAGTCCAGATCCCGCCCAACTGCAGCCATCAGCCAATGGCAGGGCTGGACTTCTTGCCCCCAAGCTGGAAATGATTGGAGAGAACGATACGATCGAGACCTATGACCTCTATGATCCCTATGGCGACGACCAGTCGGAGCGTGGAGACATGGATATGGACTTCCTGGAGGTGGAGCTTGTGAGGAGTAAGTTCAATGACTCCCTGCTTCTTTACCTAGATGTTTTAAATACTCAGAAACAAACTCATCCCCTCTCTCTTGTTATTCTCTCTCCAGGTAAAAGTGACAGTGTTCTCGCCATGGCAGACGCAACTCTCGACCACCTGGACCACGACGCGTTGTTCCTGTGCCACCTAGAGCCGTCCATCTTTGCTGATCGCCTCTCACCCTATCACGGCTCGCCCCCTAGGACTGCTTCCTTCTTCCACCCCAATCACAGCAGCTCCCGCCCGCGACTCTCCAACCTCAGGCGCAGCAGCAGCACAGGAAGTGAAGACTTGCTCCGCCCCCACCACTCCAACCATCAAACACACGCTCCCGCCCCCAAGATTTCCCGCCTCTCAGCTTTCCTACAAGAGATGGAAAATGACGATGGGCAAGAGGCACTGCTGAACAACCAGCTTAATGAGCAGCGGACTCTGAATGGGCGGCTGTTAGCCAGTGTGAATAATCCTGATAGAGGCAGCATGAACAGGCTGAGTTCTAAAGGACAGGCACACCGTGCTGGGATGGTTAAAGGTCAGTATCTTATTATCATTATATACCCTGGACATTGGTAGCTTGAATAAAAATGGTGTGAATAAATTGCTAATAACACTTATAAAGCAAAAACAGGGTTATATAAGGAAAATTCATTCAAGAAAATGGAATTATCTGGGTCCCTGTGAATCAGTACCAACCCCTTTGTGGATTGCCATGAACAGCTCAAAATTTGTGATCATGTTGACTGTACTTACTGCTTTCTGCTTTGTGATTACCCACCCTGCTCGGGACAGAAAGACAACAAACCTGTGTGCCACACATCATGAAGAATCATGACTCTGCTGCAGCTCAGCAGTGGGTAACCAGCTACACTTTACCGTGGAGCTTAAAGTCACAGTCATCCAGAAACATGCTGTGAAGCTCTGTCAGTGTGAATGTCAGTCCTGCCTACATTACTGGACTGTGGGTATAGTTCTGTATGATGAGGACAGTACTGACCATATAGTTGCAGGCTCTCTTAATAATTCTTAACAAAACAGTCCAGTCGGTCTACAGGGTCATTTTATCAGACTATTCTCCTGTATCGGAATACAAGCACTGGAGGGGAAGCAGTTCATTGACCTAAGTATGTCTGACTCTACTATAGTAGGTGGCAATTAACCCACATTCTTCTTGATTGTATCTAGCTTTTTCCGCTGGACCTACATCACAGACCAAAGCATGGACAAAAGATTTATGAAACGACTTTTTCTTATTTTTCTAAAATTACAAATGAGAAGCACACTATTCCTTAGTGATTGTACTCTGTTGTTACTGACTTCTTAATAATCTGTATTTGATTTAGAGCAGTTTGTAAATATTCCAGGTGAGGAAAAAATGAATAAGGTTTATGAGGTAAACCTGTAAAATGTCTTAAACAAATATCTCCTCATCCAGCTGCCAGTACCGGAGCGCCCATGCGGCAGCCACACCACCGTCACATCTTCTACCGTCAGCCATCCTGCACTTTCTCCTACTACGGGCGGGTGGGGAACCACCGTTACCGCTACCGCCGAGCCAACGCCGCTTTGCTCATCAAGCCCTCTCGCAGCATGAACGACCTGTATGAAGTGGAGGCCCGGCACCGGAGGAGGAGCAGACAGAGGAACAGAAACCGTAGCGGAAACACAAACTCCTCCAGCGGGGATACAGAGAGTGAGGAGGGCGAGGTGAGGATGAATTTACCGATAAAACGGACAGCAACAGTTTATGTTATACTGTTTTTTTTTTTATAACCCTAATCTTAGCAGCTGCATCTGCTCCTGGTGTCGTATTTCTTTTTTGCTTACATCAGTGTTGTTTTCTTAATTTTCCTCGTTTCTGTTCAGGTTGAGACCACCGTGCGGCTGCTGTGGCTCTCCATGCTGAAGATGCCTCCGGAGCTGCTGCGGCTGTGTGCCTGCCACCTGCTCACCTGGTTCTCCATCATCGCAGAGGCCGTCTTCTTCACTGACTTCATGGGACAAGTCATCTACGAAGGAGATCCGACAGTATGAGAATCAGTTCCTTCAGTAAACACACGGACAGACAACTAGTGATGGACCTTCACTGCCTTCAAGTTGATGTATTTAATCAGCATGTCTGCAGGGCAAAGGAAAACATGTGATCTGCAACGTTTTATATCTTCTAACAAAAGACATTTATGCCATCACTGCTTTCTGTCTCTATTTTCATGATACTATGTTTCTATATCATGATGCAAGGCTGTCTGCAGATGTCACAGCTCAGTTAAGAACTAAGACTGATTTTCTCTTTCACAGGCTGCTGTTAACTCAACATCATTGGAAAATTATCACAGAGGAGTTCAGATGGGATGCTGGGGACTGGTTATATATGCCATGACTGCTGCTACATGCTCTGGTAACTGCACACACATACATTTAAATTTCTAGATTTGAATTGTTCTTGAAAGAATGGTGTCCTGACATTGAATTGTGGAGTTAAAAGCCAAAACTCCTCCTTTCCCAGCTATTCTTCAGAAGTATCTTGACAACTTTGACCTGAGCATTAAGATAATCTACATCCTGGGAACACTTGGATTCTCTATAGGTAAGAACCACAGTTGAAGAACATAAATAAGTAGAGCTTATTAGGCTTCAAGAGGGTTTATTTTCTTTTTTCTTCTCTCCCCCTCTCCATAGGAACTGCTATCATGGCAATCTTTCCTAATGTGTATGTTGCCATGGTGATGATCAGCAGCATGGGCATCATCTCAATGAGTATCTCCTACTGCCCTTATGCTCTGCTGGGGCAATATCACGAAATGAAAGCGGTATGGAAACGTTTTTTCCCTCAATTCTGAATGTTTGAAAACTCCCTGGAGTACATTAATGTACGTTACATTGGTTCCTAAGAGATGAAGTTCTTCTGAGCTTTACAGCCTCACTGCTGGATACACTCAGTGATGTGTTCCAAAACGAGCACAGAAAGGCACATTCTTATTTATTGTTGTTTTCTTAGATGGATATATCTGTATTTTTTCAAATAAAAGCTAAATTTAAGTCTCAGTTCAGTTTTCTGATAAAGAGTGTTGTCAACACAAACATTTAAAGGCCAGGGAAAAAAACAAGAGAGGATAAACTCCTGGTGCATTCCTGTTTATCTACCTTTTTCTGCTTTAATTCAATAAATTCAACAATATAATCTGTTCTGTATTGCTGATCTAGAATGTTAATGGTGGCAATTAATTAACTGCTTTTGATCATTACTGCTTTTTCATGTGGTTGTTGTTATCTATGACACACCTCTAAATATTTCAAATATTCCACTGCATCAGTTTTCAGTGCATGGGGGTACGTTGGGAGCTATCCACATTAAAATATATGTGGACTATTTTAACTTCTTACTTCAATGCTTTTTTCCTAACCTTAAAAAAGTGCTTTTAATGCGTAAGTTCAGCAGTAGTGCAAAGGAAGTAAAAATAAAATAACAGGAAAAAAGGAAATGAAAAGGAGCATTGTTGGACTCGCACATGAGTCATCTGCCTGTGAGTCTTGTGTCTATATCCCCCTACTCCCCTCAGACCTCCTTATATGACCTGTATTAGTTGTTGAGTACGCAGCTTTAAAGATTGACATTTTCCTGTTGCCATTTACTTTTAGTGCAGCCAGTCTGTCGTTTACTGCCACAGAAGGTTAACTGGCATTATGTGGTTGTGGAGCAGTTCCCATACGTGTCAGAAAGCGATGACAAAGAGGCACCCTGTGTGTTGAGAACTGACCGAACTGCAGTATGTCATAGATTGGAAATGAAAAGCTGTATTTAAGACTTACTTTACTTCTTCTGAAAGAAACAATCACATTGAAGAGAAGCTGGAGAGGGAGTTGGCTGACAGTAAACAAACTATGAAATAATACCAGACTTTAAAGTTGTTTTATATCTTTATTCATTATCGTTATCTAAAGATTAATTTTCCCAGCTTAGTTGGCAGCTTCCGAAGCTGTAATTTAATACTGATAACTGTGACTTTCTCTGGCTCCTGCAGTACATCCAGCACAGTCCTGGCAACTCGCGCAGAGGTTTTGGCATCGACTGTGCCATTTTATCCTGTCAGGTGAGCATTTCCCTTTCACTCATTATACTTTAAACATTATCTTCAAGGCATTACAGCCTAAACACAAAACATAATCTTTAAAACTGTGTCTACCCAATTGCAGGAATTCTAGGGGGAACTTCCCAATGCCAAGTGTTCAACACTTAATTCAGTCTGAGATGCAAATACCATTTTGAGAAAATTTTGTTGTGATTTTGCAGGTGTACATCAGTCAGATATTGGTGGCCTCAGCTCTGGGCTCTGTAGTGAAAGCTGTCGGCAGTGTTCGTGTCATTCCCATGGTGGCCTCTGGGGGCTCGCTCCTTGGTTTCTTCACCGCCTGCTTCCTGGTCATTTACCCGGCTTCAAACAACGGGTGACATACCACACATTCTGTCTTTTCTCCTAGCTTATTCAAAGCCTGACTCTTGGACCTTCATTGTGCTCCATTGGCTATTGTAAGGAATAAAGACAGTATTCAGGGCCCGATCTCTATGAAAAGGGCTCTTCTCTATCATCGAAGGAGTAGGTTAACCCAGAAAGTAGTCCTATTTCCTAAGCCACACTTTGAAGAGCCACAGCCTGTCTAGATGTGGAAACTTTGGCTCATAGCGAGACAGTTAATGTCACTATCCCTTTAATTTCAAAGTACAGTTCTAACAGATTTTCATTGTGCTTGACAGGGAGGGGGACTCAGCCAAAGCCTCAGTGAAACGGGCTTTGACAACACTGGAAAATCCAAACAGCAGCGAAGGTGCAGTTACCGTGGTGATAGAGAAACCCAGCTTTCTGAAGCTCACCAAGGAAGGCAAGGCCACCACCACCGCCACCGCCACCTGTCACTCTGAAAATGAGTCTGCTCTGTGATCGGCTGTCTGACTGGCTGCAGAAACAACTCTACTGGCTTTTAAAGTTACTGCTGTTGGACAAGACTTAAAGACGTGCCTCCATCTAGAGTTATTTGGGTCCACTCTGGGTGTCCCTTCTGGCTTTGACAAGGTTTTTCTGATGTAAACCACTCAATCTGCTGTGGGACCAGAGTCACAACTTATCATATAAAAATCCTGCTGGTCCCAGTGCTGTTGTAGTCATCAGCGAAATTCCCTCCACTCGGCACACACGGACATTTTATTGATCCAACAGGGTCGTCCAGGAGTGAGTAATTGATTTGTCTTGTTTTTAAGAAGAGGACGTTTCTGTCTCTCAGGGCCTTTAGGAGGTGCTACTGAGCAGCCGCTTAGATGGGAAACTTCAGGGGACTTCGATACAAACCCTTACACGCACACACCTCCTCAGCTGGGTCAACACAATCGAATGAACACCTGAGTAATAAACACTGCTGATGAACATTAGTCCTTGAAGCTGCAATCATTTAAAAAAAATAAAAAATGTTGAAAATCGTTCTTCCTCACCCTGGAGTCGGTTCGATCCAGTCTTGGCTTTGTGATACTGAAGCTGATTTGATGTGGATGTGTTTGTCTGCTGACTTTGTGTCTCAAGCGGAGGCACCTTGCACACCAAAATACCCGTGGCAACACACTCGGCTTTGTGGGACTCTGCAACAGTAGCTTTAAGACTCTGAAAACGCTGGACATGGCATTTTTGAAACTCTCTGATTTGGAGTGCCCAAAATTTTACTTTCACGTGGCAGGAGTGTTCAAATCTTTACTGAATCCTTATTGCATGACAAATATGATGATATATTACATGACCTACTCAGAAATATTGAGCATGAGCATAAAGAAACCTGTATATTGGTGGTCAAAAACATGAAAAGAAATCTATGTTTATCTGGTGAAATTCCACAAAAGAAAGAGCTCGGTGCAATGTGTGCAGTATACAGGGCATTACTATCCCAAATATTGTTTTACTGATAACTCACAAGGATCTTTCTGTTTGTTTTGACTAATCACAACTAACCTACATGCTGCATGTTAGACGAGCAGAGAAGAGGTAAACCAAATGTCTTTTTTTTTTTTTTCCTCTAAGAAAATGCTGTGAGCACAATGTTTGTCATTAACCGCACACCAGCTGAGCCATTGTTGCAAAGAATGTCACATGTTTCAGACAGAAAAGCATGACTTTTGAAATTTGGGTATTAATTTTTCCTTATAGGACTCCAGTAGGATGGAGCTTCCTGACAGTCTCTGTGTCCCTGTGTGAGAAAAGCAAGTTTTTACTGTGTTGAGATCTAATTGTTTATAACAACAGTTTTTAGACTTGTTGCTGAAGGTGAAGCAGATGATGATGGTCCTGTTTTGTGTCGTTCCACTTTAATAGGTCAAATATAATTAGTAGGTGCTGACTACTTCTGTGTGTAACGCATTTTATGGATGGATAAAAGGTTGTTGGAATCCTGAAGGAGAGCTGAAAAATATTTCACTTTAAGAAAATTGCTTCCACATTTTGTGAAATTCTCTTGCTCTTAACTGAGAGATAAAAAGGGGTATACCTCTCTGTACAAAAAAACTGAATTGCATTTATCTGATTTCAGCAAAGTTTTAAGTATTTGAGCTTGAGCCAGTTTGGGCTAAATATTGGAAAATTTAGTTGCATTTTGACCAAGTTTGAGCAATATGTGGTGACCTGGATTGAGGTCAGAAATGGACCTGGTTTGGTCCAGCTCTTGGACTTTAGTCAGCATGCTTTGCCTGACTATGGGGTACCATTTACACAGTACCTGGGCTGAATTATTTCCTCTTCCCTGCTAGATTTGGGCCTTTATGGGGTCACTCCATTTTTACAGCTTCTAGTTCTTGGTAGTTCTATCCGAATTGAGATAGATTATAGAGGCCCTATTAAACCAGACAGCTTGTTATTTGGTGAAGTGAAGCAAACAGTTGTGAGATCTTAAAAGCGCTAAATTAACAATTCTGGCTGCATCTGCTGACGGTAGACAGCAGCAGGGGTGATGGGGGATGAGGAAGTGAAACTGCTGAGTTTAGCTTAACGCCAACATTATCAGCATCCCAACACAGTGGGGAGATACCCACAGATTGTATAAAACTAATCTCTTATTAGTACTCATTGACATTTAGCGCTCAGTGATAAAATCAAGTATTCTGAATCTTATTGAATGTTTCCTCAGAAGACGTTGCTGGACATGTAAAAACAAACTTGAGAGGCAAAACGAAAGATTTATATATGTGTGCTGTGCTGTTTATTTTCTGGCTAATCAATTGTTACAATAACAGCTGATCAGCCGCAGAGGGGGATTTGAAATGATGCGGTGAGATTGTTGCTGGTGCAGCAGGGTCGTTTGTGGTTTTTCTGAAAACCGTTTCCGGTGCGTTTTTCATGGTGAAAGGCTTCAGATTTGGGTCAGTTTTGTATTTAGCTCCATCAACTGAAACATGCAAGTTGAAAGAAGGAGAAGTGAACATTTCTGTTGGATAATTAACGGTTAAAAGAATATTGTATTTGAGTGTGTGAATCATTTTGTTGAGAAGCTTATTTTCATTATTTCCCTCACCTATTATAATCTTGGGGTTTTCAACACTTGGCTGGAGTTTAATGGAGAGTTTAAACAGTTTTTTTTCCTAGTATACTTTACAAATTAGATTCCCTCTACGTTTTCAGGTACATTCAGTAAGTTGAAGACCAGAGCAGAGAGAGTATTTTGCTTCCTCGGTTGATCCTGCTCTGAATGTGGTGCTGGGACAGAGAAAAGCATGGAAATGGACGATGACAGAAGACGAGGAAGTTTAGATGCCAGAGTTTTGAATGACATCTATTTTTTTTTTTAAATGGACACAAAGCTTCAGTTAAAGGACTAACATGAAAATAAAAAAAATAGATGAAACTTTGGGTTTGGGAGGTTTGCATGCACCAACAGCAATATGCATGTGTGGAACACCAAAGTATGACTCCAGCTCCTTTCTTTGTTGTCCCAACAGGTCAGGGATGTATTTTCTAACGCACGACTGGACGTCTTCGTGTTTTTGTTTGACTTTAAACATGTGACATGTACTCTTTAAGCTGAAGCATTGTGCTTGCTCTGGGTCAGTACGCTCCAAACAAGCATGTGAGTTTTAAACATTTTTGCACAAGAATCAGGCTGCATTTGTCATGTTGCTTTTCAACTCAACACAAACGTGTGGATGGATGCTGTTGAAAAGCGTTTAAAGATGTGTGCAGACGAGAACCTCCAGGCTGCAAATACTTGAAGTGCAATGTGAGTGTTTCTGTTCCAACACAGTGAGAAAAGTCTCTGATTTGTGAGGGTATTTTTTTTCCTTAATGTCCCAAGCCTTCTTACCTGAATGTTCAGACAGCAGGGCTGCTAGCTCGGCCTGCTGGGAGATTGAGTTCTTAATCTTTGATTCCACCTTGTGACTTAATGTTTTTTAAAAAGTTGGTGAATGTGAGATGATTTCAGCTGAAATCACTCTTGTTTTGATGTTTGACGAGCCAGGATGGGCGTCCTTACATTGCACACAACTTGCACATGACAAGTAATAAGAAGAAGAAGAAGAAGAAAAAAAAAATTATAATTTTGTCAGAAAAGGAAGAAAGAAATAACTGTGGATATTTATTTTTTGAGCTTCTGTGTCCGTAAAAGGACACTTTTCACTTAGTTTCCAAAAGATTAAAGTAAAGATGTTCTATTGCTGTTGCGGGAGATGTTACCGGGGAGTGAACTGGACTCTATGTGTGAGTGAGTGTGTGAGTGAGTGAGTGAATGAATGAGTGTGTGAGTGAGTGAATGTGAAAGAAATTGTCTCATCGCTGTTCACATGTTAAGCAAAAGACAAGTATGTTATAAAGTGTTAATTTTTTGGTTCTTGTTCTCTGTTCTTTGCAATCACCTGGTTTACACTTAACTCTGGAAACATCGGCTGCAATACCGAAAGTTATTTACGAGTCTTTTTGTCTCTGTTCCGTTGTAGAAAATGTCTCTCTTTTTTTTTTTTTTGTACTTGTTCTTTAAATTTTAGGCTGAGCCACTCACAAGAATTTGGTCTTTGCACTTTTTCAGCAGCAGCAGCCATGTTGGCTCCACTGTCCTGATCACTGACTGTGGAACATGGAGGTGCAGCGATGCTGTTTTTGTATTTCCAGCCAGCAGCTGTCAGTGGCAGCGGCATGGCTGCTGTGCAGTTAGTTCAATCTGTCTAAACTCTGTGTGTGTGGCTCTGTTTGTAGTTCTTCGTGTGTTAAAGGTGGAGGACAGAGATGCCTATATACTTTGATTTTAATAGAGATTAAATCAAGAAGAATATTTAAAGAATGGGAAAGCAAATATATGCAGTGTACTATATATACATACATATATATATATATATATATATGTGCATATATATATATATGTGTGTGTGTGTATATATGCCTTGTTATTTTGAAAAAAAAGATGTAAATATACATATTTCTCTTTTAGTTTCTTCTTTTTTGCTGCTATAAAAAAGATGATTATTTTTGTCAGTAGTTTTGTTTTCTATATAAAGTCTGTATATATCTCTATGTTATCTAAATATGCTTGAGCCTTCCTAAGTAGGACTCTGGATCAACACTGTATGGGATGCACCTTTAAAAATCTGTTCAGAAGTAAACGTACAATGACGTCTTTCATTCTTTGTTCAACCCTCAGAAATATGGTGAAATTTGTGAAGGAACAATATGAAAAAATGGCCTCCACACACATCAAATATCTTTGCCCTACATCAAATTAAAACTAGAATGAAAGTCAATATAGATTAATGATAAAAGTGTTACATACAGAACCATAAAAATACAGATTATTTTCTATATTTCTAGTTTAAAGATAAAATGTATGTTGTCAGAGAAACCGTAGCTTGGCTTGCTCTTGTCAATTTTTGACTTGTTAATTCTTGATTTTTTTTTTTTTTTTTTTTTTTTTTTTCTAGCGAAAGCTGAATCTTGATATTGAAGAATAAAAGCATATTTTATCCATGTCGCAGCCCCCTGTGAAGAGAGTGAATCAGATCTAAAATGTTCACCTAATTTTTGAGCTGGTTTATTTCCTCTGAAACGCTATTTAGAAATGCTGAATTATTGTCATTTTGCTTGACCTAATTTCTTTAAGATTCTTTAAGCTAAAAAAAAAAAATGGTGATGAATATTGTTCCAAAATCAACATAAGTGCCCTGTACTCTGGATATAATTCATGCTTGGTGGATTTAAACTCTTTTTAGACATTTTCTTATGATTATGAAACTGTACCATTGTAAAGTGATTGAATGCATGTGCCTACAGTGTGAAGTCCTGCATAGATTTTCATCAGATCCATCAGCATTTTGACTAAAGTCCATCACAACTGTCATAAATCTTATTGTTTCCAGATTTTCCACAAAAAACCCAACTAACTGAAGGCTTTTTCAGGAGAAACATCAGGAAGGACAAACCACAGAGGGAGTTATTTAGGATCCGATAGAGGAATACTTAAATGTAAAATTTGATATATAAAGCGCTTTTAAAACAAAAGTTGCACCAAAGTCCAAAGTACAGCAAGAACATACAAACCCAGAGCATTAAAGGAAGTCGTCCATGAAAGCCCAGTAAAACACAATGGATGGAAAATCAGGGGAAAAAAATCCATAAAAATGTAAATTAAATGAGAATAAAAAGGTGTTGAGTTCTGCTTGAATCAAATCCAAAGAGAATAAATGGGCTTTAAAAGTTTCTATGGCCTGAGCAGTTCTTACATGAATAAGTAAGCTACTCTGGAGATCTCCTCTGGAGTAGAGACATCTTTCAACGTCTAAGAGTTTCTGGGGCTGTCGACCTCATCGTAACATCAGGGTGATCCACAGGGTCTGGTCATCCAAAATAAATTATCTCAGTCTTATTTCTGTTAAGATTTATTTATATCTTGATATCGTCTGCAGAATTATAGAGGGGATGTTCAAAATGGACTCCAAAGGCAAAATATATAATGAGAACAGGACAGATGAAGCCCTGAGGAACAGAAAAAACCCTCTTCTTCATGTATCTTCAAACCACTGTAGAGCAATAACAGTAATGCCGACACAGTTCATTACCTGTGGTTGGATTGTATGTCTTTATAAAAGAAACCCCATTATTGCCGTGTCGAACCCCACTGCACAACCCCTTGCAGAATCTGTTGAATCTGCCACTGTTCTGGAGTTTCTAGCTGTTGTGTGTTACATAAACATGTCATTTAACAATCAAATTTGTCCAGGGTAGAACAGGCAGAATAATAACAGACTGCTGTGAGCTTCATACCTCCTTGAAAATTAGAATTGTAGGTTATTATAACACAGCTTTAACAAATAGTGACACTGCTGGTGAGGAAACCGGCAGTCTGTTTTGTCTTTTTGTTGGGGGAAACATCTTAACTCAGCATCTTGAAAGCAGACGGCTGGTTTCCCGTGATGCTCTTCGGTAAAACCGCTGAGAGAGAAGATGAAAATGAGAAAACTCTGCTCTTGCAGAATCAACACTCACCTCAGCTCTTTCCATACAGAGAGGGAAGCTGAAACTCATGTATGTTTGACCCAGACTCATCATGTGACAGTAGGTCCAGCTGATGGTAAGTATGTGTGTGATGTTCTGAGGGATAAACTTACAGCCCGAGGACATTATGTCAAGTGAACTGTAATAACCTGCTCTTGACTCTCCAGAGTAATAAAAAGGAAATTACACTATCTGATGACTCAAATTGTCTCACCATCTGACATGAATTGACATTGGTACAGCTCAACGATTATTTTACTTAAAGAATTTTATTTTGAAATGTTACAATTTTAAGGTTTATTGGGAGGAAAATCATCTGTAATGTACATGTTTATATATAAAAATACTCATGTGTTCAGTCTGCATTTTATGTTGCACTGAATTCAGTAACGTCAAAGGTCGACATCTGTGAATTTCATAACCTATATTCACAAGGAGTGAGATAAGAGAAGGCATCAGTGTCCATCAGCTACAACAGAAACAAAAGTATTAAAGTCACAGAGAGCTTTGCATTTGACAAATCATTAAACAGCTGTAGGTTAACTGGTGATTCTAAATTGACCACAGGATTGTGTGTGACTGTGATTGGAGGTTTGTCTCATTTGTTGATGTGTTGGCCCTGTGATGGACCGGTGATCTGTCCAGGGTGTAGCCCGCCTCTTGCCTCTCGATGGCAGTGAAAAGCTCAGAAATGTGACCCTGAATTGGTTTATGCAGGTAGAGAAAATGGTTGGATGGATTAATTGGATAAAAACACTAATTCTTAAAGTTCTAGTCCCAGTTCTACGTGAATGCACAAATATTAGCAACAACTATAGTTCCCTTTGGACAAAACTTTTAAGTTTCCTACTACATTTGTTGATGTCAACATCAGATTTCTCCTGAAACACATTGGTGATCATTTCAAACATAGCGTCAGGATTCATGGTTGTAGCAAGGAAGGAACAAAAACCGAACAAAGAAGAAGCAACTGACACAAACAGTGACAAAGAACAAGAATACAACAACATCTAACACTTTGAACGGAAAACTAAAACAGAGTATCAGAACTTAACCAGGAACTGTACCAAAACACAAAAAGCTCATGGATTATGACACATAGCCAGATAAAAATCCAACTAAATAAAAATATGTGCTGGTCATAAAATATTTCATTTTTTTCCCTCTATGGCACCATATTAAAACATTTGTAAAATGTTGATATGGCGCAGGAATACTTCATATTAGAGAATGGTAAGACTTTTCAGACTGGTGTGAAATGCACAGTTTTGATCTCTGTAGATACCCAAAGAACCAAAATCATCAATACCATATGCTGTTTTTAGTTGTTCAACTTGCTGAGGAGCAATTTTTGTCACTCCCTGCTATGCTGACCTTGGTGTTCTCTGAAGGGAGCGAAGAAGTCCGAGCTGAGACAAAAAAGAAAATCCACTTTGTGCATAGTTTGATTAGAATCCACATGGAAGTTTAACTTTTTCACAGCAAAATCATCCTTCTGTGGTGAAGATGAGGATGTAGAATGATGAAATGGGGCAGATGAATTGAAATGTGCAGTGATTCTAATTCTAAGATCCATTATGTCTTTTCCAATCAGTCCATTACTCTTGACAAGTCTTTCTCTTATTCTGGAAGGTTCCCTTTCTGTTCAGCAGAGGGGGTGACCTGTTGAAACAGACAGGTGTGTGTTGGCTGCAGAGAGGGGCGTGCTGGTGAGGGTGAATGTAGCCACACTCTGAACTATCGCCAGCGCCGTACCTGAACATTTCTTCATTGAATTCCTCTCCCCTTCTCCACCACTTGTAATCCCCACCTCCTCATCCTCCTCCCTCCCTTCTCTCCTCCTCATCTTCCACATCCTCTTGAAGCTGTCTGTCACAAAGCAGTACACCACAGGATCAAGGCAGCTGTTCAGGCTGCTCAAGCTCACAGTAATGTGATAGGCAAGCACATGCCCCGCCCCCTGTCCCCGCTCATCGCCTCCTGCTTTGAAGTAAACCAGCACCTGACGGAGGTGGAAAGGTGTGAAGCAAACAGTGAAGACCACCAGGACGGTGGCCAAAAGCCTGATGGCCCGAGTCCTCCTTGCTCTGCTTTGGTGGGGCAACAGGCCGTGGCCGGAGGAGAGGAAACAGGTGAGGCGGAGAGTGAAGCCCACCACGGCGAGCAAGGGGAGAAGGAATTCCAAAACGGTGAGGTAGAAGTGGGCAGGGAGGATCACACAGGAAGAGCTGAAATTCAATGCTGTGGTCTGGAGAAAAGAGGAGAGAGATTCAGTCATGATAATACATCTGGCTCGGTTTGTGGTTCAGCTATTTTGCTCCCAGTTCAGCACCAGCCATTCCCAGCTGCATCACCTGATATTTCTGCTCTCTGCTCACTAGTTCTTCCATATGAAACTGAGTTTAAGTTTGGTTTGGGAACTACTATTTTTGTTTTTAGTTGCTTTATAGTTGCTGTTTGATTCATATTAGGTACCAAAACTTCTTGGTTGCCTTCCATTGCTTTCTGTGTTTACAGACTGTTTGTTTAACAAAACTGCTTGATTAGGTTTATGAAAAGATCCTGACCTGCGTTACAATAGTTATTTTAGAGACTGTCATTGTAACATTGATTAGGTTGTTATTTTACATAGATTTTTTTTTATTCAACAAAAATCATTTCCCATTTTGGGATCGATAAAGTATCATTCAGTTTAATTCAATAAAAATGGGTCTCTTTATTCCCCTCAAATGATTAAAAAAAACCATCCCGTTCCTGATGAAGTTTAACTATATGTGCTTTTCAAGCCTGGAAGAAGAAAAATACGACACTCACGCTGATCACCTGGTCTGTCACATACTGATACTGGGTTGAACTACAGAGATATAATGTAGATTTTCAGAGAGATCAATATGTCTGGATGAAATTTAGGCTTAGCCTACTGGTTTAAATAACAAAAAGGACTAATCTTAAATACACTCTCCAACTCTGCCAAAAGAAGAGCATTCTATATTACAGAGATGACACTTTAAAGGGCCGCTGTGTAGGGTGCAGTGACATCTGGTGGCTCTAACTGATAATGCCACCACCACCCTCACTGAAACTGCAGTGGCCCCCAAAACAGCAAAAAGCTCACGTTAGCTCTCTAGTGCAACTTTCACCTTTTATTGACATGATGACACTTACATCTTCAGTTATAGTGCAGCAGCCTCTTGATATTAATCACTTTTTAAAATGCTTTTTCCTCAGTTTAAATTATTGATATGATATTATGATGTTATGACATACAATCTATGCTGATTGTGTTGAGTATGAAGTGTGGATCTTCACCTGAAAAGAGTAGGTGACCACAACAGCAACGAACCACACAATGGCACTGACACACCTGGCTGCTCCTTTAGTCCTCCATCGATGCAGAGTGCTGGTTGCCTGAACGACAGCGAGGTACCGATCCACACAGATGCTGAGAGGAAGAGAGGGAAAGTGTTTATAACGTTACATGGCGATGGAGTTAATATATAACAGTGTTGAATGAGATTTCCCCACCTGGTCAGAAACAGGATGCTACAGTACATGTTGACAAAGTAGCTGAAGGTGTGGACGTAGGAGCACGCCACGCAGCTGCCTCCGCTGTGGTACAGGGCGATGCGGGCAGGCAGCGACAGCGCCACCAGCAGGTCAGCTACAGCCAAGTTTATGGTGTAAACCACAGAGGCTGAAGAGTGAGTGGAGGCCCCGCAGAAAACATAAAGAGCCAGACTGTTGAGGACCACACCAACCACCAACATCAGACTGTTACACACCTGCAGTGGAGAGAAATTCACGAGTCAAACTCACAAGTATTTGACAGTTGTGGCTCCTTTCTGTTTGTCCCACACAGGTTTATCAATTAAACCTGTGTGTTGTTTAACTTCAACTTCAACTGTGCTATGATATTCTATCTTACCATCAGAGAGACCCAGACAGCGTAGAAGTCTTGGTACAGCTGCATATCCAGATGGGCTAACCTGTGCAGGTGTGGTGCCCCCCACTGCTGATTCCAGGTGCTGCAGTTGGTCCGGTATGAACTGAAAAGTGGCAGGTGGGGCACAGCAGTGGAGGTGGAGCTGATGTTGGTGAGAAGGTGCTCCATTGATTGTACAAAAAAAAAAACGAATGACGGATTGGCCTCTGAGCGACAGGGGAGAGGAAGGGTTGGGAAAAGTAGAAACGCCATTAGTTTCAGGATGAATAATGTTAAAATATTATGCCTTCCCTTACTTCCCTAAGTCTCTCTTACAGATGCAGATTTAAAATACATGTACTCATTCATTCAGGCTACTTCAACATACATATAAAACAAGTCATATTCATTTTATGTTACATTTCAATGCAAAATTGGTAACGAAGTCTGAGTGATAGTTTTGCCCATATTCGCTAAGCCAATATTTGATTTTAAAGCCTCATCGGCAGAGGCAGACGATGCTCTGACATCAGCATTTCCTGTTGTATTCTTCAAGCTATAGAAGATAATAAAAAGTGGTCTGCCAAAAAGAAAAACGAAAAATATTAGCAGAATAATTACAGATAATTCAGAGCAGAGGTCACAGAGGTCATGACAATATGCAATTTCACAAACACTTAAGTTAAGGGACAAGCAAGAGAAGACATAAAAGGAGCCAAGCTTAGTAACAAGAATGTCACATGAGCAGGTGCATGGCAGGACCACTGATTTAAGGATCTGAATTAGATGAGCCAGGCCTTGTCAAAAAGGACAGCTTTTGTCCAGTCTTAAAGCAGAGACTCTGCCTCCTGAACCAAAAGTGGTAGCTGATTCTACAGGAGGGAATGGATTTTGTAGGGTTGAGATTTTTTAACCTTGAAAATTAAGACTAAGAGTTGCTTTCACTGACCACATTAGATTCTGACTAAAATGCCAATTATTATCATACATCCATCCATTTCAGAAACTCTGGATACGAAACAGGAACCTACTTGTTGTGAGACGACAGTGCCAACCACCACACTGCCCTGCAATCTCAAATTCTGACTAAATCCTCACCTATTCAGCTGCGCCTTTACTATTTTTGTTCTAAAATTCCCCGTAACATTAAGGCGTCTGTTGTATGCACTCCGGGTAGGAATTCAAACTCATTACATGAACTCTCACCAGATGCTTAAACCTTTTTCTCCGCAATAAACAGACTCAAACCTTTTCTGTTTACAGTGGAAGAGTGTTCTCCAGTTGTCTTAGTGTGCAGACAAACATGAGCACTAAAAACTAGAAGACACAGCAGTAACCTCTGCAGATGAAGTGGTCAACATCAGCAGAAGTTAATCCAGACAGACTGTAGAAATCCTCATCATATAAACAATGTCTCCTCATACTGTAGAGATGCCTGAATCCATCTTCATATACTCCCTGAAAGGATGTGACACTTTCAACAAAGTGAAGTACATGGCCTGGTGTGTTACTTTAAACAGAGAGTAACGCATTAACATGAGCCATGTCGGTGCTGCTGTCTAACACACCGCTGGCTTGTGTTGACTTGAACACAAAATATACGTCTGTCTTCTGCTTAAATTTGTCGAATGTGACACATCCTGTTTGAAGAAGAGGAAGCTTTACAACCCCAACATGCAGACTTGGATTTCTCTCAGGATACTTTGCATTAGAATAATGTGCCGACCCAAAAATAGACCAGATAAAAAAGCACTTTTAAATGGCCTCTGGGTATAAGGACAGGCTGTAATTTTACTCTGAAAATAAGTGATTTTACTCTGAAAAAGGCAGTTTCTTTCATTTAAAAACTGTGTACTCTATTAATCATATTTTGAGAGTTGCAGATGAAGATAGTCTCAATATTCATTTCAGAAAAAAAGTAGCATGAATTCATATACTGTTAAATTTGTACTTTTATTTGGTCATTCCAAGGATTCCCATCAACATTTAAGTGAGGGAAAATATATATGAAAGTATGTATTTCATAAAATTTCAACAAGCTTGAATTTTAAACGAAACTTTTTTAAGTTCCAAAGCAGGAATGAGAAAGTTGCTACTCTCTAGGAAACTTAAATGAATAAAAACATGGTGAATTCTGCCAGAATTACATCTTATCATTGGTACTACTTTTGGCCGAACTTGTCTTTTCCACATAAATGCTAGAGATGAATAAGTTATCTGTTAACATGTGCTGTAGAGGAAGGTCTTTCCACTCTTCATCATCATAAGACAGTTGGATAAAACATGGAACAGAGCCTGGATTAAAAGGCAGAGAAAAGCCTGCAAGCAGCTGTCATTTATGGATCTCTTCTTCTTCTTATTTCCTAGATTTACACTTACTGTGACAGGGGAAGATTAGGTTATATACAATTTCAGTTTGAACTAATCATTTATTAGTACACGTGACGATTAAGTAAAGTGTTCTTAGTTTAATCTTATATGAATGAAAGCTTCTGTTTTTACACTATGCCCGATCAATAATCAATAAGAGGGTCAGTGGTTCGACCGCCGGCTCTCTTGACCACATGTTGAAGTATCCTTGAGCAAGATACTGTTGCCTACCGATGTGTGTGTGACTGCATGATAGAGAAAAAGCACTGTGTAGCCTGTAAAACTGTATAAAAGCAAAAGTTGTATAGACCAAGATGTGCAGTATGAGTATGTGTGTAAATGGGGGAGCTTTGAGTGGTCAACTAGGCTAGAAAAGCACTGTATAAGTACAGTCCATTTACCATTTCAGACTATAGAAAAGGAAAGTATGCATAGAGCATAAGTAAGTAATTTAGTAACGTAAATACTATTTACAGAAACTTGTGAAGATGGAATTCAGCAATTTGAAACAGTGAGACACATAAAGTAAGGAGGGGTTTCTGCAGTCTCCTGTGTTCGTTTGATAAAATTAACTAAACACCACAAAAACGAGAACAAAACAAAGAAGATAAGACCAAACAATGACCACTGAAGTGAAGACGTACCTGGTGAAGACAGCAACAGTGTTAAAAGTCCTTGTACTGCAGACACAGCCTTTATGATCTCGTCAAAAGTATCGAAGATGCATTAACTCTCCCACTTTTATCTCCTCTTCCTTGAGTTCGGTCCTTTCTATAGTTTGATGGTAAGAGACAGTGAGAAGAGAGTGAAGGCATAAACTTCTGGGCGGGGGATTTCTCCAACAGTGACCTCCTCTCACGTCTTCCATGCGGTATCATCTTCTTCACCGTATTTTCTCCTTGTCTGCACGAATCATCTCTGCACCTTCTGGTCTGCTTAGCAGCTTATCTTTCCATCTCAGTGTCTTCATCCTGCTTTGTTCCAAGCTCCTTTTCTCTCTCAACCCCCTCTGAATATCAAGAATGTAAGTTTGGAGAGAAGGAAGGAGAGAGTGACACACGGTCAAGTTAAAAGCAGACTTTATTTAGTTAAAGCAGGAAAGTGTTCAAAAAGTTGAAAGCTCTCAAATGAGAGCTGATTAGGTGACAAAGAGCAGATGAGCTAAGAACCATTTCAATTTAGGGCGGATTTATATTGTCTTGTCATGAAATTGTAAATTATTACATTGGCCTTGTTAGAAGATACGTTCCATGAGCCTCCATATTTGTTTGTCTATTAGTGTAATCTTACTAACACTTCTGCACTTACTTTGAAGTCCTACTCATGCTAGACTTGTACTCTGTCATTTAAATACATTTAAACAGATTTATCTCTAAAACACAAACCAAGGTTTCTTATTGCACTGAAGCCTGATTGTTGATCCTCACTTGTTTATTTGAATAAAAGCATCCGGTAAATGACTAAATGAAATGTGGTTTGCCTAAAGAATCCCATACATAAAAACATATGAATGAATGAGAAAGAAAATAGCATCACAGGTGTTTTATGGTCAAACTTAGATGTAACTGATATTTCTATAAATCTGGATATGAATTCTTTCTGTGTTTCTGGACTTAAATTGTTTTGCACTGTTGCTGTTGTGCTCTGTGAAATGATGCCGGGTTTTTTTTGTTTGTTCTTTTATTTTTTTTAGATGTTCTGCTGTGTGTTTTGCATGTCAGTGTCAACATCTTGTCCAAGTGAGAAAAGGAGACGGACTGTAACGGATTGACTGTTTATTTCAAGAGGGATTAGAAGCTGTCTCTGGGGTGGTCTCACACTGTAAAAGTCCCGAGGGGAAAACTATGCACTGTGTTTGTGTCTGTGTAAATATCTGATCCAATTAGAAATGAGAGACATGAAATAATACCATAAAACAAAAAGGAATAAATTGTTTCAGTTGATGATGCTGTCAGCTTGTCAACTGGTGACACAAAAACAATAAGAAGAAGGAGGAAGGACAGACGCTCATATTCATGGAGATAATTGTTTTTCTTCTTCTACATTAATTTTAACTTTGAATGCACTATTTGGAAAGAAGCAACACTTCATAAAACTCTAAAAGACAAAGAGCTTTAAGATATGTCCACATGTGTGTGTATAATCCAGGACACACTGCCAAACAAACCGCTGCAGTAAACCTGACCTGAATACTGACAAATTAATTCAGCTTCAACTCTTATGGCACTAACAGGGGGCTTTTGATTTATGTTGGGCCGTCGGTGATGTCATGTGCCTAGTGCCTGGCTAATGTTTGATTAAGTGTTTCTCGGCTTGTTCAAATATTTGAGGATTTTGGCAGATGTTTAAAGTACTGGAGACAGAGAGGAAGGATGTCCTACTTGGCACACTAGTGGGATTTAGAGTGTGAAAGGTGTACTGAAATATAGCTGTACACAGGAAATCTATTTGTAGCGACAATTGTAGCGACAGTGTCTTTAGGATTTGATGGGGCATTGAACAGTTTCTAACTGGAAGTAAGAAGTTTTACTGGCACAGACAAAGAGCAATTTGTGTGCATTTGTTGTGCAGTTTCTCTGACTTTGAAAGTGGTTTCTCAAGTGTGACAACATGACTTGATCACAAGAGCTTAAGTTACAGGTAAATAAAAATTTCAGATAGCAGTTTGTTCTCTTTTCAGACCTGTCAGGTCAGTTTAGTCCTCTATCAGATGGGGGTCCCTTTTCCAACTTTTTTTTCCCGAAAATTGCCCTAAGTAAACATTGAAACAATACACATTAAGGAGTCAGTCTCCACCCTCAGAACTGGAGGTTTCAGTGGGGATGGGTGATGTGAGGATATTGTTTCATGAATAGTAAAGCAAAAAAAAAGTGAGCCAACCAACACGAAAGAGACAGCGTGTGCACGTCGACACATACAACCGGAAAAAGTTTCCCCACCTGGGAACCCCACCAAAAGTCGTATTTTGTGTAAATTAGAATGTGTTGCAGCGCAGAGTAAATGACGTAAACTTTTCTTGTGATTTATGAGAGTTCTGTGAGGTCTATAGTTGAATTACTTCTTAAATTAATTAAATGTGAACCTTATTAATTCCTAACTACTCATTATGTTTTTATTATACTCGTTTGACTTTCTGTTACCATAACGACTGGGCTGTGTTAACATTTAAGAACCGGTCGAAACAGAACCTGAAAAATTCCGTTCCTAAGCAACGTCAAAAAAAAAACAGAGAGGGAGAGACAAGCTAAAGGCTGCTCTTTCATTCTCAGCTCTTCTGGGAGGGGTGTGTTTGTATATGGCAATACCAACACAAATAACATTTTTGTTAAATGGACATAATTTAATCTCTTGTGGCGGAACGGCTTATTTCTCATCAAACAGAAGGATGGCGTTGGGGACCGGAAACAAAGTCTGTAAACAAACGCGTCGCTCGTTGACTACAGTATGTGCGCAAGCACTGTGTATTGAGGCCAAAGATGTTTAAGAACACATTCCAAAGCGGATTTTTGTCTATTTTATATAGCATTGGCAGTAAACCACTTCAGATATGGGACAAGAAGGTAGGCAACAACAGATGGTTTATGCTGTGAGCTTTGTACAAATTAGCATACTCTGCTAGTTATGCTAAAGCTAGCAAGCGTCATGTGTGATTTTCTTTAGAACTTTCACCTTTGTGCAAACAGTTCACGGAAGTTATACTTGCTACCTAAAATATTTGAAATAGCCAAACTCTGCTGTTTTGGGCTAATCTGCTTCAGCGATAGAAAAGCTTGTTCATAAAAGTTACGCGAAGGCTCCAATATAGATGTTTGCAGTTGACGACCCTCTGCTGGTGTGTGGATACTATTCACACTGTACCACAGTAGTGATTCAGAGCACCTATACTGATCTGTAATGAGATGTAGAAACTTTTTTATATAAAATCGGGAAACTCAAATCACCTTAAGGCTGCTACATCTATTTAAGCTAAGTTATCACCTCAAAAAGTCTCCTCGTTGTAAGCAATGGCATGAAACTAATAGGTCTGGACAGAGTAAGGATTGTATGGGCTGAAATTATGTTGAACCATCAATTTAAAAATTAACTAATATGATTACTATTAACACATTAGATTATTGTAAGTGACCAAGATAAGAGCTGGACAGGACCTTGTGAGTAAATTATTAGATTTGAAAAAAAAACAAAAACACTACATTTCCGCACTTGTTGAAATTGTGAAAAAATTATGTATCAACGGCTGCAACAGAAAACTGTGACTCACTTGAATTAATTCTTCCATACCTTTTACTCTCACACTTCTTTGAGTCAGCCAATTTATGTCACGGTGACACTGTTTCTAAATTACCTGAATTTCAGGAAACGCCTTGTTCTTTCCTCAGCTTCATTACTTATCACAAATTTTGACTCATGGGGCTCCATAATTACAGCATTGCACCATTTACTGTATCCTTAGATCTTGCAAGGCACAGTTCAATTTCTTCATGTGAAGCCAGAAAAAAAAAAAAAAAACTCTTTGTTCACAGGTAAGAAACGGTCACATCAAGAGAGTCCCGGATAATGACATACATTCAAATGTGTTGGAAATCGAGGGAGCAAATGTCAGGTGAGTTTGTGTGTTAATGGATTCATAAGCTCAGCTTCCTTTGTTCAAGCACAAGTCTGAGGTGGGATCTTGTATGTTGATCATGAGATTGATCTGTTTGTATGTGTAATACTGCTCTGTTATCTTACCATCCATCTGCTTTTGTTTGGTTTGTTGTACACTTTGTTTTAAATGTATGTTTATGTGTAAGCCTAAGCCATGTTTTGGATATTTGTATATCTACTTGTTGTGCCTGTACTTCTTCTTCTTCTTCTACTTCTTTTTTTCTTTTCTTTAGAGCTTAATCAATAAGTTAGAGTCTCATCCAGCCTCTCCTTTTACCAACTCTCCCCTCCTCCCTGCAGCACCACCTATATAACATGCCCCGCAGACCCCAAGAAGACGCTCGGCATCAAACTTCCTTTTTTGGTCATGATCATAAAAAATCTCAAGAAGTATTTCACCTTTGAAGTCCAGGTACAGATTCAGACTGCCTTCATGTTTTACAGTAAATTTTGGGATCCATGGTCACACATGCTCTGTCTGTGTCTCCACATTTCTTTCTCATCTCTCAGGTGCTGGATGATAAAAATGTTCGAAGGAGGTTTCGAGCCAGTAACTATCAGAGCACAACGCGAGTGAAGCCGTTCATCTGCACCATGCCAATGAGGCTGGATGACGGCTGGAACCAGATTCAGTTCAACCTGTCAGACTTCACCAGGAGGGCCTATGGAACCAATTATACTGAGACTCTGCGTGTACAGGTCAGCACACAGACAGACAGTCGAGAATCCAGTTGTCTCCAGATGCTTGTTGCTCTACAATTTAACAATCCCGGTAATTGCTTTTCTTTCACTGACGTCTGACCTGTTTTGCTTTCAGATCCATGCAAACTGTCGCATTAGGAGGGTGTATTTCTCAGATCGACTGTACTCTGAAGATGAGCTTCCAGCAGAGTTTAAACTCTACTTGCCTGTCCAGAATCAGAAGGCCAAGGTGAGTGCGCACCTCCACATGCTTACATTTACTCAAATAGCACACACAGACCTGTGTCTGGTCAGGAAGAAGCCTATTTTCAGTCCCATTTCACTCGCTGAAGTAACTCAAAGACTTTAAACTGTTGGTTAATTTTTTTATACAAAATATCATTCAGGCCTTTGTCATACACTACAGTCCCAAATTCACGATGGGGGTGGAGAATCAGCTGATGATCTTGGTGTGAAAAAGGAAAACACCTCCATAGTGAAACACTTGCGCCCTTTATAATGTTTCTACAATGCAAAGATAGAAACGCCATTCATGCCATGTCTTGCTATTGTGTCCAACAAACGGTAAACACCAAGCACTAACAAGTGTGATGCTTGAACAATGCGACAGATGCGCTGATGAAATTGCAGAGTTTCAAAGACAAAAATCCAGCTACTAACATAATTCAAGCGTAGCTGCCATTCACTGCATTCTTGGCAAACGTTTGAGAATTCACAGTTCAAGTGAATCCGACTGTAGGACATGACACGTGTCACTAATTGGAAGCGACACTGTTTGTTGAGAGGCAACTCAGTATATCAGTATTTATCCCATCTTATAGAGAAGTTCTTTGGTAATAAATTGATACTTTAGAATGTAGAAATACCAAGACGCTGTTTTATTTTGAAGGAATTAATTAATTTTAAGTGATTAATTCACAACATCTACAGTTTTCGAAAATATCAGTTTTCAGTTGCTTTTCAACCACACACTCACTGAAACATTTTTCCTTTGAATAAAAGAGAAGTTTTCTTTTCTGTTCCTTTGTAAATCGTCTATTTGATGCTAAATCACTTATTTATTTATCAGTAATGTTGTCTAGATGGAAAAAATATGGAAGTGTTTCGGTAAAGTGCGGTACGCTGCGCTCCTAAAGCCCTCAGTGTGAAGCCCTGAATTGTTTGTGTACTTGTTCAAGTAGCTGTAGACGGTTATGGGGCTTCTCTCCTATTACAGCAGGGATATTTTAAAGTGTGTTTATCATTTCTCTGTTTGTTTCTTGCAGCAGTAGAGCCTCTGGACCTGCACTATTCCTGAGATGTGATGTGGAGTTTAGCTGTAAGATTTAATTTGTGTCGCTGTAACTAAACGTTAGAATATTCTAATTGTGGAACTATGAGTTTTGATTGGTGTCTTGTGTTGCTTTCTGCACAATAAAGATTTTTTTATGGACTCTTGTGTGCTAGTAGTTTTCCTTTGATAGCGCTAATGTTAAATTTTCTTCTCAAAACCGTATATTTTTAATCACACACTAACAACACCCAAATTTGATCCAAACACAACAAACCTGACTCAAAGTCAAATCAGTCTTTCAAACACTTGCACGTATTTTCTGTCCAAACACAGTCCTGTGCTAATCTACCCTTCCTTGAGCATTTGGCCAGGTTTTTTTTGTCAAGATCTCTTCTTAAATTGTCCCTTACAGTGCACCTTAGGCAGAAATGCGTGGCACTTGTTATTCGACTTTGGTAATCATCAGCTGACATGTTACTGCGGCCAGTTTCCATGTGTCTCCCTGGTCCAGCTAATGCTCTCCCTCATCCTCTTCCTCTCCCTTGTCCAAGTCAAGGCACTTTATTTTCAAGCACATTTAAGAGTAAGCAGGGTGCTGTGGCCTTTTGGACGAGAAAGCAGGGCCTCGTTGACACACTATTTGTTTATCAAATCTTGTCAAAAATCACCCCGTTTTTGGAGTTTTTAAAGACTTGCCAAAGACCTGCTGAGGTCACCACTGAGGCAGCAGGGTAATTGGACCAAGAACAGACCCATGTGGAACTCCAAATGTGAGGGAAGTTGATGCTTATGAGAAACCACCCACCTGACAGAAACACTTCTGCCCTTTTAATATGAGCCTGACTCCACCGGATGAGACCCCTTACGCTACCTGCCTACCTGGGATCTGAGAGTAAGTCGCTTTGGATAAAAGCGTCTGCTAAATGCATGAACATAAACATGATTTAAATGACCGCAGTCTTCCGGATAGGACACGAGGATACTTTGACCCATCCTATCAAATGACGTATTGACATCGAAAAGCACTATTGGCAGCAGAATACTCTGAGTGTCATTTATAGAAGATGATTATAAACTTTGAAAAGTGCTGATGCTGTGCTATTATGTGTCCAAAAATACAGACGTATTTATTTCAGTGGCACCATTTTGTCAAGGAAGGTCTGGAGCTGGTGATGAACAACTTTGTACAGCACCTTGGAGAGAAAAGGCAGTTTAGGAATGACACGGAACATCAGGACCACAGTTCTACAAACTGAAAAAAAATCTTCCTTTAAGCGTGTGCCATTGTAGATTCAAAACGCCCATTTATGTCTCCAGACTGGATTATTAAAACGTTAAATGACTGTATTTTGTGTGAAAACAGCATTCGCGTGTCAACAGTAGGGACTTGACAGATGGAAGTCGTGCTAATCGGGCTTAGAGTTACAAGAATGTGATAACAGATGGGGCAAAATGATGCTGGGGACTATATAAAAAAAAAAGAAAAGAAGAAAAGCTGTAATTTGAGAATAACTGAAAGAGTTGAGGCTTCAGGTTTGTGTGTACCCAGTTAAAAGTTTGTTCTCTGTCCCCCTCTCACCAACTGAAGTATTTTAATGCACGGTGTACTTAATTGTTGACAAATCAAAAGTAGTGCATTGAAATGGCATAGTCATCTTATACTGCTTTATGATACCTCAGCATTTAATATTCAAGGTATCTTTGTTTTGTCTGCATTGTTTCTTTTACTATATTTAGGAGATCATAGATAATGGACATATGACAAAGTGTCACACCTCTGAAATAGTTGAGGATGTGTTAAAAGTGATATGATGTCAAAACTAAGTTAGCCTCTTCTGTATCAATTTAACCATCTATTTAAAACATCCCCACCTTGAATTGTTTATGTTTTTCTTGGTATAAAGATGTTTTTGGACTCTGGAGATGACTTGTGAAAACTGAGAACTGAACATCTTTAGGCCAAAACACACTCTCACTGGCCTCTTTGCATGACAGAGCTTTAACCTGCATTTATGTTCACAGACAACAATTTGTGGAAGTGTTCCTGAGCCCATGCAGTGGTTTCCATGACAGAATGTTTCTAATGCCGCTCTGCCCGAGGGCCCGAAGAAAACACACATCCCACACTGATTTCAGCTGATCCCTCTGTCCCACACGCAGACGTTTCCAGATTCTTGAAATCTTTTGATTGAATAGAATAGAATAGAAAAATACTTTATTCATGATGGTAACATGATTATGTAGGTACTGTAGATGATGAAATAGGCAGTCTCTCTCAATTATACATTGGGTAACATTATTCTGAAATTGGCCCACACCTTATAGACACAATTTTTTTAATTTTTTGCTGTTTAACTTTTCAGGCTTTCAGTTTCCTACATCCCTACTTTTTTTTAAACATGTTGCTGCTATCAAATTCACGATGGACTAATATTTTTCATGAAACGGTAAAATGTCTCACTTTCAACGTGTTCTATTGTGTATAAAATATTGGTTTCAAAGATATGAAAACCATTGTAATCTGTTTTTTTTACTTACGTTTTACATAATGTCTCGGCCCTTCATTTATGAAAAGAAATAATTGTGGTTTTGGCTGAAATAAGCGCATTATTAAAAGCTGTTACCATGGTGACCGGGTTGTGCCAGCATTTAAGACTCCGTGAGAACAACATTATAGGACTTAAGTTCCTACACCTGTAGATTCTCCAGGAAAGACATGTTGATTTCAATTTTTAATTTTTTTTTCAGCTGTAACAACGATTATTTAATTTACTTACTTATGTATTTATTTCTTACCACGTGGAACCATTGGCGTTTGACAGGGAAATAAAATCTGTAAACAAACACCGGTTAGCAACCATGAAGGCACATAGCAACGATATTCCTGGTCTAACTCCTGGGCACAGCCACTTTGTACTCAACAGATTTAAGATGTTTAAAAATACGTTCCAGAGCGGGTTTTTGTCTGTTTTATACAGCATAGGCAGTAAACCACTTCAAATATGGGACAAAAAGGTAAGCAGCGACTTAGAATGGATGTTATGAAGCCAGGTTCAATTAACTTATTTGCCGAATTGTACTAAAGTTTTGTTCTTGAATATTTATTTTGCATGCTATGTCAAAACTACAGACGGGTGTTGTGTCAGTTATATGTAGCGTTTAATACCCATCATTTTTGGTTGGTGGGGGTTCTGGTTTCTTACTAGTTCAGTTGTTATGTTAAAAATGAAACACAGCTTATGGCCAGAACTGATTTTGTACACAAATGTTTATTTTGACGGTGTGTCGTGGTCTCGTGGCTTTAATAAAATGAGGCAGCTGGTGTTATTTTGATGTTATTAAGTTGATTTAAATACATTTTTACATTCATCCAGTCCTCAATTCTGACTGGTTAATTGTAGCAACGCAAGTTTTGAAGGTGCTGTTGCTAAGCAACACTTAAGCAATGATGCCCATATTAGATCAGAAATTGTGATCAGCTTATGCAAAGGTATTTGGAAATACTACATTACATTTATTCTATACAAAATACAAGTCACACTCACTACACCTTTAGTTACTCAGATTTTCATGTTGTCCTCTTTTCAAACTTTATACGTTTTTGGCGACAGCCTTTATTCTTTCTCTACATGGAGCCCTGATTCTGCATGCGCCTTTTGTAGCAGGGCATTCTGTTGTTCTACCTTTCTTTTTAAGATACACAATATTTGTTCTATAAGATTCAGGACAGGCCTAATACCTGTATGCTTCAGACGATCACCATGCTGGAATATACCTTTTATGCCACGCTTCTAGGGACTGGAAGTCCTCGGTTAGGCAGTGTAGTGCTTTTGCACACATGCAACCCAATGTGATCACACTTCAAATTGTGTGTCTTACTATCAGCACTATGCATTCACTCCAGTGGTCCAGGCCAAGTTCTCAGTAAACATGCAGAAGCCTCATTTTTATATTTTTTGTAATGGAAAATATTTCATTAGCCAGCTTACATTGTCAGGAATCATTTGACATTTCAGTGATTTTGCACTGGGATGTGGATTTTGTAATATATAGAATGCTGACTTTGCACAGCATTTTACATCGTATATCTTTAGACTTCTTAGTAACTGTCTGCAGTGTGCTAGTACTAACAGCTTAATTTCTGATTTAAAACAAAAAAATATACTTATCATTTGTGTGTTCCCAGGTGAGGAATGGCCATATCAAGAAAATGACAGACAAGGACATAAACTCAACAGTGCTGGAGGTTGAGGGAGCAAACGTCAGGTGACTTCTGTTGACTGATTTATCAGCTCAGGTTCACTTAATCAAGCATTCGTCTCACTTGAATCAACTCTCCCCTCCCTGCAGCACCACCTATATAACATGCCCCACAGACCCCAAGAAGACGCTCGGCGTCAGGCTTCCTTTTTTGGCCATGATCATTAAGAACCTTAAGAAGTATTTCACGTTTGAAGTCCAGGTACACATTCACTCTTTCCTTGATGGCATCCTATAAATTCATGGTCACCAGTGTCGTCTGCCTCCACATTTCTTTCTCATCTCTCAGGTGCTGGATGATAAAAATGTTCGAAGGAGGTTTCGAGCGAGTAACTATCAGAGCACGACGCGAGTGAAGCCGTTCATCTGCACCATGCCAATGAGGCTGGATGACGGCTGGAACCAGATTCAGTTCAACCTGTCAGACTTCACCAGGAGGGCCTATGGAACCAATTATACTGAAACACTACGTGTACAGGTCAGCACACAGATGAATCAGCCGTCTTCAGATGCCATTTGCTCTGATGGGATTATACAATGTCAAATTGCTTTTCTCCTGCCATCATCTGACCTGTTTTTCTTAGATTCATGCAAACTGTCGTGTTAGGAGGGTGTATTTCACAGACAGACTCTACTCTGAGGATGAGCTCCCTGCAGAGTTTAAGCTCTACCTGCCTGTCCAGAACCAGAAGGCCAAAATCAATACAGTATGTGCAGTCTCATAACTATTCATGTTTTTGTTCAATTAGAGGTAGAAAGAGGAATATTGTTCTGTGTAATGACAGCCGCTGGTGACAGACAACTTTCACTTCTTGATATTTGTGTTTGTTTCTTGCAGCAATAGAGCCTCTCGAGCCTCACAGTGCCCCAGACGTGGAGTTTAGCTCCAACTTTGTACATACAAGAGTGGAGTTAAGTGTTGCAGTCTGTACAATAAAGATTTTTTTCTATGAACTGATACGTCCTTACAGATGTAAGAGACGGGATTCTTGTCAGAGGAAAGTGGTTAAGAAATTAAATCATTAATATACGGGGAAGGCATTGGTCAACAGTTAAAGTGTGTCGTAGACACTGATCTGTTTGCAGGTTGTGAAATGACCAAGAAATCCTGATTCCTGCTAATATTCTGAGGCTCTACTGCTTGTTTTGAAATATTCTAAGAAAAAAAGACCAGCTTTTTTCATCAGATATAAACAATCTTTATCAAACAGCACAAATATTTTCAATGAAAGATTCTGCAAATTATTTGCATTCTCAAAACATGATCATTGTTTCACTCAGATTTCCCTACACATTATGAGCAAAACTGGCAATACATTCATTTCACATCCCGTATCCATTACTTCAGTCATAAATAAACTCTTAAAATGTTTAATGCAAAGCTGGATTTTTTTTAATTGGACTCATTAACATTTCGCAGGGTGTGTAAAAAGCTGTGGTGAGAACACTGTTCTGCTGATTCAACTCCGGTGGCGAAAAAGCTCTCGGCATTCAGTTACACAAAGTTGCTGACTTAGTAAACAAGACGTGCGACCTCAAGAAAAGTCCTCAGATGGTCACTCTGTGGCATCCATACAGGTCTGTCGCAGAGTTGCAATATATAATGTCGATAAAAAACTTAAATACCTAGAACATGATGAAATGTATGCAGAACTGTCATAAAATTAGGTTTTCAAGTAAAATACAAAGAAGAAAGTTGCTTTAAAATTTAGTGTTTTCAGTCTAATCGCGACACTGAAAAAGGTTAAAGTCTAGTTCCTATTTTTAATGTCTTCTCTAAGTATTTGGCATATTTTAAAAAGTAAGCTCATTATCTTTGTTTGTTTTTTTCACAGCAGGCACTTGTTATTTAGGATGTTTGATACTGTGAAACGTGATCAATAAGGAGAAAAATACAACCCTCGTTTCATATGAAAAACTCAAATTTCTTTTCTAAGATCAAATCTTAAATAAAGCATCTTCTTGTATTGACCTGCATGGCAGCAGTGGACAGTTATCAAAGTAAGAAATAGATTTGATGTAAATACTGTTGGAACATCTAACAGAACGAGGCCGTTTGAGAATCTCCTTTTCATCCTTTCAACCTGCACAATTCAACAACAAAATTTCATTTCACCACGTAAATCATACGACACACAGATTATTGCAACAAAAGCTGTTCTCTTTACATGATCAATTAAACTCGGAGAATACATTCATAGAAATCTATTGCTTGCGTCAAAGGCATGCATCTCTGTAAAGTGCAAAAAAAATTGGTTCCAAACAGGTAAATCAAACACTGCCTCAAATCACTGGTTTAGCACAGAAATGTCAGCGTGGCAGAACTGAACTGCAAACAGTCACATAAACAAACAGAAATACAAAATAATAAGCAACTCGAGCTGCAGATCAAAGACAAATTCAAGGCAAAATACAAACATGTAGTGTTAATCTATGAGTTTGCATTGATTGTAGGTGAGAAACAGATCCATGATTGTACAAACGAAGTCGAAATAATGTCCCTTCAGTTCGTCAGTAAAGGGAACCTTGCTTCTCTCAATCATGGTTAACAACTGAATTCATCGTGTGTAATACTGTATTGCACCAAAGAGGAAGGGATATGAGTTTATACAGAGAATAGATGTTAAAAAATGTCACCGTGGTCAATTTTGAAAGCTGACAACGTCTGAGATGTCGAACTGGAATTTCAAGCCTTACTTTTTAGAAGCAAACTGGCTTTCAAATGCACGAGTTTCTTTGGGATACACAAGCGGCGACTACTCAGCCACTGGTATCGAAACGTGAATTTCATGTAGGCAGGATCCTGTTCTAGCTTGTATTCGCTTGGCAGTGGTTAACATTCATTGCAACTGACGTGAGTGTATTTTTTAAACATTTACAACTCTGGAGAAGTTCTTGGTTTCAAGGTGTTAAATTACTTTCTTAAGCTTAACAAACTGGAACAAAGTAGGATTGTTTCTTGTGCCGCTTCACGTCGGGCTCAGAATCAAATGTTTGAAGTTGAAACTATGAACAGATTGTGGTTTCCAGGCTGTTTCCAGGCTGACAGGAACAGTATGTTTGGCCTATGAAAGTGAACTCGAGCTTAACACCAAGCGCTTCTCGTGTTGTTTAAATATCCAAGATAACTTCCCGTCACAATGTGGTCCAGTTCTCTGAAGTGCAAAGATAAAAGCTGAGGCAGCTTCAAATTAGCTTTCCATCATTGTCCATCATTGTTATGAAGGAGAACGTGTGTTTGTCCAGTGCTATGAAGTGCTCCCATAATGACTGACATAGTAGTCATGGACATACATCAACACAGCCACTGGCTGTCCAATGATGAGCGAGATCCACACGGCCGCATTGCCGTAGTTTCCATTAAGGTAACGACTCACAAACCAGGCCAGTGGAACCTGAAAGGATTAAAGGCCAAAGGTTAGCATGTGAGCACAGGTCTGGACACAGTGTGGATGAGAGCAGCTTATTCGAGAAAGTTTTGGTTCCGTTACCTGAGCCATCATCCCCATGAAGGCCCACAGTCTGAACATCTTCAGAGGAATACTCACCAGGTACTGAGCAGGAAGGAGAGATAGTTTGCACATTATTAAGTGTGTAAATGTGAGGAGAGAAAGCCCACTCCTAACACTCAATAACAATCACAGCTGTTTAAAGCCGGTTTTTGGAAAAGGCATTACCACGGTTACGTGAACTTCCATCTGGCTAAAATCGTTGCTTCAGATTACTGAGTTAGAAACTGAAATTGGACTTTGTTGCTAGTCTTTTACCTCTTTTTAAAATGCAAGATGGAACTAAGTCAGCGGACTAATCGTGACCAGTAATATTTACCCACATTAAAAAGTCCCCCCCCCTTCGTGGGTTTAGAATGAACGAGCGACTCATGTTTGCAGCTGTGAGACATTTCAACAATTCACATGATTGGTGCTTTAGGAGGAAGTGGTAAAAAAAGAGGCAGTGATATAAGAAATACACACTGATGTTTTTGCACAGGAATATGAAAGTAAATGGCACTAAAATATTGTGTAAAGACTCAGTGTTTGTTTACCTCATGGAAGAAGGCAGAAACCAGGAAAACAGCAGTTTGAGCCAGAAACTTGTTGATCCCCCTTCTCAACATTGGCTTATAGAAGTGTCTATAAAACACAGACATGCACACACAGGCATCACCATCTTTGCATTTGTAATCTAGCTGAAAATACGAAGAAAGAACCCCCCACCTTGACTGGTTTGCTATTGTGCTCATTGTGAATTATACAAATTACAATGAGTGTGAAGCCAAAACAAGTAAAGTAAAAAGTTAGATAAATCCCATATAAAGCTTGGTGCTCACCTCAGACACCACTTGTGTACTGGGATATTCCAGTTGGCCCAGAAATATGTGACGGTCTCAGAGTTCCTGAAATAACCAAAATAAATATATAAATAAATAAATAAATATTTGATCTCGAGATTATCAGGTGCTCTGAATAAATGCTACACTTTTCAAATGAATACATTTCTATCCTCATGTGTAACTGTTTGTATGGGAACTACTTGTACTTATAATCACCACCATGACTTATATGATGTTCTTACCTTTAAATAGTTCACAACTAAAATGAAAGAACTTGCTGTCAGGTTAAGTGGGAGAAAGTGTACCTGACCAATGTCTTTTTTTTTTTTCTCCTTCAACCTAAACACGGTGTGTCTGTATACAAAATGCCACTTAATACTGTAGGAGCTCCACTCACCACCAGTCTTTGTAGAACTCTCTGTCTCCAAACTGCAGCAGCTCTGCCACAAAGTTCATAGAGGAGTGGAAAAACCAATAAAAGAATATTAACCATATCAGATGGTTAGGGACCTGGGATAGAAATGGAGAGGAATAGGTGTCTGGGTTGGTAAGGTTACTCTACTGTCGCTTTTCGTCTAATAACATAAAATCTTTGAAAGCAACACGGTTCACTGTGTGCGTGTTTTTTTTTTTTTGTTTTTAGTTAAATAAAGTCACTAAGGTCACTACTCTGTCAGGATACACACAGCTAGTTTCAGCAGTCGCTCCACCATCCGGGAAAAGTCCATTTCCTGTTAAACACAAGGAATAAAATCATAAGTTCTCATAACACAAATTACAGACACCTTCTTGCCTCCTTTTTTTTTTTAAGCAAAAAGCTACTTCTGTTCCCCCAGAAACTGAGAGACTACTAACTGTTAGTTATGTGAATTCAATTTAGGGCAGAATGTGTTAGCAAGGTTATTGGAACGTGGCCAAATGATAAGCAAGACGACTGTATAAAATAAAAATAAAAAAGTTATTTTGCAGAAAATACACAGTGTGTATAAACAGTTCACATACCTGGAATGGTTTCATTGAGTTCTGAATAGTGGGCACCATCCACTGAAAGAAACACATTTGAATCATTCTGTGTCGTTTCTTAAAGTACGACTAACATATGTAAAATTCAGAGAAAAAAAACAAGCATAACAGTGAAAGTTAGCTTGTTGGGGAAGTCCTAATCAAATTACACTTTGCAACTGGGTTTAGAAATGAAGAAATACTCGTGATTTTAGTCCACAGTCACCATTTATGACTCTATAATCTCAGAGAATCCATTTTTTCTTATAAATTTGCCCTTTTATTCTGAATTGTTTCTTGGAATATTACCCTCCGTCACCAGCTCCATATTTTTTCCACTTAATCTCAGTTAAAAATAACTATAACCCACAACAAAAGCGTAAATTCGGTGTGACTATCATACAAACCTGCTGTATCAATCCCACCAACAACTGCATAAGAAAAAGCTGCAACAAAGAAAAATGTAGGATTTAAACAAAATATGCACACATGTTCATCTGTTGAGACTCAACTTAATTGGGCCATGGACTGATAAGTTGGAACAATTGTAATCGTTTCCTCTCACCATTTCAAAAAGCCGTCTTATCAGGAACCCTTTGCGTATTCGAGAAGATCGTGGGAAGTTGAGCTGGTAGCAGAGAGTTGGGGCAAAAACAAAGTAGTACACGTCTGAAGACAAACACAAGTGCGGACAACTGGTTATTCAGCAGTAAATGCACAACACTACATTAAGTTTTAGAGCAAGCTTGATTTTGAAGTGAAACATTTTGTGATTGAAATATCTTTGATTACATTTAAAACTTTGGGCCATTGAACTGGTCAAAGTAATGTGTTCTAGCTTGAAGTTCTGGTCTATTATACTCAAGACTGCAATCATGCATGATCACCTCTATGTGTGAGGTTGCCTGGGTAGGAGACATTTAAATGAACTGCTGAACCATTAGACTGTGCCACATTGGGACCTGGAAATAGAAAAAAAAAAAAAAAAACAGCAAAGAGACATTCAACATTTTGAGAGAAAAGCACTCAATCATAATGCAGCCTAAAATAGCCCTAAACCACATGCAGTGACAATGCAAATCAAGTAACACAACTTTGACTTACAATGTTCCTCCGTGAACCTCAGCCACCACTGGATGGTGTTGGAGCACAACAGCAAAATAAAATATAATCCTGCAATTGTGAGCCGTATTTTCATACACTTACATGAATATGATCGTGTCAGTCTTTTGGCTTTGGCTTGTCCGATTTCTCTGCACCACCTGTTGGAGTCTTGGTAAGAGTACAGCTTGAGGAACAGCACAGTGTAGATTCCTAGAGAGAGCACACCACCCACTGACACACACAAGCACAGACAACCACAACGGCCAATTAACGAGGTGCAATAAATGATCATGATGCGAAAGATGAAAAGTAATCATCATTTCAAATATAATGCACAATCTAGTGTTTAAACATACCTGGGGTCATGGAGGTCACAGTGAGCACTATAAATGAGGGAAAGATCAACAAGCATGTCAGGTTGAAAATGTGAAGAATCCATCCAGCAGTTTCAGAGATTGTACCCTAGAATGGATGATGGAGGAAAAGTGTCCTGTTACTGGAAACATTCATTTGTGATTATAAATGTCCTTGATTTCAGAGAACGACAGTATTTTGATATTCGTGTGAGACAACGATTTGAACAATATACACTATCTAATGTGGATCAGCAGTGGGTTCATCATGGGAGTGAACAGCGGGCGTAAAAAGGCGTGGAACTCTGATCTACAAAGCACCTGCTTCAAACAAACATTATTAAAGTGATATCAATCGATCCCCTTTTGTTTACAGTATATGAAAATAGTATCACCAAAATATACCATCATATCTAATGAAAATAGCTGATAAATATCAAATAAGTAAGCCGTAGTTCAAGAAATCCACAGTTGAGTGGGTCACAGGCAGTGAACGTTGCAGTAAGGACTTACCACAGCCAGACGTCTCTCTGTGTACAACGCTGCTAAGATGAACACGTTGGACACTAAAACCCAAAACAGAAAGAGATTCATCGGCTACAGCAACTCAAATATGTGAACAATCCCTTTTTACACCATTAAGTAAGATAAACAGTATAGGTAGTCAGTGGTGATCATTGCCAACTATGCTTCTTCTAGCCACATCTGAGCGTCTGGACTACTGAAACATTAAACTGTATCTTTTGTGACATTAACAAGCAGTGAAACAGTTTACTAGGCCGAAAAAAACCATCCAAAACTCATCTACTCTGATTTTGGAGAGGGAAACACAGCAATGATTTGTTAAGCTCAACTGGAACATTACTCTAAAAGGTCAAAGTTGAACATCTGATTGAAAGACAAGAACATGTGTATTTGGTGATATGACCACAAATGGACAGCATTACACAGAAGTATAAAAACAATCCTCTTTACTTCTTAACTTCTGTCTTGTGTTGCAGGGATGAGATCAGATCACAAGCGTTCACCTACCAGGTGAACCAGGTATGACACTAAAGCACTTAGAGCGGTCCACTTTTGATCAGATCACCCAAGATGCACCTTCACGACAGACGTAAATATGGCCTGAGACATTCACGTTGCGTTTAGATTAATGCGGTAAAATAAAAGCTTCATACCAATGATTAGGCAAGCTGCTGGCCAGCTATAGGGGTCCTTTAAGAAAAGAGACACCACTTGAATAGGGTCTACCAAGATGCCATACCTGGAGGAGGGGGAGGAGAAGAGAAATTACTATTATTGATCCAACATAATTTTAATATAAGGTTGCATTAATAGTTACATGATGGTGAGCTGAACTTCACTTCCTTTTGTTAATCACAGTGAGTGGTATAATTATGGGATGAGAGGAGGTGAACAGAAAAAAAAAACAAACTCAATTTCTAATCTAAAAATAAATCATCTTAATCTAAAACTGACATAATTGTCTGATAAATAAAATAGATACATATGCACTGTAGTAATTAATTTACTTTAAGCTGTTTTAGCTGGAGATGCTCTTCGCTTTCCATTACGTCAAGATAAAAATCAATGTGGTGTAATAAAATGCAACATTTTAGGGGCAAAGATTAAACGGGAAGGCCTGTGGGAGGTCAAATGTAAGGGCCCAGTTGCATCACTTCAAAGGAGAGAATATAAACTTAGATCTGTGTAGAACTGTATACTCACTTTATAATGTTCTCCAAGAAGAGACGTGCATTACTAAGAACCTACAAATAAAGAAAAAAAAAAGCTGAGAGTTAACGAGAAACATACAGAACAAATATTGAAGAGCTTGAGGTTGTTTTACTTCTGGCCTTCCAATGAGTCTGACCTTTGTTAATAGGCTAAAAAATGCTTAGCTTTAAATCTGGCTTATCATTTCTCTTTCAACAACTTTTCTTGTGACTGGCCTGCAGGTTTAACTGTTCTTTCTCTGTATGTCTGGAGTCAGTTCTTGTTCAAAGCAAGAACAAAAAAAAAAGAAAAGAAAAAAAAAACAGCGTAAGAAGAACAAAGAGTAGCTGTCCACAAAACACACAGACACAGGTGCACAGCTGAGAGGAGCCAACATCAGCAACGGAAAAGTTTCCCATCTTTCATATCTGTTCGCATCGCATCTAATCTTAGCAACATATTCCTGCTGTCATTAGACACGGACTGTTATCACATCCCGCTGCTGCTCCCTCTGTTAGAAAGCTTCAACTAAATTGCTTTATGATTATGTTGAGCATTTGAGTCCAAGGTTAAAGTCCAGCTTTCACCTAATTACACACTCAACTTAGAAGCCCACACTTTATGCTGCAACATCTTTAGATTGTTTTTATTGGAAGTGACGTTCACTGTTGCACAGGTATTTAGAGTAACAGGGCAGTTAGTGACATATGGTAAGTTCATGCCAAAGTAATGATGCACTTTGGTTTGCCAAGACCCCACAGCAATGTGTTTTTGATCCAACAATGTATTCTGTCCACACCAGTAACCTTTGCCTCAGTAACCTTCAACATGAACAAGAGGATAGTCATGTAGAAACAGAATGAATGGGCCAGGCGCCTTTACAGAACATTTTTAAAAAGGAGCATTGCAAAATGAGATTTTGCAATATTTTCACTTGCACCAGAGTCTTTTCTATCATCCCTGTTCACAGAAAGGTCAGTGTGCAAAGGCAGAGAAGGCTGGTAGGTGGCAAGAACAAACACACTTCAGCAGGAGGTAGATTAACCGAACCCCCAGTTCCTGATAAAAGAGCCACTTCATCCTGGTGCCATGCATTTAGATTTAAGAATATCTGCATCAATATGTGATCGGTTTTACAGTTTTAATCAACTCTGCTCACATGATTAACTTATTGCACATTATATCTGGGTTTTTTTTCTGTTCAAATCGAGTTTTAATAAAGCTGTAGTAACAAACGTATCCAATTAAAAAGCCAGCGCTCCCCATTGAGGACAAGAGAGACTAATCAGAAGTGGGTTGTTGGTAAGATAAAAATAGAAGGAGATACAGAAGTTGGCTGGACTTTTGGACCCTGACACACAAAGATGATTTAGGAAACAGGTGCCATTAAAGAGCTGAACGATCAAACGTTTGGCTAGAAAAAAGACGGAGCTTGCAGCTCTATCGTAATTTCAGCCATTCAAATGTTTGGTGGGCTGCACTTCAGCACAAACAATGACACGATGCAGCAAGTGCACCAGGTACCCATACCACATTTCACCAAGGATGACTTGATATTGTGTCTTGTACATTGTACATCTGTCTTGTACATTACACGTAGGTCTACTTGTAGAAGGCAACATTTCTAATAGATTGGTTTGAGCTGATAGACAGAGGACAACTTAAAGTTCTTTTTCAGAATGACTTTCCAATGATTCCTCAGTCACCAGAGAGAGACATCCCAGCAGCATAAAACAGGACTGTCTGCTATTTTGTCCAACTTGAATACTTTAAGGCCGAGTATGAAGAGGAAGTAAGGACAAGAACACATTAAATTCTTTCATTTCTAGAAACAGCGACAGACATATTAAACAACTAAGCTGTGAAATGTAGATATGGAGACAGACAGATAAGCACATTTAAGGCTAGCCACTCTACACTCACACAGTAGGATCCCAAAGGTTTCGTATAAAAAGTGAGCAGAGACAGCTGGCGACCACATAGTGGAATGTGTGGTTGTTACGGCAATATAAACATACAAAGACGGGATTAATCCTGTCACAGAACTGCAAAATCAGATTTGATCTGGAAAAAAAAAAAACGCCACAAACAAACACATCCGCATATTCAATAACAGGGGCACAGAAATGTACACACACACACTAACATATTTTACATAGACCAACAACCTCCATGCATCCAACCAGACAGAGAACTACAGAGAACTTTTAGAGATGAACAAACACACTCGAATTCCTTCACGGAAACAAGGCAGAGGCTCTTCTTTTCCTACAGAAAGTCAGTTAGTCAGAAGTGACCTCAGTCAAACAACAAAATCAACTTTGACACAAATAACTTATCTTCAACTAGTAACCCCCCACCCAGATTCTGTATCGACGACCATTTTATGTTAAATTTGTCAACTAGAGGCCTGATCGGGTCTAGTCCCAACCATTGGTTCTATGTAGCAGTGACCTTGTAGTTCTTACTGACACCTGTTCTTCAGTATAGTTGGAGAACAACTGTACATTTACGTGTAGAAAAGTAAATAGTCCACCAGCACCAGAAATCTGTCTGGCGTCTCCTGTTGCTATGGCAGCAAAGAGGTGATCAGTACATATTCGTTTCAGGAATATTTACTTTGAGGGTGTACCCGTGTTTGTGTTCCCACTGATTCAGTGACTGTGGCGACTTGCAGCGATTCAATTAATGTAGTCAACTCCAGTGATGTCATCGTAGCCATGCAGCAAAACACTGCTTCACTGTTGACATCTGCCTGCTGCGTTTGCTGCTGACATGATCAAGTGAGGGAAATCTTTTACTTATCTTTTGTTAACATTATTTATTTGTGTGTGTGTGAGAGCTAGAGATAGATCTGACCTCGATACGAAGCCTCAATAGCTCAAAAAAACTCCAGCTTGGAGTACTCACATAGCCGTCCAACATGCTTTTCTTGAGCTGTTACAGTTCTCCTCTCTACTAAAAATAAAAGATCAGCTCTTTTGATCAAGCTTTTTAGTGACAACTGATCAAATTATTTAGTAGAAATATTGGCCAATAATGCGACTGCCTTATCGATTGGAGCCCCCTTGATTTTTAGATATGAGTGATAGTCATGACATAAAATAACAACATAGTACCAATAGATGTGAAATCTCCCCTGCACCCATACCAGCCATATTTCATGTAAGAGCTCAAAATGATGGGATTATACATCAGAATCTCAATGCACATAAAACACCCTCAATATTAATGAAGCCACTAAAATGTCTACTGCTGAAACTACCATCATTTATAAAAGGAATTCATGTTAAAACAAAGGAAACAATGAACAGGGCTGGAGCAAAACTTACGAGTGAGTAACTATGTGTTTAATCTGCTTATGTTACGCGAGATAACATATCAGACACCACAACAAGTCAAAGTGTCACACAAACGAGCTGTTGGGCGTGCACGACACTAGCTTGGGTCGGCACTTTTGATGTTGAAGCAACCGCCAAAAATCGCCCGCTCTGCTAGAGGTCTAATGTTTTGAAAGTCAGGAGAGTGGAACGTTTTGTATTCTCGATGGATGCGCTGTTTTACTCACCAGCATGACCACACACCAGTTGAGGATTCCTCTGTAGTTACTGTAGCCACTTTCTGAGCTCAAGAGGGACTCCTGTAGAACATGACAGCTGAGGAAAAGAGACAAGAGTTTGATGACGTTTTTTTTGTGTAAATCAAACACTTAAAAGTGACTAAATCCTCAGCCACAGTTTCAAAGGACTTTCTAAGAAGTAGCCGTGTTATATTAAACCTCAAAAGCCCAGAATTTAGGTTAACTATTACTTTGAAAGCACGTTAGAATTTAAGATTTAGGTGAGTCTCACAACTTTTGAGTATTTAAGAGATGCAGACGGTGAATTATTGTTTATTTTTACATGAACCAAATTTGAAACTCAAGGTTGGGAATTTTTTCTCCCTCATTTCAATAAATGAATCACATCCAGTGAGCTAATGTTTGTTCCAACAACTCCACCGGGCAAGGAAAGGGTTGTAAAAAATGTATGTTAAAGGTACTGATCCCAGGCAGGATTGTGAAAAAACTGAGTGTATTCATCAGTCAGGAATTTTTCACAACCATGCGTAATGGAGAGGTTAAAAAAGATTTGAAAAGGATTGGAGGTAAGGACAGGGGAGAAGAGAAGGAAGAACACCTCGACTTCACAATGTGTATCATTAATGAGACGTACGGCGACCTACAGAAGGCTATAGTAGGATAGAATGAAAGAAGACCAAACAACAAATACCTGCATGACAGTCATAAACTTAAACTTCTCGATAACAACAGCTCTCAGTCAAACCAGCAGAGGAACGTGCAGACAGACACTCGTGCGTAACTCCAGCATTGCGACAGTCCATTCCACAGAATAAGGACAAAACAGTCTGATTCACAAGTGCCTCATTAAAAGCACTGATTTCCACATGTTGAGTGTTACATGCCGTTGGGATGCTGGTTGTCAAATCTTTTAGTTTGAGTCAAATAGATGTGGAAATTCAAGCTCCACTCTTGTCAGTTTATGTAAATGTAGCTTCAACTTAAGGAAATTACAGTTTCAAAGACTTGTCAAAGACTTATCTGAGAGGGTGTTAAACAATAAAACTAATAGTTATGTGTAGGGTAAGGGTCAGGCTATTGTGTATTCTACCACCGAGTCTATTACCCGACTTATTTCATGAACCATTAATCTCCTGATGGGCAGATATAAACTTGATAGATCAAAAACACACACTGTCATCCAAATTACAGTACTGACAGTTACACCACGCTGTTTTGTGACTATGCAACAAACTGATGTCAGAACATCTTAGATATGAGGTGGACATGAGGGGCACTCAGCAAATATCTACACAACATTGTGCATAAGTGGACAGAAAATTATCTGCGTCAAAAGAAATATGCACAGCTTATATTTTGAAATTCCTCAATTAATGAGGGGAAGGTGAAATGTTAGTCTTCAGAGCGTTATCATACTGCACAGAAGCATTTTGGTTTTCTGTAACTGGGCCTCTATCAGAAAATATAGGTCCTAATTCATTCAGGACGTGTGAACCAACAAACCTCTGTGATGTGGCAGTCAGCTAAAGTAAACAGCAAAGGAAACAGCAGTCTCTTCTTAATATCAGTGGATGTAAAAAGAGAGTTTTTAAAAATATATAAAGAAAACACAAAAGCTGCTCTTGACAGTTACCGTTTACTTCCGCATTTAACGTTGGACCGTTATCATGTTTTTCTTTTTTAAATGAAAGGGGTACCTGAGTCTGTTGTTAATATCTTCCACTGCATTCCGCTGTTTCTTCGGGCTGTTTGAGCGCTGCTGCTTCCCTGACACCCCCACTTCTCTGTCCACCTTCCCGTTGTGACTTGCATGCTCAGAAACGTCTGCTACCGATTTGACTTTAGCGGGGTTCTGTGGAGGTTTTGCCCCGCCGTCATGCCACTTGCTCGCGTTGGCTTGTTTGACGCTCGCCGATCCACCGCCAGCGCCGGAGATGGTTGTCCTCCTCCTGCGGGTTACAGGCCCTCTTATCTCAGCCCTCTCGCTCATTTCTGCGGCTCCAGTCACGCAGCTTCTACCTGCACGACATTGCTAGTACTCGTTTATTTGTGGTTCTCTCCGTGGCTTCACAACGAGGGGAAAACGAACAGTGGAGGGACACCTTCCTCTAAGTTGTGCCCTGTCAGTGCTGCTAATGAGGAAAGCGTTTCCCCACCAGTGAGGCTCAAGGTGCATTTGCCAGTACGGTTGCCAGATATGTGATTTCAGCAGACATCCCCCTATCGAGAAGCGGTCCTGATCAACTTCCGGATTAGCGGCTATTCTTCGATAGTTTTATTATTTAATGCGGATACAAGATTAGACCACTTCGAGCCAACAAATGCCGAAAACTTCCTTTTAAATATTTGAAATTAGATAACATTCAAACATCTCTATAACATCTCCCATTATAAGACACATATAGTCGCTCTGGATAAAAACGTCTGCCAAATGCATAAACATTAACATAAAAATAAGACACAGAGTGAACTTTATTCCCCTTCCATCAAGAGATTGGTGTCAGTCTTTTTCAGGTGGAAATATGAAACCAGTTAAGCATCCATATTCTGCATTTGCTGGCAACTTGGAGCATACATTCTGCTATGTGGTAAGTAAAAATCAACAAGTCAGATAACCAAGTTGGTAGATGTGGTTGAATAGTCCAAAAAAAGATACCACCTATACCTATTCCACAAAACTTTGCTTTAACCTTGATGGAAAAAGGTCAATGAAAGGTGGTAAGGGAAATTCAACAGGACATAAGGAAAAGACAATGGTACTGCAACAAGAATCAGCCTCAGTAAGCTGTGATAAATACATGTATTTTTACCACCTCTGTCATGTATTCCCCTCATACTCCTGGGTTATTTCACTCAGAAAACTTCCTCAGCAAAAAAGACAATTTGATCATACAAGTTACCTTCATAAAGTTTTTCAATCCTAGTTTCAGTATTTTACACAATTCCTTTAAAAGTTTCTGGCTATTGTTCTAAAAAAAAGGAAAAAGAAAAAAGCATTACACAAAGGCCATCTGTGCCTTTTTAGTTTGTTAGCTGGTCTGCAGCAAGCCTGGAGGCAGCCGTACTTTGTCAGTCATTCTGATGTACACCAAATATTGTGTCGATAGACTGTCAATAAAAGATAGCTATTGTGATGTAACCCGCTGCTTTCTAAAAGGCCACTTTAAAGGTTCACAGCAGCTTTTGGCTCTCAGCATAAAGTACATGGTTAATCCCAGAAGGGAAATCATAATGCTGCAGTAAGCGATTTATTTTGCATTAATTGTTAATTCTGAGTTATTCATTGTAAGTTGTTGCAGCGTATCGATTTTGGCAGGATTGACCTCCTGCACATTATTTTATTAATTGCAGCAGAGCTAAAGAAGCCTTTCTGAACACAACTCTATAAATCTATAAAACCAAAAAATACACACAATAAGACTGCAGCTTCTTGCTGCTACTATGATGTGGCACATTTTACAATCAATATAATAATAGAAAAACAGAATATAACAACATCATCATGACTAGTGTGAAAAATGTATTGCCTTTGTATTTCAAGAAAAACTTCCTCATGACTTTATGTGCCTGACCTGGCAACCACTTCCTTATTTTATTTAAAACATTTGGTTCTGGATACAGTACAAGCACTGTGTTATTGAAAAGGAGTCATAATTTGGGGAAAATATGTAAACAAGAGATATTTTACATTTATGTATCCATACTAACAACTGATATTCAGCTGTTATTGTCATAATTGATTCGTTTTATTACTTCTGCATTAATCCATCTGTTAATTTGTCATCAGAACACTTTAAGTGTGCATTACTTAGATCCAGATTGAACAAACTCATCAATAACACTAATTGAATTCAAGTTGGTTTATTTTAAGGATACTAAATGGATTCTAAAATCACTTTTATGGATATTTCAAAATGTATTGCTGATTTATGATTTTGCTCTGCATGTGATTTTCTTCCAAATCAGTATTTCTGTCATTGATGTAATTCTAATTATAAAGTACTTTACATAAATTATACCCTGATTTTCTTTATATCTGTAAGAAAATAGTTTAAAACTGTTTCAAACTTTAAGAATTAGTCTTTGAGCCACTTTCAGTGGCTCAACATCGCCACCATCAGTCGCATATCAGGACTACAAAACTACAATCAAGTAAGGTTGTGATGCTTGTCCGTGGTGGACCAATAGTGTACGTACACTAGGTCACGTGTTATTTCTGTCCAATCGAAGCTTAGCAACGAGCTCCTGTTAGGTTGATTCACCCAGCCACAGCTGTTGAGTGAAGCTCAGTAGTTACAGATAATATCAGCGCTTTTTACCTGTCTAGAGTCACTTTTTATTCCTTTATTTTCGTATGGGGCTGTACAAACATTGCCGTTCTTTAGCCTATTAAAAGGGATGAGAAAATATAAGAAGAAGAAACAAAATGGAGGAGTTGAGGTGAATGAGAATGGATTTGTCACAAGAGGTAAGTGAAGCACAGGTAGCTAGCGTTAGTGTTTAAATAAAGATTATTAGATTCAGCCCACAAAGCTGTGTTTTTTTGTTAAAACTTAAATTTAGAACATTTATTTATATATTCAGTGTATCTGTAGGAACGGAAACTGTAATGGTCCTAGACTCCAGCAACAGCCGATTTAATGTTACTATTTGTGCTGTCAGGTGACAGCCTTGGCATGAGTCTCGGGTTGTCTTCAGCACAACGAACCCGTGTCGTGCCACCCGTTGTCCTTTTGTCTACACGGTTTTGTCAGAGTAAACTCCAAATGCTGCTTGCGTGGCAGTCTGTCAGCCAGATTGGACGCTCGGTAAACTTGGACAGCGTGGGAAATTACAGCTGTCAACCAGGCAGAGAAAATACGTAAATGGCTATTTTAGTCATAGTGAAGTCTTATAACTCCATTCAACACTCCGTTTAACTACTCAAGTCATTCAAGCACTACAAACATATAAATCAAACTACTTTATCAGTCACTGATTCATTTGCATCGTTGAACTTATATAGGACTACCATACATATTTTTAAAAAATATCTAGTGTTAAATTCCTGAGATTAATCAATTTTGAAAGAATATATATGCTGTAGCAGGAATATGAATGTGGTGTAACTGTCAAAACTTTGTGCCACATGATTAAAATTGCTTTAAAAACATTCCCCATCAACTAACATGCAGTAACTTTCCATTAGAGCGTGCTCTCAAGCACATTTTATCTGTGACTTGGAGAAACTCAAGTCAGTTATGTGGAAATTTTTATTTTGCTAGTTCTTATTTACTGGAGACATTTCAAAGTACACACAGTCTTTTCCACCCTACACTTTATACACACACACACACCTTTTGCACACACACACTTTTTGAACATGTGGTTTCATTCTCATTCATTGTAGTCCTATAATTTCTTAACTAAAATCCAATAAGAACAAGTTCAGAATAATACATTGTTGTCGTCAGTTGTTAAGGCAACATCGTCACAGGGTGTAATTGGTGTAAGTCAATTGGCGTAGACAAATTATCTTGAGAAAATATCTTAATATGCAGTAAAATTATGTTGGATGATATGAAATCTTGTGTTGAGAAAATGTTGCTCAGAAATGCAAAAAACACCTAAAAAGCCATATTTGAACTTTTTAAAGTTAAATACTTCCTCTGATGAGAGATTTTTTTTCCTGCTTGCATCATTTGGCATTTTTTTGGGCACATTCAACCTTTTGCAAAAATAAAATTATGCTTTCAGCGTTTAGACAATGAAAAACCAACAAAAGTGTAAAATGTACGTTAGGTCTAGCATGCTTTTAAAACAGGAGATTTTTGATATGCTCAACTTGACATGTCTTATTTGTCACTCATCCTGATGTGTTTATTGGATTGGTAGAAAATAAAAAATCTTTCTATCGGGATAATGGGGATTCAAAAAGGAAGATAGAGATAAAAAGTTTGTCTGATGACCAATAGAATGAAATAGCAAAGAGCAGATTTGTTGACTTCTTGCAAAAGTCTTACATTAAATGTTTGATTACAGTGATAATTGAGACAGTACAAAATAATCTGTCCCACCCTCTGAAACCTCACCTGTTTTGTATCTGTATAAAGGTTTAAAGCACAGTATTACTGCCTCTATTTATAACCACAGTGATCTCTCCTTGATGTCTTTCTGCTCCATCCATCTATCCCCACATGTCTTTATCCCGTGTTCCACTTCTACCTTTTACAGGTTTCCTTCTGTGTCCTAATATCTGCTTTCTGTTCACCCTCCTGTGACCCTTTCTTTTATTCCTCAAACATTTATTTCTAATCCATCACTACTGCTTCCCTTTCTCCTCTTTTAATCTGTTTTTTTTTTCTCACAGAACCAGACTGTGGGAGGAAACAGAAGCTGACTGACATCCATCAGGCTTTGATCAGGTGAAAGTGATATTGCTACACATAGTGCTTGATATTCTTTATTCACAGGACATATTCACTTGAACTCTTGTAAAGCTAATTATATTTTGACATTAAAAAACGTTATAGTGTCTGGCAGGTGGGCTGGAGCAAGTTATCCCTCCTGTAATTGATACTGACCAGAGCAGCTTTATTGAAAATGGTTGCTGCTTTTGTAACGTCAGGTGGCTTTTGATCATTTTAATGCCGCCTCCAAAACTGCTCCCATATATGTATTATGTCACTTGGCCTTGAAAAGGCTTTTGATGGAGCCAAGTAGAAGTATTTAGTGGCTGTTATGGGAAACTTTGGATTCAGACAGCCATCTTTTAAAACTTGGGATAAACTATACCCAGACAAACAATATAGTTTGCCAGCTCTTTGGTCTGGTCTTATAAGTCCAATGCGACAGCAGTGGTGGAGACATTGCAGACGTTTGCAGAGGAGACATAGAGCTTGTTGGTAACCTGCCTTACATCTCAGACCCAACCTGCCTACCAGTTGGTGTCTCAGTGCTCAGTTAGTTAAATTCCTTGTCAGACACAAGATAAACTTGAATAAAAGTAATCTATTCGTGGATAACATAGAAATATTAAACATTGACTTCAGCTACAAAAACTCTTAAATAAAAGCCTTAGCAATGTTTAAAAAAAAAAAAAACTACCTTTATCTGTCTTTTCCTGTTGTTTTAGTTTAAAATCAAATTAAAAGATGGAAAAGAAGAAAACAGTGATACACTAGTTATATTACTGGTGATGAAGCATTCTACTTAAAGTACTTGTAGATGAAGTTTGGGTTAAAGTTTGGGAGGTTGTTCCTCCAGAAAATCTTCCTGGAAATGTCCATCTTTGTTAGAGTCATAAGTTTTTTGCACATTTCCATTTTTATAAAGTGTCTCCTGTAGCTGAAGGCCACAGACTCCGTCATATCTAATGGGAATCCCTCTTACACTGTTTGTTCAATCTCTTGCTCCAGAATTACGTGGTATGTATTTATCTGCAGACAATGACCTTCATCACTATATGCTAAAAGAATTTCCCACTTGGTGACTAAGTCACATGGTTCCAGAGGAGAAGCTCGACACGACTCATGATCCCCTTGGAGTAAGGAAGCAGTTGAGACTGCATGAGAAGCTTTGCACAACAACAAAACAATAGTTTTCTTTGTCTAATCAGCTAAGCCATTTGGGCTTAGCTGCCATCCTACATTGTGCATTATGTTTGACTGATGTACGGCAAATAAATGATTAACAGATAGATAGACAGATAGTAGTTTAGCTATCTATATGGTGAGACTGTAATTTAAATAATTTAAAACTGTTGTGAAGATGCTTGTGTGTACACTGTAAACTGTGCGGTCCCTTTATAACATGCAAGGTAGGATTTGAGGACAGCTGTATGTTTTTTACAGTGGAAGCTGAATTTGTTGTAGTGCATCATTCTGAACATGATGCAATTGTTACTTTTGGGTAAACAGAGATCCAGTGGACATTGAGACCCTGAGGAGAGCTGCAGCCACCAAAGGAGGTCTGCTCACTGATGAACTGAGGAGAAAAGTGTGGCCCAAATTACTGAACATAAATGTGTACGATCTACCACACAAACCTGGTTGGTATACCTTAATAACGAATGTAGTGAAGCAATTGGTGATATTTACTTTTCAACAACTACTACATAATGCTGTTTGCGGGTAGTGTAAGCAGTAGTGTGACTGTGGTAATAAAGGCAGCATTGTCTTTTCTGCTGCAGGTCGAGATGTGAGGGAGAACCACAAGGACTACAACCAAGTAGTCCTGGATGTCAGGAGGTCCATGAAGCGGTTCCCTAAAGGTGGTTTCACACATATATATATATATGTGTGTGTGTGCGTTATCTCTGCTGTGACTGTGCCGTTTATCAATCTTCACCCCGTACTTCCAGCAGCATGGTTATCTGAGTTATCTGACAGATAGATAATGAGCTGTGTTAAAGCTTCACCAGGAAAGACTTATGTTGTCAGACGTCCATGTGTTGTGAGCCAAAAATTGTCTGAGAGGCTGTTTCAATTCAAACTCAGTCAGACTTTAGTCATGACTCCGTTCATTTTTGCAACCAGTGGAAAGCCTGCTTGAAAAGAACAGTCGCCTTTTAAGAGAAGCTGAACTTAAAACTCATTATTTCTCTTTTAAAAAATGTGATAAATGTTCAAACACGATGTGTATAGACAAGCACGAGGTCTGTTGAAGTTACACCTGAGGAAATGTCAGATCTGTATTTTATGCACATTTCATTTGTAAATGAACAGCGCAGTTAGAGGTCTGTTTTAAAACGCTGAAATGTGGGCTAGAGTTAAATATGTCATGCTAAACCTCTAATATTTTGCATGTTATGAATGTCTTGTTTCGTTGCTGTCTCACAGGGATGCCAGTTGCAGAGAGGGCAGTGCTCCAGGAGCAGCTAACTGATCTCATACTGCAGGTGTTGAAAAGTAACCCTCAGCTCCACTACTACCAAGGCTACCACGATGTGGCTGTCACTCTGCTGCTGGTGGTTGGGGAGCGGATGGCCATCGCCATGCTGGACACACTGTCCAGTTATCACCTCAGGTTGTGTGTTTTTCCTGCTGAACCAAATAATTTTAGGTTGGAGTGTCGATTTAACAAAAGGTACATTTGGTTAATACAGTGTTTCTCAATTCCAGTCCTCATGACCCACTGCCCTGCATGTTTTCGATGTTTCCCTCCTCCACCACACCTGATTCAAATGATCAGCTCGTCATCAAGCTCTGCAGTGACCTGATAAGGAGCCATTTATTTGAATCAGGTGTGGTGGAGGAGGGAAACATCGAAAACATGCAGGGCAGTGGGTCATGAGGACCGGAATTGAGAAACACTGGGTTAATATATCTAACATCTGTCTGTCTTCTCCCTGTTTAGAGACTTCATGGACCCTACCATGGACAGCACCAAGCATATTTTAAACTATCTCATGCCGATACTGGAGCAGGTCGATATGGAACTACATGACTTCATGATCAGGTAGAAACTCATAGATAGAGAAAATCTGTAAATAGCCGGTGTCGTTTTGGTTTACATGTGAAGGCCACTAGAGGGCACCACAGTGCTGATTTTCAATTATAAGCTTTCCAGCCGGAGAAAGGGTCGAGCAGTTTGTTGAAATATTACTACAGATGCATCTGTATTTTCTCACTGTGAAGTTGCAGCATCTTATTGTTCTACAGCTCTTGTGGAGGCTTGATTGTCCCATCAGGTCTGCATGTTATGTTATTTGCCAAATGTCTGAAGTTCTGTTGGAAAATCAGCCGGAAAAAGTTTATTGAAACAACAAATGATGCTTGATTAGATGAAACCAGCTACTGCAGGTTAACAATATTTTCAGTGAATGTTTTAAAATCAATACATTGAACTTTGAAGTACTTTTATATTTATGTCTGTGTGCATCTATGGTACATTTGTCCCTTGTTGCCTGTTCATTATTGATACTCTGTTGACATCTTGCATATTTTTATTGCAAATAAAAAACATGCGGAGCAGCAGAAACAAGACATTGCACTTGGAGAAAGACAGCAGGATAAAACAACATCCCGCTTCAGCATTTGGATTGCTGCTTTTAATTTTCACTTCCTTTCTGCCTTTTCTATTCTCTCCTCCTCCTGCTTCCCTTTCTTTCTTGTTGCATCGCTTTCTCTCCTACTTCATCTAAATTTTCTGCCCCTCTCATCACACATGCTCCTTGCCCCTCTGTTCGTCATTCTCAGTGACTTTATTTCATCTGTCACTACCTCCTTCTAGCACTCATTTCCCTTCCTCCCAATGCAATATTCATCAACAACCTCTCAGTTTCTAATCTACTTCAGAATTGAGCAAAAACACACAACTAACATTGTCCTGATCATTAAATATTTGATAATAGCCACATTGTTATACATTTATTTGCAAGTAAAACTGTCATTTCCCCCCCTGTTTATTTTATACCGCTGTCATCTTATAACAGACCTGCACCTTGCCTAGAAAAGCAATTTTTATTTAGTGAGCACTGGAATATGTACATAAAAGATTATGTTTGCCATTCAAGCTTTGTGAATAGAAAATGCATAATTGAATGATGGCTATGAATAATAACCTGGAACAACAGCTACAGCTCTCTCTTTGAGGCTGATGACTTAGTAGACTGGATCTGTTGATGGTGTTTGTTTCTTCTTAGATAGAAGTATTGGCATCTTTGACTGACAGCTTTTTGCAGCAAATCTATTGAGACTTCCTTTTACATTTGGGTTAAATCCACATTGTGCCCAGAGCAGTGCAATAATGTTTGGTTTTACAACTAAATGCATGTCCTAAATGTCAACAGATGCTCATCGAAAGACGTCAAAATGTTAGATGTCAAGCACCTTAAAATAAACAGTTGGAGTAACACATTTTTTTTTTTTTTTACTCAGATCCACCGCAGCGATGGTGCACAGTGTAAATGCATTTGGTAACAGGTTATCAGATATAGTGAGAGGTTTTAACCTCTGTCTCTGATGTTGCATGTTACCGTGGTCTTATTCCTTTCTCTGGTTCTTGAGAAGTTCGACCTCCTCCTTTCCCAAATGTAAAAAAATGAAAGGGAATCTTGTGGTATTTGTTATATTGGGATAATTTTTTTAGACCGTGCTTATTTTTATTTACCGTAGTTCTTTTTCAGGCATGCTATTAGTTATTCATTTTAAAATCTTCATCTTTCCAATCAGCTGTTGGTTTTCATTTGTTTTGTTGAAGTTTTTTAGTTTATGTAGGTGGCACGTGGCTTCCCAGCAGGAGTAGATTTACTAACTTTATCGATGATCGATGTATATTGCTGTTAAATGGTTGTAGGCTTCAAATTATGTTTACACTGTCTATCTTGGCTAAAACACACTCATAAGGGGGGGCTTTATTGGTTGAAGTTTAAGACCTTTCAACAGCATCTCAATTTAAGATGCACAAAAGACTATGTATGTAAATATGAAAGGTGTACTATAAATGTTAATGTCATATAATTACCCTTTGGGATAGATGAATTATTATTTATTCATGTCAGTAGTTTAAAGAAGGGGGAAATGAACTGTGAGATTAAAATGCAGAAATTAAAAATAAGTGTTTCCTTCCACATTTGCAGATTGTTTTTGTTTACATCTCTTTGTGCTTTTGCCTTTTCTCTTTAGAGCGGAGGTTGGAACCATCTTTGCACTTTCCTGGCTCATCACATGGTACGGCCACGTCCTGTCAGACTTCAAACGCACCCTGAGACTATACGACTTCTTCCTGGCGTCACATCCACTGATGCCCATCTACCTCGCTGCTACGGTAATAGATTGGCGATGCAAACAGAACAGTCAGTGGGATAGTTTTCTCATTAATCCAGGACACACAAATTCCTCTTGCCACGCAAGAACACTGATACTCACAATGAGGCACAGTACTGTGAAGTCACTAGGCTGGTTAATTAGATGCCTCCTAAAGAACAGATGAGAAAGAGGAGTACAGAGAAAAGGAGGGACAGATGGAGGATAGAAGTTGAAGGAGAGCTGATGGGTATGAGGGATTTTGTGAGAAGAACACAAACATTAAAACTAAGCCCAGCTTTATTCTCATTATTATAAACATGAGTGTGTTTGTGGAGATAATTTAATTTGGTTTTATACATGCATCTTTTTGTTCTTCACTGATCTATTTATGTTTGAAGATGTTGTGCATGTTTATCAGGAGGTATAACTGTGCACATTTTTCTTGTTTGTTGCTGAAGGTGGTTTAGTATATTGTGTATGTGTGTGTGTGTTTAGGGGCTGTGCAGAAGGAGGGCTCTGTTTGAAGTGTGTGAAACAACAAAGTAGAATGTGGTCATGTTTCCTCCAAGGCTGAGTTCAGGGCCCAGCGTGGGGCTTTAACTTTACATCTGCCTGTTTCACTGCTGTACCATAGTTGTAGCACCAAAAGCAGCACAAAATGTGGAATCAAAAACTCTTAAATCCTCCTTCAATCCTCTTCTCCTCAGATTGTCTTGCACAGAGAAAAGGAGGTGAAGCAGACGGAGTGTGACATGGCCATGGTGCACCACCTCCTCTCACGCATACCTGAGGATCTCCCCTATGAACTTCTGATTGGCCAGGCCCAGGAGCTGTTTGACCAGTACCCTCCATCATTACTGGCTAAACAGGCAGCGCTACAGTCTCGCAAGAGGTGAGGGAACGATTAAAATTAAAAACGGCTCATGTGGTAATACTGCTTAAAAGAAAATTCAGGGATTTTTCATTTTTCAACCGACAACTTATTGATATAAAGGACTTTTTTTACATAAAAATGTTTGCAGTTGTTACCACATTTGAACAAGACACATGAGTTTTATTGAATTGGAATAAACCAAACAAAAGCCTCCAAGAAATTCTAGAAAGAAAATATTCAGGAGGGTGAGCTCTAGCGTTTTCAGCAGGTCCCTCCACTGTTTTGGCAGCATTTCGTTTCAGGAAAAAACCACAGAAGGGTTCTTCTACAGTTTGAGTTATAGTAGGCATCAGGATTGGTGTTTATCACAAAGATGATGGTCTGTGTATTGTATTTACAACTAGCTGCAACTTGAGCATGCTCCAGTTGTAGTCTGTGAAATCTGTTTCTTTCAACACTTTGTTGGAGCAGTTTGAAAAAGCACAAACTGCTTCTACAGAGGCACATTTTTTTAAATCCAACTGTGTAATGTCCACTCTTTTCTGGGGAGCTGCCTTTCACTCTCATGTAGACCATTTTTGTCCTGCATCAACTCCCCTCCCATGTGATTTCAGAGTGGGTTATTTCCCACTGTAACACTTTGGTGAAAAATCTTTGCTTTATTGCTGTCTGACACTTGGAATAACAACTTCAGTCTGTCAGTTTTAAAGTCAAGCACTTGTACATTGCAAATCACGATTGCCCCATGTTTGTTTCTTTTTTTACCATTACCAGTCGTGGTGTTTTTGCTCATTATGGTCTATTGCAAAGATTTTTGTGCCTTCATCCAAATGCTGCAAAGATTAGTGCTTTGCTCAAGGCTACAGCCTCAAATAAATATATATATTTGTCCTTTATCGTGAAGTATTTTTAAAGGGACTTCCTTTTGTTGTAAAAAAACTCAGGGTCAGACATTTAAATTTAAAAGTCCAAGGTACCTTTCCTTACCACAAGATGAAGCCTTTTACGTATTCGATCTAAAATCTAAAGATATTAAATTTATTTTTGCACACAAAAGAGAGGTTGCACTACTTTTTTTTTAAATGCTATAAATTATTAATTTGAAGTATTTCTGCTTGAGAAACTATTGATTAAAGTTGGTTTCTGTTTGTTTTAGTGAAATAGTTCCAGTGTTAGTGAAATGTAATTCCTGGAAGGACCAAAAGGGGGCGCTCTAAAAACATTTCCTGACTCTATCATCAAAAGGTGCAACCAAAACACAGTTAATTTAGTGACCGTGCTCCCATTTTCCTTTTTCCTTTTTTTTTCCCCAATCATTATTGTTGAGGAAACCTCAGAGAAATGAGCACACACTCCCACTGTGTATCTGCAGCTATCAGTTGCTTTCTGTCTGTCAGCGTCCTTTAGTGCAGCTTTCTGTCACTGTTTACAACAGGAAGTGGCACAAGACCTTGACTGACACACTGAGAGATACTCATTTCACACACATATGGTAGCCTCCTATACACAGGAACTACTGAGTTAGCATTTCTCTCAAATTGTCTCCCATTCTCTTCCTCACCTGTCTTCATCCATCACTTTACCCATCAGTCCATCTTCCCATGTTGCTCCAGATGTTCACAGAGCTAACTGTTGTTCATCACTCGCTAACTCTCCCTTTCCATTCCCCTCTTCCTCTTTCTCCAGCCTGTCCATCAGCACTTTCCAAGCGTTTCAGCTTTCCACTCTCCACCAGAGGCCAGACTCTGTTCTCCAACGCCTCACCAGGGCCCAGGGCTCCACCACCTCCAGACATGGTAAAAATAGTCACTGTAATCTTATTAAACTCTCTGAAGGTTGACTCCACACATACAGAAAATGCAGATACACATGTAGATGGGTGAGGTAGAAGTGCATCCTTGCTGCATTGTGTCTTTTGGTTGGCAAACATAGATATATATTGAATGTGAAACTCCCAACCAAAATGCTTCGGTTCCTCTGCTTTCAGGCATTTTTGATGCTCACAATAGGGACATAATTCTTGAGAATGAGACAACCGTAAACACCTCCCCCTTTGGGCCAATCTATAACAAGTAAACAAATGTTGTAGCACCCCCGTCTGACCAATCAAGTGCAAATTTGAATATGGCAGAAAAAAAACGAAGAGATGAATTTTTCCCACAGGCCAATGCAATTAGAAAATAATGAAAAGCGTATTAGACATACAAAAAATCGATTTATATAACCCCCTGATTTCACTGTGGCAAACAATTTTATGCCATGAAACCCATTCCCGAAACAATTTATCATCAGCATTTCTCAGCTAGAGTTAAATGTGTTTTCATTCTGTAATTTTATCAATTTAGTAAGTAAGAAAGCTTCTGTTTAGCAACTCTTTTCACTGATGAAGGGTGGAGGATTTGGACGGGATCTCTTGGACGACTAAAGATATATTTTTTTAAGCTATTAACCTTCTTTTATGTGCCTGCTCAAAAAAATAAGTGCGTTCACATATTTCTCACAATGCCGACACTGAGTCATAAGTTCAGTTCAGCATCTTCTCTTTGTGCAGCAGGTGGTTCATCCCATGTGTTCTCACTGTGAGGCCCGATTTACAGCCGTATGCCTCTGACTACAGAAAATAACATAAATAACATCATGTGAATAAAAAATCGGTCACATAACTGTGCATCCTGCATTTCTGTTAATGGAAATTTAAAGCATGCAAACCAAAAGGGGAGACTTTCTAATTACTTTGTAATAAAAAATAAAGCTTATTGTTCCCACTGACTTTCAACAAATAGCTGGATGTCTTTACTTCTTTTTGTGCTGTTGAATTTTCTGATTTTGCACAATTACAAAATGGGCCAAACTGACCCTGTAGACCAAGAACACATGTCCTAATAACACTGTAGGTATATAACATTTCATAAAAAAAAGTGGCTCGATACATCATCTCACCGAGGATATCCATGCTTTTTATCAATCGTATTGAATAATCTTTCCTAAGAGAAAAAAAGAACAAAGCTAGAATTGAGCTGAGAGAGTTTTAAGGAATAGTTTGAACTGACACATTTCCAGGTGACAAAAACTTGATATTTTTATTTCGGGATGTTGGTTAAAAGCCCAATAAAAACAAAACTTATCTTCATGTTGCTTTGTTGTATGCTCTCAGCGCTGCCGGTGTTTAGCTGCACTGCACACATGTACACGAGCTTCTCTCACTTGGTTTCGCTAAAAGTTTTGACACCGCTGCCCATCATTATGCATCCCAGTTATAACAGAATACCCAAGCTTTTTAATGCACGTGCTGTCACGGCCATTAAACATGGATGTTAAATTAGACCGTAAAGCCAAAATGAAATAAACCGAAATTCCAGATTTAAGAATTGCACTCACGAGCTGCATCTAAATGCTAAAACTAACAAGTGTTAATGCGGCACTTCAGTAAACCTCCGTGAAGGTTACAACATTAATTTAGCGCTGAAAGTGTTTTCAAACTCATTTGCTTTCATGGTCGTTTTGGAGGCTATAATTCATTTGTTTTTCCCAGAAGAGGAGTCTTTTTCTCCAGACTGGTTTAAAAATAATGATATAAAGAAATAAAACAAGTGGAAAAATACAACTTTTTTTGTGCCAAACAATTTGGTACTCTGTGTTTTTAAAAATAGAAAAAATTTAGTGTTTCGTCTTTGTACTTTTTTTCAATTAAAGGAAGGTTTTAGATATTTTAAAGTATATGTTGTGCCCTTCTTGCTTTCATTCCTGGTGTTTTACCACTCCTCAATTCCCTTTTTGCCTCCAATTCCACTATGAAATGCAGCTTCTGGTTTGAGCACTATTAATCCTCCTGCCCCTCCATGTTTACTCCTCGCAGTCTGACCACTTCCTCTTGTTTTTTTTGCTCGTAGCCTCTCGACACACTGGCCTGGAGGCCGACTTGCCTGGGGACCGAGGCCAACTGTGGGGGACTGGGAACAGGATGGTGAAAATGGCAGTGTGGGGGCTGTCGGCTACGCTCGGGGCAGCTGTGTTCGCTGTGGCTCAGACTGCCATGGACTGGGGACCTGAAGTGTTACTTCAGCTGTTCTGATGTGCAAAACACAACGACAACAATCATCTGCTGCCGTGATGGAACAGCATGCATCCACAAAAACACAAACACAGACTTGAAGATCCTCTCACCTGCAGAGATCGTGGTGGAATTCAGGAGCTGTCTTGATGCCAAACAGGTTGTTTCTGCTTTACAACAATGAACAAATGTTATATACTAGTGAACCTCAGGATTTGTGCAACCAGCTGGACAAAGTCTTAAGAGCCTGTGTGGTAATATCACAGCGTGTCAATCAAGTCAAAAGACCAAAATGAGATGAGAGAGAAAAAAAAAACAGGCCACAGAGCGACACAAAATTAGCAAAAGGAGCCATGAAGAAAAGTTTAACGAGCTCGCTCCTGTAGGGGAGGGTTTAGGCATCTCATCACCCAGAGGCCCGATATCTCAGAATCTGTCCATGCATTTGAGACATGAACGCATCTCGCTCTTTCCGGCTGCTTCTCATGCGCTCCTTTAGTCATACCATTTTCACACGTGTCTCTTTTTCTTGTCAGCTGATTATTTTGCTTATTTTTCAGAACGTCACCCTTGTGTCGTGCATTTCAGTTGACAGTTTCAGTGCACTTGTTGGATCAGCAGCCATATCTAAAAGTAAATACCGCACATAACCAGCACGATGACACACGAATACAAATTATTAAAGACCGGTGTTTTCTGCTGAAAGCTTCTGGTTTTGAGTAAAGGAGGACAGTCGGGAGGGGGAAGATTTTGCCTGTGAGCCTTGTATTAATTGCTTTACTTCAGGTGTCAGCGAGTTACATTTATGCGAGAGCTTGACACACAAAAAAGAGCTGTTACCCCCCCAAAACCTGATCATTACACACCGTTGGCACGTAATTCAAGCGGCAGTGCTTTCACGGATGCATTTTGAAGGAGGTATTGAACATTTTTCTTTCAGATTTTTTTTAAAAATGATTTTCTACAGCATTTTTAGAGCTGTTATGGCCCACCATTGCTGAATGAATACAGGGAAGACACCACTACATGTACATTCCTGAAATATTTAGCAGGTTTGGGCCAACATCCACCCTGAACTGCCGTCAACAGAGCCACAGTACATGGATTTCTCTGCATCACGTTTCCGTCAAGTGTTTTGTAGTTTAAAGTTACTTATTGTAAGGCTTTATTTAATTTATTTGATGGAGAAACTGTTATTAGTTCAGGTCATCTGATTGGCTAAGTTTTTCTTTCTTTTAATATAATATTTTTTGTTTTTTTGATGAGGAAAAAGTTGCTTTCCCAGACGGCGTCGCACATGCTGTAGTTATAGTTGGATCCAGCATAATCACAGTTTCATAACTTGAAAAGTGAATATTAATGATAGAGGTTGCTTCCACCTGAGGTACACCCAGCTGTACAGGAAGTGGGGGGTATTCTCCACACGGCAATGCATGTGTGTAGACTTACACTCTGAAATATTTATCAGCTTTCACTTGCATGTAGCTAAGCTGCTGATGCTGTTAACACAACTTCGCTGGAGTCACAACACTCTCCCCACTCCCCATGCTCTGTCATCAGATATAAATGTGTCACATGTTTGCACAGCTCACTGGGCAGACTGCCCTGTTGATTCTTTTTTTTTTTCTTTTTTTGTTGCTTTGAAGCACTGAAATAAACTATGCTCAGTCTGCTGTGTGCAAAATTCCAGTAATACACTGACAGGCAGTCAGAGACGCATTTATAGCCTCATGACCTCTGACATTCTTTACAAAATGCCAAATTTTTGATTATTGAAATCAAATGTCTAATTATTACTAATCAACAAATCAGTAGCTTGTCAGCTGACCCACAAGCAAATTAGGACTTCTTGTGTGTGTCTGCTAGATCAGAGAAAATATTAGCTTTAGAAGCAAGCCAGTGGTTTGTCTTCTGTTAAAAGTCTTGGTTTATTTAACGTCTTAGTGCTTCCGTTGCCTCGTTATCAACATTAAACAATCCAGCTATTTATTGTAGGAGCAACAGTATGATTGGCTGCTTATTTATATATGAAATATTAGTTGGATAATATGAATGTATGTTACATATTATTGAGTAAATGGAACAGTAAAAGTTGTTGTGTTTCGCAATGAGCGACAATCTGAAGGTTTTGAAGGACTTTCAATTCTATACTGGCAAAAATCAGTGTTTTTATAGTTTTGTTTGAAAATGTTACAAACAAATAAATGCTTTCCATTTAATTTTGAGTTGTTTCCTAATATGCCCAAATGGATGTGTGGATTTGAAAAGCAGTGGATTATATGCCAGCAGGAAGAACAGCCAGGATAATCTGGTAATAACGTTACACAAATTAGGCAGTTACACAGAATACAATAATGACATTAGCTTTAATATTTCTAGAATCAACCAAAATGAACTGATTAACTTGGGCCTACCAGATGTAGACAAAACATCAAGCATCCCTAAACATCCCATCTTTGCAAATGAAATGTGTCCGGTCAGGTAACAAATGTTAAAGTAGAAGTTTAAAATGTCTGAAACATACAAGTATCTCAATGCTAAACTCATAGTAGCTGGATAGCTCCCAACCAACACACCTAAAGCGCCAAGATAAACACATGACTAATTGCACTTTTGTTGAAGGTTAGAGTCTGGACGACTTACTGGCAAAATGCTTTGCTGTGCTTGGACTGATATGAGTGCTATCAGCCTTCACATCTACAGCAGCTTGCTGCTCCTTTTAATCTTTGTGCTAAAATGATAAACAAAGGACACTGCAAGAGGAGCATTTCCTGTTGTGTGGTGCATTGCTGGCCTTCTGCAGAAAGGTTGTGTCTGTGACCATTGGCTTTACTTTTAAAGTGGTTTTATTTTCTGCAAAAGAAAAGAAAAACAAATCTTCTAGATCTTTTGATTGAAATAGTTTTTTTTCCTGTTTTTTGTTTATTAATCTCAGGCTGAAACCTTTGACCAATGCCTTTGATGCTACTGTGTAGTTGTACTCGTGCCACATAAATGAACACACGAAAACACAGAAGAGAGTGGTAGTGGAGCCAGCTCCTAATGAGGATTTAATTCCTGCCCCTGGCTGTTGGCATGCTAAGACACTTTCTCATCATCTTTTTTTTTTTTTTTTTTTTTCTTTCTGAAAAACATGTTCAACTTGAGCAACACCTACACCAGCACCTCCCCTGCTCATGTCTGGCACATGCCCTAAAAAATGATCGAAGCACATTACCAGGTGTGAGTGAAAAAAGTTGTAGAAAGATAACAAACGCCAGAAATGTTTCCTGAGTGATTTCTGGACTTCAGTGCTTCTAAACTTCATATACTCTGTCTAACATTATTATGAATTTATATGAAGTAAAAGCCACATTATTTCAGGAGTGCAACAATTTACTAATGAAAGATGTTGAACATGATTCAGATGTTTTAAATATTTCATATACTTTTTTTTTTATGCCCCACTTTCATTGTTTTTCAGTTCTAGTTTATTATTTTTTCATCTCCCCTGATGCCACACTTCACAGCTGCAAATACTTAAGGGCTTTTGTACTCCACCTAGTTTTTCCAAAACATAACCCCCCTCCTGAATAAGTTTTACCGATTTTTATTATTTTTTATTTATTTATTTTATTTATTTTTTTCCACCTGATATTAGTTTTAATCCAAACTAGTGTTGTTTTTTCAAGTCCTAACACTGAGCATAAATGGCAAAATGAAAATAACTGTTTTTGTCAGTTTGTGAATTGAATCTAAATATTTTTATTTTTAACACGTTATAAAGCGTGTTTAAAAAGCCTGGAGCTGAGCTTTAAGTGAAAATTCGGCTGTGCTGTTTTTCCCTCCGGTCTGAAAATATCCTGAAAGACTTGTTCACATCGTGTGTTTGTTACAGTTAATTCGAGCCTTAAGCTGTATGCTGATACAAGTGGTTCATGGGTTTTTCCATGCATGTGTTTTGTGGTGGTTTTTTTAGGGTGACGTCACAACTATATCACTCTCACTCACACTTGAACTTATTGTACCGACTGTGTTTCACATCTGAATTAACATCTGTGTCTATAAAGAATATAAGTGAATAAATGGCAAAGAAAACACTTTTGGCATCAGTGTTTATTTATTTATTTATTTTTTTTTAGAAGTAATGGAAGAACAAATTATAAAGCAGACAAACACTTCTTTTTTTTTTGGGGGGGGGGTTGGGGTTGTCCATATAAAAATGCATTGACACAACTGAGGCCAAGTAGTATAGTGTGCATGAAAGTGTTTTTAAGGTACTGATGGGTGATCTCAACAGGCGAAGCAGCTTAATGTGATGCAACATCGATGTCTCAGGCATTCTAGCCAAAACCACTTTGTTCTCAAACTTGTGCCACCAACTTGAGCCCTGACCAGGTATTTTTTGAGTAGCGAAGTTCCCAATAACATGTTTTTACACCACGATTCTCAAAAGTGAGCTCCACTGTACCTCCTACCACATGCTGTAGTTTTAAGGTTCTTTTTGGTGAGAATGTCTATCTCTAAACTTCAAATATGTGAGGGATTTAACGAGCCTACTTAAGCCTAATTGAAAATTTGTTCCGATGTTTTTTAAGTATCGAGGCCACATCAGTATGACTGTTGTCCCACCGTCTAAAAACAATTCTAACAATTGTTAGGTTAACTGTTGTCTATAAATTGACACGAGGAGTGTGAGTGTGCACGGTTGTTTGTCTCGTTTGTCTCTGTGTGGCTGCGATAGACTGGCGACCTGTCCAGCGTGTACCCTGCCTCTCGCCCAGTGGCAGCTGGGATAGGCTCCAGCCCCCCACCGCCACCTGAATTGGATTAGATGGGTAGAGAAAATGAATGGATGGAACTTCAATAACTGCACAGACAGAATGTTCCCTGATATTGGCAGTATTGGAGTGTGGGGCCTGTAATTATACAGCTGTGAAGCTCAGAATGTTATGAGAAGCACTACCAAAGTGAGGATGTCGAGTTTGATTCCAGGACATACTATTTCTATTAATGCTGCCAATTCTGGTGAAGTCTTAGGCTAAATGTGGACATTTAATTAATGCCTTCAAATAGATTATGAGGGAAAAAAACAGTTTTTTCTTCAGTTGGATGGCTACAACAAGGTCTTAATTGTCTGTTGCTAATCCATACTCATGCTTTTCAGTTTTTATCATGAATGAGTGTCTTTCCTTGTCCCAGTATACATCCACAGGAGGGGAATAGATTTTTAAGTACGTCTGTGAAATTGTGGATTGTGTGACAAAACATTCAAGACATTCAGCTGCTTCTAACTTTCTCTGTGGGAGATCATCGTACGTGTAAATATAGCCGAAGTCACTGCACAGAAATGGTCTTGAATGGTGATTTTGTCCGATGATGCTGCGGTTATAAAATCGGGTGTCTGTCTGGAAAGGCTTAAAGCAACTGAGAGTTGACTCAGAGTTCTAAAGGGCTGATTTTCAGTGACGATTTCTAACACGTTTAGTCACCTGACTAGAGAAACAGAAAAATATTCAAATTCGAGCAGCATTGGGTATTTGGCTCAATTAATTTACACTTTTCTTAATAAAATGCATGCACCAAATAAAAATTTTGGTACAGAGCACCTCGACCCAGCTGAATGTAGTTCTGGGTAGACATGCAGGGGTAAATGATGCTTCAACCGCATTATCTGAGTGTGATATTCCAGTTTTGAGAGCTTTGATTTTGATTGTATTTGTACGTTTACATACACAGTGAAAGTCAGATTTTCATCTGACTAACACAATATATCAGCCTTTTTTTTTTAGTGTCATGCAAACATGCTTAATGGTACTTCAATGAATTACAGCTGATAAGTCTGCTCATGCTAGCATGCTCCATATTTAACAAACACAAACTCTTGATTTACTTTGGAGAACACAAAGACTGATTACTTGAACACCTCGACGCACTTGCACACTGCTGATGGGGTATATTAGTCAGAAGTGACTAATCATTCCAGTCATGTCTGGCATTCAACTCCCTAAAGATGTTGATCTAGAACGGCTGCATCTCAGTCTTAAGTAAACGGAACAAAAACTGAAACCAGATAACTTTTTGCTCATAGCAAATTGTTGGGCTCCTCATCACAGGATAGATCAGTGCTGAATCTAATGTTATCCTTGTCTTTTGTCCGTCCTCTTTTGTCACAGAGAGGCTTGGATTAACATAAAAAGAGGGAATGTGACTTCATACTCGGCTAACAATGTGATTATACCACTATTGCATAGCATATTATTGTTTCCTACTATATTAATGTTAGATCATCTTGTATTTACAATATTAAATAAGATCATTCCTAGATAGATTAATTTGTATTAGAAGCCTTAGAAACAAACTGCTGTTTTTTTGTACAGTTATGCAGATATATCAGGCATTTTCCCATATTCCTTTTCATACTCCCTTTCTCTGTTTGTACTCTACCGCTGTTGTCTTTTCATAGCCACTGCATAACAGGCCTCTTTAGAGAATTTAGGCCAGAAATGTGTTCTTATGTGTGTTTGGAGAAAGGACAGGGCTGCACATCTGTCCGTTTGACCCCCAGGGAGACGATCAGAATTTGAGAATGGAGGAGCACATATAAGATGAGGCAGAAAGGTAAAAGTTATAGAGAAGAGAGGGGTGAGGAGAGGGGAGATTTAATACTATGGGTAAAACATCCGTTGGAGCTATGTGAGGTAAACGAGAGGTAGCTGAGGTCTTCATGAACACATATTTAAGCGCACTCCCCTTAGGTCTTCTAATGAGCTTACGGTGGAGGTGAGTGTGGGTTTGATCAGGGCTGAGAGAGCAGGTGTGGAGGGGAATGGTTTAAATTCACAGCTGTCTGGAGCTGTTAGAACCATAATTTCAACACTGAATGATGACCAAGATCACTAAATTCACAGAGATGAGTTGCACTTAACAGAACAGATTTGTTTCACAACACTTGATTCTGGCTTTTCTGAAGCTGCAGATAATAATTTATGCATGAATGTGTGTTTCTGGTCTTTATGTTTGTACTTCAGCTTATAATTGAAATACATAAAGAAACACAGGGGACGTTGGTAAGGTGGGTAGCAACATCCATGTGCCGGTGTGTGCATATAAAAGAAAGTGCTGCATATCTGTGTATGCGTGTGTTAAATATTAGGCACACAGGGGACAACAGCTGCTCCAGGGGTCCGTCTGATGGGTTCATTTTTTCACCTCTTTTAACACTCTCTCACACATAGTCAGAGTTGTCTATAAAAGGAGCTGCAGCACCTCCACTTTCACTGAGCCATAACAAAATTGCTTTTATTTTAATTCATTCATTGGGTTTAGTTTTGCTGACAAAATAAGTTCAGTGCTGATTCTTTGAACTAGGATTTACGTTTAGAGCAGTGCCAAATAAAAAAAAAAAATGCATTGAAAATCAATGGTAATCATTGTGACAAAAGTAATAGCTCAAAACTAATTAAATAAAATGAATATTATCAGTATCCCTCTCCTTTTAAGCAAATAAAAGACACAAGAAAAATAACTTGAGTGGTTAGATTAATTCATGACATTGGACACAGAAATCAAAGCTGATGTAATTAGAAGGTTATGAGCACTGCTTGCATCAACACTTGTGTTACAGATTTATAACAGCTCAATATAATTAAACACAAATTTAACTATTAGTGTGCAGAAAATCCTCACATCCAGCACAGGTACAGCTGTCTTAAGCTACCTGTTAACATGAAGTGTGAAAATTCAAGAAACTAAACACTATAGATGAAGCAGACAACCTTGACCACCTGACAACATTAATAACATTTTTACATGTGAAAAATTAGATTATGACATGCAACATTATGGAGTGTATGAGAAATGTAACAGATGCATGTAATCTGAAACGGTGCATGTAGTTTTTCCCTCTGATCTGGATTTTTCATTAACCTTTTCTTGCTGTGTGTTTGTTTTGCTTTTTCTTTTCCTTTTCAGCGACAAAGAGGGTCATGACACCCTTTTTTCTCTCATGTGCTCTGTCCAAGACAGGAAAAATTTGAGGAAACGATTCAACATTTTGGAAATTACGTTTATAAGCCTTATATCAACCTGGTAATGTGATAAGTATGTGGTAAGTATATACCACATAGAAATCATGGCATGCTTAGCGAAAAGACTGGATGTAGAGGGATACATGTTATGTTACTGTGTCCATGTTGTACTGCAATCTGAAAGTGAGCTGTTTGCTTTTTCAAAACTGGGGCCAAGATGTGTGACTCTGCTTTTGTGTATGTATTTTACATTTGGATTTATCCACAATCAAAGGATTCTCCAGAGAATCAAGTGCTCTGTTCACACATGGGTCATTTGGACATTTTCTGGACTTCATACTCAAGAACTGCTTGGTTAAGGTCTTCAGAAAATCCAGTCTGATATGGACATCTTCCTTCTCCCTGAAGCAATGTGATTTTGTTCTGTCACCAGGAGCATTTCAGACGGTGTGTCTGCCTGACAGTACAAGTCCCATTCAGTCAGGAAAAATCATGTATTTTTGTTGTATCTACTAAGTCATGTATTATTGATAGAAAGTATTTGTGCTTTCATATAACACTTCATATAACACACCTTCAACTGCTGAACCGCTTATTCTCCATGGGTAAAATCATCTGACCGGCTGATTATTGATCTTTATCAGGTTATATCAGTGTAGTGATGTGATAGGTATGATCGAGAATCTGCACAGGGATTTTTTAACTTTAAAAATAAATGGATTCTCAATGTTGCTCCTGTGTATGACTTTCTGTCCAATTCATATACTCTGTGCTGGTTCTTATTTTTAGTGCGGTGGATTGCTGAGTTTATTCTTGTACAAAAGAATGTAAACATGTCACCATCACGCCTGATAGAAACATGGGGTAACGTGCAGCCCCAATAGATAATGTCCTGAAAATTTCAGGGCTGCAGCACATGTGTGAAAGTGACAAAAACTCTGGGTTAGCTTCTCAACTTTTTTCTGCCAAGAAATATTTAAATTGTGTAATTGTTCATAAAGTTTTGAAAATATATGACATAGTTACATATCTGTTTAGAGCTGACTGTACAGTTAAACTTCTCTCATAAAAATGGGGCATCTCACACTTTTAAACTTTTAACTGAATTCAGGAGTACCTTAAGTCAAGATAAAAAAAAAGATTATAAATTGATAAACATTGTTTTGGGGTCTGATAAGCCTTCAAACTTATTGATCTCTGACTCATACTGGACTTTCAGGATCATATTTTATTGACAGACACAATTTTCCCAATACAGCACAAGACAACAGACCCCCACCACTCACCACCCTCTATATGAAATAGAGATGCCATAAAGAAGAGAAAGAAAAGTCTATATAAATAGTCATCCATCTTAGTGTGGAAAGAAGGAAATTGGGAATAAACTGTATTTGTGTGTAACATGAAGATATTTTGACATATTCCATCCGAAGCATTTAAACTATTTGATTATATGACAGAGAGGAACTTAAGCTCAAAGTCAATTCCAACTTTGAGAGGATCTGCTGTGGAATGAGACTAAAACTGGATTTCAACTAATGTCATGTCCAAAGTAGTGACAGCGTAATCAAATGTTGACATGCCCATGCTTAGCTTTTTATTTATAACATAATCTGTGGTCATGGATATGGGCTCAAGGCTCTGGATCCTCTTAGTACAATGATAACGCTGACTTCTTTGCACAGAGGGAAGGAATAATTTGAATATTTTGTTGCTCTTGGTTCCTGGCCTCCTGCTTGTAAAAAGATAAGTCTTTAACAGATCTTATCCAAGCCTTATTCTGACTTGAGGTGGTTTAACTTCCCGTCTGATTTGTTGACAAAATTTATAACAAAACCCGAAGCTTTAAAAAATTTATTGCAGCAGCAATTCTCTTGTTCGTTCTGTTGCAAACACAAAAGAATGATGCCAAGAAAAATCCTGGTTTCATTCTGCTACATGGCCAGTGTAGAAAACAACTGAACAACTCTCTTCTAAGTAAGGTTGGGTTTTAAAATGACAGCAACACTGGCAGTCGAAGGTGCTTCAGTCATGAGTCACCACAGTAAAGCCGCCTACATCCAAGTTTTAGACTGCAGCACTGGTGTCATTTTGCTGCTTTCTCTTCAAGATTTTCACAACCACAATTCCAAAAAAGTTGGGGCTCTGGGTAAAGTGTAAATAAGAAACGAATGCAATGGTTTGCAAATCCCCTGAACAGATATTCAATTCACGATAGAAGATGTATTTCAAAATTTAATTTCATGAAAAATATACTTATTGTCACGATTTATGTTTTGATTCATGCTAAAAAAAAACCCGGCTTTGTCAGGTTTGGGCAATGTCACGTCCTTAGGTTTTGATTCATGTCTTGTCTCGTCATTTCCTGTTTTATTTTGAAATCACTAACTTCCCTCTCGTTTCAGGTACTTTGCTCTTCCTCCTGTGTCAAGCGCCTGATTGTCTTCCCTGATTCCCAAAGTGTTTCCACCTGTTCCCCATGGTTCCTCTTGTGCTCAAATAGTCTGCGTCTCCCTTGTCTTGTGCCAGTGTGTTGTTTCTTGTCATGAGCCTCACTACTAGCGTTTTGTCCCACAGTATCCACAGCAACTTTTTTTTTTTTTTTTTTTAAATCTCATGCTAAGTTTCACAGCCTGGTTTTAGTTTTCCTCCTGTTTTTGGAGAGATTTTTATTTGTTAACTTTTCATTGAAGCCTCCATTAGCGGAGTATTGCATTTTTTTTAACTATTGTTAATGTTAATGTTTCTTATAGCCTCTTTTAGAAGGAGAACATTTTGTTTCACAGAGCCTCTCTTTTTAAGAGAGCGTCTCTTGTTTAAGTCTGCCTCAACAGGGGAGCGATAGAGTTTATTTTGTAATATTCAATTGTTCACAGGCCTTTTTGTTTTCCTCCTAGTGTGGAGAGGGTTTTTTTTTTTTTTTAAATTTTGTTAACTTTCATAGCTGCACTCGTCCTCAGACATATTTACTGAGGAGAGTGATCAGGTGTTTCACAGCCTCTTCTTTTGCTCTGTGTGGAGATCCTCAACCTGCCTGTTGTTAATAAACACTCTTGATCTGAAACCGACCCTGCATCTGTGTCCTGAGGCCGGGACACTTATCCATAGAATATTAAGTTCTGTGGATGGTGGCTTTCATTTGATGTAGTACCTGCTAAATCAGCTGAAACTGCATATTTAAAAAAATGTCTGCAATAATCTATGTTTGGTGTGTACTATGTATGGGTAGTTTTTGATTTCACAGTCGCATACAATTCAATGTTCACAGGGAAGAACTCTGCCAGGATCCAGCAATTTTTCTCCACTTTGGTCTCACGTGCTTGCAGCTGAAAAAAGTCCCAGTTTTGGCATTTTGAAACACAGCAGCAATCATCAGCTTATCTTCTTTCTCACTGAGCCCTCAAAATCAAGAAAGGGACATGACTTAAGATTTAAATGAAGGTGGTGAAACTGATCCTAGCTTTCATATTTCTTACCTAGACAATGAAAATGAGTGCTGGAGACAACAACTTCCAGGTTGTTCTGCAAGGTAAACCTGTACTGTACCTCTGTGATCAATGGGGAAAAATTCATACTCTTCAGTTCGATCCTCACCAATATTCAAGGCAGTTTGCAGGCTTTTTGAGTTTGTTTTCCTTCCCCTGTATATAATAAATATAATTGTACGCATTATGGCATAACTCAACTGTTCAAATCAGTAACAATCCCTTTCTTTGTCAGTTTCGAGTGAAAATGGGGGAACGAGGCTGAGACGCTCCATTCATGCTCATGACTTGAGCTATTGCTATTATTGCTACTCGAAGTAAGTTCAGCTGAAATAAGTCAAAGAAATCCATGAATGTTACTTTACTTACTCACTTCCACATACACCCAAACATCTTAAACATCCTTATTAATATTGTTAATCAACTTTCCGTCATCTCTCCCTCATATAACTACCATTATTACCTTTTTTTTTTATTGCCTTTCCTTATCTTTTTTCTCTTTATTCATTAACTTTTTGCTCTTTTGAATGCACTATTAAACATTTTTAGGTCAATTGTTCTAATTTTCTGTTAAAGGTTGATAAACAGAGGCATTCAGAAGGAAAAAAAGAAAGTACTTTGCTAATAATCACTTATGATCCACCTTAAGATCCTGTATTTATCTGCATTTACTACCCTCTGCCTCTATTATAATTAGTTCCTTCTTATTTTAGCTGCAGGTTTTGGGAATGAAGCTTATGTGCAGATTCAACAACGAGAATCTGTTGCCTCTTCTTACCCCCGATTTTCTGGTGTTTGACCTTTTCATTCTGCGATGGTTTCTTCCTTCCATTATCTCAAGCTGTCAAACTCACCTCATTCTCAATCTGTTGTCACTATTCTAGTCCAATCTTTTCTTGCCTGCTAGGTTTTTTTTAAAGCCAATCAGTCTGATCCTTGTACCTCAAAATGTTCTGTCTTTCCCTCTTCAGCATTACTTTCATGCTAATTTTGCTTAAGTTGCAGTCACAATTATATTCAACATATTTTCAGCAATCTATTCTCTGGTTATGTCTGGACTGTGCTTCTCTACTTGCCCAAAGTGTGTCCATTTGTAAAAGTTTTTGCCATATTTTCTCCTTTCCTGCATTGTGGTCTGACTTTTCTCTGGTGAATCTGTCCGGGATATTCAATAGACCTTTAAGCGTTTGTCCTCAACTGCATTTATTGAATTCAGTCTCAACTAACATGGTTTCCCTGATCTTGCTTCCATCCTCTCTTATGTTGTATTCGCTTTGGGAGTTAGGTACGAGATGATCTGGAGTCTAACTGCCAAACAATTCAATTTTTTTAATTCAACTCATGTCCATCAATAGATTTTGTTACATCCTCTCAACTGATCTCTACTTATTGATAAAAGGTGAGCACAGACTAGCCAACAACAGTGTAACAGCTATAAAAACAAAGATTCAAATTTCTACCAAATTTTTCTGTCTGTGTTGACTGGCTGTAGATCTGTTCGTCTGACCTGAGGCAGTGTTAATTGGAGGTTTTGGAATGAAACAAGGAGTGACTTAAATGTTATCTCCGTGATTTTACTGCTTTGTTTTGTGATTGAAGCAATCTATGTTTCACTTTCACCTTCTCCAGCTCACCTGAACACAGCTACTGTTTTACTTCGCTTCTTGAGCGCAGAAAAAGAGGCACATTTTGAATCTTGAATTCGCACAAATGCGTTGAGAATAGAAACGAAGTATGATAACATGCCTTGTTTAAAAAAAAAAAAAAAAAAAAAAATTGTAATAATGATAAAGAAATGTGAACATGTAATGTAGTACATGCCAAATGTAAAAAGGTTTAGTATCATAAACAAATCTAATTAAGCTTTCAAATGTCATAAATTAGGCTCCTTGTTATTTATTGCATAAGCAATATCAAGTAATCTGTTTTTAGACATGGCTAGGCAGTGGGAGGGAGATGCAGGGTGAGTTTAGACAGGCATACTTCATACACCATCAGAGTTTTCTTGATGCATCTGAACATACATAGTTATAAAGAGTTTTCATTAAATTGCAACCTCACAACTTCACTACTTTGCACTATACTCAATGTCACACTTATACACACACAGCTTCACCATGACAGCAGCATTAGAATGAATGAGAATCCCCAAACCAATCACTTCATAGCTGTATGGATCATCTGTCAGCCCAGCCATTAGAATGCCAACTTCTTGACATTTGCCAACAAATTCATATTTCTCACGCAAACCCACACTTGTAGGCACACGCATACACACAAAAAGACGCTCACTCAGTCATGGTGTTGGTCCTCACTATGGTAGAAGTACACCCACAAACACCCACAGCAACGCACACTGAATGCTTGTTGACATTTGCCAGCTCTCCGCATTTTTCTGCCAGGCATTTTCAAATGAAGGACATGAGATAGATCCCAGCAACTTAAGACAGATTGATCCGTTCCTGCTATAAAACTTGTTTCACTGCCTCTGAAGAAGTACTTCGCTGTGTCGCGCACACACTCAACACAGACGGATCCAATTCAAGCGTAAAATTTACTTGCTATCTGTTGTTGGCCTCTTCTATGAAGTGTGTGTGTAAATCAGATTATGTGTGATTGATATAATAGACGGGGACTGAGCAGGCCCAGACTACTGAGAGCTAGTTTAAAAGATTAACAAGACATCATAACTTAGTTATGACACTTCTTAAATTAGTCACTGGAGAAAATGGGAGAAACTCTTAACCCAACGTGAAACTGTGAAATCACCTCAAACCAACTGGAAAACAACTTCTGCACAGTAATTATTTGGACCCTCAGGATGGGCAATATCCTTCACAGTGACATGAACCTGGTGTTTCTTCAACATATTTGTGGAGATCAAGTGTATTTTCTCTGCAGGAACTCTCGTTAACCTTTGTAGGATATGCAGTGTTGTGCGTAAAAGCAGCACAGGGATGGACTACTCCCTGAGTGACTGTTAGAGGATAAGGCTGGAAATTGTCTGTCTAATTGTCAGCAGGTCCCATGTCAAAAACTAACAACAGCAATAAACTGATTGTACAGGCAATTACTGTCTGTATATGTGAAGCCTGATATAACTGATTCCTCTCTTGAGCTCTATTCTTTTGCAAAAACTAAAACCATATTGGCAGGGACATGGTTGCACTGGTTGAACTGATCTTTCTTTACAACAAACTCTCACACTGTGTTTATGCCAAGTCAGTGAGGCATGTACTGATTTTATACAGTGCATCAAATTTGATCGAAAATCTGCCTTTTCAAGCATGTTCGTGCTTAAGTAACTTTTTATTTTTAAAATGAAATACAGTTCTGTGCCTTTAGGAACAAAGACAGGATGTAAAAGTCAGAACGTTTTCTATCACCATCCATTTCCTTTGATGTCAATAAAATCACTGAAGCCCAAACTCTGGGGATTTCTGCAGCAAAGCTGAACTTCCTTTATTTCACTGCATGATATATATACCAGTCAGTTTTAATGCTGAATACTCCAGAGTCTGAAGACGTGTTCTTTGACTCACAAGGCCAAAAGGATCTGTCATCAGGGTTCTGGTGCCAGACGCCACAGGATATGCCCATTAGGAAAATGCTAAATCTATAGATATCACATGATTTTTGGGGTCATGATTTGATTCAAATTTTACCTTCCCCGTTGTATTAAAGTTGAACCTTTTGAGTCTGTAATCATTGGCATAGGCATATGCCCAACAATTCCTTCAATCAAAACGACCAAATTAGTTATTTGTTTATACCCTTAAACACTCCCCACAGGGGTTTACTCCAAACTACCACTACCAAGGCGGCAGGAGGGAAATATATATAACTCATATTAGTGTATTAGTTTTTCTTCATAGGAGCAGATGTAATTCTCAAGTGTTTCTTTTAAAAAGCCACAAAATCCTTATAACGAGGAAGGAGTAGAGGTTGGATGATTCAATAACAATTAGGGATGCATAGATATATCGACCTGACATATATCGGCTAATATTCAGCTCATAATCGGCAAAGCGAATGGCAGGTTCTGATATTTTTCTGGTGTACTTGTAGTATTGCATTCACTTTGGCAAGAAACTGACACAATTAATTTATATTTAATTGTGTTGGGCAGAAAACAAATTGTGCTGTGTAAGTGCTGAAAAGTAATTGTGTTGATATTTGGTTTAATAAACTGAAAAGTCTTTTACAGTTTGTTTTACAGAGAGGATCTGTTTGCGTAAAGGTTTTTGGATACATTTATGTGAATGAAATTGTGCTCAAGCGTAACGTTACGAGAGCCTAAAAAAGGTTATTTTTTACAAATCGTATCTTATTTTTTTCTCTAACATTAAAGGGAAAATAAATAAATTAATTAAAAAAATATATTGGTTGTGTTGGTTTTGGCCTAGAATTTCAAAACTGGTGCATCCTAAAGACCTAAAGTTTAATACCCAAATATGAAAAGTAAGCTATTAAAATGATAAAAACTGTTTTTTCCTTCGTAACATGTCAGTAACATTTTACAAAAACACTTTTGTCACATCCTAGTAGAGAGTAGCCAGTCACATTATTTGATTGGGGTTAGAGTGAAAATACATTCTTATTACAATGCCATCACTGCCTTCATGGATGCCATTTTGCGGGATGCCGTTGTGATACGTCAACAAGTTACAATGACACTTTGTCCCTTTGGGTTTGGTTTAAGCATTAATATCCCTCGGTTAGCATGGGGAATTTAAAACAAATTGGTCAGGATTGCAAAAAAAAAATCATGGTCAGTACTAAAACACATTCTTTCCAGAAACCACCATCATGTTAGTGGATCGAGGTTGCTTAGTCTTTAAACATAATTTTAGTCATTATTGCCTGAATGAATGAATGAATGACCCTTTGGGTTGTTGAAAGGAAGACTGTCCCTTATGTGTATATGATTCATATTGTATAATAACTGTCAGTGCCTGGTCATGATTTTGATAGTTCTATACATAATTAGTTCAGTAGGTTGAGCATGTATTCCATGAACAGAGGTTGTAGTTCCTCGATGCAGCAGACTCAGGTTCGAGTCCTGGCCTCGGGCCCTTTATCGCATGCCTTCCCCCACTCTCTGCCCCTTTCCTGTCTGCTCATTGTTAAACAAAGGCCAAAGAATAAAAAAAACAACAACAAAAAATAAATGAGCGGAACAGTATAATAAGCATAAAAGTGACAGAATGACAGCAAATACTATGCTCAGTGTTTTCTCTTGTATGTTTTTTTGTAAAATTATCTTGTCATTACTTTCTAGCAGAACAAGCAGTAAAGGTCCATGAACCCAAAGAGCCAGACTGTGTGAGCCTGACCAGAGGACCACAAGACTCATTTGGCTACTTCCTAACTCCTCTGGTTTCCATGGAAACAGAAGTGAGGTCAGCAGAGGTTGAGACCAATGGGAAGCAGGGACAGAGAGGATGAGAGGTCAGGTGTGAAAAGCACAGGAGGTCAGTCCCAAGTGTCCACACATCGAATACACACTCGCAGCTTAAATGTACACATAGAGTAATGAGTATTATGTATTAATAGAGCTGTATGGATTGGGCCCGTTTTGGGCTAATGAGGCCCGGGGGTTATCAGAGATGCACAGTTATGTGACACTTTGTACTGTGCAAGAGGCTGAAAGCGATATGACATGTTCAGGGTTTAAAATCTCCTTTGTAGAATCACACCTATACATTTGATTTTACCTTTGACCTCAGTATAGACAGGGGGTTTCGTTTAGTTGTATCGTTGTTTTGCCACTTTTCTTGTTTGTTCTACAATATGTTGATGTTTATATTTTATATAATTTTATGAAAACTTTAACTTTATGCTTTCATATGAATTTAAAGCAGTTATTTTGACTAAATAAAATGATCTCTTTCTTGTTAAATTGCTTCTGATATTTGAATTTGGCTCTCAGCACAATGTGAGTCCAGCACTTAGGTGCAGCCAAAAATATCTGTGTTAAAAAAGTGTTTCTCACTCTCATAAAGAAAACAAAAACTGTACAAACAGTATTCTAATGCTATCAGTATCATCAGCTGCCTTCATAATCAAATGTCTCTATAAGCAACAGTTCTAATCAAAACACAGGCATGGAGTGGTAGTGAAGTTTAAGGTTTAACAATTTGGACCAGTTCAACACATGACTTGCAATGAAACTGTGCCTAAAAGAGGGAAGCAGTGGCCTTCCAGTTGTCCATGGTTAATCTGCAGACAAACAAATGTAATTATTTGAGAATAAAACTGCCTGTTAAGTATTTTTCTATTAGTTTGGTGTGTGGTCTGAGTTCACAGACTTTAATAACATGCACCAATGTTGTACAACAGATCTCAAAAGAGGCAGATTGTTAGGAAGAGAGGAGCGGAGTGGAGTCCTGGAGGTCACTTCACTCACTGAAATGATCCGCTTAAAAAGAGGTGTACAGAACAGGAAGAAAAAGAAGTTGTATTTGGCCAAAATGTTGGACGCATTTCGGTGTCACTCAACATCTATGAAATGTTTCTAGTTTGAGTGGTTTTAGATGGTAAAAAATTCACTCTTCTCACAAATCCCCTCTGAGTAGCTTTTAGCTTAGCTCGCCTGTCAGGATTAATTTCTGATTCTCCAAACTGAAAGCGCCCTTAGTGCTGTCTAATGCAGGTAAAACACTGACGACTTATAAGTACTTCACACAACCCTGTTTAAAAATAAATCTCCTTAGTACCTCTGCCTGTGAGTAAAGAGTTTGGCTACTTCTGTCACGGAAAATTGAGAAATTAAATTGTGAGATCTAACTGAGTGACTGGAGGTGCAGGATAGAGCTCTGAGTAGTTGGAGACAGATTCTACCTTCATCTCTAAAGAGATGAGCAATGCCAAAACATTGTACTGTTGTGAAACACAACCTCCCTCCGTTCTACATATTAACTTTGCGAAGAGACTGAAGGATACAGACATCTTGTCAAACATTATTGGTCTTTTAAAAATGTTCTCCAACACACTGATGAGCACCGATGTAGCTGATAATATAACTGATTTGTGGGAGAAAAAAATGTATTGATCTAGTATTTAATTTAAAAGTTGATGCATTTTTAATAGAAGTTAAATAGAGACAGATATTTATTTACACCCAGTATATAGTAACTGAGTAGTGTGACACTTCAAGGACATACTCATTAGCTTACCTTTTTTAGACCCATTAGACCTATGGCTTTGTCTCTGTATGGCATTAGAGAAATAAAGACACTGTAGACATTGTCTCTTGGGTCTTGATGGCACATGATCTGTTTACAAATCCTACTACTCTGGATAAGATATACAAGCTCGCAGAACCACGGACCAAAATGTATCAGCAAGCGACAGACACAATAATATAACCAACAGAAGATGAGAGGAATCCCGAAAACACCTTTGTTGCTATTGTCTACAAGTGTTGAAAAAATGTCTTTCACTTCATTTCTTTTTACCTGTCGTTCAACATCTATATATAAACGCATGTGGCCTACATATTCTCACTCTCACCATTGTTTCAAGGTAATACGAATATCTGTCTAATTTCAGCTAAGGAAAGGACACACATCAACCACCAGTGAGCTTTCACACCCCTCTGAAGTCACTGCTGGATGGTTACAAACACTGTACAAGACTGTAGCTGTAAAGTCACATCAGCATGCAGTGACATGCTGCACGTGTGTTGCTTGTAAAGCAGGTTGGAACATGTTCCCTGATCCATGACGGAGTGAAGGGCTGACTTGGGGTGAGGGGAGGAGAGAGCAGGGAAAAGAGAAGCAGCCAAAGAGAGATGTGTGTGTGTGTGTGTGAGTCTTTGCCTCTGCATGGAGAAGTTCAGCTTCGTAAGCCTTTGTGACTGATGCAGTTTCAGTGTAAATGATATGTAACATGATCAAAGTGTATGAGTATAACACCATGAAATACAGAGAAAATATTTTAAAATCAAACTAAGATTGGTAAAGTTCTGTACATCCATTCATGATGGTTCACTGTTAGCCCTTTTATCTCTTGATTCTCTTTGATTATCTGTTATTGGTAATTTCCTTCATACAGCAACATTAGTCACATATCAGAAATAGCAGCTAACCTTTCTATTGAACACAATAGATGGATGCAGCTGATTAGAGGTGGATCGAAAAGTTTTTTTTTCAATGATGCAATAGATGATGTGTTCAGACCAAATGCAAATTGCAAATGCAAATGGCAGCGCCATTACATATAAAGTCAATTCGAAAGATGTGGATAAATGCATTTTCAGATGAAGCATCGCAAGTGGATGTCAATACATGTCTTCTAACTTGAGCAAACAATTCACATAATGGTTTGTTGGGACGTTCCCTACACCCTGAGATTCTTCCTGTGTCACTGGTGGCTCTTGGACTAATGGGTAAGGTTTAAAATTTATATCTACTAGTTTGTTTCAGCTGTCAGCAGCACTTTACCATGAACCAACTTAGGACTAGAAGTAGGGAGTGCTTTTTGTTGTTTTTGGGATAATTGTGATTGGCACAACCCAGCAACTGGAGTTACATGCTTCTGAAAGTCAAGAAATTTAATGGCTACATATCTAGGATGCCACGTTATCAAATCTCACTGAAAGACTGTCTCGATGTCAAGAATCCTTTGAGGGACTTTGCCCTTCGTTCGGTAGAATTTCAAGATGCTTTTATGTATCCTGGGTTCTCAAAATACCCACAAAGACAAAGACAGTGCAGACACACGATGCAAAAAGGTTGACTCAATAAGCACTTAAATTTTCTCCTTGTTTTCACCTAAAATATGTGACCATTGTAATGTGTTTATACAAAGTATAACAAAGCATAAAATGCCAGTATAAATGGCTCTTAGGTATTCAGCTAACCACTTTTTTACAGGCATGTCATTTTTTTAAGCTGTTGTGTGTGTAGACTTTACTTGACACAGTTGATGTGGAGGAAAACCCATCCTACCAAGGAGACATCCTCGACTTTGAGAAGTACTTGCTAACTCACACATTGTTGATGGTGAAAATAAACTTTGCTAAGGTGTCTTTAGCGGCAACCCCTGCCACTCTCCAATGAACAAATACCTGCTTGTTCCAACAAACTGCAAAACACTGCGTGACCCAACTCATGAGAATGATGTGAGGTGAACATTTGTTTCATGTTTAGTTTGAACACACCCTAAGAGATCATTTGTCTTGAGGGTCATCTGACTTAAAATGACCCTGTTTGTAAAATGAATCTGTGGAAATAGATCAGCATGGTTATGGGTAAAGCAGCTAAAAAATAGCTTACGGATTGGTTTGGTTTGTGTGGTTTACTCACATATTTGCTCAGTTCATACAGAATCTTGCATTAAACATGTTTTTGGGGATTAAATCATAACTGTACACCTCTAAAAGCAATAGCAGCTGAGGTAGTGCTTAAAGGTTTCTGTGAAGTACCAAGAATCTAAACTCTGAATATACTTATTTTCAAAAGCCATGGTAAGATTTCTTGTGATGTGTTTTTTTCAATTATACATATTCACTCTCCCACTCACTCACACCTCCTCTCTGTCTCATTCCCTTTCATCTGTATCTCAGCTTCTCATCTCTGACCCTCCAGTCCTCCCTCCATTGCCACCACATAAAACTGAATAGATCTGCAGGTGTTTAGTCTTGCCTGTGGTCTATTTCCAACATACTAACCAGGTAAACAATATAGATCTCAGTATTACTAATGTGGTGTCCTGAAAGCGAGCAGATCAGATTACAAGTGACCTCCACTTCTCTTTGACTTCCCCTGCCGGTTGCTTCTCGTTCGACATTCATTCACCTGATACTATCTGCTTGTGCGTATGGCCCGGAATTCATTTGGTGTTAGTTCAGTCGGAGAAATCAGCAAACAGCGCTGAGAGATCAATTCACTCTGAATGTAATGACTATTGATTCTGAAGGAGCAGAGAGACAGAGCTGGTGCTGAATGTATTTAGATAAAATAATGCTTTGGTCTCTAATGCTACACCGAGCCTCTCTGCTGCTGTTTGATGAAACGGCGGAGAAGGGGGTGCATCTTCAGACATTGCCACACCTGTACATTTATGGATATGTGCAAAGGACATACACATTCATTTACATACAAAGAAAGAGCAGAGAATAAAAACATGCAACTGGTGTTTGTAGAATAAGTAAATGCCCACAAAGAGAAATAAGATATTTTTTCTAATTAGAATTTGTTTGACTTAAAGTGTGTGTGCTGCGAGTCAGAAAAATAAAATGCAACATATGATGCTCACTATTGGTTTTAGAGCCATTTTGCGCATACCAGCCTCAACCTTGTTGATATTATGAATCAGTTCACTGGGAATTCCCAACAAATTAATGCAGGATTTCCCAAATGTGACCAGATGAAAGCAAACCAAAGTCGTGATTTGAAAAGTGAGTCAGTCTTTTTCTGCTACTGTGCTTCCTCCACCTCTCCTCCTCTGTTTATTTCTTCTGATGTGTCATCAGAGCCAAGAAATCCCTCATGTATTAAATGGCTCAAAGACCTTTATGCTTCACGAACCACCTCCTCTTCCTCTGTGTCTCTTCTCTCTTATCTTCCTCTTACTTTTTTCTTTACTGCCTATTTTTCTCTCCACCTGCTATGCTCTTACATTTTCTCCTTTTTACATTTTCTTTAAGCCTTCCTCTCCATTTGTCTCTGCCTACGAGCAAAATCTGCAGACTCACCTGGTCTCAAAATTGAGTATGTGTTTATGTGTGTGTGAGCGAGTGTGTGTCCCTGACAGGCTTTGTTGGGTCATGAATCTTTTACCCTTACCAGTCAGCACAAATCCCCCCTCTGACAGACAAACACACAAACATGCACACACACAGCTGGCAAGAAAAACAGCTCCTGGGGGTGTTTTTTCACTTTTGTGATTCCCTGTATGTTAACTGGTAAAAAGACAAATAGAGAATGAGGGAGCAAGAAAGTTAAAACAGCACAAAAGGGGGGAAGAGAATAAATAGGCAAGACAGGGATGGAAAGAGAGAAAGTGTCAAATTAAACACAAAATGCTGAAAGAAGAGACACAGGACAGGAAATCTTGCAGGCAGAGGAAAGAAGAAGAAGAGGACGAAGGAATGTGGGAAGGAAGAGGAGGAGAGCTGGATGAGAGAGAAAGGTGTGGGCTTATCTCACTGGCCAGGCTTCTGTGAGGTCACTTTGCAGACTGACTAAGGACGGTGGATGTACAGAACAAGAGGGTGAAGCTATTCCACCGAATGATGCAGAGGTAGAGAAAAAAGTTACAAACTTTTGAATGCTTTTATCTGCAACCGAGAATAAACATTACACAAACTTACAAAGGTTAAACATGTTAAACTGAATACTGATAGTTTTTTAATTTATGTGTGACAGCAGAATTCTTCTACTCTGTCTCAAATTTCTCCAAATGTCTTTAAGCAATCAACTTAACAGTTCAAGTCATTTCTGCAGCAAATAGAGAAATTAAACTCTGCTTCAATTGCAGCAATAGGAGGGAAAAGAACCTACTTGATATTTTGAAGGTCTCCTTTGTGTCATTAGAGCAGCTCTGCCCTGTCTGGGCATTAACACGGGACCTCTGGATGTCCTTTGGTGTCTAGAATTGGGATGGTGGCAGAAAACCCTTTGGGGCCTCCTTGGATCAAGCTTTTGTTGGCACATTTCACTGATGCTTGATTGGATTGGAGTCAGGAGAGTGTGGAGTGATGAACAAGTGAGGGTGATGAGATAGTGACTCTGTACTTTCCAAAGTTTCCAAAACTGGTACAAAAACAAAATGCTCGCATACAACGTTGTTGTTCAGATGTTACAGAAATTTCAAAAAATGTTTGCAAAAAATACAGACAGTGGCTCACTTGTATTCTTGTCTGGTCTGGCAAAATGTTAATAGACATTGTTTTTCCTTGTCTTGAAATGGGTTTCTCACTGTAATTGGTAAACATCTGTAAAAATCTTGAATTTGGAAAGAACTCGGTTTTCTTTTATTTAGAAGGACTGACAAATGCTATTATTTACTGACAATTCAGTAGAGATGGAAAAATTGACCAATGAATAATTGTGTTGGGATGCTTCAGTGTTATGTTGCATCATTACTTTTAGTCTGATGGCCAAATAAAAGATAAAACTTCACTTAGAAACAAATAGACAAACAAATTGTTTGGAACTGCCATTTTTTGATTGGAAACTTCTTATGTTGAAGGTTTTCACAAAGAAAATCTAACTTTTGGAATTTTTCTGCAATGCAACAAAAAATAGCAAGAGGCAAAGAAAGATTGAAATATTTTAGAAAACACAAGCAACGCTGCACTCAAAAATTGTACAATTAGCACATTAACTGGCGATGGTGTCAGGACTGGGTATAAAAAAAGCATTAACTTCGTAGTCTTTCCAAACAAGGATGTGTCGCAGTCACATGTGTGCTGAACGCTGTTAGAAAAGTATCCATAAGTCTAAAAAAATTCTCAATGCAAAATTGCAAAGAATCTTGAGTAGATCTGTAGTGTGTATGTAATATTGCACAAGTATTCTAGGAAGTATGGGGAAGTTGTCAGTGTTTAAAGGCAAAAACCACAGTTGGATGCATGCTACCTTTATACCTCAGGTAGTAATGCATGAGAAAAAGCAATGCTATCATGATCAATAAAGCCACATAGGCTCAGGAATACCTTGGAAAATAGTTGCCAATCAACGGTCCACTGCTGCATCCAGGAATGTAACCTACAACTGTATTTCACAAGAGGGAAGCCATAAAACAACTGCACAAAAATGCCATGGAGTTTTCTGGAAAGATGCTCTTTTCAGACAGACAGGAATATGGTGACATATGAGTGTCATATGAGTCTGTGTTTCAGCTGCTTTGGAGATGTCTGGTTTCACGATGCAAAAGGCTGAGAGGTTTATAAAACAATGTTTAAACCTTCATCAGTATTTTCATGATTTTGAAGTTCCTGTCAAGCTCCAGCAGTTTGCTTTAGGGGGGTTTATAACACCATACGCCTGCTGATCTGTGGAAAAACTGTTAAATTACAGTAAAAGCCAAAGTTAAAATGTCAGATATGCAATTTCCAAAAGCTTCTGTAATCAATATATTTATCTTTATAATGTATAAGATTTTTCCTTTTTTTCCAGAAAAATGTGTTACTTGTGGGGGATGTAGATTTAGTACTAAACTCTTGAGTTCCACACACATAAACACTTTTAATCTAGTTTTATGTTTCAGGGCTACAACTTTTCTGCTTTAGCTTAAATGATGGTATAGATATTTAGATAAATAAATATTTAGGTTCTGATTATTTCTGCTGTGCAAAACCTGCTCAGCACTGATCAGCAGACAAGGGTAGTAACTGTTGTAGCTTCTGAACATAACGGATCATTTACCTCAGGAGTTAGCAGTGATCAAAAATAGAACTAAAGGTGTGTTAACATCCGACAAAAGCATAATGCAAAAGAATGCTAATGATGCTCTGCTGGATATTTAAACTGATAACATCTAACAAGTTTGCCAAAGAAACTTTTAACATACTGTTTCTCTTTCAACACCTTCTAGAGTGTATATGTTTCTATTTTAAAGCGCGTTAACCCGCTCATAGTGTTCATTGACGGTTTGCTCAGTGTTGAAAAAAGGGTTAGCTGTCCTGACGTATTTATTCACTTCTTATTTGTCACATTTGACATCAAGTTTGACCTCAAAAACTGTTGGGAAACAGGAGAAAGCAGCATGGAGGCTTGCAGCAATGTCATGTTAGTCACATTTTTGTATCTTTTACTTCATTCTTTTCTACCAATCAACTCTGACTAAATGTTGCTGCAGTGCTGCTTTAACAGAAATGAGTGGAATTTTAAGCTTATACGACAAAGAGTGGCAGAGGGTGACAATTTTTGTTGTGTCTCATGCTAGTGCTGGTAAAGAGGCAAAAAGTAGGACCACCAGGGTGTCATGTTTTATTCAACGCTGTTTGAGCTTGAGGTGGTACAAATCTGTCTGAAATGACAAAAATATGACGTCAGTTGGTGTCCAGTGTGAAAGAAACAATTATTGTTAATGAATGTTCTTCCCGGCACCATCAAGTGGACAAAAAAAAAAGGAAGAGAAGGAAAATGGAGGCAGCTTTGCAACTTGAAAGATGATGTTTTATTAACAAGGACGTTGTTTCAGGGGATCTCAAATTAGAATTCTGCCAACGCGCCTAACCCCTCTTATTAAAAACATAAATTAACGTCTTAGTTAAATCAATAGTACAACTTGAGAGGACGCTGGAGTGGTAGAGAGGGATGGGACTTTTAAAATTAGGACACAAAATGTGTGCGACTGTTTTCAATTCAGATGAATTCCAACAAGTTTTACGGTTATGCTGTACTCTGTATGTAGGTGTCTCAATTTGGCTTGTATCTTTTTGATTCATATTATTTCTGTTTTGTGGATTCAAGTCTTTCCCGAGATGGGTGTCATCTCCCCCTGCCTCTTCTCATCTTTCTTGTCACTGCTCACTGTCAAACACTGCGGAAGAAATGCAAAAACAAACGACTCCCCTCCTGTGCTTCCTCTTCATAAAGCAGAAAAAGATTTTAAAAAGAGAAGAGGACCTCAAAATTATCCTCACACCTAATGGTTTTGCCTCAAAAAAAAAAGAATAAAATGGCAAAAAGCTGTTCTGACAGCTTCACATGGGGGAGTCCTGAGTAAACAAACGCTGATCCAGAAAGCGCTGATCCAGCCTTTCTGGGGCTCCCTGGATGCAATCACTCCCCTCCTCTCTTCATCTGTTCATTAAGGTCAACCTGATTTTTTTAGTCAGAGTGGGGGGAGACGGTGATGAAGAGGAGGAAGATGAACAGAGCGAAGGATGTAAGAGGATTTTGAGCTAATTAGGGGAGTAGGAGGTGAGGAAAGAAACAGATGATAGAGGAAGACCGAGGGAGGAGAGAGGAGGGAGACAGACACTGAAAAAGAGGGAGTGGGCAGGTGAATTTGCTCACTTAGCTCCCTGGTGTTTAATATCAGTCTCCCACTCTTTCGCTCCCCACTCTTTTACCTTTTCTTCATTCTGCTCATGCATGTATCCCCCTCTTTATCTCTTTGATATTCCCTCTTCCTCCCACAGCCTTCTCCACCCTCCATCCCTCTGCTCCTCTTCCTTTCACTCCTTCCTTCACTCGACTGATTTTCTCTGTTTCACACCTCTGCTAACAGAGGGGACTGGCCAGATGGATGCAGGTATGTGTGTGTGTGTGTGTGTGTAGGTGTGTGTGTGTGTGTGAGAGAGAGAGAGAGAGAGAGAGAGAGAGAGAGAGAGAGAGAGAGAGGCAGGGAGTACTGCAGAGGCAGAAGAGCATGACTAATCCTCAGGACACACACATGCACAGATTAAAACTCACAAACACACGCACTAAAGTTGGCACTTCCATGAATACCATTTTCCCGGCGTTGTGCTGACCTGCCAGTGTACTTAGCTGCTGCCCAGGTAATTTTTCATTCAAATTGACCAGGTGCATAAAGATGGCAGCCTCTTGAAAAGGCAGTCTCAGCCCATCACCACGATGCAATTCCAGCATTTTGCTTGAAATTGCAAAGCAGATGTGAATGCTGGCACATTGCAATATTCCAGTTTGGACTTTCTTTGAAATACTGAAGATTTCGCTGTTAACTTAAAAACAACCTGCCATTTTCTTTTATTTCTACTCACTCATTCTTTTCCAGTTACCTGATGTGACCTGAAATCAGAAAAAGAATTATCTCTCAGGAATTCATTCGAGCATAGAAAAGTTATCGTATCTGCGAAACATGTGGGTGGTATTATGCTGCATCTGGTCCAGAACAGCTTCTCATCATTAAAGGGACGATGAATTCTGAATCTGTTGATGAACCTAATCTAAAGAGAAATTGAGCTGTGCAGCAAGACAAGTCATTCTACCAAAGAATAACTAAAGAAGTATAAAATTCATGGTATGGAAAGGCAAATGTTAATTCAGTGAAAATCTTGTGGAAGCACCTGAAGCGATCAATGTAATCCATCAATGTCCAAGAAGTGAAGCTGTTCCGTACAAAAGACCCATGTTACCCCTTGGCTTCTTCGTTCTGCTCCCTCTTGATGTTGTAAATTGTTCTTTAAAATATACTCGATTGATAATTCTCCTTTTTTCATTGTAAGTCGTCGTGGATAAAAGCATAAATCTAAAAGAACAGAGTAAATATCCTCCAAGTTGATTTGCAGGACTGATCAGATCAACAGTTACTGGACACTTTTGGTTCAAGTTACTGCTGCTGTAGGGGATCATACCAGATACCTAAAGAAATGTTTCACAGATGTGTTAGATTTCTGTTATATTTTCCTGAATAACCCCAATGGACAACCAGTATGCCACAGCTTAAAGTAGCACGATGTGTTGTGAGTGAAGCAAAACTCTGTGAGCTGTCATACTGATTTCCAACTTTTTGTACATCTGCATATACAGTCTGTTTTAATTACACAGAACAATGATAAGAACATAATGTCAGAGCCGTGCATTTATCCAGCAATAATGCAATTTCTCTGGGCAATACGAATTAGCATTTTCTAAGGCAAACATATAATGTGGATAACAGACTATTGATACATGGAAATTATCGTGGAGGGTGGCAAAACACACAAAAATGAACACACTTAAATGTGGACGAACTCTGAGCTCCAACATTTGTGACATTTTTGCACATGGCTGCTAATATACCAGCTCAAGTCATTTGGATAACATGCACATGTCTTTGCAAGTTTTATTGATATGAATGTATTTAAACCTTTATTTTTACATGGGTGATTGTAAAGGTAAAAACTACAAATACATCATCGCAGTAGCAGTTTGGGGTAGGTTTATCCCTGGTTTACAGTTTAGCTTGGTACAGCTCGGTTCAGTTCAGTTCATCAGTGTGAATTCGTGTTGATGTTGCTAAACTCATCTAGTTGTGAAGTGTAGCAGAATCAATTACACGGCTAGATGCTCCCAATTAGACTGGGCTGATCAATGTCAGCCAAGATCACTGCATAATCTCTCTCTTTCACACTAATAAACATACACAGTCAAACATGTGCGCACAAGCACACACACACACACATACACACACGCAGTGCATAGCTGATTTAATAATTAAATCAATCTGAACAACTAGAGCTTCACTAATGAAGCAATGATCTCAGATGAAATTCATCTGAGATCATTGAGGGAAAGAATGCCTGTATGTGTGTGTTTGTCAGATGTGTGTGCATATGTGTGTCTCACACGTTTTGATTTTAATCAGCAATTTAGATATGATAGCACGTTTTCTCATCAATTCCCACTTTTTGAAGAGCGGCGTGGGAGACAGTCAGGCTGGTTTAAGCTAAAGCAGAAAAGACAGTCAGACACATGAAGTACATGGATGATGATGGAGCAAGAAGAGGCTGAGAAAGAAAGACAGATTCAGGGTGTATGAGACAGACCTCTGGCATTTCCTTTTATCACTGACTGTACAGAAACGCTCATCAGTTCTGTTTTTCTTATACTATTCGTCCTGATTTCTATCATGGAATCAAACGGTGACACTTCAGAATGTTCACTTGCTCATGTTAGTGTCTCTGATTAAATAATGTGCTTTAACAATGGGGACATTCCAGATGAAGTTGGGAGCAATTAAAAGAAAATGTCCTCACAGCAGCAGAGTGATGATGCTCCATAATTACAGTGCTGACATGTGAATTTGGAAAACTCAACAGGGAAGGCCAAATAAAGCCACTTGATTGTTGAGTGGGTGCTTCTCTTGAATGAAATGAGTCTCTTGATGGTCTCGGTGGCTTTATATTCATTTGAAAGCGAAGCTCTCATTCACCACGTTATCTAAGTTCCTTGGTCATGGTCATCCGCTCTAGGTTTTGGATAAGATATTTGATTATAGGCTGCCAAAATTAGCTCCTTTGCAAGGTCTGTGAGCTCATACTCATTGAAATGGTTCTAAGCACAAACAAGAAGACATGAACAAGGAGCTTAGTGTAGAAACACTGCTCCTTGGTGTTAAAAGGAGCCAGCTGAAGTGGGTCAAACATCTGACCAGAATGTCACCTGGATGCCTCCTTAGGGAGGTTTTCTAAGAGGAAACCTCGGGGTAGACCTATACCGGGAAGATCATATATCTCTTCTGTTCTTTGGATGGCTTGGGATCCCCCAGGAGGAGCGAAAGGAAGTGGCCAGGGATAAGGACACAGTGATAAACAGTGATAGGTAAAGAGAATGAAATATTCTGAAATTATCTTAGTTACCTGTGGTTGCCTATCACTTTTCCCATACCTTTTGTGTAATTTCTTTAGTGTGCATTGAAATAAGGGCACAAAACGGCCCACAATTTCTTCCACATTATTTTTATCATGTTTCGGTTGCTTACCACTCTACTCAGCACTTTTTCAGTGTTTTTCAGTAAAGACAATAAAATGGCTCCATGTGCCCAGCATGAAATATTACCAAATAACTGAAAGCAGTAGGTTGATGGATCAGTTCAGTCTTAAAGTAAATCTTGAAATAGGCATGTAATAAAAATAATTCTATTCGTGTAGATGGATATGAATTGTGCACGACTTTAAAAGTAATATAATGCATTGGGAGGTTTTTCTTCTACATATACCACATTTTTATCTTGGGGTAAATAGGGCAGGACTCATTAAAATAAGATTTCTAACATGTGTTAAATGTGTAGAAGGTTAGTTAGGAGTGTGTTTTGAGGCAAACTATTTTCTTTTCCAAACCCATACCTTGTAGATTTTGTAGCCAAAACCTAACTGTGTGGAATAAACTTAAAACAGATAGCTGAAACCACAGCAAAGAGTAGGAGAAATCCAAAGTGAAGCATGAAATTAAAAAAGTGTACAATATATTTTGTTGGACAGGAGACAAACTCAGGTGTCCTGGTTGATGGTCATGCGTACAACTCAACACCCTCCAGCCTCCAAATAGAGGATTTAAGGAAAGTGAAAACTATTCCAGAAACTGCTGTGACATTGTGTTGGGTGCAGATAGATGAGCACTCAAATTTGTATTCTCTTAGAAAACAAAAACAGAAAAAAGGAGTAAATGTTTTTTGTTCCAATTTTTACAAACTTTCTTTCTTCATTCATAAACAACAACCTCTGCCAGTCATACTACGCTAGATATAACAAAAGCAAGTTTGTATACTGTCCTCATATGGTTTGCTTGTTGCAGCCTTTTTTAGATAATTAACATCAGGTTTTTCAAGCATAAGCTGTATGGAAGTGCTTTTTACTCACAAGTCAGAGTTATAAATCAACCTTTTGACTGATTTGAGTTTTAGAAGCTTGTCAAACTAAAGTAGTGTTTAACAAAAGCAAAAGTATACACTTACATGTCATTTTGGCTCAACAGTTATTATCACCTCAGCTATCATCTTATAGACCCTAAAATTTGACTGAATTGATGGGACTAGTAGCCTCACATTGCTGTAAGCAAAGTAAAAACCTTCAGTGTTGAGACCCAGACAGTCAAAGTTTTTAATAATTTGCTTTGACTTCTGAAATTCTTAGTTTTAACTTTGATCACGTTCTCTGTTTATGTGACATTTACAGAGCTTTTTGTCATGGGTTTCTTTCAATAATATGTGTGTACAATGTGTTTGGTCTGAGCGCACAAATGGCAGTTTGATTAAGCCAACAGAGACGAAGTCATTGTGCTGCCTGGCTTTGCTCCAGCTTTGCAGGGTGCCACGTGTGTGTGTGTGTGTGTGTGTGTGTTAATTGTTAATCACCAATGTCTGCATTTGCTTTCTTTAACATGCTGGTGTAGCTGAGAAAAAAAACCCTGATTAATGACATGATCCATCACCCCAGCGATATGATGATTAACGACACGATTCATCACCATGGCGATTTGATGGAAATAAAGCCATTAATTCTACTGATCAGATGACAGAGGGGTGGCGATGGGGGTGAAAGAGACAGGCAGGGTCTAACACAGGAAAATGTAAAGAGCTGAGACACAGATTGAAAGAACAAAAAGAAATACTGCTTAAGGAATATGTTTTACGATGTGATAGAAGGGAGAATGAAACTGAAACTGAGGGGGCAATGAAATAAAATAAGAAGAGACAAAGAGATGGAGGATCAGAGGCTTCTAATTGGGAATGTCATCCTCCCCCTTGGCTTGGGATAAGATGTCACATCGCTACCTTTTCTGCAGAACTGAAGGGAGTGAGAAAGAATGAAAGAAACATGAATGGTGGAAATGTCATTTTTAACAGGACACTGATCAAACGAACCTTTTGGGGTCCTCTCAGATCCATAAAAGCCTATTTAGGTGTCTGCTGGGATTTCTATTTGACAATGGCTTTGAATTTAAAGGGATGAGTTAATGAAAAAAAAAGTAATTGTCACCATGTTTGGCAAAAAATATGACCACAGTGAGAGACATTTCACCAGTATGACTTAACACTGAATAATTCTCAAAACTACACAGTAAAGATGAATCAAAAACTGTAGTGTTATTACTTTTCAATAATTAGTAATAGCTAATATATTTTTTTCTTTTAAACACTCCCTCAGGCATTGATCAAATAATCAAACTGACGCAGATATACCTGCTTCATAAGTGCTAAAAACAGAACATCAACAGGAATCAAATTCTTGTTCCTCGGGGTGAGTGCAAGCTTCCTCTTCACCATGCCATTTACTCTTCACATCTAAGTCATTTTAACAAATCACCGGATTAGATTGATTTGACCTGTGATTGGCCAAAGTTCTCTGTTACTGAATAACTCCTCTAAGGCAAGGAAAATACTTGCTTTTTTATCAAAGGTGCCTCGATTATCCTGCGTTTGTTTAGAGCGTGATTTGTGCACATCCTTGGAAATCATAGCTACACGTTTGCAAGCTGCAATATGTGGGAGACCAGCAAGGGCAGTGTTGGTCCAAATTGGACCAGATATAGGGTCATAGGACAGCAGTAAAAATGGAGGGGAGTTTTGAAGACAAGCTTGTGGAGAAAAGCTGTATCTTTATGACGTACCTTTGCCACTGCAGAGAGGAAGTGATGGGACTCTGCAGCGAGTAATCTGGGGAAAGGATAAGATATGGAACGTTATCACAGTTCTGTTCTAATGCAAGCCATGATGTCTTCCTAACCTGAATCATCTTGTTTCTATGACCTAACCTTAACCAAGTAGTTTGTAATGTGTGAGAGATGAAACAGTGAGTTATAGCAGAAATAACAATTCAAAGTACAGTTACTTGAAAAACAGCAGTGGTCAGGACAGGACTCTATCTTGACTCTCCCACTTGACAGTCATCTGTTTAGCACCATCTTTCAGCCCTTCCAACCATTAAATTCTTGTAATATGTAAAGAAACAGTTGATTTGTGACTATGTGACTATAGATGTGCAGCAGCATGAAAAATCAGTGATTATAGAGTCTTTGCACACAGATCAATAGATTTAGTTTTTGTGACTATCTCACGTTTTGCCATGAGACTGTTTGGATCAGCATCTCTGACTCAAGGTATGACATTCAAGTTTCAAGATGATGTTATTGGTTTTGTTACATTTTAGGACACAGTTGTGTGTTTTTGAGACGACCAGTAGTTGCTTGGTCAAAAAAGAAACAGCACCACCAGTATCTAACTGAGAACTGTGTCTTAGAGAATCTCACTGGACATGTACTGCAGTGATGAATATGTTTCAGATCACAAGTAATTATTTGAAGCCTAATGATGCAGGGAACAGCTTCTCATTTTTAAACAACCATGTCAGAAGACACATTCTGGAAAAGATGTAGCAAGCAAAAAAGCACCAAAACAACTTAGAATGCTGAAGCTATCAAAACGAAAATCCTTAATGATCATGACTGGAGATCACTTTGATGAAATCAAGTCAAAGACAATCAACCACAGGATTCATGGTGATGTTATGTTTTTTAAAGTAAATGAAAAGAACTCAAGTTACCGGCTCTAAAAAGCTTTGTAGCTTTAAGAAAACCTTACACCAGTGAGGGTAGTTAAGAAAAAAAGGATTCAATTTGCTAAAGTATAAAGATTGGATTCCAGAATAATCGAAAAAGGTCATGTTATCTGTTGACTCCAGAGTTACCTTGTTCCTGAGTGACTGGTGCATCAGGGTAAGAAAAATGGAAGAGGTGCTGCATTCATCATGCTTACAGTGTTCAGCATACAAACCTGTGGCTAGAGCATCATGATCTGTGATGACTTCAGTTGGTCAGTACTAGGTTCAGCTACGTTATATCCTCCAAAAATGAAGTCAGCTGACCCATTTTACCCAATGACCAGGTCTCTCCAGCGACTGATTTTTTTTCTTCCCTGATGATGGTTCGGGGAGTGTGAGATATCATTTTTCACAAATGGATTCCAGACCTTGAACCCTCTGCAAATGAGGCGTTTGAGGCGTGCTGGAAAGATTTTGAGCCGTGTTCCTACTCTCCCATCATCATTATAAAATCTTGGCAAAATATTTATGCAGCTATGGACAAAAATAAATGCTGTGTTACTGCATAAGCTTCTCAAAATCAAAGCTGAAGGTGGTCCAACATTAAATTAGAGAGTGTGACTTTTTTTTTTGGCCAAGCAGCGTATGTTGCAGTTACAAGGTTAAATGCTAATTAACAATCAATGTGAACACATTAATTAGGTTAAAAAATACTGGAGGGTTTCCTTTAGTTTATTTGCTCTGTAGCTGACTGTGCAGCAGCATCTCAACAAACTGTTGTTTGCAGATGAGCTGTGGCAGGTAATGTACAGGACAGTGTGTGAGGGCTCACGGCTGCACAGATTCATGGAGAGCATTGTCACTGCACAGTTTTTCCTCCTATAAATGTCTCTTGACTGAACAGCAAATGAACTGCACATTTGCTTAGTTAGTTGTTGTTTTTTTGCTGGATGCAGCTGGTTGCCCATCTGTTGTTATATTTTAATATCTTTATTTTTAGATTCTCATAATGGGACATAGTTTCCAAATACATCCTGAAGAAGAGAACAAATGTGGGTTTGTGACATAGAAAATAATTACTTTTTTACATTCAGGGACACAGAGATACCACATAAAAGCATTTCTGTATTTAATGGAACTTTTCCTGCATCACAAAGAAGCCCTCACTGCATTATTTAGGTGAACATGCATAACCTGCATTTTAAAAATTCTGACACTGAATCTATGATAAATAAATGTATTACGCTTTAGTGTCTGTGACTTACTGTATGAAGCAGTTTCTCCTAATGTGAGATTTTTCATTTCTTTTATCAGTATTGGGTTCAAAGCATGGATGTTTTATAACACAGACTAAATACACACATTTGAAGACATCAAAGAATTTCCAGAAGTTTCATCAGAGCTGGTTTCAATGGAAACTTTGTCTCTGTTTGAATATGGAATCATAGGTTTTAGATCACTACCATGATATTTGGTGAATTATTGTTGTGTTTAGATCTGAGTGAAAACACAAACGTGCAGCCACTTTGTGACTGATTCAAAACCAGATGGTTTATTTTTGTCGACGGTTTCTTCACCCGTGCTTGTGTATGGTGTCATCACACCTGCGTCTGCATCCCCCAGTTTTGTCTTTCAAAGTGAAGGCTGGCAATTTAGTTGTTGGAGATCAGAGGCATACAGTGACTTTTCAAGGCACGAGCAGTGTTTAATACAGTTGTATGTTTGTGCGTGTGTGAGTGTTTCGATGACGCAACACTGGTTTTTAAGGTCCAATAAACACTATTAGTGTGCCAAAGCTTTAGCAGGCATCGTTGTGATTTAATTAGATACTGGACACTCAGTGCTGAAAACTGCCATCAGCTCCTCTGTTACACAACAATAACTCAGAGGCACATCTGGCAGGAAAGATAAAGAAACAACGGTACATACAAAAATACATTGTCCTCCAGTTTGTCTTTGTTTTTAGGGTCTTCTCTCTTCTCGTCTTTTAGTTTGCTTTGCTTTTTTCTCCCAACTTCTCTTATTCCTGTTTAATTGTTCCTCTCCTCTTCTTTTATCTTGCCCTACTTTCTTCTCATGTCCTTTTCTTTTACTTTACCTACCTTTTCTCTCATTTCCTTTCCTCTCTTCCTGTGCAATCTCTCCCCCTTCCCTTTACTTTCGCTTTCTTTGCTTTCCTTCTCCTACATTTCCCTATCTTTCCTTTTTGTTATTTTCTTTTTCTTACCTTTGAAGTCTTTTATCTTCTCCTAATTTGGTATATTTATTTGCTATCCTTTCATTTTTCCTCCTGCATTCCTACTTTCCTTATCTATTGTCCTCTCATTTTTCCATTTCCCCTCTTCTTACCTTTTTCTGATATTTTTTTTAGCCTTTCTGCTTCTTTCACTGTTATTTTTTCTTATTTCCCCCAAATCTCCTTTCCTTAGTTTGTTCTCTTCCCTGAACTTTTACCTCTCCCTTGGTTTTTTTCTCTACATGGTCTTTCAAATATATTTCTTTCCTTCCTCCTTTTTTCTTGTCTGCTTTTCATCCACTTTAGCAGTGTATACCTCACTGGTCCTTTCTTATATTTAATTTCCTATTTACTTCTGTTCTATTCATCCCCCATTCCTTTAATTGTCTTTACTCCTCTTCTCTTCATCACTATTGGCTCCGTGTGCTGGAACAGCTGGAGCACAGCAAATATTTCCCGACGCAAGAGAAGCACACTCTCATTGGGATGTTGATGAGTGTATATATGTACATGGGTAGACTTATTAAGAGAGCACATATTCGTGCAAGTGGGTAAATGTCCCTGGATCCCTGTGTGTGAGTGTGTGTTTGAGCTTGTGCTTGTGCTTGTGTGCAAATGCATGTGTATGTAATTGTGAGTGTGTGTACTGACCCACTTTGTCTGCCATGCAGCAGTGGCAGCAGCTTGTGCAACAGAGCAGGATGTGCATTTTTTAACAGCAACAGTCTCCTGTGCTCTGCACTGAACACACACCAGTGTTTTGTATTTGTGAGCGCAGTCAGTGTGATTCAAGATCTCCAACATACATCTGCACATAACTCTGCCTCTGAGATAAATATTAATAACAACAAGCCATCATTTTCTTTAATGAATGGCTTATTTGTCAGACATAAGAAGAGAAAGACTGATTTCCAGTCTGCTTCTTAGGCGTGCAGCTATGCAGCAAGATAAATCCAATTCAAATCAATGATCATTTAAACAAAGATAAATACAGTTTAACCAGTTAAAACTATATAGGACTAAATTAAATAATGAAAAGCTGAAAACTCTAAACAAGGATTAGACAAAGTATGATGTAAAAATGAATAAGTGAAGTAAATTCTCGGTATACTGGCAAGCTGATAAAAACGTTGGTGGTTTCTCCTGTCAGGAGGAACATAACCATATACCCAAGAAAGAACATTAGGCCATTAGAAGTAAAACAAAGTAATGAATCTAGTAAATCAACCCTATTTCTATTACATTTCCATACAGTTCATTAGTAACAACAAACATATTTTAAATTAAAATATAATGCAGCCTTATGTTTTCTCTAAGCATAATAAGGTGTATGTAATATATGTTGTATGTGATGTTGTAATAAAATATCTGCATCCTGCAATGATTTGTGTACTTAATTAATATTTTCAAGAGAAAAATCTTTTTCTGTTTTTGCACAAAAGTGCAGTTTTCATTCTGGTTGTTGAGCATCAGACCAGATCTATTCCCTCACAAGGATGCTGGAGGGTGAGTAGGCGTTTGCCCAGCCAGTCTTGATGTGTTTTGAGGACTTGGAGAAGGGTTTGGATCATGTCCCTCGGGGTGTCCTGTGGGAGGTGCTTCAGAAAATATGGTTCCTCAGTTACAGGCCATTAAGCACAGCTGAAGAAAGAGCTTGTTGGTATTGCAAGAGGTAAGTCAGACACCTTTCCAGTGCATGTTGGACTCCACCAGAGCTGCCCTTTCCACTGATTTTGTTCATAAACCTTTATGAACAGAAATTCAAGGCACAACCAGAGTCTGGAGGGTTTAAAGTTCGGTTGGTTTAGGATTGCATCTTTGCTTTTTGAAGATGACGTCGTCCTGTTGCTTCATTGAGCAGAGACCTCCAGCATGTACTGGAGTAGTATGCAGCTGGGATGAGAAGTAACACTTCTAAGTCGGAGGCCATGGTCCTGAGTTGGAAAAAGAGTGGATTGTATTGGAGTCTTAGTCAAAAGTGGGGGTAGAATTGAGCATGTGATTAACAGTTGGGTTGGTTCAGTGCCTGCAGCAATGTGCAGTCTCAAGATAGAGCTGAGCCAAAAGGCGAAGCTGTCGATTTACAAGTTGATTTTTATTCCAACCTGCACTTATGGTCATGAGCTTTGAGTAACCACGGAAAGAATAAGCTAAAAAATATAAGCAACCGAAATGAGCTTCCGCTGAGGGGTGACTGTGGGTCATTAGGTAAAGATGGAGGAGCTCAGCCCACAGGCAGGGGCTCAGAGTAGAGTCGCTACTCCTCCCCACTGAAAGGAGCCAGCTGAGTTACTCTAGGCATCTGATCAGGATGCCATCCACATGACTCGCAAGAAAGGTGCTTCAGACATGTTCACTGGCAGGAGGTCTCAGGGTGGATCCAGGAATCACTTGTAGAGATTATATCTCTCAGCAGGCTTCAGAGCACCTCAGCATCCTTCCAGAAGAGCTGGATGAGCTGGCTGAGGAGAGGAAGGTCTGGGGATCTCTGCTCACACTGTCGCAGACATGACCCTGTCCTGGATAAGAGGCAGAAAATGGATGGATTGATGGATTACTCTACAGCTTTAAATATATTAAATTCAGTGTCCAAGAGTGAAAGTTAGAACATTTACTATGGATTTTTGTATCACACAACGGTATTCCACAAAAAAAAAGGATTACTCAAGTTAAAGACTTCGTAGATAACTTTTAAAGATTCAAAATGAGCTAATCATGTTCACCGGTTAATGCTGTAGACACAGTCTCAGCAGCTAAACAGCAGTCGCAAAAAAAGCTTTGTTTTTCTTGTCAAAAAGCTGCGGAGAAAGAGGAGATGAAAAAAAAAATCACAGGCTGAAGTGCAGGTGTTTACCTGGTTGCTATCGCTGAAGGAATTTTCACTGTTGGTAAAATGTGTTTGTCAGGAGGAGAGGTGAGCATGGCACGGCGCCATGGATTTCAGCTGGTTGAGTGTGGAGAATAAAAATAAACCTGAGGAATGAAAATCCTTTGTGCCTTGTTTTGTAAATGTTAATCAACAGAAACTTAAATTGAAACAAAACAATATATCTGAGCGACCGGCAGTTTATAATTTGACGGATTATGCTGACCGAGGCAGTTTCAGATGTCTGCGTGTGCTGGCTCTATGTCACTGCACCATGTGACAGAGCTGATCTGCCCTTAACACACGGCTGCACGTTGTGTTTTTGATAAATTGCTCAGGGGGGAGTTTTAGTATCTCAGTGTCTTTGTGCTACAGAAGGAAATTAGATAAAAAAGGCAGGCAGAACCTCACTGATCCTTGAGGGCTGTTAAGTTGCTGACATGATTTTAAGGGTCAGCAAACTAATTCTTCCACAAAGACGTGATGGAAACAAAGACTCGTTCGTACATTTATTATACCTGTGTTAAAACAAATGTTTTAACACCAATGGTGCCATCTTGTTGAGATGTGATCACACTGTCTCCAAGCCTCTGACACTACGTTACAGTCTCTGTCTCCTCATTTGGCTCACAGCTTAGAGTTCTCAATTTAAAAGGTGTTTTGTTGGCATGGATAGAGTCAAAGTGAAGTACATGTTAATTAACATGTATTTTTCTATGGCAAAAATATTACAGAGACAAAACTCACAGTAAGTCAAAATTACAAGACACAAGTGTAAACGTAAAAATACTATGGGATGTTGTAGGCCTGCCCATTGTGGATTCAAGGGTGAAATTTCAGACCTGTTTATTTTAGTGACACTTGCAGTTACCACTGTAACAGCGCTTATTAACAAGGTAATACATTATTGTACATGTTTAAGGCCCCCTTCTCAAAGGCCCAGTCTGCTCTGATTGGTCAGCTGACTGATCCAAAATAATGGGTTATGAAGCCCTTTACAGACATGCGATACTGTATGTAACGTGTATGACGTCATCATTCTGTTAAGATTTTAGTATTCAGACGTTACAAAATGTACATCAGTAAGGTATGACATAAATGTTATAATATAGTCACAATTTCTTCCAAACACATGTCAAGCTGCCCTATTTCATTTTCATGACAAATAAGCAGTGGTTGTGTAAAACAGTGGATGGAAGCAGCTTAAAATTTCTCTTATCTATTTTTTTAATGTTATGTAACAGGTATGTACTTGTAGTAGTTTCATTGTGCTACAGTAACAGTGTCATTGTTATAAATTTGTGACAAAGATGAGATGTCACAACACATAACTCTGAAAGTCCTTCAAGAGTTTGATTTCATGCAACAAAAAATATTTTTGCCGCACAAATTCATATTAGGATAACAAACCCACATCATTGTGTTCAACTACTGGTGTTTGGGAGCAGCTGAAGATATTGATATATATAGACAGAAAGAGAGGAGAAGCTTCACTTGCAGCTTTTCCGTCATTCATTTGGATCAGACTCTATGAAACACAGATGGTATTTCACCTAATCATTGTAGTTAAATACCACTTTCTCCCAATAACCCAATTTCTCTTATTCTTCTGACTGGCTGTCATAATTCAAGCTGACCCACTGCTACTGTGAATGTCTGTCAATAACAGTGACTACAGCTGTTCAGACTTCTGCCATTTTGAAAATAATACTTTCAAGTTACCAGGTCTTATCCAGTCAATTTGCTGTTGCAAAATGTTTACTGAAAAGCACCAGAAGAGTAAATCACACCTGACAACAACACATTCAGCTTACACTAGATTAATGAAAAGCAGTGCATGTGTGAATAGAGCTTAAGACAGCTGCTCTTTCTTTGTTTTAGGTCAGATAAAGTGACATCAGGTAGGCAAGATGAAAATGTGTTTGTAGAAAAGTGACTGAGGAAAAGCCTGGTGTGGATTCAAAACATTTCAGAGATATTAGATTTAAGTATATAAGTATAATGAAATTATATAATGAAACAGATTATAATTTATCTATACACTTACACAGATAGGCCAATAGGCACATTTGTTGCAAGACCAGTTGTGGATATGCATTCATATGCAAATACTCATATATTAATCTGATACCTGATCAAGGTGTATAAATCATTGTATGTATACATAAGACCACATACACAGACTTACATACAGTTTAGTTCTTTCTGTCTCTGTGTCTCTCAGATACACTTATATGCCGTAGGAAATTGGTGTCTCTTTTCATCTCTTCTACTTCACTACAGTAATAGTAACATCATGTATATTCTATGAGTGATAAAAGCAAAGGAGACTAACAACAGGCCGGCCAGAGTGTCCAACGGTGTGTCTGTGAGAGAAAGAGTGCATGGAGTCAAACAGACAGCTAATGGTTTTCCAATAATAAACCACCAGACTACTCACGGATGATTCACCTTCTCAAATAGACAGCTGACCAAGATTAGCCTTAAGATAAACACTATAATGCACAGACAAAGAAAGGAGAGGAGAGGAGAGGAGACAAACCATTAGATACCCTGAGCTGTTATTTCTTATCATTTCATCATTCATCTCTCTTGTCCAGGGAACTGCCTGTGGATTTATCTCCCTGTTATCTTTACCCGCATGTAAGAGCGTTCCTTAAGCTTAACACTCTCCATGCACATTCTCACAGGTGTCACAGTTTGTACACACCTGTCTTCTTTCTGTTTGGTTTAACCTCCTCATTCATCCATCAGTTTATCTGAAACAAACCTAAGCAAAGCTTTTTTAGTTTAGTTTTGAGCAGAGGACGCAGCATCTCTTGTAGATACTGCATCTGTGCATTTTTTGGCTTAGATCTTTTATAAATAATTACTTCTGGTTAGTGAACATTAGGTTGTTTATTACAGCCAGATGATAAAGATCCTCCAAGCCAGGGTTCCCAAACCACAGGGCCATGGACTGGTACTGGGCCTCCAGTTGTTCAGAAAGAAAGAAAAAAACAAAACAAAAAATCGCTGAATAATAAGCATTTAACAGCTCCTAATTATTCCACAAACAATATACCCAGCATTGTCGGTCGCCCTCCTTCACTGTTCACAGAATTTGACCCTTGCCTCAGAATCCAGATGACCCAACGGGTGCAGAGGAATGGATCTGTCACCCATTTGTCAAAATCCCACACTAATGGATCCAAAGTCTGCAGCTAATCTGGAAGAAGGTCAACTCAACAGTAGGCTGAAGAGTTAGTTTGAAACAACTTCTCTGACTGCGTTCTGGAATAAAGTCTAAACTGAACGATGAGCCATGATCATTGGTGAGTAGCAGTATTTTTAGGTGCTCATATGAGAAAAACATATCTGTTTGTTGTAGAAAAAAGGTAACAACATTAGTCAGTTCTCTCCTTTGGGTAAAAAAGTCAGTCAGAATCTGTGCTCACGTTCGAGTATCCCATTGGAATTAATCAGGGGTGCAAAAATTCACTGAGATAATACTGAGCCCTAACATCAGTACCTGCCCTACATAGACCGAAACATTCCATAAACAAATAGATGGCTCAGTTTTATGACTAAATGTCACCTGACTAAGGGCTTTTATGCATCTAACATAGTTTTTTTTAATAATTCCCAGTAGGGAGAGTGTGAGGTCTTTGGCCACATATAGAAAATGTTATCTTTCCATAGTGCCATCATGTCTTCTTTTTGTATGGCTGCCTTTGAAAGTCTCAGAATCTTTTCAGAAAGGTGCCAGTGCCATTATTTTTGCTATGTTTCAAGTAATTAATCACATAGGCTGAAACTGTCACCTTGATAACCCGAAAAATGAAAGAAGATCGTATATAGCCTTGTTAGTATATCCAGATTTTAATTTAAATGATGTTGGACACAAAAGGAATAAGAGAAGAGCCCATATGAAAGAGCAGATGGCCCAGATAGTTTACATGTGAGTGTTGTGCTTTTATCACTATTTGAGCAGGTTGTGAGCTACGTAGTCAACACTGTCATGAGTGGGAGTATTTTATTTACAGGGTGCAGGGATAGGGATTGCCCCAACATACTGCCAGTGCTTTTCTGGCAGGAAAAGCTCTTTGTGGACTGACTCACTCACTTATGGTTTGCTATAGTTCCCGTACATAGTATTATTGTCTAAAAGGTCAAACCAAACACATGTCTGACAACTGATGCTGACATAGTTATAAATACACCATAAAATCAACATTCTTGAAAACAAACAACATTTTATAAGAAGGAGGTAAAGTGGACGAAAACTATAGCCATTTGTGAGGTCTGTGGTGAATGAATAAGCAGAGCGGTTCCCCGATAAACCTCAGTGTTCACCTTGTGAGATGCCATCACAAGTGCTGTACTGCCCAGACCACATTTAACATATGTTCCTAACTAGTATCTATTTTAACTCACCATCATATGGATTTATATTAAAAGGCTAACATGAAATGTTACATTGGGATCTGGAGAAACTGAATCACTTACAATGTGCTTTTTTTGGACAGTTACTTTGGTTTTACAGTGGATATGTTGTACAGTATTTTTGTTTTTATTTTATTTGGAAATATTCCAAACTTCTGGCATTTTGTTGTGTGTTTTTCTCTCATTTTGCTTCTCTGTTTTTTCCACTGAGCCATAGACATAGGGTGGAAACTGTGTGGCAGTAATAATTGTGAGGCACAGTTATCACTAAGCAGCAGGTGGTTGTGTGGTTTTACCAAAGCATCAAAACAAATAATGTGCATCGAAGGGTTTTCATACTAGATGCACTTTGAAGCTTAGCACTGCCACATTTAAAGAAATACTTGTTTTGTGTTAGAATGCACCATAATTACACTAATGATCAGAATGATGAAAAAATTTTATTTGTACAGCCCTTTTTTTTTTTTACAATACTGTTAAAGTGCTTTACAATAAATAAGGTGAATTTGAGTCAGGAGGAAAATATAACTTGTGTTAAATGTATCAGACATTGTGAAAGGTGAAAGTTTTAAGGAGGGATCTGAAGGTAGTTTCAGGTTTGGTGTGACTGATTTCAGTGAGTAAAGAGTTCCATTAGATAGGGGCTCTATCTACAAGTATCTGATTAAGATATCGCTGTCAGCCAGTAGGAAAGCTGTAACATGAAACGCTGCAGTTTAATCCTCCAACAAAGTCTGATTGGATAAACATAGTCATTAAGGTGCAAAGTATGGAGAGAATGACCTTGCTGCTAAACTTGCAGAATCATGAGTTCTGGCAGTGCTAGGAAAACGACCTGTGTTGTTCATATGACAACTCCAGACTCATGTCTATATAAACTGACATTTATCCCCATAAATATAAAACTTGTATGAATGCCTGCGTGACCAAATGCATGCAAATATGTGTTTTCTTTAATAAAAAATAAAAATGGAAAAGTAGAATGCAACACATCTACGTTAAAGAAATTGCAGGGATTGTTGTTGTAGAATATTTTGTCTCTGATTTGTGTTGGACCCAAACTGTCTTGATATGCACTGAGGTGTATTATAAGAAGAGATTCACAAAACTAGACCAATCTTCAGTGGGGAGTCTTGTTTCTGAATATTGAAAATCTCACTTCAAATTTGAATGGAAACACAGCAAATGTGTCACTCATTTTCACAAACTAGTGGTGGCAGAGCTGCAAGGCAAGATGTTCCCCTGCTATCGTGAACAACCTGGGGTTCAGGGTCTTATCTTACACAAGAACACTCACACTTTCAAATTAGAGAACAATCTGCTGTCCTGTAGTACCTGAGCCGCAGCCTTTTTATTCAGTTATATGGTTGAACAAGAAACAAACTCTGCAATACTACATACATTTTGGATGAAACATCAATGTTCATTTTCTTTTTCGAGATAATGTGTTTAACTTCTGGTATAACAGGGAGCTTATACAACACTAAATGTCTTCTTTATTCTTTCAGGCAGACAATGAAATATTACATGCTATTCATTCCCCGACATGCATGCTAGCTGGCAGAGCTATGATGTGTACAGGCTGATAGTTTACAGATTAATGATTGTCAATGAGTAGGAAAGCAAAAACTGTGCATGACATGCTGTTTTCGTGCCTTTTTCCCCCTGAACTTTACTTTATAAACAGCTCCTGAGCCCAAATAGGCAAACATTCTGTTTTATGTTGTGCAGTAAAACCTCTACCACACACATGCAGGGGAAGTAGAGGATGTCTGACCTTGCATGAGGTGCTGTAAACACAGCAAAATAGATAAAACAAAATTATTAGGATTTCTTGTTTTTACACAGATTTTTAATATTTAATCATCTCAAGAGGATTTGCCCAATAATTCAACTAAAAGTTCTGCTTTACCATCTGTTTTTAAAGGTTTTGTAAACTATAAGTTTGTAAGTGATTTGGAAGTAATCGATATTGGTCCAGGAGCTCTGCAGAAAGGGTCTCCATCAAAGAATTAAAGTTTGTAGTTTTGAATCATCATTTCATTGTTTAGTGTCCAGTTATCTTGCTCAAGTATATTCTGATGTCAAGATACTGAGTTACAATTTTGTGGTGATTATTTATTCAACTCAGTATCCCAATACGCCATTATGAAACAATAGCACAGTGTGTCTGTGTGTGTGCACGTGCATTTAGGAAATGAACCACTCTTCAATTTTGCTGTTGAGGTAATTTACACAAGACATTATCTGTTCTCTAGAGACAGATTCAATACTGTCACAATAGCCTGGCCAGCTTATTACAACTATAGCTTTATTGATTTCCACACACACACACACATATAAACACACAAGTACACGTGTACATGTATGCGCTTCTACCTGGCACTCAGAGACTCAACACCTGCATGCAACTAAGTTATTCTCGGGACACACACACTGCTACTTGTGGAAATGCAGATGCGAAAATTGTTTGTCCTCACAGACACCCTCATACCCCGAGTCATTAAGGACTTCAGAGTGTCCTGTAAGCAGTTTAGTTCCCTTGTGGACCGGTAATATAGTGCTGTGCTTGTGTGTGCGTGTGTGTCGTTGTGTCAGCTGTTTTGTTGCCTGTTAAGCCAAAGTTACAGTTTCTTAGTCGGCTTGGGAACAGTTTGTTAGCCAGCTTAGGGACGGGGATGTGCTGAAAAATCATTCCACGGAAAATTAGTTAAAGGCGGAGCTCTGTTTTACCTCAGGTTGTTCTTCACTCACAGTAAATCTTGCCTTTTTTTTTTTTTAATGATTCTTACAAACTTTACCCCTGCATTATTCTATTTGAATCATTATCATCTACTCAGATGGGATTTAAATGCATTTAAGGACCAGAAGAGAAAACCTTATGTTATGTCTGATTATTCCTTAAAATACTGTCGCTGTTTTTTATGTAAAAGAGATGAAGAATGTGTGTATGAAATTTGGGAGAAAAGTCAAAGCAAAAGGAGGAGAGAAGCTCTGCTGCATCTGGAATTGATTTCTCGGGGAGTGACGGAGAGAAGCAGGAAGCCGCTGCTACATCCCCTCGAGCCCCTTCACACACACACACACACACGCACGTACACACCTGTGAGAACACACCTGCACATGCACTGCTGATTCTGCCAAAGGCGCACACACACTCTCACACACAGATACCTCAGCCTCTCCAGCTTTTTCCTTTTAACCTTGCACAAGCTGAGACTTAAATCGGTTGAGATCACCCTTTAAAATGTTCTTTGTTGGGTTTTTCTTCCCATCAGTGTTGCTAAATTAGCTCTCCAGTAGACTCTGTTACACTTCAAAAGGCAACACAGCACAGTAATAATGAAAAATACCTGTGTGTGTTTGAGTACAATTCATTACAGTGATATTGATCTGCTTGGAGGAGAAAGCTCTGAGGTTAGTGCTACTGCTGCTGTTTCCTTTCCGAGGCTGCAACAGCATTTTGATTTATAACGAGTCATCAGGATTTTTCAGAGAAGAACAACTGGTTTTCTTCTATGTTTAAACTGTGTCTTTAAAACTGAACAATATGTGTATGTTAGTTATGTATTTTGTCATGTAGCTACCATATTTACATAATTCATCCTACTGAAATCCCACATTTCCATAGAACCCAGCTTCAAATTTGTTTGCATTTTGAGGTGACGTGCATGAAAAAAAAACATAAGCAAAAGTGCAGGAAAAGCACATAACTGTAGTTGTACTGCCTCGGGGGTAAGGTGTGAACATGGGAACAAATAAACTGTTGTTTGAAACAAATATTATTGAGGGCTTCTTTGAGTTAAGCTCAACCCCTGTGTGAGTGTGCATGAATAGAAAATAACGAAAAACAGCTTTCGTCTTCTCAGCCAGCTTAACCCGGACAAATAAAGGTTAATGAAAAAGAGCCCTTAAAAGTGAATACGTATTTTCCGCTGTGTGTGTGAACACAGTAGAGACACACCATACCTGTGTGTGCTTTTCTATACAAGCCACCTCAATGCGCTCAAACAGCCACAGGAAAAAACCCTTAACTATGTAATTATTCAAAAGAAACCAACTGCACACACTCCTGAAAACGAGCAAGTGATTCTTCAAAATGAATCAACAGCTGTGGAGAGTACTCAGTTAAATGAATGGAAGTATGAATATGGATCAGAGTGCTGCCTTTTTTGCACCATCAGCTTTTCTCTTCTTTTTTTTTCTTAAAGAGGACATTGCAGCACCACAGACCTCCTTTTCCGCTCCTTACTTTGCTGCATTTTGCGCCGAGTCTTTTCAACACATGTGAAATTGCTCTGAGAGGAAAAAATAAAAAATGATCCATAGAAAGTACACGTTTGTGTCTCTTATCTTTCCTGTTTACTGTGCACCTTCCAGTTTAGAATAACTCTCTGTCACTTCAATTAAAGTCTTGAACAAATAAAGCCAAAAACACATATCCAAAGAAATATTTCTGCTTTATCGTCCATCCATTTTCTATACCCGCTTAATCCATCGGTCGGGTTGCGGGGGTGCTGGAGCCTATCCCAGCGGTCACTGGGCGAGAGGCGGGGTACACCCTGGACAGGTCGCTACACACACACGCTCACACCTAACGACAATTTTTTAGAGACTCCAATTATCCTAACATGCATGTTTTTGGACAGTGGGAGGAAGCGATCTGGAGAGAACCCACACATACACAGGGAAAACATGCAAACTCCACACAGAAAAGCCCCCAGCTGGGATTTGAACCTGGAACCCTCTTGCTGTGAGGTGATGGTGCTAACCACCACACCACTGTGCAGTCAGTAGAGCTAATGTGGAATGGCTAATTCAATAAAATCCTAAAATAATTCAAATATTCTATCCTGGTTGCAGACATTGCCCTTGTTTCCTCTTTGGCTCAGTGTGTTTCCTCCTCTCTGACAACACATTGTAATCATTAGATACCTCTGATGAATTTGACATCAAAAACTTTGTTTGTGCAGCCCTGTAGAACAATCTGTCATCGCCTTCCTTAATGGTGATGGTTCAGATTGATATTACAATTGTTTTGAATTTATCCGTTTATTGTCATGTCATGGTTAAGGGATAGTCTTTTAGTTCAAGTAAAGGAGTTACTAAGACCTATTGCATTACCAAACATGGAGACATAATCTTCACGATCATAATCACAATTTATCTCTTATGAGAAAAGAGTAAATAAATATAAGATCCACAACTTGTAATCATGACACTCTAAGTGCATGGTGTGAATTATATCTGTCTGTTAACTGACATTGAAAAGGCCAGGAACAGCCCCTTTCCACCTTCAGAGAAGCTCAGTAGGCCATTCTCCTCTTCTTTGACTACTTACAGATTGGAAGCAATACAGGTAACCTGGATTAGTGTGTGGAAAATCTCTGCGAGTGCCACTGTGTAAAAGGTATCTCAAAACCAAATATTTTCCGAACCCAACACAGGTAGACAAATCTAAGCAAACAGCTAATTAAAACAAGAAGTGTAGAATAACCAAGCTCTGCTTGTGTAAAGATTGGTTAAAATGGACTGCGTGGAGCCTAGTGGTGGAGTGGTGGAGAATGAAAGTACCCATTGCCTCTATCTATAGCAGCAACTGCTAACATTCAAAACATGTTGATTCATCGCAATAAATTTGAATGTAAGTGTTATTATCAAAGCTTTTGTGGAAAATATTACATGAAAAATCTTCACTTGTGTAAAGAAATAGCAACTTGTTGCCTTGGATACATAATAAAGTGATAATATACAGCCTCTTTTACAGCATGTTTGTTTACTTTTCAGAATATGAAGAGTGGCAAATTAACTGTTTATTTCTGCTGTGTTACTTTCGTAGTTAGGTTGAGGCTCATCCTGCATCCTTCCTTCAGTTTGAAGTCTTCTTTTTACACTTTGTCTTATTGTTGTGTTTCAACTTCTTTTAATTTAAGCTGTTGATGTCTGACCATCAGTGACTTCATATTCTTCCAAATGAGGGTCAATGTGTCTGACAAGGTTTATGCTGAATTTTTACTTTGTTGCAGAGAAACAGTCTAGTCTTGCTGCAGGCTGTTCTTCACACAAAGGTCAGAAGTCATAGGGGCTTTATAGTTCCCAGATTCAGTGACAGCCAGGCATGTGCTGCACTATTACACATGGACTCACATTTAGCTTGTAATAGTCCATATATTTAATTTAAACACAGTTTAAAACTGTTGTAGCTCAGCCAGGTGATTACAGTCAGCAGGATATCATTTATTTATCAGATTGATGTTACGTGAGCTAGACTCACAGACATGATGTGGATGATAGAGCAATAGCGGTTTTAGCAGTTGAATAAATTGTAACTGACAAGCGTAATTTATTTTTTTCGACTTGCATTTATCAAGCTATTCCTGAGGTAATTTAGAAGCCATTGAAGTCTTTTCTCGCAAAGTATGCAGACACACATGCATATATACCCGCAACGATTCATATTGGCAACATACATCTTCATTAGTGTCCAGTCAGATCTCTGTTCTTCATACATTCTGTTGCTCCAGTTTCTTTGTTTTTCCCTCATGAATGTTAACACTGTCCTATTGACAGTGATAATGACTGAGAGATGCTCCGAGGATTGTTTGGTGAAAATTGCAGTTAATCATGCATATGCTTGATTAATCTCAGAGAGAAAAAAAAGAGAGAAATAAAGTACAAATAAGACTGCATTTCCATTTTATAGCACGAAGCTAAATTTACGACGACAATCTTTCCTGACTGATGTTGAGTTTGAAGCCAGATAGCTCAGGCACAAAGCAGATCAGGTTTGTAGGTATGATTTCTCCAGTGATTTACAAAGATGACAAAAAAAAAAAAACTTTCTGACAGACAACTTTTAGTTCATTCCTGAGATACTTGTGGAGAAGAATTAGCCTCCTGAGTGACACGTATTTTCACTGTTTGTCATGAAATGTTTATTTTTCTACATATTTTTTAGCAGTTTTCTTAACCACATAATTTGATCAGTGCAGTTCAAGGTTATCCAAGGTTAAACACTGTGACATGAGTATCACCAGGCTGTTATTTGTAGATGGCTACGTCAGCGCCACGTGACAGAAACTGTGAAACATTTGTAAACATATATTTTGAGCATCTTCTCCAAACCATGTAGATTTAACTTCTAACTTTAACCATTCATAGATTGAGGGTGAAGTGGAAAAGTGGTGAATTGCAAGTGGAAAGTAGAAAAACAAAAGGACAGTGAAAACAGTTGTGTAGGATGAACAAGTGATCTGTCATAAGAAAGCCCACAGATTAAGCCAACATCGTCACTTTATCAGCAAGCTGTCTGCTAAGTTCAGTCACAACTGTGCCCATTATTTAAACCAAGTTTTCAAACTTTCTTATTATCACTGATCTTTTAAGTAATTACTGCGTGTGTGTTTTTGTAGATTTGTATCATAGTCCATGTACAATGTGTTTCTGTTGGATTATGCCGAAGTTATTGGGGTTTTATTGCTGTGTATGATACAGTTTGTGCATTGAGGGTATATACTTTTCTGATGAAGATGCTGTATTTCACTTGTATTTTATTGGTTATTTTCTTGTTGCACAGCATTACTTTTCCAGCCGAGCATGGCTTCTCAAAGCATTACCATATCCTGCTTTATTTTATTTGAATAGCATTGAAATAATATTCTTGTTTTCATTCCTATCAATCAACCATCTTATTTGCAAATATGCCTCATGTTGCACTCAATTCAATGACTCCACTTAAACAAAAATTGAATGAAAAGCACCACACACCTGTCACTCATTGATATCTATGTACACTCAATCAGTTGCAGTCGTAGTTTTTGCTTGTGTGGAACAGTGAAAAATGAATTTGCCTTATGAATATTCTACTCATGCCATGTGTATGAATGTTTTGACATCCCACTCTCAGTTGTTTTGCCTTGGAGACAAATTAGTGAGCCAGTGACTTCAAAACGAGCCCAGTGACCTCTGTATTAAGTTCAAGTTTGATGAAATGTGTTCATGAATACCTCAGATCCTGTGTATCATAACTGCTGTATTTAGCAGACATCCATCAACACAATGCCCTCTCTCATGCCACTGTTCACAGATGCAAATATTTCCTCTTTATCAGAGCAAAATGTCATGAACTGAGACTTCACATTAGTTTTGGATGGGGTCCTTACTCAGTCAACCGATGACTAATTAACTAATTACATTTCTGGCTACCTGTTGTGCTAGCCTTTGAGCAAGATAGCAGTTTAAAAATAGGAAGTGGGCCAGATTTCTTGGCAATAAATGTCATTTATAGTGTGTTACTTTGTACATATTGTCTCCCTGCATGAATGCCTGCACATATGTTTGGACGAATGTACGATCATTTTGTGTGAGTTAAGTATGTTTTATTTAAAACCAGCTAGATCAGTAATGTTTTTTTCATGTGTTTTCTGCTTTTGGGAAAAAAAGTGTGCTTATATAAATCTTGATTTGCTGATGAACCTGGGGAATAGCTCTTCTATGAATGAACCGAACAGTATTTTATTTGGCTCAAGATATTGATACATAGACAGAATTTTAAAGTAGATTTTTTTGTTGTTGTTGAACATGAATAAACTGTAAGTTCCACTTAAAAGCCTAACCAGTGAAGTAAAATCCCATCAGATCCAGCAGTTTCTGCAGTTTCCACTACTGAAAATTAGTAATTTGTTCTCATTCAGCATCAGTAGCTAAGATTTTCAATGTATTTTCTCATAATTTTCAAGGAAACTAAATATAGTCCAAAAAAATCCAAAACAGTGTGCTGGGCGATGAATCCCACTTCATTATAAAATGGAGGGACTTTACGAGTCTTTGTTGTTACCATAGGCTACCCTCACTTAACACTAAACGCAGGTGTTGTAGATTTTGTGCAAATTCTCTGGCAGATACCCAAGGGATGTCACAAAAAAGGCTGTAAGGCTTTAAGAAAATGAGGAAAAACCTCAGCAGTGATTAAATTCACAAATTGTTAACTGAAGATGGGTATTAGTGTTTTAATTTGTTCTTTTTGGTATTATAAAGAGATAAAACCTGGAACAAAGTACGAAGAAACTTACATTAGTTACTATTTTTCCCTTAATGACAATCTTTCTATGTGGTGTTTACATGTTCTCCTGGTGTATGCATGGGGGTTGTCCTCCTTCCTCCTCCAAAACTTGCTTGATAGGTTAATTGGTGATTTTAAACTGACCCGAGGAGTCAATTGATGTATTTATGCATGGTTGTTGTTGTCTTGTTTGTCTCTGCGTGGCCCTGCCTTTCGCCAAAGCAACTGGGATAGGCTGCAGCCTCCCAATGACCATCTGCTGGATTAAGCGGGTATAGAAAATGGAAATAAATGGATATAAAAAAGTAAATAAGAATTTAAATTGGGCCTGGAGCCTATTTCATAGGCTACCAAGTTTTGGTACCATTCCCAATGCTAACTAGACCCAAAGAAAGTGAAAAGGGAAGTTTTCAGAGTGTCAGGAAATTCTTAAAAATAAAATAAAACCCTCAAATGCAGAACATCAAGAATGTTGTAGATGCCATGTTAGCAGAGGAATGCAGAGTAACTGAGATGGAAGCAAATAAAAAAAAAACTAAAATTCAAGTCCAAGCCAAGGTTTTCATGTTGAGAACTAGTAGTGTGCCGATCACGGCCGAATGAGCTGTGTGCTGGCTCCTTTATATGAATTATGGGAGCCGATTCCTGCCTGAGCGATGATTTCCTGTGTCTTTTTGTCCTATTTTTTCTTTCAAGAAAGAATTATCGTATCATCTCATTGCCGCATTGCTCTGCCATGGGCCCTCTATGCATGGATGAAATGTTTGCTGATCTACAACCAATCACGTGTGATGACAAGCAACATATCACCAGGCTAAAAGGGTAGTGAGGGGATTTATCCCTCCAAATGTATGTTATTTCCTCATCTAAGAATCATAAGAATTGTAAAATACAGTTAATTTATGCTCAACTATTAATTTTAATCAAGTGTTCAATCCACATTTGATATGTTTTATGTTTTAACATTAATGTTTATAGGCTACACATGTTGTAAAAAAACAATTTACCAGAAGTTTCATATATCTACAATGAATAAGTCAGGTGATTTATCTACAAACATACCAATCATAGTTCAAAGAGCAAAAACTAACTAAATTAAAAAGCCAGATTTTGTAATAAATGGACAGTCCTATTGCTGAGCTGGAACACTAAAAAGAGCCAGAATCCCCATCATAGTGACAACTGGAGGAGGACAGCAGGAGGTTGGCGGTCTTACAAGTAGACCTAAGAATTCAAGAAATAATTAGGGAGGTGGCACTGACAGGTGTCCAGTTAGACACTCCACTTGACAATGGGGCCGCTCCAGGCACATCAGTTTCTGAAGCCACCGACACAGACAGTCATCCACTGCCAGGCACATTAGGGACTCATGCCTCACCAACGAGGCATGCACAGACACATCGGTTACTCAGGGTACATTTGCCATGTTCATGCTGGAGACCAAATGGCTGAAAATTAATAATAAATGTGATGTTTTTTCAACCCATGGTGGTCTATAGGCTTCTTTGCTGAAATCAACCATCAAAACGGAAACATCTGCATTGAAATATGCGACCAACAGCATATCTTTTGTTCACAAAATGAAAAGTCTTGTTGCTGCTCTTTTGCTACTGGAATTAATAGTAAAATACGTAAAAAGACAAAAAGATTTGTTTTTGTTTTTGTATATGATAGGGAACAGATAGTGAGCTGTCTGTACTTGTTGTGAATGTTAAACACCCTTGTTCAGTGATTTTTGTAAAACTACAATCAGTACAGTGTCAGGCTAAAGACATGATAAGAGAACTTTTCTAATGTAAAGATGAAGGAATGTTCGGTTTGTCATGTCATTGTGATGTAGTGTGGTTCCATTCTGGAATCCTGTGGTGATGTATGAGCGTGTTCACAATTCTGCCTTCACTGTGCCAGCTTGACTCTCATGTTGTCAAAATTCAAGATGAGCGAACAAGGCCAGCCTTCGCACAGGCTAAGCTCGGTGTTTGATGAACTCCGTCTGGAGGGACAATTTTGTGATGCAGTCATCAAAGTGGAGGATGTTGAATTTCAGGTCCACAAGGTCATCCTCTGTAACTGTACCTCATACTTTCGGTAAGGAAATCTGATGGATTAATATCTCTTTACTTGCACTGAAAAACGCTGTTTTTCTTTTTTAAGTTACTGGTGGGAGTCTGAGAATAAAGAATGAACTGAAATGTTAAAGCATTTCTAACAAAACTGATTTGTCACATAATATATTACGGATCTGGTGAACATAAGAAAGTAAAAAAGCGTAACATTGAATAAAATATTAACGGTGACTTGAGACCAACAGTGAGGGGTTTGAGATGTTATATAAATGTTTGTTTTTGTAAGAGCAGTTAGCTACTAATGGTGCTTTCAATGACAAGTTGAAATTGTAATCTTAAACTGATTTTAAACTCATTTTAAACTTTCAACTAGTAAAAAAAAAAATCACCAATTAGAAGTCCAATTTGCTTGTTGGGATATAAAACATAAAAGTATTGGTATATTAAAGGACTGGTAGAGCATTTTTAGTTAATTTGTTTCTTTAGTTAAATTATCTTTTTGCTATTAAACTAAATATATATATATAATATATATTTTTTGAGGTACGGCCAATGCAGCATCATCTGAAATTGAAGCTAAGTGGATATACAGAGGGAGGAGGCTGGATACTATTATGGAGTGATGTATGTTTCCCATGCAAGGCTGATTGGCTCACTGAAGGAATGGGGTCCAAAACAAAATGCCAGGGTTCTGAAAATCAGATTTGCACATTGAATAAAGTCATACGAAATTACTAGATTATCAAATATCTTTGGGTGGAAGAGGTGCATGGAACACTGCTATAACAAAGAAAGTTTCATTTCATAAAAATGAAAGAAAAAAACCACAAAGGAATTCTTGAAAAAGCATAATCACTGTCAGATTATTGATTTACTAAATACATTCACTCTCTACAATGAGACCAACAAATAATTTGTTCAGTTTGCTCAGTCATTGGAAGCATGTTCTCTACGCTTTGAACGCAAACAAGAGCACAAAGAAAAGCGTCAAAAGGGGAGCAACAAATTCTGTCTTTTGCAGATTAAATAGTTGTTGGCACATTGTGTCTGTCTTCATACAGCAATTTACTTACAGTATGGATGTGCTTCACAAGGGAAATTAAGTCCTATTCTTGTTGATGTGTATAAGGGATCAACAGGGTTTGACTGTACATTTCCAGCTTTTTTGCATGAAATGCCTTGGTTGTAAAGATGAGTTTGCTTACTTTCATGCTGATTCAGTGTCAAACATTTTCAAGAGAATAATTTTAGATTGACCACGGAAAAAAGGTTGGAAATCACAGAACTAATCTATCATCCATTCTTCTAACGTCTCAATTTTAGAAGTCAATTGTTCAGTTGATTTCATGACTCATGATCTCATGAGAGTTTCAGACCAAATATGACAACACATTGATGAAGGATAAGTTAAGCTTCACGGTTTTTCTGTGGCTCTGTTCCACTTTGTCACTTTGTTGGATCTGTTTTAAGTGCAATGAAATTAGAAAAGAAAGGAAAACATTGCATGCTGTATTCTTCAAAAATGCAATTCTCCTCTGTGTCTTCTTCTCAGAGCTCTTTTCACACGCTGGTCCAACCCAGACCAGAACGTTTTTCACATCCCTGGCCTGTCTGCGGACATTATGCAGCTCATCCTCAACTATGCATACACCGGCTCTGTTTCTGTCACAGAGGCCAATGTCCAGCAACTTCTTCTAGCTGCTGATCAGCTCAATGCAATGGATGTCATACAAACCTGCTGTGACTTCCTCGAGGGAATACTGTGCCCAAAAAACTGTGTCGGCATCTGGCAGTTCACTAATATCTGCTTCCACCTCAAATTGCACTCCAAGGCCTACCACTACATCATTGAGCACTTTGAGGAGGTTGTAGCCGGTAAAGAGTTCCTGCAGCTCTCCATAGAGGAACTCACTGATATCATCGATAAAGACGACCTCATTGTGCGGCAGGAGAGCACCGTCTACGAGGCTATCGTGAGGTGGATCGCCCATGTTCCAGAGGAGCGCGAGAAACACACTGCAGCTCTCTTATCTAAGGTACAGTAACTTCTGTGAATATGCTTAATTTAGTATTCAAATCTTCAGCATTTAGTTGGTGATGTTGTCCTTGCAAATGTATAATCAATGCTTTGAAGCCCCATTACTCAAGTTTGTCCATGATTAAGTATGCCAAGTTTAAGGATATTTTGATATCCAAACTTCTTTTTCACTGTTATGCTGCACTTTACCTTTTACTTTATGGGTTTATCTATCCAATCCTGTGTTACAAAGAGATAAGTCTGGCAACTGGACCTCATCTATCATAAACAGTGACAAACAAGAACAGAAACTGGCAAACGGGAAGACATTTGTATCACAACACATCGCACTTGAAAGTAGATAGATAGACATCTTCTTTCTTGAATCTTGGTTTGGCTGTGTAGTCTAAGAGTTCTAATGAATTGATAATGAATGATAATGGTTATTATTATTATTATTATAAATTAATTCTAAAGAGTCTAAAGAAACAAGCTATGTATTAAAGTATCGTAATTGATACCTAATTTATTTGACACAAGCTTAAGATTACTGTCTGAACAGAACAATAAATATTGTTCTTGTATTTTTAGATATTAAAATACTGGGATGCTTGGGATTTTAAGCCTTTTTGATTATGAAATAAATTTGAGTTTGCCAAATATTCCTTTTTTCCAGTATAGATCACACAGTGATCTCTGATGAGGCACCATGTCGTAAAGTCATAAATCTGTCAGTCTTATTAACTCCATGAAAGATTAAAGCCAAACATATTTAAATTAGCTACAATTAGATTGAGAGATGAAGATGGTATGTGGTCAAGTAAGCAGTTGTTAGCAAATGTTAGCTACTCTGGAATAAGATTAGATAATTATGTTTGACCCAAGCAGCAAAACATCTACATTGAAAAATGTTACTCTACAGTAAATTTATATTCATAAAGGGCTTTAAGGTGTATAAAAACATTGATATCACGATAAAATCAGGTGCCTCAATCGTTGTTCTCCGTCTCCTGTTTGACTTTTGCTGGAGAGATATCTTGGACGTGGGAGCGGCTTCTTGTGTAACAAGATAGTCAACTTGGATGTGGGTGGTATTGGATGGTCTAGCTTCTTCACAAAATGTATTCATGATGTGTTACTTCACTAACTGTAGCTACAGTCCTGTAATAACCACAGAACGGAACAGTTTTCTTGTCCCTTTAATCCACTAAGCATAAATTTGATTATCTGAGTTGATTGTAGCCCGTCCAACATCTGCAGTTGTGCTGCGTTTTAATTTTGTTCATCACACAACCAAGCCATTTCTTTTACATGTCATTATTTCTTGACATTATAAGTCGGCATTCCCTATATTCAGGCATCCAAAAGAGATAATTTTCCATGATGAAGGCAGGCCATGATGAAGGCAGAACAATTACTAATTGCCTATAAACTGATACAGTTTATAGGTATGGTTGGCTCATGTGAGGCCAGTGCGTTGTGTTATATCCATTATAACATCACAGTGTTTAGGTCTTTTTCTCACCTTAAATCAGGTATCCACTGCATCCTGGAGCCATGATTTTAGTCATGCCCCAAAAATTCTGAACAGAAAATATATGAAAATCTCTTTCTTTATTTTATCTCTTTTGCTTGTTTCTTTATTATCTATTTAACTGTCCAGTTCCACAAATCAATACAACATAGCCTTCAGTCTCAGTTTTAATGTGTTTTTAGTCATTATTGTATAACACATGCAAGTCTCTGAATTTGGTTTTACTCTGACTTTAAGATGTAATACTGATTAGGAGTCAAAGGGCTTAGAGCTCTGTCGATAGACAAAAGAAAGCTTATTCTGGTCCTGTCATGGTATTTGTTTTTCATGAGAAAATTAGATGATACAGCTACCCTACCTTGAGGGGGCGGGAATATTTTTCAAATTTGGGTCTGTACAATAGATGGGGCCAGGATACATGGAGCTTAGAATATTTTTAAAAAGGTGGGAAATGCTAAAATGTCAGTTAACTGCCTGAATATTTGACCTCATGTGCTACAACCCATAAAGTTATATTTGTGGATTTTATATTGTTATCTCTGTGTAGGTCAGAATGGCCCTGTTGGGTGTAGAGTACATCAGGACCAATGTGCTATCCAATGAGCTGGTGAACAACAACCCCGAATGCCTGCCTATGATTGCTAATGCCACAAGAACTATATCCCACATCATCACATACAGGCTCCCTTACTCTGGGATCTGTAACCCCCATTTCCGTCCCCGCCTGCCTAGTACCATCCTATTAGCCATTGGGGGCTGGAGCGGTGGTGATCCAACCAACGGCATAGAGGCTTATGATATCCGGGCTGACCGCTGGACAAATGTGACAAACAATCTTGAGCGTCCTCGTGCCTATCATGGTGCTGCCTTCCTCGATGGCTATGTGTACTGTGTTGGAGGCTTTGATAGGGTGGAGCATTTCAACAGCGTACGCAGGTTTGACCCACTGACACACACTTGGCATGAGGTGGCACCTATGTACTGCCGCCGCTGCTATGTGAGCGTGACTGTCTTGAACGGATGCATCTATGCAATGGGAGGCTATGATGGACACACACGACTCAACACTGCAGAGTACTATCGACCTGAAATCAACCAATGGAGTCTTATTGCTCCAATGCATGAGCAGAGAAGTGACGCCAGCTGCACAGCCCTCAAAAACAAGGTGGGTGGACTGAAAGAGTTGCTGGGAGTCATTAAAGTGAGAGATTTTTCTGGTGTCTTAAAAGAAAACTGCCCTTTAAGGCTATTACACGAACAGTAAAGAAAAACAGTCTGTTGACTTTCTGAAAATGAGTTGTGTCAGAGTAAATGTATGAACAACCAGGATTAGATGGTTTTTCTTGTGAAAAGGAAAGGTCCACATGTTGAATATTTAAATGCATTAACTTTCAGTAACATATGCCCCAATGGTCATCATTTATGACGGAACTTTCTAAATACAAATCACAACCCTTATATGGTATTTTAATTGAATAGCATATGTCTGTAATGATAAAATATACAAAAAACAGAAGCTTTTGAACACAAAGTAAAACTGCTTAATGCCTCTGCTTTAAGGTTTACATTTGTGGTGGATTTGACGGACACGAGTGCCTCCAGACAGCGGAGTATTACAGCCCAGAGACCAACCAGTGGACAATCATTTCCCCCATGAACATCCGGCGCAGTGGAGTGGGAGTCATTGCATATGCAGATCATGTCTATGCAGTAAGTGAAGGAACACAGCCGACACACAGGGTACATATAAACTACATCTATAATGTCTGAAAGCTTTCATCAGCAGGGTTTTTAAGCCAATCAGACTCACAGAGGGGTCTACCAGCATTAAGATGGTGGTAATGGTCACATCTAATTTCTGACCACAGTTAACTGTTAATTTGATTGATTATTGATATTTTGGCTGCATTTATTCACCGTTTAGCTCCGCTAAAGATGATGAGCTTTAAGAAAACCAAATTTGATGGCTATTCATCCATTCAGTTGAGGATTTTTCACTCAGAGTCAAAACTGTTAACCTCCTCGTGATGATCATGAAAAACCTAGGTGATGGCCACATTCATTACAAGTCATAATCTGAAAATCATCAACATTTGTACAAAGATATTAGTGCCAATCTGTTCACATTTTTAAAAAGCAACATGTGGTGCTACAGATATGTCAAGTTATTTCAAACACACACTAACTCAAAAAGAGGAATGATTTCTTCCTTTATGCAGCTTTCTTTCAAAATATATAATGAAATGGGCTTAAAGTGCAGAGTCTCAACTTTAATTCCAGTGTTTTCACATCCTAATTGGAGAAAAGGTTTATTTTTCTAGCTCTTTAGTATGCAGAAAGCTCTTTTTCAAATAAAGGCCAAGGTCTTCATTTACTTCAACAGCTTTGGGTACCAGACCTGTTTTAGAGGGAGGCCTTTATGTTTAACTATCAGTGTTAAGTATGAATTCTTATCTTTGTACAGTACGTTATTTTAATGCCACAAAATAAAATCTGGAGTCGTGCACTTAAACACTTAGATATCATTTCTACATACGTTTGTCTTCATATGCGAATAAACTGTAAGTCCATTCATTCCAATGAGAATTCCTGTAATCTCTGACACCTTTGTTTTTTTCCGCCTGGAATTTGTCTTGAGTACTTTGGGTGACTTTGGCTTCAGATTTTGGAAAGAGGCCTCACTGTGGGCCAGGAAGTTGGACTCCAGTATCTTTAAACCTTTTTCATACCTACCTTATTTCTGGTATGAAAAACGTTTATCTACTCACCGAGAACAGTTTTGCGAAAATCGGGGTCCTTCGGAAGATATTTAGATAACTCGTGATCCATATAACGGAGTGAACTGGGCAAAGACGAGGCAGCCTCTAAATAAGGCATTATGTGTCTTTATTTCACCAATATTTTAAGCCGAATGAATGAACGAACGAACGTGTACTATAACTCTGTTAGCTCATAGGTGCTGTTATGTGGTTACTTGCGGTTATAGGAGAGCTAACGGAGGGATTTCTACATAGGCACTCTACTGGGACCACTTCATCCACATGCCCCCCTGGAGCACAGTTTATTTACTCCTTGCTCTGTGACAGTCGGCTAACTTCACATGGAGTTTGCTACTGCTAGTTTTATACAACATGGCAGGATATTTATCAAATTTTGACAACGTGAACAACGACTTTGAGTAAGATGGACGTTCTTACCGGAGTGAATGAGCTGTGCTGCAGCCATGCATGTCGATGAAGTCGTCCCAGTAGAGGTGTGTGTAGAATTCCCTCCGTTAGCTCTCCTATAGCTGTAAGTAGCCACATAACAGTAGCTATGTGCTAACAGAGCAATAGTACGCGTTCGTTCACTTTTTCGTCTTAAAGTGTTGATGAAATAAAGACAGATAATGCCTTATTTAGAGGCTGCATCCTCTAAGTCCTGTTCACTCCATTATATGGATCGCGAGTTATCTAAATATCTTCTATCTTTCGCCAAACTGTTCTTGTTGAGTAGATAAATGCATTTCATGCCAGAAATAAGGTCTAGGTTTAAAAATAGAGTTCCCCTTTAACACTTCTGGCTCCATATCAATAAAAATTCCATTCAATTTTAAATGTATAAAAACAGTCTTCGTAGGACTTTTATTATGTCAGCAGTGCATGCACACCACAGGAAACAACAAACGGACAGATCCAAACTGATGAAGTATGAATTAATTAGATGCCATCATTGTGCAACAATATGTCGCACTGGCAAATGCTTAATCCGGTACAACAAAATGTTAAAAAAAGCATTTATTTTCCATGGAATAGATAGAATAAAAGACCATAGAACTGTTTAAGACCATAAAACTTAGGTAAGCACATAAATATTTCACTTGAACTGGTAATCAGATTAATGCTTATACAGCCTGTGTTCTTACAAGATATAAGTGGTGTGTGACACATGTGATTCATGAACTACAGAATCTTGATTATCAACAGGTTTGCTTGTTCGCTGTTCTGCACTAATTCGTCTTGCTTCTGGTAGACTGCTTTATTCATTATTGAAATAAGCCTGTGTTTTGAGAATAGATCTGTTTTAGGATGTCCCCTGCAAAACTGGATAGTCCCATCTACTCTTTTTCTGTTATGCAACCAGACACAAATGTGCACATCTTAGTCTCCTAATAAATGTGGTGATATACTTAGAAAAATTGGCATTTATCAAGAAAGAAAAAAAAAACTTTTTAGACCAATTATGTGCTGAGGAGTAGGTTTCAGACCCAAATGTTAACACTGACAGGACACTGGCAGATAAGAACAAAATAAAAAATTTATTTAAGAAAAACTTGCAAACCAATGTATCCAGAAAAAAGTAAACAGGGGTGCTGAACAAGCAGAAAAGAAAAAGAACTGTATGCTGAACTGGAGAGGAACAAAGAAAACCAATACTGAGGGGAGTGATGATTAACAGAGCACAGGTGGGAACTATGCACCGAACTAAAACTGAGTGTGAGAGAAGAGGGCAGGAGGCAAACTTACATTTTACAACATTACAACATTTGGAGATTGAGAACATCTCCAAACAGCCCCAAAAAGATAGAGTCCAGACCATAACATTGGCTCATGACATGTCATGTCACTTAACTTTTGCTCTCGCAGGTTGGCGGGTTTGACGGCAACAACCGTCTGCGCAATGCTGAGGCCTACAACCCACAAACCAACACTTGGGAAAATGTGGCCTCTATGATTACACCCCGCAGTAACTTTGGCATAGAAGTAATTGAAGACCGCCTCTTTGTTGTTGGGGGCTTCAATGGCTTTACCACTACCTACAATGTTGAGTACTACGACTCTACAGTGGATGAGTGGTCTGAGGTCTGTGATATGGAGATCTTCCGCAGTGCCCTAAGCTGCTGCGTACTGTCTGGACTCCCCAACATGACCGAGTATGCTGTCCGCCGTGACGCTCTGCCACTGTTACATTTTGAAGAAGAGGTGGAGGCAGGGGACTCTACCTAAAACGTCTGCGGCAGTTTAATACAGCCCCGCCAAATGCCACCAGCCAAGACAGGCCTGGCTGTAATTAAATAAATTTCTTGGTGCATCAAACTACAGTTGACATTTTTTTCTGCATAGTTCTATACATTTCAGTTTGTTTAAGATGTCTTGTGTTTAATATTTTAGATCTTTACATTAACATTAACTTGACTTCACAAGAAAGATCAGTTTCTGCCTTGATTGACCTGGAGTTAATAATTTTACAGCCTCCTGCTTTTGTCTTTTCAAATATGATATTTTTTCTATGTATAATTCAAAACAGATTTAACAGTAATGCAATTTCTATTACCAGATGTGACTCTAATTATTATTGTTATTGTCATTATTATTACATGTATTATCATCATTTTTATTGGCGCTGTCTATTTCAAGTCCAAGTAAAAAGGGGGATACTTTTATAGATATTCTGTAACAGTGCACTGTTTGAGTAATACACAGCAAACTAAACAAGTAGCTTGCTCAAAGAGACACATTTTCTTTGTCTAATCTGATTTTCTGGACAATCTGCTCCAGCTAGAAACATGCTCATGGGACATTTAATAATTTCTTAATATTTACAGTTGCTTCACTGAAATAAACTGGTAGTGCTAGTTCTACCCGTCAACCCTGAAATAGTGGAGAATTGAATACATTATGGAAATCTGACAATTTTTTTGTTTAGTGTCTGTATTAAGCATGGGAATTTTAGTCTTCTCTGTCATGCCACAAAGATCTAGAGACCTTTTTTTTTACTCCAAAATCAGGCTGGAGGAGTAAAAGATGTAAGGAAGGAAACAAGCTGAGTGAAAGATGGAAACATGCTCAGAGATTCAGTCTTGGTCTAAGTTGCTGCTGTTACTTGACTTTCTGGCTGATGTCAAGGACTGGATGTTCCACAATCTCCTTAAACTAAATTTGGACAAAACTTGGATTATTCAGGGGGAGGAAAAGCCTGAATGACTTCAGTCTGTCCTTTTCTGTTTTCCTGCATGTACTCCCACTTCTCTCTCCATCTCTCTGCCTCTCTCAATCTCTCTCCTCCTCTGTTTCTCTCCACTTCACTCCCTCTTTCTGTCCTCTGCGTTATCTAACAGACAAAGCGTTAGTTTCTTGGTTTTGGGCAGTCACCTTGAGATGAACAGTGGAGAGTTTCCTTGCTGTTATCAATCTGCAAAGAAATATGTATTATCAAAGTGGGCACATACAGGGCAGATCTGATGACTTCCATATATAAACATGTGGCAGAGGAGAGCATTCAAAGCATGACTGGACGCTGAAGTAGTGAACATGATTAGCTCAAAGCTGTATGATTTTTGTGCAAAACAGTTGTTGTGTTAGTGTGTTACAGAGTGTGTTACAAGGAAAATTACAAGGCAAATCAGTGCATGTAATGTGAAATCCTGGATATTCACTGCTTGATTTTCTATAAATACTGTTCTTATAAATAATAAGAAATGGCACACAGCGACAACATTATGCTGTCTTTGTCTGGTTCAGTGTTTAAGGATCCTTGTTATGCCTAAGGAAAATCCTCTTGGAATAAATACTCTTACAATCTGAAACTTTGGCAAAAACAACAACTATTGACAAAATGAACATTGTTATATTTTCTCATACACACTTATAATAACTTAACATTTAACTGAAATTTTTTAACAAAAAACATTGTGAAATATGGACAAAATGTCACAGATTTTACTGTCAAAATATAGAATGCATCAAATACAATGTGATGCATTATCATTCATTACAGTATCTAGCATTATATAAGAAAAGAAAATATATGAAAACTCTACTTTGGGCAAGTTAAACAAATGAAGTACACAATGCTGATATAATCTGTTACTCACTCTTTGTGTCCAAGTAAAAGGATTCATTGAAAGTATTTCCTTAACAACCCACCTATTATTAAAGAAAAAGGGTCTGAGTGTTGTTTTGGCACTGCCGGTACTATTATTCAGGCAGAGAAGGGCTGGAAATAAAGCAGTGTTTGCCTGCAGCTCCAGAATCACTAAATATTCCCTGCTCTGAGTGCGCTCAAACTGAATTTCTAAACAATAGTTCAGGTAAACTTTTCTCGATTTCAGATTAAATTTATGAACTTAACAGTTTCTGTGATTTAGTTAAATCTGTGTGTAGGCTCTCAGCTGCTGGCATAACATAGCTGTGACATTGACAGATGAACTGTAATGAAGACAGTGGAGATCTGTGTATACCCTCACCTGTATGTGATGCACTTTCTCGAGGTATCCACAGATTACTCATGTGTCCGCTCTTACATGTGAAAGACTTGCTGCACGTTTTGGCGTCAACTTTACTGTGTTTTAGTTTGCTGTTGTGTTGTGGAACCACATTTTGAACCACAAGTGATATATCTGTGTGGTGATGGTGCATTTTCTTGCTGTTGTGGCCAGATATGCACTTATTTTGATAAAGAAAGTACACCCTCTTGCAATCCGGAGGTTTTACATATCAGGACATTAAAATGAAATAAAAAACTAAATCAACTGGTCATTACGAGGTCATAAAATCAAATAGATACAACCCCAGATGAACAACAACTCATAGCCGGCACAGTGTAATTACTCATTCAACAAAAAGTAAGCCAAAATGTAGAAGTAGTGTGTGGAAAAACTACCTCCACCCTTACTGCTTCCACAGGAATTTAAAGGGTAAGTAGCAGCCAAGTGCTACTCATCAAATGCCCTTAATTACCTTGATCATCAGCAAGTGTGACCACCCATGTAAAGTAGAGGTTTCAGCAGTTTTGCAGCTCTGAGTTACACAATGCCAAGGAGGAAGAACGTCAGCAATGACCTTTGAGAAGTAATTGTTGCTGCCCATCAATCTGGGAATGGTTATAGGTGTTATGATCTATGGGTTTTTGTTTTCCAATGTGCTGTTTTTTTTTATATTTTGATGTTTTGTGTTTTAATTCGGTAAGATCCTGTGCTTCGGTTCATTTCTTTTAGCTTTACTGCAGTCTTCTAACACCTGGCTTCATTACTAATTGCCTCATCTGACCTTAATCCCCTGATCACTCCATCAGTATGTAATCTCCTGTTGTTCCTTTGTTCATTTGTCAGATCATTGATGTTGCTTTGAATGTAGTTGCCATCACTGTTTATGTCTTTGTTTCCCTGTGGTAACTGTCATTTTCTCAGTCTTTCAGTGAGTCAGTTCATTTGTTTGCCCATCCGACTGCCAGTCTTCTGTTTCTCTTAGTTTTCTGTTTCCCTTAGCCTCTTCTCTCTAAAAGGAGCATAGCAGCACAGCTTAATTTTCCAAAGTTGCATCTAAACAAACCACAAGACTTCTGGAAGAATGTTCTGTGTTAGTCAGAATGTTAGACATGATGCACAACGGCATGTTTGGTGAAAACCAAACACAGCCAGTCAGCACAAACACCTCATACAAACTATCAAGCACAGTGGTGGAGGGTTGATGATTTTGGCTTGTTTCGCAGCAACAGTATTTTCAGAGTCAAATATGTGGCCATCCGTCTGACAGCTAAAGCTTTGACTCTTGATTCATGAAACAGGACAATGATCCCAACCACACAAGCAAATGTACAACAGAATAGCTGAAAAACAACAAAATAATCAAATATTATCATTAGTTGTTGCTGATAAAGGTGGTTTATAGACATTAAAAGAGCTAAAAAAACAACTATAAACCGACTGTGATTGCAGTTTGTAGAAAATCTATAGAAACTCATGCACACCACTGAGTTTCTTTTGGACAGGTGTTTGAATATCCAAAGGAAGAAGAAGACAGAACTCAAACACACTGTCCTCTTACTTTTCTTCACATCTGAAAAAAGAGGGCTTTTACCTAAAAGGATCAAAAGCACCAAACACAGTATTTCCAAGCAACTGAAGCAGACCCTCACTCATTGTCGATGGAATGACCAAATAACATCCTATGGTCATCCTCGGGACTTATCTTTTTTTGTTATTGTTGAAAAACAAAGTTTCAGCTTCTTAAAATTCTAATCATCATGTGGCAGCATGACAATGCAGACACAATCAGCCACTGCGATTTGTATCATGAAAGTACTTCAAACAGATTTGACCATACTTTAGTGGTCAGTGACTTACCCAATTATGTTGACATATACAGAGGTACTTTAATGAGCCCTGTGGACTTAATAAGGAAAGCAATGCATGATAGCATGTTACACCGGAAATTAACTACTTCATCAAGAACCACTATGGTGGAATGTGGAAAAAAATTACCACCTAATCAGAGCTGATTACTTGTATGTAAATTAAACTATCATTGGTAAACATGTCTGTTAACTTCAAGCTTCAGAGAAAGTCTGCAACTCTGAGTCTATATGTGTGAACAGGGCATTATGGATCTGTACTCTTGACTTCAGATCATAAAGTGCCATTTCCTCAGCATCCAGTGCCACTAAGTTTGGATGCTGAATGTAAATTGTAAGGTGTAATGACATGCATCGTAAGTTATTAGGAACAATGGGCTGATGAGGATAATTGGATGTTTGGGCTGTAAGTGAGGACACTGAAAGCGACTCCACAAGTCTGTTCATGACCTGACCCGAGAGTGAAAAATCAGGAGACAGTTGCCCAAATGTATGAAATGACTCATTTGTGCATGCATGTGACCCTAAAACGATCTTACTGTACAAATACAGGCTGACAATCCAAACCACCCACACACATAATATACACATCGGAGAGACCTGACATGCACAAAGCACAGAGGTTTTAAAAAAATTATTAGCTAAAGTTACTTGGCTGGTGGTCGATGCTCTAAAAGCCCTGTGCAATACAACTTTAATAGCACTGGCAACAGGGTACACACACACTCACACACACACACACATATATATATCCTCGGAGCCATTTTCTCTTCCCTTATTTGCAATGTCTGGTTTTTCTGTCTCTTCCACTTTCGGTCTGCTATTCCACTTTGTCTGTGTGCCCGCTCGGTAGCCGGCAGCTAACAGTAAGATACAGTTTCTTGCTCATAAAACCAGTTAAACACACTCAACCAGTTATTGTTGTGTGTGAGTGACTGTCAGCGAAGTGACAAATGATTCAAAATAAGGCCTTCACTGACAGTTAAATCATGATGTCGACAGTATAGAACCAGTGTGTGAGTTTATGCCCGTACCCAAGAGTAAATGCATGTTTAAGATTGTATATACAGTTATATTGTATTATGTGATCTTTTAACATTAAGCCAAACATACTGTACTGTGTTATGTTTCCATAAGTCCCATGTGCCTTTGTGTGTTCAGAATGAGCGTGTATGAGGTAGAGAGCAGCAGTATATTGTATGTGTGCTTGTGTGAGTGTGCAGCGCCTGAGGGCTTTGTTTGGTACTGGTGCAATAAAAGACACATTAAAGAAAGAGCGAGATTACAGAAAAAAACATAACACACATAAATGGTGTTTTTTTTCTCTCATAAAAAAATTAAAAAATAAATCTGTGCGGGCGTGAGAAGCAACAGAGCAAGGCTTCGCATGATGCATCTGCCGAGAAGTCCTACAAATGCAAAGCACAGGAATCTGAATTATTTTAAAGCAGAGAATATGCTTTATAAGTGTGAGGATACGAAGCTTCCTCTAGAAGCTGTGGTAGTGTTGGTTGCAAAAGCAGAGTAAAAAAAAATCAGAGAAGAATAGGGAGGGGGGTAAAGAAAGGCAGAATAGTGGATAAGAGGAGGACAATGGCGTAAAGAGAAGAGGGGGAGGACAGAGAAGAAGACAGGGTCAGTGGTGTGTATTGAGTAGAGAGGTGAAATCAATTTTCCTGTCATGCTTAACACCTATCTCACCCTCAGTGTTTGTGTATGAGAGGCCGGAGCGTGTTTTAGATGTAATGAACAGACAATAGTAAAACATTTATTCTTAATCCCTCTTTCACACACATAAACACACACACAGAGATTATAGTGTACACCCTGTACACTCCCTCTTAACTTGTGTGTGACCTGTTTTTTTCCTCATACCTGCGTGTCAGTTGTAAGAGACCAGATTGACATGCTGATCTGCCTCAGAACAGTTCAACAGCAGCTACACAATGTTGTAGGATGTGAATTTTTCTCCCCAGTGCATTGAGGATTATTACAGAGCAAGCTAAAGTGAACATCATAAGCAGAAAATGTTGATGATCAAGATGAGTAATTTGGCTAGCTCACCACGAGTTGAGATCTGGAAACAATACATCTTACTCACAGATTAAGGAATTTCTGTTGTTTGGTTTTCATTGTTTTTTGACATGAATTTGTCAAACCCCCTTGTTTTTGTATAAAGATGTTCGTGGTTGCTTGAGGTAGATTTTTTTCACATTCACAGTTCTGATGTAGCGAATGTGTTACTCACATCACTGAAGACATGAATGATCAGCTTGTTCCTGTTCTAGATATTGAATGTGGCCAAAACTCCCTCACACGACGACTTCAGTATTTGTTACGGCTACATGTAATGGACCTTACACTGCCTCTAGCCGGTAACACGGTGCAGCCTAATGGCCCTTTCAGATGGGTTCAGTGGCCTGGCCACTGAGTTTTAGAAACACTGAGCATGTCATTTTGATTTTAACAATGGGATAAGTTTTAATAATAAATATTTTTTTAACTATAAAATAGCTTGAATCAAAGCTAAATATTCATTTTATATTGATAAAACTTCTATATACCTGTGAACATAGGCCATGTTAAATCTAATTCCTGCTTGAAAAACAAACCTGAAATGCTCAAATGAACTGAAACATGTTTACAATGTACAGCTTTCCTCCCAATACAGAATGTTGTGCCATAAAGAGCAGGGAACTGAGGCGCACAGTTTCTCCTCCATTTTGTCTTCCGTGCTTGAATGGATGTCTCTCGTCTATTGGCTGTGCAGGTATTCATCTCAATGCGCCACAGTCAAAGTTCAGTCTACTCAGACCACGGTGCATCAAGAGCTCACAGAGCTACACGCTGCGCTGTTCGTGTGCTTTGCTCGTTGCAGCCACTAATTGTCTTTGTGTTGGTGCAAGCCATTATAAATAATGGATTTCAGAGGGAAGCAGTGCCATCGATGTGTTCTGTCTGAAAGGGCCATAACTCCAAACTCAAAACCTGTTAATGGAAATAAGCATGATATATGTTTTCTTCTATCAATAGTTTGCTTTAAATTTCCTTTGCAACTGGATGGAAATGTGACTTGTGACTGTCCTTTTCTCAACAATCGTTCATCCAGTCAATGTCATACTTGACAAGACTATATCCCAGGACCTGAGGCAGTTTGAAGTGGGTGAATGATTAATTCCAAAGAAACATAAAAAGGACCTTTAAACCCCAATGACTGCATTAGTGTTGTGGATACTCATCACTGTCATTGATAACGAAAATGCTGTGCAAAGATGACTGTGTCTGGTCGAAGCATGAATTTCAACGGAGAAAAACCTGCAGCTAATAACGCAGTTGTATGAGAGTGTTTTATGGAGAGATCCACTGATATGGTGCTCTTTAAGCATTGCAAGCTGAGAGTGACTTTAACAGCAGCATAACTGCACAAGCGCCTAGAGTCTGTTTGTCTCTGTTTACATTCATATGAACACGCTATGTTGGTTGCACTCAGACAAATTAGATTGTCTAGATGGTTCTTCGTCACCCACATGTGAAATCAAATTTCTGCACTGCTACTGTTATGATAAGGTAACATAAGACTATGCATCATTATTTTGTTATATGAGTCAAGCTAACTTCATCGACTGTTGTTGCAGTCTATCAGTCATTTCAGTCTTTTTCCTTTCCTCACACTTTTGCTCTTTAATGGTCAACTGTGACCTTCACACAGGCACACTTCTTTTCTTTGGTATGTGATTTAGTCTCAAAGGTGTCTGGTGGGAAAGCATGTTTTATTTCTAACTGATTTTCAAAATTTAAAGGTGAGGCTGCAGCGAGAAATGGATCATGAACTGAGTTGTGGCATCTATGCTTTTTGCAGATTAGTGCTCACATGAATGGTGTGTACTGGATGGTATTATGGCTGGAATGTGACTCATTACTTCAAAATCTGTGGTCTTCCAGAAAAGTATCTCCAATAGGTTGGTGCATTAGTTTCTTTTTCTTGTTGGCAGGTAACCAGACTTTCGATGGATATGCTTGTCTGCTATAAAGGACTAATCTTCCCCAAGTTTTTCTGTTTCCCATATTTAAACTTCTTCAGATCAGAAGTCTAAAGACAGATTTGTATTAACTCGCAGAAAGTTGAAACAGTATAACAAAATTATAACAAACTTACCCTTTTATGATAGATTATATGCAACTTTAGAGACAGATAGTGTCACTGACAAAACCACACAAAGGTGATAGTATTGTAAATTAATGTTGTGGCTTGTTAAAGAGGTGGCTGCTGGACTTCCTTGTATTCCAGCCATCAGCTGACTTGCCCCCAGGGAAAGACAACCCTATTCTACTGTCTGTGCAACAGCCTCCCATGACTACTCGGGAGGTCAAATCACTGTCAATCACATTGATATGAAGAGAACGATAGAAAGCAAGGGAGGAAGAAAGAGGAAGGAAAGTGAATATACATGGGGAAGTAAGTAGAGGAAGAGTGAAAAGAAAGGGCACACATAGAAGGGAAGAGATGAGAATCCAAATGAATCTTACTCACCCAACGGACAGACTGTCAAGCTCTCTGTGCACGTACGTGTGTGTGAGTGTGTGTCTGTCTTACCTTCTAATTGAAATGCGATGAGGTGTGAAACACCCCTTTAAAAGACCTATCACTGTGTGTGAAGCTAAATCTGTGCTTGGGGCCTATACTTCCATGTGTGCAACACATACCAACTCATTTTAACCACAGACACAATGTAAGGTGTGTGTTTGTGTGTGTGAGAGAGAGTTTGTTAAATCCAAATGTGCTATATGTGGTGCTGTGTTCGTGTGAGGGTGAACATATTTGCAGGCAACATGTTTGTGGCAATTGAATTTATGTATGAGGGCAAAGCGAGCACTCTGAGCAATATAAACATGTGAGTTTAGATGTTTGTCCACGAGCTCACAACAATTAAGAGAAGTGTTTCCAGTGGGTGCCTGTGTGTGTGCATGTGAGTATGAATATGACTGTGAGTACATGTGTGTGGAGACATAATTTCATTTTGCTGTCTCGGCTTCTTGTTAAGCAGCCATTTAGAGCTCAGGTTGAGTTTCCTCAGCGTTTACTGACACTTCTTTCCTCCTCACTGCCCCTCTGACTTGCACCATCTTTTCTCCATCTCTGTCTCATTATATGTGTCTCTTCCTCTCTCTGTCTCCTTTCATTCTCTCTTCTTTGACCCTATCCTCTCATCCTGCATGGTTACTGCACAACCCAATCTTGTACCTGTTAATCAGTTGGTTGTCTTGCTGCTCTTTGTCAAATTCTTTTCATTATTTACAGATAGAAAACAGTCTGGAATCACATTTGTGCTGTTTGGTGCTGGTCCTAAAATACACTGTTCATGCATATTGAATATTACACAAATTACAACAGCCAAGAGTGCAAGTTTCACTTAACAATGGGAATATTTTTGGTGTTATTATTTAAACAGTTCAGCTGTGGTTGCTGAAACTCAGTTGTAGTACAGTCCTTCTGGAGTATGCTTATTAACTGTGTTTTTGCAAATTGAAAAGGTGACTGCAATGCTTAAAACATGAATAGATTTTTTTCTTTTATGTCCATGCACACATATGCACCTTAGTGCTGCAGGTGTTTGCATATAGGTGCTCAAATGAATATGTGTGGGCGCTTATAAAAGCCCTCCATACAGTATGTTCTCTATCAGATTGTTGAACCGTGATATTACACTCTAAGCTTATATACATATTCATCCATTTGCACACACATATATACCCACAGACACTGAAAGTCACTTGCCCTCCAAGGCCCTATTAAAGCGACACTGTGATATCATCGGGCATAAATATCCATATTTTAAAAAGAGAATGTACATTCACTTTTTCCTGTGAGGTAAACATGCTCGAGGGCAGTTGCGCAAACTACAAACAGTATATCTAAAATATATAAAGTTACAGCTCATTCTCTTTTCAGCCGTGTGTTTAAAGCCAAACAATTATTGGTTTTGTCCTAAAATCTTAAATTATGCATATATGTTGCCAGAGTCTTTATCTGACAAAATCTTTTGAGTACTCTTTAAATTTTTATTCTGATAATGTACTTTTAATCAATGTAATTCGAAACATTTTGCCTCATGTAGCCTCAAGCTTGGTGACAAACTCTGAACATAAGTTTTATAACTGAAACTAGCATATATTGATTGCTAGTTGATACCATGAAATACGCCCAATAACACGTCCTGTAAAGGAGGGAAATACCACTCCTGTGAGCGTTAACTCATTAGAGCAGATGTCATTCTCAAGTATTTTATTCATGAGGCCACGAAGTCCTCATAAAGAGCAAGAAGGCTTGCAAGGAGGTTTGCTTTCACTCATGCACCTTTGTGTGATGTAAGATTTACAACAATATGACAGCTGTTGTTTTTTTTCCCTTTTTTGGGTTACCTTAAGTTAATAACACATTCTTCTTAGAACTTGACCGTTACCTTCATGGATGTCATTTTCACATGCAATTGCTCTCACAATCACAAAAGGTTGCATCATCTTTTAACATATTTACAGGTCTTGTTTATTTACTTACATGAATATACAATTCATGAGAATGTTTTGAAGAGGACAGTCGCAGGAACACAGTGTCATGAAATTACAGTGTTTGAAATGTGATCAAAAAGAAAGTGAATAGCCTCCAAGAAGTTATTTGCATTTTGTAAAAAAATATACACTAACCTTTAATTGCCAAACAGAATTAAACACTTTAGCACTGTGGGATATTTTGCCCATATTTGGAAAGTGACATCTTTTCACTGTGCATCCAAAACCATTATCTGTCCCTCCATACCTGCTTTATCCAGTTAAAGCCCACTCCAGCTGATATTGTGCGAAAAATTGGGCACACTCTGGACAGTTGATTCAGACAACTCAAGTTTGAAAACTTATATATCTTTATTGCAGAATATAACTGGAGTTTGGTGTCTAGGCTCTGATCACATTACTCCCTCTGAACATGTTTTCTCAATATGATCTAGGAGTGATGAGTGAATTTCTGCCCTGGAGTCCACAGGTGGAACCTGGTTTGGTGGAGGAGCTAAGAAGAAAGACAGCAAAGATTCAACACAGGGTGAAATAGGAATTTTGCAGCATTAACACACTGTGCAGATTGGAGGGGTAGGTAGGATAGATGGCATTTGGGGATGAGGTAGACCACACATGAAGCAGCAGCTGACTGCCTGAACAAGCTTTCAGGTATCTCTCCATTCCATTACATGGCTAGCAATGAGAGAGAGATGACCATAAAGGCTCAAAATCAATCTTACAGCCAGTTAAACAAACATGCAACCTTAGAGGCAAACATAAAACATGGAAGCCTTTCAACAGAAAGGCCTCAGCATTAAACCATCCTGCCTCCCCAAAACCATAAAATACATGTTTTTTAAATATATATACAGTATATATTCACCCTAATGTAGAAGTCTAAATGTTGACTGCTGTTGGAGGAAGAAACATGAAGTTTATTTCAGACACCACTCAAACTTCCTCTTCCTGAATGTTACTGTTTACAAACCCCCTTTGCTACAAGAAACAACAACTTCTGAGCTGCAGCCTACATTATGAAAATTTAAATTTTGATGGCAAATTGAATGATGCAATAAAGCAGGCTTCAATGGTTCCTTTTCATCATTGGTCTGTTATTACCATCGTTGGAGTATAGATGATTTTAATGCTGTGGGAGTTTCTGGCAGTGTCTTCGGAACTGATTTAACAACCTTTAGAATATCATTACACAGTGATGATGAAAATAGTTTCAGTATCTCAGGGTATAAACAACAGTTACACTACTACAGACAGAGGGTATTCTCAACCACCTGGGCTATTGTATGTTTGATATAAAATCAAACATTGCTTTGGTACAAGATAAAAACTCCTAAAAGCCAGTTTTCTCTCATAGACAAATAGATCTAAAACACAGGGCAGTGATGATTCTGGTGTGCAATGGATAGGTTTGAGTTTTAGTGTCCTTTTGATTTATGAATGATTTAAGGTGATAGGTACACAGGGACAATGTATGAACTATTTAAACCATCACCTGCTTAAGTCTTAAAGGTCAGGCACCATGAGAAACAGAATTAACATATTTAAATGCTTTGGGGCAATAAATAAAATATTCACAGTGTGTGGCGTTTCTTTTATGTCTTTTTCAGCCTTTTTCTTTCCTCCAACCCAGTGCATACAGATGAAGTCACACAACTGCTATTGTAGAAATTAAATACATTGTGCTGATACATATTAACATAAGTGGTCATATTTTATGACATTACAGTGCAGAACACCTACGTAAATGTCAAATATTGACTGGTTAATAACAACTCTTCTACACTGTGTCTTGTAAAGTAGCTACAATTGAATGTTTAACATAAAGTTTTGATATTCCTGAAAAAAAGTTCAACATCTTATTTTTGCGTGCTAGCTTCAGCAGTTTCAGATTGGCAATGACAGTTAAGGCCACTGGGGAATATGGGAGAGTTTTGAGGGCCACAAAAAAAATCACTGGTGAGGTTGGCATTAGTAGGTGAGGTTAAACTGCATTTTATCCTGAGTGGGACTTGAATGTTTCTTCCAAAGCTTCGTGGAACTTTTTCCAATATAGGGTTAAAAACTACAAACTGGGAGGAAAGCGATGATGATTTCTCCCTTAATAAATTGTTTGTCTGTGCAAACTTTCATAGTCACAATATGTCTTTCTAAGGAAAGTTAACTGCAACCTGTTGATGTTGTCTGTCAAAGTAATACAGAAGCATTATTAACTGATATTCATGTATTTGTGTTACAGTGCCTCAAAATAGTTATCTGGCACGTTGGAAAATGCTGAAAAATATACTATCCCTATGTTTACATGCTTTATTGAAGTCTGATACTAAAGTTCTTTCTAAAGGTAACTGCTGTGAAGTTACAGCTGAGTGAATTTCATACCTTCACTCTTTATTCAAAACTCTGTGTCTTTATGGTCATTATGAGGAGCATCCCTGTGTTAGAAATTATTGTCCTGACAGCTACTGCACCACAACAGAAAGGTTATTGGTGTAAATAAAGAAGCTTGTAGCCACAATGCAGCAGTTCAGCAAACCACACGCCTCATTGTGAGGTGCAACTGTAACGTTAGTCACTGGCACTCTGCTGGATGATATGCTTTCATCTGTGTGCGAAAATGTTGACTAGAGACGACAGGCTGCAGATTAAATATTAAGCTTGCATACAATGGATGCGTTGTGATGGGCATTGCCCACAGCACCTTACCGCTTCGTCATGGTTTTAAATAGATCTTAATTTGATTGATGTATCATTGATGTTTGACAGATATAAACTGATTCTAATCATCTGATCATTTAGAGCACTTCAATGTTTAATTTAACTTGACAAAAGCAAAATGTCTGTGAAAAGTAATTACACTACATGTGGTATTACAGTATGCACGTAACTTCAGAGTGGAAAGTTGTTGTATCTAAACCTGCAAAAATGACTGGCAGGGCTCAAATGCTCTCTGTTAAACTTGATTAGATAAATTATGCTATGCACTAAAGGCTTTTTCTTTAAAATCACAGTTGAATTTTATACAGGTAATTAGTTAGATGTGCATTCATCTGCTCAGATGGCCGGGTTGCCTGTGATCTATTATTTCATAGCACTAAGTAATAAAAAAGTGAGAAATTTTTAGGACTTTGAACTCTGTCCATAGTTTAAAATGGTGAACTATGAACTTGAACTAATTCATTTAAGATTTTGTGAAGTTTGAGCTTGTTCACTGCAACATGGTGCCACGGCTCTATTTACAGTTTGGATGGAAATCAAGAGCTGCAGCGTTTAATGACAAATTTTACTGCTGTTATCTCTAGATCACAAGTTATTTATGTCATTCTCTCGAGATAACAAGGACTGTTTTCTTGCGATAATGAAACAATTTCTGTCGTCATCTCAAGATAACAATTGTTATATTTTGTTAACTCAGCCTTGTGAAGTTCATTTTCTAGGCACTGCAAACATGAAGGTCAGATAGTGGTTGATGGAGAGTGGGTTAAACTCTTATCTATGCCCAGACATTTGTTGAACTCATTACACTACAAAGAATTTAACATGTATGACTTGACTTAATGTTAAAGCCCCTGCCCAAGTGTCATGGCTGCAATGATGAATGATGAAAAAGGGTATTAACACAGGAACCACATTTTCGAGCTCAACATAATCATCTTGTGACCTCGAAAAATCAAACTGCATTTTTGTTATGATAACATGTCGCGATCTCTAGAAAACGACAGGTCTATTTCTTGTGAAAATTAGATAAATCGATTTCTTATCTTGGACAAACCTGCCATGTTAGCAAGAGATAACAGAATATCAACTCGTTATCCCGAGATATTGGTATCAAAATAAATAATTGCAGGTAAGGCCTCTCCCGGCTGCCATATTTCCTAAACGTGTACAGTGTGATTTTTTTTTCTACTTCTTCTTGAATTAAGAAAAAAAAATAGCAATAAATCTCTGCACCAAATCATTTTGAATTCTATCCCAGAAATAACTTCAAAGAAATCATTAAAAGCCCCTTTTTTGTTTCAAGAAAATCATGGTGATGATGGAGAGATGATGAAAACTTCCTTTTAGAAATGTCCAAGGAAGTTCAAAGAGATCATCAAAAGCCCAGTTCTGTTTATGCACTTTATGCAGTACTGTTAATGTCCTCCATGTACTGTATCACTTCTTTGATCAGCTGTGATTCTCCGACTGTTGCAGAGGAGATATACCAGTTCAGACTTCTGTGTAGTGTGTAAAGTAAAATAAAGCTTCATTTCATACATGTTTGTGTAACACACACATATTGACAGTAGCTATAATAGCTAGAAAGTCTTTTTCAGGTCCACTGAATACTAGAATTAGTATCATTAGAGAACCAAGGCAGCACATCAAAAATCAATACCTGTAGCAGTAATAGGAGAAAATCAATCACCTTTTAAAAGGAGGTCATTTATCTTTTGATATAAATACCAGCAGATTTTAGCCAGGCAGTGTCTAAGTGATGTTTTGTGGCCAATGGTAGCCCAAGTGATGCTGATATGGAGATCATTGGAATTCAGTAAGGGTATGTGATGGTTGTGCATGCTAAATTTAGTCTGAAGCTAAAGATTAACGAGGCTTGACTGGGTTAAAGTCAGTATGGTCCATTATAGATATGGGATTTAGTGGCTTATATCTGACTAAATGCAAGTGAATTTCACTCCTAATTAGCATCTAGCATGCTCAGATATATGGTGAGCATTACAGCTACCCAACTCTTGGAAGTTGTAATGTCCTATCAAAATTGTTCCTGTGAGTGTATTAGTTACACTGTTAATCAGACAGCTCATTAGGTGGTTTGGTTGTTAGCATTTAGCTCCATGTACCGCTATACATTATTAAACCCTTACATAGCTGCTTGCATTTAGGCTTATCTAAAACAAAACATCGACCCAACACATTAACTGTTGAATCTTTACCAGGCAGCTGCCCGGGATTGTGAGCTGCTGTGTTAGCGTGTGTTATCCAGCCCTTTTGCCTTCCATGTGGACAGCACAACTGCAAGCAACCGTAGCTCATTCAAGTATGACTGAGCAACACTTTTCAGGCTGTAAACACAGATCCGATCTTATCCCTGTCTGCAGATTCAGCAGTTCCCATGCAAGTAAGTGTTACTTGAGATTACTCAGTTTAACATGGATTTACAACCACCTTTTAGTATACTAAAACAAGGTTTTCAGAGATTTTAAAACACAAACCACTCTTTGCTCGACAGGCACAACCTTCTTTCCTTTCAAATGAGCTCATGAAAAAAAAACACTTGAACTTCACATGAACATGTACATGCTTAATACAGTCTAAGGTTTTATGTAACAACTGTAGTTGCCATATAAATTCTGCTATTTTATCCACTTGTATCTTATTATTACAGAGATCTCATAAAGTTTTAATACTTAAGGTTTTGTATTACCAAAGACATAGAATATTTCATGTTTACTACATCCTTGTAATAGCTGTTGCCTCTTGTATGATGACCTTTATTCCCTTATTCAACGGTGCAAAGCAAATGTCTTCTTTAATAAGACTAAATACTCATATATGCACATGAAGTACCATTCGTACATACATACACGTCACTCTGTTGTCTGTTTGCGTTGACATCAGCCTCCCTGTTAATGAGTGGAAACTAGTATAAGAGAGTTTGACCTCTGCTCTGTTGCCAGGGGGTACAATCATAGAGAAAGATTAGTAAACAATACATTTTTTTTCTACTGCAGGCAAGTTATCTTGATGAATGTTTTATAAAAAAGAAAAGTCACTGCACAGCATTTACATACAAAACCCAGTATGCTCGTCTCAATCAGTACATTTCAGCCTATGGGAACACAGCTATTTGTATTTTATGGCTTTGGAGGAGCTTTGGTTAGTCTGATGGAATAACCTCTCATCTCAGCTTAGGCTTTGAAACTACAGGAAACCACTTGGATAAACGTAGGCCTTTGAAATATGTGGAGCTTTATCTACATGTAAGAAGGCTCTACATCAAAGAGATGCTAGAGATACAGTAAGGACGATCCAGTTTTTGTCAAAGCTTGACCCAGCCTAGTGGCGGCATCTTCATTCTGTGATTATGTGTTCATTTAAAGCAGGAAAAACCCAACACGTGACTTTTTTTAAAAGTAGCTTTTATTTAGGAAGTGAAACAAAATGCCCAGTGTTGTCTTTGTGCTTTACATTGTTTCAAACCGGCCACTGGAGGTCCCAAAAACCTCATAGGAAGAACTCAAAACAAAGCAGGAAGATCTGGAAAAAATAATCATCGTCATCATCACTCTGTACAGATCTGTAGAAATTATCACCCCAAAGTCACATCAGTTCTTATTTACAAGGCCTCTTGCCGCAAAATAGTCGCGTTTTCATTTGCTCTAAAAAAGGTGTAGTGTAGATGCTTTCACAAATATGTTCAAAAATGGCACAGCATACTGTATATTGGAGGTGTGATTCTTTTGAATATATGTCTTGTGTTATTCAAGGACAACACAGCAGGTGTCAGCATCTTTGTTGTTTTTACCTTTTATTCATCATGATAGAAAAATGAGAAAGAGGTTGTTATTTCTACATACAAGGCATTTTCTACCTGAATCTAAACTCTTTCATTGTGCTACTATGTTTGAAAAAATGTTGTAGGATATAATTCGTAACAGGAAGTGCTTTTATATAAGAATAGTTCAACTAGCTTGTGGCTATAGTAGGCTACAGTAGTTCATAATAGTATCTAAGTGTTCAGCAATGCTCTCTGGTGCTGAAATATCGACCAAACCTCTTTTTTTCTCCATAATCCTTATAATTGTATTGGGAATCACCTTAGCAAACTCGCAACCGCCGGAGATGATGAAAGGAAAAAAAAACAAGAACAAAAACAACCTGAAACTCTGCTTTTGGTGGGTCTAGAATTCTCACATAGAGTTTGTGAATTAATGTCCTATGTCAACCCCTGGAGCAAAAGTGATTTTTAGATTGAATTCAAGCTATAAACAGAGCTCAGCAATGCTAACCAACTCAGTGACGAAACTTCTCCCAAGAAGCGAGCATGGATCTGTTCTGATTCCTGAGGGTCAAACAAACCTCAGTTTAGCACCTCAGCTATCATTAAGTTGTGTGTTTCACAATGGAAATATGCAACCTTGGCAGAAAAGTACCAAACTTGTATCTGTTCACATTCTGGATTTCTGTTTTCATCCATGTTTCAGCACCAGAGATCTACCTTCTACTTTCTACAATATTTTAGAATAATAATACGAGGCAGGCAGTGCATAAACCATGTACAAAAAGACCCTTCCCAACCCAACCCAGAGCCCTCCATCTAAAGAAGTTGAACCCTCTTTGTGAATCCCTGGAAGCCTCAGCAACTCCTAATAGCGTGTACAAACATAATTGTCAATAATCTAATGCTGCCAATATATAATTGCAAAGAGCAGGCAATTTTTTAAAGATAGTATCAAATACAAAAGCTGCAGAGGTTAAAAATCAGAAAACTGACTCTGCAGTCTCTGCTTCAATCTTTCTACAACAGTTCAAACAGTTCCCAATCACAAAAGTCACAGAAAAAGCCTCAAGGAATCACAGCTGAGTAAATTCCTGTAAATTTAGAGCTCCAAACCAGAAACCCTCCATTATTTAACACTAACTCCATTTGCTAATTCCCTGAAATTTCATTTCTCACAACTACATAGAATAGCTGTAGTTGAAAAAAATCAAGGTGTTACAAGCAGTTATGACTCTTCTTCTAAATCATCATGCATTATTGCTCTATCAGATGTAAATGAAATATTGCCCGAGACAAAAATTTGCTTCAGTTTGCCAGTCATATAAGAGGTTTGGCAAAATATCCCCAAAAGTTGGCGCAGACTCCATCATTTAGGCTATTGTTATTTTTGCATGCAAGTTTTTTATCATTAAAGTGGCAGACAAAAGTAAAAATGTACTCAGTATTTAGAAAGTGTCAAATGCTTTGGCATATTTGTAACAAAGGCAGAAAATTATGATAAAGTGCAAAATAATGCAAAAACATAAAAACAGATCAATCAATAAATAAACTTGCCAATAAATAGACACATAAGAAAACCTCAAAGTTGAAAACTAAATTGCTCATTGGCAACTTAATTACCATATAACACTGGAAAAGGTTTAACCTTTTGAGGAAAGTAAGGACATTTTCAACGTCTAAATCCCCATCGGACATAAATAAGCAAATAGAAATCAAACATTAGATTCAGGCAATAAGAAAATACTGTTAAGGAATACCCTAGTGGGTGTTTTCAGCGTGTGTTTTTAACCATTTGATTCTGAACTGGAAGCCCAGTTTGTCTCCTTAATCTTTTCCGCTTCCCACTGTTTGCCATCAAAAAAGCACAAATGCCAATGTTACCCTGAAGTAAAAAAAAATGTCCAGAGTTTTATGAATACATAACGTTCCCTACATATGTGTACTCACATACCTGTGCTACCACTTTATGGCATTTTTGTTCGTCTTACTTTTCACAGTTCTTCGTGGTTATGTCAATAGCAATGTATACAGACAAGGTATATTGTAAGTGTCGGTTAGTGTAAAGGAAAATCTTTACAAGTACGTTTGTTTACCTGCGGAAGATAACTACTGTGTGCTTTTATTGTTGCGATGCTTTTTCATCTCCTCGTGAGTTCAGTACAGGGCCATCTTTCACTAAAAGCAGGACACCAAATGCATCCTCAAATTATTAAAAGCAAAACATATTAAAAAACAACTTAAAAAAAGTTTGCTGGATGTCTTTGCACGAAAACCGATGATATGATTCATGCTTTCTATTCTGTGAAGTGCCTGTCACAGAAAGAGAGAGATGGAGGAGCAATTGTGCTTTTGTGTCATTTCCTCAGAGGCTGAAAAAAATCTGATGAGGATAAATATGGACATAAATAGATGGTGAGCTAGATGTGCTGTGCTTTATTTATCTTCACAGAGCCTCAAGGGAACAAATCTTAATCGAAGCAGGTGACAATCTAAATCAGGCATTTAAAACTTTTCATTTGACTTCCAGATTAGGAGAGAAAAAATAACAGATATTTTGGAGGGTTCTTGAAAAAAAACAGACATGTCTTCACTCTATTTTTGTCACTCCTCCATTGTAGCACTCAAGTATTTCTTTTGGGGTAAAGCAGAAAATTCTGATGTAAATAAAATAAATAAACCCCAGTTATGGTTCATGAATCCATCATTCACTCAGTGAGCTCAGCGGGGACAAAGCCCCCTTAAAGCACGCCGACTCGTAGTGCTTGTTCAGGTAACTCTTGAGTGCAAAGGTCTTGTTACACCGTTTACACTTGTAGTGCTTGAAGGCTGAGTGTGTCTGCATGTGAGCGCGCAGGTTTGACCGGTCAGCAAAGGCTTTCCCACAGTGCGCACACCCGAATGGTTTCTCGCCCGTGTGTGAGCGCATGTGGCCCTGCAGCAGCCACGGCCGGCTGAACGCTTTGCCACACACATCACACTTGTGCTTGAGGTCGTGGGTGAGCAGGTGCATAGCCATGGCGGGCATGGAGACGTAAACTTTCCCACAGGTGGGGCACTTCTTGGCCATCTTGCTATCTATGCTCCTGTGCGTCTGCTTGTGCCGGCTCAGGTTAGAAGACGTGGCGTAGGTTTTGCCACACTCGCTACAGGTGTGCCTCTGGGCAGCTCCTCTTGGGTTTCCTGGGGCTTTCCTTCGTGATCGCCCATCCATGATGAAAAAAGCATCCACTGTGTATCCCTCGCTCACAGCCGTGTCTCCATTGATGTATCCACCAGCTGATGACGAGACCTCAGACCTCGGACTGTCCGGCTGATCCGAATCGCCATGGATATCTTCATGGATAGTAGAATAGGTATTGTTAATGTGGCCATAGATGATTGACGAGGGGCTTGGTGAGGGTACTTTAGAGATGACTGATGAGTCACTTCCAACCACGTCATCATAAGGATTTGGACTCAAATAATCACTGACGTAGCCTGAGGAGACAAAAGACGAAGTCTGTCAGTATGTTAACATGTATAGTTAAGCCAAACTATAGTTAATCAAACATCGAGTTTTGTTTGAAGTATGTGCGAATGCCATAATGTGGTGATGAGTTTTCACAACATTTTTCTACTTCTAACTTCTTCTGTGGGACATCATCATGTAAGTGTAGCTGAATTAACTGCATCTTTAAGTAACTTGAATAATGATTTTGTCAGAAGGTTATAAAATCAGGATTTTATTAGGGCAAGCAACAGTTTGAAAATGCATTAAAGCACCAAAAGTCAATTTGTAGCCTTTGTGGGCTGATATTCAGTTACAGTCTGTGACATGTTTAGTCGTTGCACAAAAGAACCTGAAAATTATGTGAATAAGAGCAGCTCTATTAAGAATGTGGCTGTATTCATTTACACTTGTGCTTTTTTTTTCAGTATTTTCTATGTGGTTATTCTTTGTTGTTACTAGCTTAGTCTTCTGTGCACAAGGCCTGTTTGGGTCTAGGGTTTCGCATATACATGCAGGAGGGATTTGACTCCCAGCTGCATTATCTGGGAAGTTCAGTTTTGTACGATTTCAGTCAGACGAACAAGTCCACACATATTTTATAAGTATAGTTTAGGTTGGTATAACGCAATAAATAATTTTCCCAGTGTCATTTAAACATGTTGATTATGAAATGGGAGATTATTATGATTAAAAACTGATTAGACTTAAATTTTGAGCAGAGATGATTGATGATTGAACTCCAATTGGCTTGAATTGGATGGTATTATTGAAGTGCCTTGAGATGACATTTGTTGTAATTTGTTGTTACATAAGAAAAACTAAATTGAATTGAAAATTAAATTGATGAGTGCTACAAAACACACTGCAGTTGAGTATAACTAAAACCTGAGGCTGAATATTTTCCCAGCATTGCTATTTCAGCATCATATGGAGCCCACAAACCCCTTAGAATAATACTTTTTTAGGACTTCTGTTGCATCCGCCTTCTAGATCATGAAACGTATCGAACTTTATTGCTTTTTGGGGGTTATGAGAATTAGCTTTTGAGCACCTTTGTGGCCTACAGACTACAGGCTGCAAAACAAGCTGTACTAGCATTGAGGGGAAGAAAAATGAGTTATGATCCTATCACACCCAAAGTTGGACAGAGAAAGCAGTGCTACAAGCTTGTCCACAAAATATGGATCTAATATCTTGTGTGAAAAAGTTACGATTCTCCTCAGGGCAAAGAAGGAAGTATCCACCTCTAGCAATAGAATTCAAATAATTTTACATATTAGTAGCAACAAAGTTAAGTTAATTTGCTAACACCAGAGGTGCTTAACATTTTATGTCCAGATAATATTTACAATGACAGCTCAGCTAGGTGTCAGGTGTCCAAATATTAAATGAACCGTCCAGGACCATAATCACAGCATGCGCATTGTGCTTTAAGACAATATTTTGCCTTCCTTCACACGACTTTTATGAGGTGATATAGCAAAAAAAAAGGAGAGGGAAACAGTGTGGTATTTATAGTGATAGTAAAATGCTTTTATGTCTTTGGCAGCAAGAAGGAGACACTTTCCCCTCAGTGGGAAATCTTTATTTTTCATAGGAGGGTTCATTGAGCACACTTGCTCTTCATCAGCAGCACCTTTCCTGACAGGTCTACCACTGCACAAAGTCAGACCCCAGGGCTGTCAAAACTTAGGCTGATGTGAACAGAGCATCTCTATTACAGCAGCTGGGGGGAGGTCTAATGCTCAGTGGGCACACTGGCACTGACAGTCTTCCCCTTATGAGATAAACAGTTCATACATTTGCCTGAAAGTTGCAAATTCCTCAACAACCTGCAACCGAGTTTTGATTTCAGCTGCTTCATTATTTCTATTATTGGCCTCTACTCAACAGGCTGAACTCTAACAGACACGAGGAGAGACTGGTTGCTAATAACCCACAGCCACAACTCCTGTGTATCTACCAATCAATAGCTCTCCATTTCAATTAGCACTCTGTGAGCATTAAGACACAGACAGTAGAGGAGATACTATTGCTGGTAATATAATTTCAGGATGCAGTTCTGAGAAAAGCTCAGATGTTGATCGATAATATGATGAGAAGACGAGACAGGTTGCAAAGAAAGGAGAGTCACAAAGGAAGAGAGGAGGAAAGAAAGAAAGCTGTAGCAGAGATAAAGTGATGTTATGTTCAGTGTGGTGATAGTGGTTAGGTGTTTTGGCACTGCTGCACACAGTTCTTGTTCTTATTTATGAATTTTGAATTTAATTAAGACAGTAATAGAGACAGAAAATAAATGGAAGAGGCAGATGGAGGGCATGGAGTGGAAAATAGAAAAACATGAATATTCTATCACTGCACTTGCGAACCTTTTGTGTTTTGAATTTTTTGTTTAACTGAAACAAGATTTGATTTATTTCCATATTAACTAGGATCAGTTTTTTTAAGAATTAGTGGAGATCCATAATGACACTGGAAGTTTCTGGTGCAGTTACAGTCCAGAACTGGTAATCCCTAAGCAGCTCCTCTGGGGCAGACTTTGCCTTGCAAACTGCAGCTGGCAACTACTGAAAAGTTAAAAAGGTGCAGATGAACCACCTAGTACATCTGCTTCCCCTAACTATTACCTCAAGTTGAGGGCAAATTAGTCAATCTGGCAAATTTCTTAGAGCTAAAAAAGCTGTGCACAAATTAAGGTACAGTACAGTCTCAGAGATCTTAACATGTACTGCTTGTAAGTGTTATATGGAGCAGTCAGCATCTATAATCAAGTTTTTGTGGACATTTGTCCTAGAGGTGATGTTCATAGAAACACTCTCATTTGTCGGACTGACATTTTGACATAAAGGGATCTAGAATGAAGAATTATTCGAGCTGGAAAGGAATCATCTTTTAGGGAACTCAAATGTGTTCATCAAGTTTCATCCCAATGAGCATGTTTACATGACACTAGTAAAAAAAAATAAAAAAAGGTTAAGGTGTTAGTCAGACCAAAATCTTATGTCTAAATGCATGTAAGCATGTCAGCCCAATACCAAATTGTATGAAATCGAGCTTCTCCTGACTGGACTGACACACCAAGATAATGTAGTGGGTGATTGGATGACTAATGCATGTAAACGCACAACGAGACTAAAATGGGCCTAGGTGACGTATACATGCTCCAGGTTCCATATCTTTGTATTTTTTCTAAAAACAGTAAATGTTAGTATATCATTACAGCCAAATTTCCCAAAAATAGCGGCTCACATTCAAATAGTTTTATTTCTTTTTTGTCAGATGGCTAAAGCTATGATTTATGCCTGAACAAACAATCTTGTGCAATGGGACATTTTGACTTGTGCAGATGTGTTCAGGCTTGTGACACCGCTGACAATGAACTTGTCAAGGGCTTAAACACTGATAAATATTAGGTTTGAAAAAATATATGTAAATAAAATTGAACATCTATTGCTATTTATTCAAAATTTACTGTTGAAAATGCTCATTTTTTTTGACTGGCAGGCAGAAAGAAAAACAAGCTTTCTCCCTGGTATTAGGTTGCAAAATCACATGGTGCAAACAAGACTTGAGCTGTTTCTGTTTACATCCAGACTCTCTTCCATGGCTTCTCCCTGTTTTTCTATTTTTATAAAAAGATATTTGACTGTTATTTTGTTGTCCGTCTCTGCATCTGTGTCTCTTATTGTTTGGCTCTCTCTGTCTCCATTTCTATCTCACTGTGTCACCTCAGCATTCATTTCAAAGTACTTTAGCAGCATTAGAGCTGATTGCTGTTCTAAATGCTTATGAAAGATTAAATACTCTGCCAAACCCAAGTCATCCCTCTTTTATGTGTCTTTGAAATACAGAGTTACAAAGAGAGAGAAAAGTGGAGGGGGAATAAAAGAGAGAAAAAGAAAAAAGCTGCAAGCTACAATTTAATTTTTGATCCAAACCAGCAGAGACTGATGCACACTTGTGTGCTTTGGACACTTGTAGGTCACAGACTGCTTCCTGTGTGTGTGTGTGTGTGTGTGTGTGTGTGTGTGTGTGTGTGTGTGTGTGTGTGTGTGTGTGTGTGTGTGCGTGCGCGTGTGTGTGTGTGCTCGCGCGCGTGTGTATGTGTGTGATGCTGTGCACTCAGCTGTGCAGGCTGGCTGGGAAATGTGCCGAGTTGACAGAAAGACAGCAATGCGAGTGTGTGTTTTTGTGTGTGCAACAAGCTGCAGTTGCTTCCCTCAGATTCTTGTTTTATTTATAACAGAGGATAGCTTCCTCTGTCTTTAACATGCTTGCCACAGTACTGCTGCTGCCGCTGCATGCTGCTCTGCTCACACCTGTCATCTGAACACTTCGGATCCTTTCATCTTACGTTTGACCTTGGCCCAATGTGAAAACCACCTGGCTGCACAAACACCATTACATGCAGGTCCTTGTGCAGCAACAGGGAATTTTTTCCGTTAGCTCTTTAAACTGCAGTCAGTTGTTTTAGTCCACTAGAGGGCAGAGATGAGCTGACAGATACAGAAACCTTGCAAATTATCGCCTAACAAAAGTGTTTAGCAGACAATTGGCTATTTATTTTAGGCACATTGAAGTCTGAGCTTATCATTCTATATTTGACAGATATTTGTCAGACCTTATTTTTATGAAAACAGCTGCCTGTTCATTGGTGTAACAAATCAACATGGGGCCCCGGCACAAGATGGTCTAAGCCCATTACAATGCATGAAAACATTCTGCTTATTTTTTCTTTTGTCTGGACCTTTTTGGGGCAGCTGAGCTCATGTCTATAATTACCATTTCTCAGCATCACAACCAGATGCTTTACAAGACCTAAATAGTCCTATAATTGATATTCAAACGGAATTTAGAAATGTAACATGGAAAAATTAGCCAAACCCGGTAACTGAATGATGTAAAGTGCACGGCAACATAAGGCACATATCTTGCAGAGCACTATTCAAAGTTTGTGATTAAAGACAATCTATTTTTATGTATCCAAGTTAATAGTTAATGCTGTTTCAACTTTAACAAAGGTTAATATTTTCATCAAATACCCTACCCAGAGTACACATAGCTAACACTGAAAGATAGATTTAATTCCCAGTACTTGTAATACTTTTCATTTTTCCACACATTTCCATGAATATTTGACTGAGACTCACTGACTTGGTATTGTATTTAGCCTGAGCATCAGGGATTATACAGTGCGTGGGAACCATCGGCAGTCAATGTGGCTGAGATACTATTATTGAAATATTGGTAGAGACATGAGTTCTGGACAGAATACTGATCTGAATACCATAACTGGCAACAGAGTAATGGAGAATCTCATATGTGCAAGTGATATATAGATATATATAGCATGGCTTTCTGCAAACATCCCGTCTCTCCCTGTTGCTCCTCCATGAGGAAAACATTTTCATGCTCAGCTCAAGTGGGCTGAGTATGTGTTTTATAGTGTACACACTGTAGTATTGTGGCAGGTTGTAAATGAAAGGAACTTTATTCTATTCACTTGTTATCTATACTTGTTACAGAGAGAGTACCGTAATACATACCGTAATACATAAATGTGTTCAAGTTAACTAAAAGAGTAACACCGTTTCTTTGGCTTAGCCTACATATGCAGTCTGTGCCGGCACACCAGGAACACTGAAACTTAAGAGTATACAACTACCTGGAATGAATAAAAACTTGTTTTGTTTACATGCAATTCTGCCTTGACCTCTGATCGTTGCATCACACATATATCCCATCAACATGTGAGGTTTTCAATGTACTGAGAATATAAGTTTCCCTGACCTCCTGCCAGCACCATGAATTCTTTCTGCACATAACAATGCTTCATAGAAAGAGAGCATTTTTAATTACCAGAATTCTTGAACTTAAAATGGGTAAATTTTTGAGTTTTCACCTGAGTGACTGAGTGACCAATCATGACTAATGCTTTAAATCTGGGGAAAAATATGCATCAGGTGATGTATAAGTTGTCGTGCGAGTGCGTGTGTGTGGGTGACTAACCTTTGTCGTGATGATGGAATCTCAGACTGAGCTCTTCTCTCCGGCTGTGACTGTAGGAACTCTCCAGCTCAGCAGCTGAGAAATCGTCCAGTTTGACTTTCTTCACTAAGAAAGATCGAGGCATGATGAGGCAGTTGCTGCTCCTATGCTCATACAATTGGCGCACGCTCTCTATTCTTTTCTAACCCTCTCAAGTCTGAATTAAGTCAAGACCTAATGATGCAAATCTGTCTATTTGTAGCATATAATTTACTCTTCTTAGCTAACAGTGAGTTTGCTTCCTCCCGTCAAATAGCTTCAAAAGTGGAGGCATGGCTTTTAAAGAACCTCGCTTGCTTCTGTATTTGTGTGTAAATAATACTGACTTTTACAGAGGTTTGTCACATGCAGGCTATCTTAACATGTAATTCTTTGACTTTACGCTGAAAAATACTCTGTCACCTCGTCTCTGGAAGACTTGTGGAGCTCTAAAAGGTGAAAAATGAAAATATAAATCAGGTCCTGAATGGCTTTTCCGTGAAATTACATATATATATTTTTTTTAAAGATAGAAAATGAAACATATGTCCCTCGTGTCTTGTTCGTTTAATTCCTGATGATCTTCAGCACTCGGACAGTTCCCAGGAAAGAGTTACCGATGTACTCCTTTGCAGCCTCGTGGTTTCAGCACCGGACAGCTCCTCTCTGCACGAGACTCCCCTCCTCTCAACCACCGCTTTCCGCTCAGCTCCGGGGCAAAAGAAAAGCGGAAAGAGCAGTTTCACGGTTTAAATCTGACTCAGATATGAGCAAGACACCCTGAAAATCCCAACATAGGCGAGTCAACAAGATTCTTGTCAAAAACCAAGGTTTCAAAAAAAAAAGTGACAAAGCCTGAGCAGCGAGTTGAGACTGCGATCAGCTACAGAGAAACCCGGGGTTAAAGGGGTTCATAAAAACAACTACTGAGTCCAAGAAACGTCTCGAGACCTTTACAGAACATCAGTCTCTCAAACGAAATCGTTGCGGCTCCTCAAAAATATTGCTCTTGAAAAAAAAACTGTAGCTGGAAGACCAGAACATTGAATCCCTCCCGTCGCTAACTCTCTGTTTCACTCTCTGCCCTACTCTCCTTTTCTCTGTTTGTCTCTCTTACAATGCGCGTGGAGCTGCGGCTCTCTGTGATGCACGAGATCAGCTGTTGCAGCTTTATAGGGCGCGAGTGAGAGCCGGAGAGGGAGGGTTAGCGGGGAGAGTGAGCTTAATTTTATTCATCAGAAGGGAAAAAAACAGCATCTTGTCTTGTGGGACCAGCGGCGGCGCGCGGCGATGCCCGCTGGTGGGTTTAATCAGATAGTTTTAAGTGCGCGTTTACGCATTTTCATGATGCTGTAAATAAAAGGAGGAGCTGTTTCCTTTGGTTCACAAACTGGGGAACAGAGACTATTTGTGGACCCCAGTAGGTGCAATTAGAACCTCTTTTTAAGGGATGAAAATGAAATATTAACAGAATGCAGTGATTTACAAACCATTTAAATACTACCATTCATTGTGTTAGAGCAGAAAAGTGTGTAGGTGTGTGTGTGTGTTTTTGTTTTGTTACTTAATATTGGATAATTTTGAATTTGAGACCAGCAAGAAGTTTTATTTAAAAAAGTGTTAAAACAAGGGTGATGAATCAGGAAAAATGTGAAATGTTTGAAAGCACCTGATGCAATATTTATTCAGGTCATTAGGCAACAGGTTAGTAACATAAATGTGTACTGAAAAAGTTGTATCCCAGATAGGATGACTTTCAGAAGTAAAAATTGAGAAGGGGAACTTGTAGATCTTGACCTACAGGAAAGAGAGAGCCCATAGAAATCTCTGCGCACCACTGACAAGCCAATAAATCAAAATTGAATTGCAGTGATCTTCAGACCTTCATTAAAAACAGATATGACTCTGTGATGGGAAGCATTGCCTGGGCTCAGGGACACTCCTGAAAACCATTTTACAAACACAATTCACTACATTCACAAATTCAGTTAGAAACTGTTCTAAGCAAATAAATAAATGCATTCATGTATTTAATATATAATTTAAACAAACAAAATTTAAACAAACAAAAAAAAGTTTCCTCCTTCTCCAGTCCAAGCTCATTTTTTATGAACTGAGGCATGGTGAAAAATGTCCTCTGCTCTTACAAATTTAGATCAGAAACTTTTTTTTTAAATTCTGAATGTGTTGTCCTCACAGCCTAAGTGTGAAGGTATGGCAGTGGATTAGTGCTCATAAATAACTGTGAAGGCACCACCAATGCACATGACTTAATGACATCTTTTTCAAAGAATATGCTGCTTATTTCATCAAAACGATGCCAAAATAGATTCTGTTTGTATTACTGCAGCATTGCTCCTTTTTAAAAACTGTTTGCTTTCTGAACCTGCCCTTCTATAGTTCAGACCTGCTAATGATAAGAAGCTAAAAACAGAGGGTCACTGAAATCTAACATCCAAATTATCAAGGTATAAACGAGATTGAGATTGAAAGTTCTATTTAATAGCGAATTGTGTACAATTGCAATCATGACTTATATTATGTGTCATAGCCACAAGGATATGGGATAGTTTAGCTTGTTGTGTAACTAAATAAACTCAAAACATGACAATGAGAATGAAAATAGAATGGATATAGCCTATGGTTGTGGAAGTTTATGTGAATGGTGTAATGAAACACAGTCTTCAAAGACAGTTCCCCTCAGTTAAGGTTTTTTGGTAAATATCAGCAAGATTACTCCAACAATTACAGTATAACATGTATTTATCATATTTTATCATGTGAATCTAAACTGTTGCTTTGGGGTGAAGCTCACATGCTCGCCCAACTTGGAACCATATTATGGGCCGAGAACCATCAAATCAACATCTGAAATCCAACTTCTTGTGGCACTAAACACAGGTCAATGCTTTTACACTGCAGTCAACCAATCAAATTCCATTTATGCAAATCAGCGCTCCTCCTGGGCCAATCACATACCTTCTGCACAAACCCCCACGCAGCAATAGCCAATCAGTTTAGTTATTGTAACTGAGCCGAAGGTGTTTTAACTGAATGGTCTTTCTAGAAGGCAGAGAGACATATCAGACATGAGGACTGTGCAGAGCATTCACTTCATTTGTGGATTTGTCATAGGGAAGGAATGTGGTGCAGAGTGATGAAGCACTGATTTAGTGTTTACAAACACAACACATGCAGTGCACACACTCAGGCAAAGCCCTACCCCCATTCATACAGATACAGCCTGGCAGGACAGATGATGGTGTGTGATGTAATTCGGTGACGTGTGTGTTTATGTAAGTTCTGTTCAGTGAGGTCCTTGAAGTTAGCCTATTTTTATAGTTCATTGTTAAAGGCTTGGGAGAGACAGTGAGAGTATGAGAATACTCTTCAGCCTGTCTGACGTGTGCAGCTTCATATATTTGTTGATGCATTGTATCATAAAGGGTTTTTTCACTCTCTGATAACTTAAAAATATTCAACAGAGAGAACTATTAAGTATATCTGAATATGTAGTCTGAGGACTTAAAATGCTCCAAAAGTGAACAGAATTTCGTCAGTATGATCTGTCAAGCTTATTTTTTGTTTCAGCAAATGCCCTAAAACGAGATGTGTATATATTTAAACAACAAAGCCCTCCATTGGCCATAGAATGGATGACTTGCCAGCAGAAATGAGGTAACAGTGTTATAGCACTCTACAAAGCCTGCATATGTGGAGGTGGTATGAGCGGATTGGTCAATAAAAAAGCAGTTCAACACATGAGCTGTTGGTCCTCTCCAGTCTGTAACAATCAGTGTTGATATTTTTTCCTTACGTTAAACAAATTGTTGGAAACATGCTGACAAAGACTTAGGTCATTGGAACCTAAACCGTATCTTTTAATTATCTATCCTGATTGTATCTATGCATGATTGCATCCAACCACTCCTTAATTACAGCGTTGCTTACCAGTGGTCAGTTACTGCAGTTTTATCAAAGTCCCTGCTGTCTCTGAGTTACACAAATGTGCCTTTTGGAAATGTTTGATGCCATGCAACAAATACTGTTATGAACTGTTAACTTCTGAGCAAGCTACAATGACCTCAGAAAGTGACTCAAGGAGAAGTGGGAAATGTGAGACCTGAGTTTAAGAAAACGATCTGTTAGCTGTTTTTTTAATTCTTTGATTTCATTCACCACCTGTTTACTTTGAGTGTCACTTGTTGTTTCACTAGAGGCTTTACAACTATTCGGTTTGGTTTTCGAAAAGGTCCTGGTTGGGTTCGAACTACAACACTTTAGAATGTTAATTCAGCGCTCTGAATAATGACATGAAAATATATAAGTTTGCATAATCGATGCAAACTGATGCTAAAAGCTTCCATCTACCTTGATTTTTGTCTGTGCTCTATGTTCTCGCAAATGGGGGCGAACATCAACATTGACATAACTGTATTTGGTATGCTGGTCACATTGTTATTGTTTTGGTCTCAATTTTTTTCAAGACGTGTTTAGACAACATATAAAATAGGAATGTCTGTCTCTAAAGGCATCTGTATGACCTATCAAAATCCAAGATGGTAACTTTATTAAAATTGTTACAATAACATCCAATACTGTTTAAAAACAAAACACAGATGATGCAATTAAAGAGCTATCCCTGTCTATGTATAATGCACTTTCAGTACAACTTATTCCATTCTTGAAGTGTAGCAGTGTCATTTTCTCAGGAGTGACACCTACTGTTAAGGAGGATAACTGCATTGAGTGCAGCTCATTTCACACAACAGTATAAACACTTGAAATAAATTCATAAAATAAATCATGTCACTTCACCAGCGCAGTGACCGATGTGATGAGATAATCATGGCTTAACTAGCCCAGCCAATGAAACTGTGACTGTTGGACACATGAAGCGAGGTCACATTTTAACAGAGGTTGAACATGAGTAACCAATGAAATAGCTGATTCCTCATCTTGTTTGGTGTTTCTTCTTCCTCTTTGGTTTTAATGGTAGATTTAAAGATATCAACATAATATATGCATGCTGCTACCTACTGCTACAGCACTGGAGTGCATAAGATCAGGATCTGTTGAATGGGCTATTACATTGTCAAGTTCACAGAGACACACCTGAATTTCAAGCTTTGATGCTCCTCTGAGATTATATAACCAGGTCATGACGCTGAAAATGAAAGATGATCATAAATTCAGTATGCTTCTTAGACAACCAACATCTTCAGAATAATTTTTAAAATTCTGCACACAGTGATTTGCTGGACTTTGCATGACATTGTTATATGTTTCTAACCCTTGTGCTCAAAACTTGCTTAATATTTTGTAACAAATCGTACAAAATAGGGTACTTGTAACAGCTTGTAACGACACACATTGTTTTCATGAAACATTTTACACAAATTAATACTTGTTGAGCATTTTATCCTTTGTTGCTTGTTTTAAAGGAAAAAAGCAATTTGAAGAAAAGAGGGTATTATGATTTCTGGCATTTGACTTTGAATGTGTTTTTCTGTGTCCATCAATGACACACTCCCATCTGTTTCTGTGATGGTGAAATCGTCCATTCCTTGGTATTTTTCCTAGCTGCGAGCACAACTATAGTGCTGAGCTCAGCGAAAAATGTGTGTGTGTGTGTGTGTGTGTGTGTGCACACGTAGGCTGTGGGGACATGTGGAGACTGAAGACTCATTAACATAATAATAGACTTGGATGCATGTAGACAGGCAGGCGGTGTGCGAGCATGTGTGTGTGTGTCTGCTTGTGTGTGTTTGTGAGTCCTGTCAGGAAACACAATTGGAGGGTCCTTGTTGACTTTTCATTCGTCTGTCTTTAAAAGAGCTATTTAAATGACAGGGTTTTAAATAAAACCCCATTCAAATAGACGGGTTTTACATATAAAGCAATATCCAGATGAAAGGGTTTGTAAACAAAAACTGACAGATAGAGATACAGAGCAGGAGGGAGGAGACAACAACAGAAGCAGGGGGGACGACAGTCAGAAAAACAAAGAGATGGAGCAAAGTAGAGAGGAAAATTAAGAGAAAAAAACTCTTACAAAGGGTCAGCTAGGGTTTAAATGTAAGGAGATAGAGTGAGAAGCAGCTCAAAGTAACATAAGTGTTGCAGTGGGTAGGTAAAGGTTATGATGGATCACTCTCACTCTGACTTCAACCAGCTCAGATTTGTTGCATTAGTCTGACTCTGGTTTGCTCATCTTTTCTGAAAGCCAACGTTGGCATGTTGTTGGTGTGTAAAACAAAAGTGTAAAAGGGAAAAATCAATGAAAGGTCCCATATCAAGTTCTCTACATGTCAATATTTCATATGTAACAAGCCCTCCTATTAAAACAAGGATATCGGTAGATTATTTATACACTTTAATACGATCCATAACACTGTCCGATAAAGTTCCACCCCAATAAGCCACCTGATGGAAATATGACTCATAGGAGCATTTCCATATCAGAGCAAACATCATTCTCAAGTCTTTCATTTAACAAGCCATTAAGTCCTCATAAGGGGGTGGATGGCACACTTATGTACAGTGTTTCCAACCATACGTCTTTGTGTGTCCTGATTTCATCACCAACACATGACAGTTGTCGTAGCACGGAACCAAAACACTGTTGTTTTGGACAGTGACATTACTTGGTTACGATTAGAAATTAAAAGTACTTGGTCAGGGTAAAAAAATGTCCATGGTTAGAGCTGAAATATATGTTTTTTTACAACATAACCATCACCTTTATGGATACCATTTGTGTTTGAGCCATGAAGATGCTGTTTTAAATGTTGGGAGGAAAGTCTCAGTGCTGAAGATTCTACAAGTCTGTAATATGCAACAAGTCATTTTCTGAAAAAGCCATGTTGCATTCACATGATGGTGGTGATGAACACTTTCTAAAGTTTCATATGTATTTTGGTTTGCCCATGCATGCGCTCTATCTTTTTATACCCAGTTTTTCTCAATCCTGGTACTCTGGAGCTGTTTTATTATACATTGTTTGATGTTTCCCTTCACTCAAAGTGAATGGATTATGAATAGGCTTCTGCAGGTCTGATGACAAGATGCTCATTTAAATAAGGTGTGTTGAAGCTGGGACACATCTAACGCATGCAGGGTAGCTGGTCCCAATGACCACTTAAAACCATTTAAAACTTTTCAAAGGAGCTCATACATTTTATCAGCTTGCTTAACTCTCGAATCCATACAAGAACATTTGAGAGGTGTGCCCATTTGGGTATTTTCATGGCCTGTAGTTACCTATATCATCCTTGTCTTCATGCACCCACAGAGACATTCCTGTGTATCTTCAGAGAACATCCCAAGGGGCCAAAGGAAACGGCTGCAAGATGATTAAAGGGACAAAAAAAAAAATACTACTCAATTTTTTTGTCCTTCTCCTCATGAAATGATTCTTCAGGCCTCTAAAAATCTTCAAATAAATCCATCTGTGAAGGGAAAAAAAGGAGTTTTGGTTGAACTGCTCAAAGCTCATGTCAACAGAAATAGACGCTACTTTATTTTTTAGGAGTTGCAAGCCTAAAAGGGCAAGAACATCAGCCTTTATTCAAAGTCATGCAACTTAGTGTAACCTCATGCAATACTTGAAAACTTGTTAAACAATGGCTTTATGTCAAGTTCAGTGCATTAACATAGGAACAGTAAAGGGCACGACAAAACAAAACACAGCACAACAGAAGTAAAAAAGACCTGCATGTGGCTGAGCATCATAAAACAAAACACAGAAGAAAAGAACTGAACATCACTGGTAAGCCCATCATGTCCCTGTCATTAAGACGCATATATGGCCCTGCATGTGTGCTATGAATATGTATGTTGTATGTATAAACTGTGACCCTGGGCATTAATATGTATTGGGTGGTAATGAGGCGAATGGACAGATCAGATGGTTCATTTTTAACTGGTCACATGTGGCTCATTAGGATAGGGCCACACAGAGCACCTGATACCCTCAAGATGACTACTGCACCCTGAAAATTACTATATGTAATTTATGTTTTTTATATAGATATATATATTACAGGAATAGGACAAAGAAGAGCATACGAAGTAAGGAACAAACAAGAGGTGTTGTGAGAACAACTGAGAACAACTGAGAACAAAAATCTGAACCAGAACTCGTGTTTTAGGGTAAGTGGTAAATTGACTAAATAAAAATGAACACCAATAAGGTGTATATGTCAGGAAAGAGAAGGATGGACAGCAGCAGGACAGATTTTTAGTTCCACATTAACTAGTCACATATGTGTCATTCCACAAGGGTGATATAAGGCAGCTGATACCCTTTGTGGTGCTATAGCTATCTATCGAGTCCAAAACAAAAGGCCATGTCTATCTAATACATGATGACAACACATTTAAGAGTCGTTAAAGCATAAAGACAGTGGCCTCAGCACCCAGGCAGTTTATAAATAGCCTGTTTACTATTGTACATATAACTATATTGTAGTAATTTGAGTAGGTCTGTTTAAATTAGTTTTATGGTTGGTTTTGTGTGGTTTAACTAAAAAGAGAACAGAATAAATGTTAGACTGACTGGCAGATAATTGTTCATTGATCCAAACATACAGACCCACCTGATACCCATATGCTAAAAAAAAGCCAATTAGAAATGGAGTTTAGATTGAAATTGTGCTTACAAGACACATATAAGATACACTTTAACTTTTATTCTAAAATTGGAACCATCCCTAAGTCATCATTTAAAAGTAAATTCAATGATGTTGCTTAAAAAATGTGATAGAGTTTCAGTTGCAACACATCCAATAAAATTGCAATTTTGCAATCCATGATGATAAAACACCAATCCAATCCAAATCCTAGAAACATTCCTCTGCCTTGATTGTGCAAGGAATGATATTAAAGTGGGAATCACATTAGTCAGAATGAATCTCGAGCTATATTTGAAAACTTTCCTTTTCTGGAGAATTCCCTAACTCAATGGTCTTTATTGTACTTCTCACTATCCTAACAGAATATTGTGCGCTTCAGTGAAGCTGTTAGACTCACAAATATTTCATCATTGTCACTAACAAAAAACTTCCAGCAAGTCCTCCAAACTAAACAAGGTTTTTGCTTAAACTCTTATATGATTCAAGTTAATGTAGCTATAAGTAAAAATAAATTTAAATAAAAAAATAAATAAAAAAAACTAACCCATTTATTTTGGGGATATGATACAGTTTTGTGGTATAGACTTTGATTAGGTATTTGCTAAGTCATCCCTTCTGAGGGCGAATTAATTAAGAAAACGTGTCAGATATGATGCAATACCATCTAAATCTGCTTTGCTAACTGTTTCCAAGCCTGAAAAGAATCAGAGCAAAGAATGAACAGAAGCAAATTAGATTACTCTGAACTGTATCAAACTTTTTCTGAGCAGTCCTGTCAGTATGTTTCTCGGTCTCTGCAGTTTCCTTTTTGTCTCTTTGTAGTTAACTGAATTTCCCATTAGACAGTGGTCTGAACACCTCATGATATCACTGATTCATCTACCAACAATACAGACAGATGCAATCTTTCCAGTCTTGTCACAGACAGTTAAGCATGCAGATGAGAAGCTATGTGCTGCTGTTGGCCCGCCATAAAAAGTTACTGCTTTGGAATTGTTCAATTTTGCTAAAATTGCTTATAGAATCAAACTGTACATGTAAATGTGTTCTATAATAAAAAAAATTGGATGATGTCAAATGAATAAAAATGATTTTAACATTTTATTTTGTTAGCTGTCGCATTCTGCTTGGGCAAAAAATATTATTATAAAACCAAGTCTGGTAAGGGTAACACATGTAATATGTAGACAGACAGGTTTATTAGTCATTAATTCAAACACAGACAGCTTATTAACCAGCCTGTGTTCACAGCTGCCTCACACCTGATACCTTCAATGGCCCCTTGACACCTTTTATTGCCTGTGCCATGTTGTCCATGTGTCTGTGTACAGTCCCAAGGTGCGATAAAAAAAAAAATGCTTTTACTCTTTGGTAACCTCGCACTGATTAATGTCAAATCACATTATCAAAGCATTCACATACCTTATAAATTGGGACTGAAAAACCATTACATTCAAGGAACAAATATAATTAGCAACATCTTAAAAAACTGTGATAAATACACTTCTGCTTCCATGTGAGTGTCATAAGACACTCTTTAGTTTAATTACATTCAAATTGGTTGCTTTTCATGGTTCAGGACTGTACAGCAAACATAACTGAGGGAGACACACTAAAGACTAACAAACTCAAATCACAATATTAAGGAAAACATTTAGGACTTACCCAACATCCAGATCTCACAGTATCCTATTGTCCACCCCAAGGTTATCTGTGATAAGCTAATATTTCAGAAAATGAAGACTGTTCAGTAAATTAAACTTGCCAGTGCATCACAACCCCCCACCATTTGGTTGTATTCCTCAGCACACAGAGACAACATTCATGAATGATGATGCTGTGCAGCACCTGTGCCCCTCAGTGAAGAAACACAACAACCATGTCAACTGCAGAGTTTAAGATGTAAATTATTGTAAATAACATCATAACAAAGTCAGCCCTACATGCAAAGTAATCGAACATCTGCCCCCTTGAGCTGCGATTCAATTCTGGAGACTTTGCTTAAAAGACCCAGCACATTATCTGAATGCAAATCCCTAATCATACTTAAAGGGGTTTTGTTTTATGAAGTCTTTTATCACATATAAATACATGCAGAGGCTATAACAGTCTGTACAGTCAGTCTGAACCCTTTTAGACAAGCTTTCTTTTCATTTTATCTGAGTAGTCTTCAGGAATAGTTCTCCAGGCTTCTTGAAGGACATTCAAAAGCTCTTCTTTGGATGTCGGCTGCTTTTTGTTCTGTTCTCTGTCAAGATGATCCCACACTGATTCAACAATGTTGAGGGCCTGGCTCTGGGGAGGATTCATCCCTCTATAAGACCTGTTGCCACTGATTTTCAGTCCAGTTCTAGTGTCATACCTCAGCCTTTTCTCCCAATTTCCCCTCTTTAAGAATGGCTTCTTGACAGCGACCCTTCCATGGAGACCATTTCTGATGAGGCTTCAGCCAACAGTAGATGGATCAACTGAAGGTCCAGATGCATCTCTCAGCTCCTGTGTCAGGTCTTTGCAGTTTTTTTCTAAAGGACATCACTTTCATACACTATTCATCTGCTGTGGATAGTTTTTTTAGGCCTACCACTTCTTCTTTTATTTTTTCACTTGTCCAGTTTCCTCATTTTTAAGGACTCACTGCACAGCGTGCCAAGATATGCCAAGTTTTTTGGCTAGTGTCCCTTAGGGTTTCACCTCGTTGGTGCAAAAATACTATTTTATGTCTGTCAAACCATGTGACATCTTAGGTATTAGTAGATGCAACTGAAGAAAAGGGAATAAATGGTGCCTTTGTGACAGGCTGTTTGTAACAAAGTGCCTCAAGACAAAATTTTAAATAGTTTTTTTGTTAATGCCTTTAAGTGTTCATCTGTTTACGTAGGTGCCTATCAAAGCTTGAATGGTTCATTGGTCAGTTTCCAGTGGCTTGAACAAAAAGAGCATTCTTCTGAAAAAATTGGTCAGCCACAAGGACCTCACTGAAAATGTTTGAAAAAGCAGCCAATATCCAAAGAAAAACTCTCAAGATCTCCAGAAAATCTGAAGAATTATTCCTTAAGATCCATTTAAAATATTACACGAAAGTCTGGCTTCTTCAAAACAAGGGGTGGCTCAAGACTTTTGTGCAGTACCGGATAATACATTAAGGCTAAAATAAAAGTAAATGTCAAGAAAAGTTGTGGTGAAATCATACAATTTAATTCAGATTTAAATTATGTTTGTGTATTCACTGAATGGAACTATTGCCACCAGCAGAAGCACCAATGATCTGTTTACCTTCCCCACTGTGCAAATTAAACATTTTCAGTCTCTTTTTCACAAAGTCAGGTTTAGCCAATGTCTCTACTTCAGAATTCAGAGGGAGGCAACAGCACTGTAGTCTGTGATGTACAGTTGATGAAAAAATATCGGTGACTTTTGTATACCAGTCTGACTTTGATCTGAAGCCACATGCTGATCCATTTTTAGCTCAGGTCTCAGCTGATGTTTGTCATATGAGCAAAAGAAAGTTGAAGTGATCCTTTACCTGCAACCACTTTGCTTACAAAATTATCAAACCTGTCCACATCTGTGTTGAAGCCACACGCTGATCTCTTTTAGGTCAGGTCTCAGCTGTGTCATTTTCATGTGACTAGCAGGCTTTCCACACGATCCTCGTCATCTTCGAAAATTTAGCAACCATCTGCAAATATGTAAAAATATCACACCTAAAGCTGGTTATTCGAAACGACTCTCATTTTGTGCAACAACTCAGCAGAGAGAGGAGATTCATGGGGGTTATTTGGGTCTAGGGACACACACACACATACACACACTTGCTCATCCCCACCACCAAATCCTCTTAGCTTTATAATGAAGGAAGTAGAGATGGGTAGAAGAAAAGAGGAGAAGAGGGAATCAGGGTGAAAGAAGAGACTGAGGATGAGAAGGGAGAGATGAGGGAAAACAGAGATGCAGGTCAAGATAAAAGGATAAACATAGGGATGGAAAAAATGAAGCGATGCTCTGATGGAAGTAACAGAGAAATTTGAGATGGCAGAAAAGTTGAAGGGGTGACAGTTAAGAGTGGATTGTAAAATAACAATGCTTTGTTGCCATGGAAACACACATTTTTATCAGCCCGAGAGGCAAGTAAGTAACCTGCTTGTTAAACCTCCTGCGCTATCTTGTTAAGCTGTTGTTGTGTTTGTGTGAGCAACAGAATGTTTGCAGTCGTGGTTTTCCCTAATGAAACACTGTGGGCACACATCTGGCTTTGTTCTGTTCTGGGTTTTTCCCCCTGGATTTTTTTATTAATTACCTCTTTCCCTCTCAAATCAAGGTACAAGACTCCGATTCTGTCAGTTAGAATATACAAATATCTTTGTTGAGGCCTCAGAGAAGATTAAAGAAGTTGGAAAACTTTATTGCTCACAACAAATTTATTTTTCGGGGATTTTTCAAAGGTTTAAAGGTTGTTATGATCCAAATTAGGTTGGAGAATTTTTCCAATCCACAAAGGCGTCTTACTCCAGAGATCAACAAAAGAAGCTAAGGGGTCTCTGTTGTCTGGGATCAAAACAAATAACCCAACAGTCACTCTCAAACAAACACATGCACACACTTATCTTTTGCTTTTGTGACTTTTGAAGAAGTTGCATTTGCTTGTACTTTTTGCCCAGAGGGTTACTGGAACATATTCTTAAACACTGCCCACAAAACTTGGGGGGGGGGGTTAGGGTTATCACTGGTGCACGTTTAAATCAGTAATCTCGTTGGCCCCTCCTCTGCTGCTATGATTTAATAACTTGAGAATTAGCCCCATAAGCTGTCAATAATAACAGCTGAATTTCTGAGAAAATTATTATTTTTGAATCATTTTGTTCAGTTCTTATGCTTAATTTGTTTTGGGGTAACGTTCCACATATTGGTGTTAACTATCTAACCCACACTGATGGCTCCCAAGAATTCATGGCTGACGTCACATGTTTGGTTACCATGTTGAAGAAGTAGATTTCATCATGCACTTCTGGTGACTGAACAGGCGGCCTGGTTTCATAAAAAGGAATTATAATTACATCCCAAGTTATGTCACTATAATTAGGTGGGTTTTTTTCTATTTTCAGTCACAGCTGTGGGTGTTTCTGTACCATGACATATCTTAAGACATGTCGTTGTCTTTTTGAGCTGGTTACTTGAGTTAGTTTTACTCTTGAAACCGCCAAACCTTGTCTTTGCTGATTGCTATTTCACCTGTTGTTCGCTTGTCCTTGGTTTCCTTCAGTGTATTTTCTTCCTGGATTCCCTTTGCATTTGGGTCTTCATCTTTTTGCCACCTCATGAGGTGGCACCATGCAGAAGGCATGAATTAAGCATAAAGATACATTTTATTTAATGTCTTTTTTTGTCTTGGGATGAATTACAATGATATCATACAATCTTTTGCAGTTAAAAACGGTGTCATCATCAGTAAAAGACCTTTTAACAGCCCAAACTCATGAGATATTGTAGTAACATCACACCAGATCCTGTCATGTGTTGTTGTCAGACATCATTTCTTTGCTTTGCACATTGTTTCCCACTATGTAGCAAGGACACCTTGTCTTGTCCTTTTACCCTATCCCAAAACTAAATAGCCCTAAATGTGCCCGAGGTGGTGTGCTATTTGTATGCTGTGTCATGAAATCATGTTGGTTGGAAAAGCAAACAAAATGCATCATATAATCGAGGAATGGGTTCAGACATCAAAAACTGTCTCACGGTTTTGTGCACTGGAAAACCAAAAATACGGATATGAACAGGCTTGTATCTTGTGTGTCTTACAGTTTGGACACAACAAAGGTCACTTGTATGCAAGCAGATTACAGAATAATGGGGGAAGAAAGTGTGATCATATAGCTATTTTATAAAGAAAACATGTCTTTCTAAATACTCAAGGGAGCACTGTGATCACAGGCAAAATGTTAAAATCAGGTCAGGTCATATCAGTTGCTCTCCCACAAACCACCTTGCATGCTAATGTGAGACATCCCTTTTTCAGCAGAAAGCACTGTCAACAAAGAGATCTAATCTAAGCTCTGCCTCTGATTATCTGAGAACAGACTGACAGATGAAGGCCTCCAAACCAAAACTCAACACTGCTGGTAGAGAGTCAGCCTTTTTCAGGATGTGTGTGAATGCTCATTGATACAATGAAAATAGTATCTATTTTTCCCATCACTCAGTTTTTTTGCCTTAGTGCTGTTGAGATCCTCATTTAATATTATTTAGGGATAAGTTTTGTACATTTTGTACAGTTTTTAGTCATTGCATTATGATACTGTAGTTATAATCGATGATAGCCACTATTCCAGGGCTGAATTAGAGTTAAAGACACCCTACATGTGTTTCAAGCCAACCTTTTAAAAAACTTTTTGAAGAATAAAAGTGTCAATGTTTTCTCATTTCTTTCTAAATTTATATCAAAGATGTGTTAAGTTACTGTTGATATAAACTCCACATTTATGCAACACGGGATAAAATGCAAAATATTAAGGTTAGAGCTTTTTAATGAGACATTTAGACATAGTCCATAATCCCTCAAATAAATCTCTATTTAAAAGCATAGAGCATGTTTGGTTCCTCATTTTGATACCTCACCAATGTACTAGTTTCTGGCCCAATGTTTAATGTTATTTAATGAAAAAATTATACAGTTCGGCACCCTCAAAATTTTCCAGAGCATTGCCATTATACTGGACCACGGACATCACTATTAGCAAGCTGAAAGTAGCACCTGTGGTAGCAGAGTTGGATATACTTTGATGAACATACTGAGTGTCACAATGGTCACCATGTTTCTCAATTTCATCCTTGTCCAGTGGGTGAAATTGGCAAGTGTAGGTGTTGGTGGTGATAAGTTCTTTGAAACAGACAGCAGTCTGCTCGTTTGGCATTTCTTGTTTTCTTTTCAAACAGAAAACTTTAAACTTGTACCGACATGTTGAACTCCTCCTGTGGTCCTGTTATTCTGTGATCATTTTGGATAAAAAATCTGATATGTCAAACATTTGTCATTTTGTTGATTACTCCGTCCAAACCAGATGCTATCAACATTTCTTGCCTTGAATAATTAGAGCTTTTTCCAAAGTAGAAAATGTTATGAACAGGATGTACAGAAGTCAAGCACATGGTTGAATAGTGACTCACCCCCACATAGGGATATGACGCAGATGAGGGAGTTGTATCATACTCTGTTCTTGTCAATGTCAGTTTATCTATATGGAGTTTTAATCTCATATGCGACACAGTGGGTGGATTATTGCACAGGAATTTCTTGGTCAGCTAAGACAGTAAATAGATCAGTGGAGAATATCATATAAAAGTCTGGCACAAATGCACTTGCACAGGCCATTCCCTCTCATTCATTTTTTCCTCATTTTTGCTGATTTCTCTGTCAGAGAGTTGCAGAGCCACGCAGTTATTCCATTGAGTTATACTGTCTCCACTTTCACCTGAGGAGAGCTGCATCATAGTTTGGTCCCCTTCGTTCTGAGATAAAGATGAGAGGCAGAAATTATAAGGGAGGGGAAATCACCAGAAATCCAACAGACCACACTGACCCTTTTTCAAACACACTACATCACTGATAAGGGATAAAAGACTAGGATGTCATTATTAAATCAGAAAATATTTTTAGATAGTCTTTTACTATCTGGGTGTTAGATTTATTTCTTGGCATGGAAACTAAAGAAAAGAGAAGAAATTGTTATTAGTTTATCATCTTTAATAACATTTAATTTCACTAATAATTTTTAGTGAAGTATTTGGTTTATTCTCAGGAACAGTATGTCTCTGTTCACCTCCAACAAAAGACTATCACAGTTAGATAGAAGATGAGACTTCCTAAATAGACTGACTCACCCCATCTGTGTGCATGCTTGCGTTAGAGGACACAGGGGGAACAAAGGATTTCCATGACACAAGGGGCCCAGGATGGCACTAAAGGGGGGCTGTTGGAGGACGGCTCGGATAAATTAGGAGAACGTAGACCATCAGAGTCGTGGACAGACTCTGAAGGAGTCAAGACAACAGAAGAGAGGATCAGAGGATGAATCAGGAATAAATGACGGGGAAGTTTTAGAAAGACATGCTTTAAAGGTTTTAGAGTTAAGTACTTTTGGGGTGGTTTTTTTCGGTTTTTCAGCACAGACTCATTCAACTTTGTCTGAAGGCTCAGAAGAAGTCTGCTTAAGTCAGCTTATGTCAGCTGAGTTAATAGGAGGTTGTGCTGAAGCCAGTGTGGAGCAGTTAACTGAATTCTAGGCTTAATACTCAGCTGGAGCAACCAAAGTCACTCTGACCTTTGCTCTACGTGAATTTTTAACTCTTGCCTGATATCGCAGTGAAGCCTGCATGGTATTAGCATGAATCTTTAGATGAAGATGACTGATTTTTTGAAAATGACTTTTTCACTAACCAGGTCTTGACTAATTCATGTCATATCTGACGAATTGTTTAAGAGAAAGAGGTACTGCAGGTTAACAACACAATACAGATTTCTAAGAAATAAAAAAGGGGGTTTTGAGAAAAACAAAGAATCTGAAATGAAGCCTTTTTTCCTCTGAAGTAGAGCTTTTCCATGTCATGCTCTTCCAGAAAATGCTTTGTAAAATCTGGTTTGATGGCTGATTATCAGTGCACACCCAGACGTCTGTTGTTCCTCCAACAAAAGACTACCACCACCAGCCCCTCTGCATGTGTGTGTTAGTGTATGTGTGTGTGTGTGTGTTAATCATGCTGCTCTTATCAGCGACCGTCAGACCTGCAGAGACTCCGATGTGCTCCCTGCTGATAGCTGAACACACAGAGGTCTCCTCCCCCCTTGGGGTTTTCAATAGAGAACTAATAGACCTCAGCCTGGAAAATAAAAGCTAAAGATCATTACCAGGCGAGAATGACTACTCGGTGGAACAGTAAGTAGCAAACAGCTGATTATACACTGGCCTTTTGATGCATAGTCACTGAGTGGGTAGGAACTGGGAAAGACACGGCCGCACAAAACGCCTCCATCTGACAATAACCATGAATTCCTTAATTCTGCTGCAATGAAAACTGTCTTCATCAAGAAGACAATCTCAGCTTTATGTTAAGAACCACACTATCATTTGTATACACCAGATGAAAACAGAGCAATATCTAAGAAATGAGGATTATTAGTTGATAATCACAAACATTATTAATGTAGAGGTACACAAAGAGCCTCTTCATGTGTTGATTCCATGGCAAGGGTTTGTTGCATCATACCCTCTTTGCAACCTGAGGCAGTAGATGTCATACAGCTCTGACTGTGGACGTTTGAAACATGTCACTCGTCAACGTGACTCTAATTTCAACTTTGACGTTGAGAGGAAGACACACGGAGATGGGGTGAAAGGATAAAATCAATCATTAGAGACTATTCACTCAGTCTCTGTGGTGCCAATGGAAAGCCTCTTAACCTGCTGACACACACATACACACTCACAAAAAGAGAGAGGGAGCTGTAATGAACAGTCGAGGGAGTCCATTGCCCCTTCTGTTCGCATTTGGACTCTTGATTGGCCAAGACCTTTGACCAAAAAGGTCAAAAGGTCAAAATTATGACCCTAACACAGCCCTGAGTGTGTTTATGTGGGATAGTGAACTAACATGAAAAGGTCTAGATGCCACACCAAATGCCATCTTAAATAATTTGATGGAAAATTGTAGTGGTCAGATGCTGGCAGATCACACTGAATTATTGCAAACAGAAACATTTTTCTGAATAAGAGGTCAACAGTACATGAACTCTTTTTGGATGTGTGGGAACTCCAGTCTGCAGATGACAGCTCATTAACAGAAGGAGATTTGACCGCCAACCCCAATCACTCTCCTTCTCTCTCCCCCCACCCCCGCCGAGCTCTGCAGCAACAAGGTCAAACACAGAGGCGGAGTAGGGAGGTGTGATACAGGAAGAGAGGTGTGTAGACATTGTACTTACAGTAAATTCCTGCCTAACTGTAGAACAGTCTGCCTGTTAATTGTTGAAAGTTTAATTCATAAAATTAGATTAGATTTATCAAACCCTGCACAGTAATGTGACACTTTTGTTATACGTTATCACTTCTTAGCGTAATGTTGCACAATTATTGTTGTACTTTATAGCCATAGCCATTTTTGGGGTGTTTTTTTAAAACAGATGATGATAAGCTTTTATTACTTCATTATCAACAAAAGCTTGCACATTAAAATGAAAATTGAATGAACAAAGAGGCACAGTACAAGGTGAATTAATGAACATTGTGAGCCTCAAGCAAGAATTTTCAATGTCATAAAGGTGGCTCTCATTTAACCTGGCTAACCACAGTAATTTGCTGCAAACGTAACATGCTCAAGCAGAGGTTCTGTTAAAAATTTCTAATCTAAATTTCTACCTTTCCATAACCTCCTTCCGAGCCAGATAGATTCTGAACTAAGGAGGTACCTTTCAAAAAACTCTGCAAAAATCTTCCAATGTGCCAGATTTTCTTGAAATCTTTTTAAGTGGTTTTGAGCAATAGTTGTCCAGTTTTTCTGAAGGTATTTCAATGTTTTTATTTTGACACTGGCTGCTTTTTGAAGTCCAGCTCTTGTACCTGACCATTTTCAGAAGAATGTGTTTTATCAACAACAAATTGTAAATTTGTATCTTCAGGCACTGTGTTACTGGCAGGTGTTTATTCCCATCCCATTCCCAAAGATAGCACAGTTTGACAGACATAAAATAGTATTTTTGGAACAACAAAGTTATTCCCTGAGTGAGACTAGCTGAAAACATGGCATATATTGTACAGTATGTTTTTAAAAAATTGGAAGAAACTGAACAAGTGGAGAACAAAATAAGGCCTGGCCTGAAATAAAATCTACAATCTACAGCAGATGAACAATATTTTAAAGTGATGTCCATAAGAAAAAGGAAAAGAAATCCTACAAAGACCTGACACAGGAGCTGAGAGATGCATCTGGACCTTCAGTTGATTCGTCTACTGTTGGCTGAAGCCTCATCAGAAATGGTCTCCATGGAAGGGTGGCTGTCAAGAAGCCATTCTTAAGGAAGGGAAACAGGGAGAAAAGGCTCCTGCCAAATGACACAAGAAGTGGACTGAAAATCAGTGGCAACAGGTCTTATGGGGGGATGAATCCTCCCCAGAGACCGGACATCAGCATTATTGAAGCAGTGTGGGGATCATCTTGACAGAGAACAGAACAAAAGGCAGCCGACATCCAAAGAAGAGCTTTGAAATGTCCTTCAAGAAGCCTGGAGAACTATTCCTAAAGACTACTTAAAGAGAATACAAGAAAGCTTGTCTAAAAGATTTCAGACAGTGTTGAAGAATAAAGATGGTCATACCAAACACTGACTTTCAAGCTCGTTAGAATTGTATGGACTCTGTTTTTGCCTTATATACTGAATTTTCATTTATGTTTATCACTGCAGTCATTTTCTGGAAATATATAAATTAAATCAAGGATGTCGTAAGACTTTTTCACAGTACTATATTCTGTATGCAGACCTGTTGAGCTGTATAATAAAAATCATGCTACTGAACAGGATGCATTTCAGGGTTGGTTCTGATATACCTCCAAGTCTTTTTTACACAGCTCTACATGGTTATGCAGTCAGGTGAACAAATATGACAGAAGTCGCAGTGGACATACAATACAATATAGGACAATATCCTAAATGTACTTTATAAGGCCAGGTAACTGTAAAGCTGGTGAGTAGGTGATCTTGGGTTGTTGGTCTTAGAACTGAGGAATGACAGATCAGCAGACCTTGTGCAAACTGTTGGCAGGAGGAGAACAGGACAACTGGAGATCACATTCAGATACCTGAGATTGAGGCCAGTAAGGCAAGTCATAATGGCAATACCTCACTGTGAGAAAGGCTGGAGAGCCGTGGAAAAGCTTAAAGCACTCAGGAGGTCGACAGCAAATTGGATCCTGTGCAGACTTGGATACTAGAGAGATGTCAGGCAACTCTGACTCCAACACACAAGGAGACGTGTCGTCAAGCTCCCAAAGAACAAAAGAAACAACAGCTAGCCCAATAACTGTCAAGGTTACGAACAACCCACAAAGACACACAGGAGAAGACAAGGTAAAAAGGCAGCAACCCATATTTTAGACTTAGTCTGAGAGCAACTTGTGGTATTAATAATTGTCAGAAAAGCACTGTGAAGCCCATTGGTCCCAGATAACCGCTTTGCTACATCAGGAACTTCCCAAAACCGGGCTTTGCATTCTCAGCTTGTCTTTAACATCCAAAGGACATTTGAACAAACATGACATGTCCCCAACCAGGTTTCAATTGAGACAAACGAACAATTTTTACACCAAAAATATCCCACATTGCCTCAGTTCTACATAATGCCTGTGTGCGTATTATAACTAAGACAACTGGAAGATAATATTTTCATGCTGCTGCACAGTGTGTTCATTAGCAACCCCTGAATTATTGTTTAAAAACTGACTTTTTTAAGTAGACCCACACAGCAGCTTTGCAAACAGCAAACTGGGGTCAAACAGTGTTTTGCCAAATAATCAGTAAAAGCCTAACAACAGTATCAGGCCTACTGGTAAGAAACATTATTATCCGACAGACACTGGAGACAAAGTTAAAAAAAATTACATCAACACGCATTCAAATTGCTTATCATTTTACCCTTCTCTCCATTACTTCTGCTAAACGTGACAGTAATTGTGGGGTGAAGAGGCACATGTCAGCAGATGGATCACTACCTGCTGAGAGAATAAAAGAGAAGACAAAGGAAGGAGAAAGCAGAAAAACTGCAATAAAGATCACAACCTAAATTCAAACTGAGCTCTGTAAGTTGCAAATGCCACTTTTAATAAATTAATCGGCAAAAAGCTAAAACTATGACAAACTGAAATGATAAATAGAGGGAAAAGGATGAAAAGGTGTAGAAGAATTGGGCCAAGCAGGGATCAGCTTCACACTGAGATCACAGACATGTAACACTGTCTCCCAATCTCTTACTTCCCCCTCCGTCTGTTTACCTCCCTCGCTCCATCTTTACCTCCATCACTGTCTGAAATTCTTTCTATCTGCATCCCTCAGATTTTCTCAGTTTTCCTCATAGAGATAAAAGATAGGGCAGGGAGATGGAGTGGCAAAAAACAGGTAGTTCAGGGAGAAAGAGAGCTGTAGAAATGCAAACAGATGTTTTTTGGGTGGTTCTGTGAAAGAAACAATGGGTCTTTCTCTCATTTTTTTCTTTTTTTCGCCACAGCCTCTGGTCAGAGCAGTGAGGTCAACTAGATAAAGATCACCCCAAGATCAATATACATGAGACAAGTCTGTCGTAGAGTTGAAATCTCTGCAATTTAATCTAGTAATATAACTGTCCAATCGTTAATGATAATTGCTCAAAGGAGGAAGGTTTTCAAACAATGTGCAAAGAGGTAGAAATGTTAACTTAAAAAAAGGAAGAGAAATGCACCATTGTAGTTCTGTTAAATAAGCACAATGAGGATTTAAAGAAAAGATATTCCTTGTTTCCCTCTGTCAAATACTAGTTAAATGCATTGGTGTAAATGAGCGAAGACATGAGCTTGGTTTACATCGACTGATTTATAGTTTTCTTTGATGGATTTGTTGGTCTGTACAGTAAGGTCATCAGGTCATAAAGTGGATTAAACCAGGCAAGTTAAAATTAGACATCTTATAAATGTCCTCACACACAAAACATTCTTGAAGTGTGTTTGTTAAAGAAACATGTGACAACACCATTTAACAATATGTACAGTGCGTACAACGTTAGCAAAAGAAGCAGGAGTGGAAGTTACAGAACTACAGTCTGTGTAGGCAGACGAAGAGTAAGGTGGATGGATGGGTTGGCAATAACTTGGGGTTTCATAAATGAGAATACTGAAGCCCTGGTCATTCAAAAACCAATGAACAAGCTTTGCAGACAGCGGACATATGATGTGAATGATCATTTTGGCACAGTGTCAGGTGCGGCTGGACAGGCCAGTATGAGAGAGACAGTCCCTTTGGGTAATATGTTCTTTGTCTTTTTGGTTTTGTGCCCTTCTCTTCTTTCTGTTTGCATAAGAATGCTTGGCAACCATTTCTTAAATGATCTGATTGTACTGAAGTGTTCAGGTTCAATCTCAGGACCTTCAGTTCTCTTACAGATGTCTTTATAGTGCAGGTGTTGTCTGCTTTGGAATATTTTCTCTGCACTGCTCCCCTGTAGACAGAAAGCTTAAGAGCTCTGGCTATAATCCAGTCTAGCTGCATGACTGAGCCATGACTGTGCATGTTCATGCTGCCAGTTTTTAAGGTCTAAACCTCCCCAAACTGAGGGGAAAATATCTGAAACATTTCATGCCTTTCCCTGGGATGACTCATTGACTAGTTCTTCACAGAGAATTTCACAGTGGCTGCTTATTGTGAGTTTAAAGGTAAAACGTGAACTCTCAACCCCTGCAGCGAGGGGCTCTGGTGGCTCTGTTGTGCTCTGAAGAACATGGTTTGGTCCACTTGTCCCATTGGAGGGAAGGGTCACTGCAAATCAATACAGAGTTCCTCTGAGTGCTCACCTTTATCTTGTCATGGATATTTCCATCCAGATGGAAGTGGTCTCTTCCAGAATTACAATGCCCCCTTCAGCAGGGCAAGAAGGGTCACTGGATGGTTTGATGAGTATGAAAATGATGAATCATATGCTACAGCCTGTGCAGTCCTCAGATACAACCCCAGGCAAACACACATGAAGGACTCTGGACTGACATGTTTGACAGCACCTTCCACGGTCATCATCAAAACACCAAATGAGGCCCTATCAGAGTACTAAAGATCTATACTATATCTATACTTCTGTAATCATGTTGAATGGACAGAAATGTATTAAAATAGTCACACTGAGGGGACTGCTATGTTTCTTGGGGCAAAAGAAAGTGCCCATGATGTAAATATTTTATTTTCAGTAAGACCAGTTCAAGGAATGTACGGGCAATAAGCTTTTAATATTTGTGAAAATTAATGCAAATCGATGTTACGTTCTCTGAAGTGATGGAAACTGCGTCTTTGTGTGTGTGAGCATGATTGAACAAATTATAAGGACCAGAGTAGAAAACTGCAGATCATAATGACAAAAAATAACTTGCATACACTTAGACATATACACAGGAAGAGAGGGAATGAGAAGTGTAATCATCTCCAATCAAGATGTTATTGATTTACTGCTTGATTTCTCTCTCCCATCAGCACCTGGCTCTTGTCACAGTAGGACACCGAGGCTCAGTGGCAGCAGAGGCAGACATTTATACATCATTATCTTTCCTTCTACACTCACACACACTTTCTCTTTTGAAGTACACGCACACACATAAACTCTCTCTGTGTGTTGCCGGGTCATTGGCTCTGAAAGCACACGCACACAGATGTTTTCTGCTCCATTCTGCTCTCCAATCACGATTGGCTGCTTATCTGCAGCCACAACAACACAAAAAAGACAATCCTTTAGTTTTTTTTAGGACATATAAGATCATGTCATGTTAATCAAACTATTGTTTCAGATTTAAAGATACTGGCAGAGACAATCCACATTACAGATGTATCAATTGACCCATTTCACTGATGCAACACATTACATTAATACATTTAATGTTAAGATTTAATGTATACTTTTACAAGAGTTAGTTTACATGAAAATTCCTTCTCAACATTGCAAATTGTGATCTTTAATTTAAGCTTTTTACATTGCTTAGTTTTGGTCCTCTCAGTATTAAGACCATAGGTATGGAATTACATTTGTGCCAATAAAATAAAATCGAGCAAAACGTTTGAATATCAAAATTCTTTATAATAATCTTTAGATAGCAAAAATAAGAATTTTAGAGAATGAGAGAAACTTAATCTTACTTAATCTTACTAAGCCAAAAAAAAATTCACTGTAAAAAGTCTATTGTTTGCAACTTTTTTTCTTTACAGTTATGTGGTAAAAGCTAACTTACATTGTAAAGCTTGGCTTTAGTAAATAGTTGAGACTATAATATATTGTTGAAATCTTCTAGGAATCCAATACAGGTTGTTGGTTGGTGATGAGATCCTAGAGTAATGTGTCCACCAAAAAAAAAACAGCAAGTCTGCTAGTTATACTGACAAATATCCGAGGCTATGAGCTGTCACTCAAAAAAATCAAAAGTGAATGGGAACAAACACTTGAATAAACCCTCCCATCTGACATCTGCAGCATAAATGTAAATAAAAAGTCAAGCAGCACAAAGAGGTAAGCTGGCGATCACAGCAAAAAGCCACCGTCACCTTGTGCATGCTTAGGAGACAGGATTGAGTCAAGTTTAGGTTTTGATGGAATCTGTTCGTTTCCTTAGCTAGGCAAGTAACTAGCTAATTAATTTCAATTCATTTGATTTGATTGGAATATGCTTGTATTACAATGATCTGAACTGAATTAAAGGATATATTGTCAAACAAACAAATAAAATATCAATGAAAAAATGTGAAATTTGAAATTTTTGTTATTAACCATATCAATGATATTTCATAAGGTTTATTTTTCCTAACTTTCTTATTTCAGTTTGATATTTTATAGACAAATATATAATTGAAAATAAGGGTGCAAAGACTGCAATCAACCCTTTGTTTTCCCTAACAATATTGATTTAATTCAGATTTTTGTCATGAAAACTGTAAGTGTGGATGAAATTATAGTGTTAAATCCATTGTGTTGCCAATGTTACTTTTACTGAATGAGCGCAATCGTGAGGCAGTCAAAAATGTTTTGGGAATGTTTTGTCTGTTTATTTTGGAAAATCCATTTGGCTCTTTTTACTTTACTTCAACTTTTTTCTGATCTGTCAGAACAATCGATTGGACACCAACTCTTCCCCATTTTAGACATGTTTTCTGTGTTTTGCAGCTGGTCAAATAGAGAGTGGTCAATGAGCTAGCTGTCAACGAGTAGCTGTTTCACCACTCAGGGGATGCAAATCCATTGTAGGCACAGGAGGAAGAGCAGTCACCCACCAATCGGAAGGTCGGTGGTTCGACTCTGGCTCTCTGTGCTGTGTGAGTGGGGTGAATGCGGCATGTAGTGAAGCGCTTTGAGTGGTCAGTTAGACTAGAAAAGCGCTATACAAGTACAAGTCCATTTACCATTACTTGTGCATTCCCCTTTATAGAATGACATTTTCCTGTTGCAGTTTACTATTGGCTTGACCATCATTTACCACCACAGAAATATAACAGACAGTCAGTCTCAGTGCATCAGAAAGTGACGGTAAAGGGGTACCCTTCTGTTGTAAACTGATGCAAAGGGCTCTTGACCAATCATCAGCATGTGACAATTTGGAAGGGAGGACATGTTGTCCAAAAACCAAAAGTGATTGTCAAAAACACCTTTAAGTCCAGTTGGTGTTTAGTTCCATTTCACTAAATCTGGCGACGGGCTGTTAGAAAACCGCCAAAGGCATCATGAGGGCTTCCCCCAATGTATGTGTGGTTGTGTGTGCATTGGTGTGTCTGTATCCGTATGTTAATCAATGCCGTTAATGTAGCAATGAATTAGTAGTTTAGATGTCACGGGATGCTTAACACAGCTGATCCTTACCAGACATCCACGTACACATACATACACACACACTCAGCCCACAGAACCCCTGGGGACCACAGGCAGACATTGTATAGTAGGCTAATTATCCCAAATTGCTAAAGTAGTAGAGAGGGGGGGATATGTGTGAGTGGGTGTGTGCGCACAAATTCACAGCTGCTCCTGGTGTCAAGCCATTGATAGATGAGAGATAGAGAGAGTGTTCATTTACTGCTCCGGGACACACACAAACACATACACACAGACACACACCTGACTGCTCATTTATTGGTCTAACAGATTGGTCTTTTGTTGCGTGGTCGCTGGCTCACACCAAAGGAGCCGCTGAAGTTTACACTACAACGCTTCGGGGAAAATGCACCCTGTTGTCAAGCGTAAATGCCATAAATGCTGCAGCTAGACCTCCTGTGAAATTTGTGGTCATAATTAGGAAATAACAGCCATAATAAGACAGTAGTGTGACAATGAACAGACGCAGGGCAGAGTGTGGGGAGTGTGATGGATGGACGAATATGATCGCCTTCAGGTCCAACAGCAAGGACTCTCTATACAATCACAGCAGCTCTGTGTTATGGGGGAAGTTTTCACATTGTGGAAAAGTTTGTTTGGATTAACCATGACCAAACTTTTAATCAGTGGAGCGGTCAAAGGATTAGAATGAGGAACTTTAGAATCCATCATCAATCATTTTAGTACATTTTTGTCCTAAAGAGAAAATAAACTGAAAGCATATGAGGCAAGAGATGTTGGATATATCTTGTTTCCAATGTTTTTAAATGAAGCTTGGTGGGATTGTCTTTGTGGAAAACAAAAATTGTAATGGACAAGTAGGATGTCACAAGACAGACAAATACGGACGTTCTTTCAAAATGGCACTTGGAAGCCTAGTTTGCTTTTCCCCACTGACAGCTTGTGTTGAAAATGTTGGTGTCAGTTGGTCAAACAAATTGAAAACAACACATATAACCATATATCATCAACGAGCCATAGTGTAAAAAGCACATCATAACTCAGCAAAAAGCATTCAAAACGTTTAAAGCCAATACTAAGGTAACACTTTTGGTGGCTGTGCCAACTTAAAAGTTTAAACTCAACTTTAACTGGCTCCTCATACAATACCATTTAGCTAGAGATCCTGAACCCACTTGGAGAAAAGTTGCTCACCTGGCGCTTAACTGAAAAAATGTCTACAATGAAAGAGCTTTAGGTTTGTTTCTGTGTTGGTCGACCTCACTGCATATGATAGAAAAAAGAAACTTACAATAGCCACAAAAAAAGGGAAAAGAAGGCATAGTAGGTATAGGATTAACTTTTTCTTAACATGATAATAATGCTGAAACCAGAACAAAAGGAAGCGGGCATGGATTAATGTTTATATTCATATTAATTGTATCAAAAATGCTTACTCACAGCTGTTGCTGCAGTTTTACCCCTCAGAAAATCTTTAAATAATAGATATGAAATGGTAAAATTTATATTCAGCAACTTGACTTTCATCCCTTTATATCAAAACAGCAACAACCAATCAGATTGACAGATCCAATGGTGAAGACAAAAAGAGGGAAAAACAATAGATAGATAGATAGATAGATAGATAGATAGATAGATAGATAGATAGATAGATAGATAGATAGATAGATAGATAGATAGATAGATAGATAGATAGATAGATAGATAGATAGATAGATAGATAGATAGATAGATAGATAGATAGATAGATAGATAGATAGATAGATAGAAAGATACCCTAACCTTTTGTCCTCTTCCAGTGAGACAATGTGCCCTGCTTTCTTCTCCTTCACCCACCCACCCAGCCATCCATCCTCCTCATTCCTCCGTCCCTTCATCTTTTGATATTGATGAAGTGACAGGGCCACAGCCTGAAAGACACCAGCTCATCTGGTTTAAATTACCTCCAAACCACACACACACCTGCACCAGCTCCACAGCAGCTGTGTGTGTAGGTGGGTGCGGAGGGCAGGGTGAGTGCCTCTGGGATAGGTGTTGAGGAAACGCCCATGACCCTACAATACAGATACACACACACACGCACACACAACAGGAAGAGAGCAACAGAGCGGTTGGGGTGTGAAATGAGCTGTAAGGCAGAGGGGATATTAAGCTGCCACATGTGTTCTGTTTACTATTCTCTAATTAACCCCCAGGCTGTCTTATAGACTTCACACACATACACACATCTTATCTTGTCTGCAATAGACTAGCTCTAGTGTCATACAGCACGAACATTATCAACAGTGATATAATGTTGCACTACGCACATATTTAAACTGAGGCAACAAGAGACGCTAAAGAATCAGTGTATATTTATTAAAAAAGAGAGGGCTTCCAGTTAACTGTGCATGAAGGAAAAACCTGTGTGTGAATATGCTGACCTCCAAGTTTGACTGGAGTTGTATGAGACTCTGCCACCTGCATCATTTTCTTTGCCCACTACAAAGATTATTGTTGTGGACCTTAACTAATTTCGAGTAATCAACAGGATTCTTAAGGGTACACTGTTTTACTGAGTTATGCTTCCATTAAGTTTTGAATGATTTATTTTGAATATTACCCATTCATCCATCCATCTTTATCAGGTTCAGACTCAGAGCATTTTTGCTGGGTGGACAATAAGCAAGTTAACATGACACGAGAAAAGCAAATTATTGTATCAGTCCAATCATAACCAGATTTTTTTACCCAGATAATGCAGCTGGAGATCAAATCTCTCTGCATGAAAATGTTCGATTTGACTAAAATGGGTCTTGGTGCCCCACACATGCTCCAAAGTTCCATTCCTTTGCATCTTTTATAAAAACAGTAAAGCATAAGTGTATGTTAATACAGCCTGTCTTTAGCGCAAACTGCTCTGCATTAAAAACAGGCCTTATACATATCAAGCGATAGTCTCACCAACACGTACTTTCTACTTTTAAGTGCATATGGGAGTACATACATCCAGTATGGATGTAACTTCTTAGGATAGACCATAGAAACCTGTGAAGAGCTACCATGGATGGAAAGATGGATGGATTGACTTACAAATGTATTGACCTGTTTGGAACCTTCTGTTTGGCACAAATGTGAATTGTGGCCCCTTTTGAAGTTATTTTAACACCTGTATACCAAGTTTCAAGGTGGGACCAAGTAAATTGGACGGAAATTACTCAAATATTACATTCTGATGACAAATACAATGTTTATGTAGTTTCTTCAAAATTAAGATTTTTGCAGATCAAATTTAATTTTTTTAGAGTACATATGTACAGTGAGAAAAAAGAAAAATAATAAAACACCAACTAAACTAACAAAATACCAAAACATAAACCAAAGATATGACCGTTTCCTGAAAACACAAAATAAAAAAACAATATAGAATCTTTGTGAAACTAACCATCAAACGGAAAACACAAGCAAAAGTGAATTCTCATTACAAAGTATTCATAAAACCTTAAACATACCAAAACCTTAAAGAAAAAAGAAAAAAAGAAGATTTTTCACGTAACATTTCTCCAGAAAACAATCAGGAAAAGGTAAGTGTAACCACACTTGTTGCCATAGTCTCTCTATTGAGTTGTGTTTTGTGAAATCTTTTAGTTTCTGAAATACTATTTGAGCTTTTTCAAAGGTAATGTTTATTTTATGTTAACATAATTTTACTTTAGTGCTTTCAAAACATTTATCCCCATTAACGTATGTGAATGTATAGATTCTTGGTCAGATTCCGCTTCAAAAGATCATTCCACCTGATGATGGTATCACCGGAATACATCCAGCTGATGTTTTTACATGCACATTAATCCTTGTATTATGCAAAAGATTAGGCTGAGCAATGCTTGGTAAAAAAAAAAAAGGACAACACGCCAACCTCCGGCAAATCGAGTGTTCAAGGTACCTAATAGTCTTAAATTTTGCAATCTTTCCAGAAATACTGAAGTAGTCGTACGTCTTCACTGAAGCTTAACTCTTGACTTGTTTTTAGTGTTTGGACCCGCTTCAGAGAGGTATAGGAACACTTCTGAGACACTAAACACACTGACCAACATTTGGATAACAAGTATTCTGGAGCCTGGGCCCATCTACACACTTGATAGCTGATTATGTAAGATGTCTTCATGCAGATTTATCTTTGCTGTCTGTTTACTGATTACTCACTCACTACCCAAAACAACTTTAATCGAAGCAACCTTTGTAAAGGAGGAGGCTCAACCAATGAGGATGACAGATGGATTACTCCATGTAGGCGTTGGGAGAAGAGGAGTTCTTGGAAGATACAACTCTTCAAGAGGTTCTTGATGGTAGTTAGGGATGCCCGTGCTTTAATAGAAAAAAAACAAGGATGAAATGATAAAGCATAAAAGTTTGTGTAAACTTATAAGCTTGATTATAAGCCTCATGTTATGTGTTTTTCTGTGTGTGTGAGTATGTGTGTGTGTGTGTGTTTGCATGCAGTGATATCACCTATAATACAATCAGCTGTCAACAGTAATGGCTGATCTACTCTGAGTGAGAGGAGAGAAGAGAGGGCACACTCGCTGCGTTTTGAGTGTTGGAAAATGAGCGCCGTCTTAATAGAATTCACCGTGGTGTCTTTCCTGAGGTGTCACACACACATGCGTACACAGTGAACACAAAAACACACACAGAGGGCTGGAAGTGAGCAAGTCTAATTGAAAAGAACCAAGCAGAGAGAAATCTGATAGCTGCAGTTTGGCCTGAAGGAGGAACAAGAGAGGAAGGGGGGGGGGGGGGGGGGGGGTACAAGCGATAGATAGAGAAGTGAGTTTGGATGGGATGAACCGACAGAAAGAATGCTATCATTGAAAAAGTAGGTGAGGAAGAAAGCACATAGATATGGCATGAGTTAGTTGAAGTTCCTCTTTCGTTTGTGATGTTGTTGCTATTCTGCAGGAATGGTACATCCCACTGTGTCAAAAAGGCCAGAAATGACATAAACATATTTTCTCTCTGAAGTGTCTAAATAAATATATCTGATCATGACTGTGCAACAAAGTGAAATGGAAGACACGGGAAAACTTGTTTGGTGGCTCATTAAAATCAAAGTACCGTCTACAAGGTGTCATTTTCATTAAGAACATGTTTCGGTTTATTGATGGGATGTTTTAGTAAGAATCACACATCCATATGAACAAAAAAACAATACTTTTTTCTCTTTTTTTCTCTATATTTTCAGATTACTTAAGACTTATCCATCTCTTCAGTATGCTGCACAGTGCTGCTTTAGAAACCTGTAGAAATTCTTCATCATCAATATAATATGAAATAGCATCCGAAGAGGAGTAAAAGTAGATAAAGACAATTAAGAGATAAATATTTTACTTATACTATAATTACACACTATTACAGTAATATCTGTGGGTCTCAAAAGTGTTTGATCATTTGTTTTCAGTGTGATCAGCCACCCTGGTTCAGTTCAACACAGGCCCAAACCATGATACTACCACCATGATGTTTTGCAGATAGGATGAGGCTCTGCTATGTTTTTGAGTTGATAGTGGCTTCAGACACTCAAATATTTGTTCTCAAACATAGAAAAGGGATTCATCCATAGTATGTCCCCTTTAAGTTACATTTGGACAAAATGTGATTTTTTTTTGTTTTTCTAACATCATGAAAATGTATTGTACGGACGTGTTAAATGGTTAAAAATATGATGACATTTACTTTGTGAACAACATAGAAGATGAACAACATTCTTTTTGGCAGCCTCACTGTTGCTGTTGTCCCCTTTAAATTTAGCTTTAATCCAAACTTGTGATATATTTGCTCCTTTACTTTTTTCTATATTTGCTCCTTTTCTGCAAGCTTCATTGGACAGACTTCGGGCCATTATAGCCACCAGCACCATGACGAAACAGGAAGGAAAAGATGAGAGTCATGCATAATATCTCTTTGTTCTGACCACACACACACACACACACACCAACACAGACAAATGAGAGGTAAGAGTAATTTGTGTTACTCTGAAATACCAACAGCAAAGGACACAAAGTGTATTATATTATCACCCAAACAAGGACCACGCACATACACACCCACACACTCGTACACAAAGGTCTTTGTCTTGTTTCCGTCGTCTTAACTCTCACATGTAATTAGCCTCACTCTCTCTGTCCGTCGCAGATACCGATAGCACTCAGGAGGGGGTCAGCGTGTGTGTGCGCGGGTGGGTTGGTACTGGGGGGGTCCGAGTGTCTCAAGGGACAAGTTATGACAAATAAGATTAATGTGTCCCCTATTTCCAGACTGGTGCACTGGCCTCTCTTGTGCTCACACACACACTCGCATCATAAAAAGCACACATACACGCCTCCCTGATAGCTTTTTTCTCTCAGGAGAGGGTCCATATGGGGACTAGAGGAGGGTGGGAGGGTGTACGTGTCAATGTGTGTGTGCCACAGTAGGACGTCACCTCGCTGTCCTTTTCTTTGTTGTCACAACACAATTGTATTTGAAATCAGAATCTTATTTTTGTCAATAACATGGGTCTTTGGAGACTGCTGTTCTTCACTGCCTAAACTTCTTTTCAAAGCATTAAACAAAGAAAATTTCATCTTTATGGACATTGTTTATTTAATATGTGCACGTAAACAAACCATGGTGAGATACAAATGTAACAGCTAAAGGCAATACCTGTTTCTCTGACAAATAAGAGAAGCAAATATATTTCAAATGTAACTGATTTTATAAAACAGACATTTTGCTTTCAGATACAGTAAAAAAATAAAGAAATAAAAAACTTTAAACTAGATTAAGTTGTTTTTCCACTCAAGTTCATGGAAATTAAATTAGATTCTCTTAGAAATGAGGAAAATGTTCTCTCTTAGTGCTAAAATTAAAAAGTGAATTTTCTAGTCTCATGTTTCACTGTGTTCTTATGAAAAGATTTAATATCTTCGGTTGCCATTTTCTATTTTCAGTGTTCTGTTTGACTTTCTCTGAATTTCTGTAAATCAATTGAAAAGGCTTGAACTCTGAAGCTTTCTGTCAGGTACACATCTGGACATATACATACACTCAACATGGTCAGAAATGTCATGGCAAAACTGACTAACAAATCTAAACTAGGATCTGAAATCAGCATCCAAGTCTCTGTGCCTACAGGAACAGCTGTTTTGTTTGTTTGTTAGCACTCATTGGACTCACCAACACAATGCAATGGAAAAGTCCAAGCAGTTGAGGGTAGATCTGAGAAAAAGCCAGAGATCACAAGTTCAAACTTAGTTGAAGTCATTGTAAATGTAGATCCAGTTCCAAGATCAGGATTAAAACCCAAACTTTTACCCAATGCTGAGAGGAACTTTGATTTAGATGGTCAGGAAGTCCATGGCTAAAGTCAGTTGAATTTTACAACATCATGGACAGAGAGGCTGCCAAACAAAAAAAGTCCCAGTTCCAGAATCAACCCCTTCAAGTTTGAGTAAGAGCTCCTAAGCACCAAACTGATGTGAAAAACCAGCTCAACGAGAAATTAGCTCAAAAAGAAAATTGTACAATACATCGCAAAGTGCTGTCAAAGACTTTTAATCTACACCTGCCTATGAAAAGGAACTGTTTCTACATTTGTTGTATAAAAAGGGGAAAACTGGAGACTGCATAGATTAAAATACTCCACATAGTCACGTGGTAAAAGTGTTGCTTGTGTTACAGATATAAGGAAGATGACTGATGAAAAGAGTGTGTGTTACCTGTTTAATTAGCTGAACTAGTTGAACTGGCTGAAAAAGACGTAAACAATGGCAATGTCAGACGATGGCAATGGGACAAACGGACCGAAAATACCAGAGAAACAGACATCCAACAACATTCCAGATGTGGTCAACAACTGATATCTTGCCTGACGTATAATGGACCTGAAGCTTGCAGTAACTGGACAAATCGAAGGCCTCAAGGAGGCGAAGTTTATATTCAGCTGAAACAAAGTTGTTTGAAGTAGAAGCATTTTGCTCTAATCTGGTTTCTTGTGCAATAGTAGTTATGATAGTAATAGTAACATGATGGGACAAATAAGGAGGAGAATCACCTCGAAATTCTTCAGCTTGACCTTAAACCATCAGCCGGACAGTTGAAACTTGGGCATAGCTGGATCTTCCAACAGGACAATGAACTCAAACATAGATAGCTAACTATAGAAAGAATAAAGCAGGCAAACATTAATGTTTTGATATCATGCTCATAATGCCCTGATCTAAACCTGATGTGTGGACTGTACTTAAACATTTAACTAAACACTACCAAATCAGCCAAGAAATGCAGTGAACTATCCAGCTAGATAGCTAACAAGCTCTCTTTGTGCTACACATTTGATTTCAGAAGCATATTCAAGAATATTAGGAAAAGAAAAATGTCTTTCCTTTTTCAAAGGTTAATTGGGGCTTTTGAGCTTGATCAAGTTACACAGAACTATTTCAATGCTCAGTAAAAGCAAAGCTTAGGAGATAAACTGTGTAAGTTCTGAAGATATTGCAAATATATTCTTAAAAGTATTTAAATCCCCCAAAAACTTCTTAAATGTTATCTTTCTTATGAAAGTGAGTGTGTGCTGACAGCATCTGTCAATATATCACCGAAAGCGAAAAATTCAACAACAAAAGGGAAAAAGTCTCTTGTGCTCACACACACACATCTGTTTTCACCCTTGACCTCAGGTCTTTTGGTCCTCTACGCTTGAGTGGTCATTACATATGGCCCAGACAAAGAATTAATCTGTCTCTGTGTCTTTCTTATCTTTGAGAGAAACAAAATGTGCATTTAGTTGTAGAAGGATGAAAGGACTTTTATGAACCTTTCCCCTGCACTAAAGAAAAAATTTACATAAAATAAATATTAAATGCAATTAAACAGTTGAATCCAAAGATAGAAAGTTAAGTTCTAAAATAATTTTACTTGCTAACAAATGTAAATTACCAGGCAAATTATGTTTGCTGCCTAAAAACTGGTGGGGAATTATTTAAACCACTGGCAGATGTGGATATATGGGATCCCGACAATGAGCCTTGTGGTTGTTGAAACATTAAACTCAGCATGAGGCTAATAGAGGAGGAATGTGAGCTGAGCTGCTGATTTGTTTAAGCAGTTTTTCCTGCTGTAAAGTCTTCTGTTAAACTTTTCTCAGTGTTTCTCAATACAGAAACAAGTTCCCTGCAATTCTGTTAAGCAGCATCAACAATAAATATGTAAAAACAATGTAAAATGTGTCTGAAGATAATTAACAATAAATGAGAAAGGCAGCCACACTAATTTGCATTAATGAAGCAGAATGTATACAGGAATAAAAACACAAAGAGATGGAAATGTAAAAAGAAAATATGAAAATAAATGGGCTTGGGGAAATAATTATGGCAAGAAAATGCAAAGGGGAAATGAGAGAGAAAAGAAATACACAAGTGATTAAGAAAGTATACTAAAATAGCAAAAATTTGTAAATTGATACATTTAGTGAAATAAATAGAGAGAAAGACAAATGGAAAAAAATCATGTACAAATAAATTCAGGGATGAAAGGTAAAAACAAACTAATTAATAATGATAAAGATCATATCAATAATGGAAAATAAAAATTGACTGGCAAAGTAAATGAGGGTATAACGAAATGAATACAACTGAAAATTAAAGCAGAATAATTCACTTATTTATCACTATATACATTGATTATTGCACAATTCTTTTTTTGTTTTATTTTAGTTGCACTTGTTAGCATATTGAATTATAGATCAGGTTATGCATACATTTTTGTATTCATTATAAATTGTGACACTTTCGGTACTCCATATAAGAATTTCTGAATTAATGCCACTCAGAGAAAAAATCTGTGTTTATCCCTTTTAGGGTTTTCTACTGAAATTTGAGACTTTTAGGAGAATTAAACCACATTGATTGATCTTTTTAAAGTTGGAGTAATGCCTGAAATAAAATCCCAAATCCAGGCAAGTTGAAGAGGACATGTAGTCGATGTAAACTAGGAACAAAATGATGAGTAAGGAGAACAAAATCCTAACCATTTCTTTCCTTGACCGTCATAGAAGAATGTGTGATTACTGACTAGTGAAATAGACAAGGACACAGCAAAGAAATATTTGCTATACTAAACGTATCCATTTTAGGATCAATACTTTATAAAAGTATCGATACTTTTACCAACCATATACAGCTGTATCAATACGCCTCTTCTTCAGACACACAGACGCACGGCGTTTAGTTTGATGGGATGAGAATGGCTGAGCAAAAGTGTAGTTATGTGTAAAGCTTTTTTACATTTTTTACATTTACATTTACATCTTTTTTTAAATTCTGTTCAATTCTGTTTATTTATGTATGTATTTATGTCTCAATACACTTCAATGATACAGTCCAATTCAAGCCAATTAGAGTTCAATTAATTGTAATCATAATCCAATCAAATTGAGGAAAAGTGAGGAAAGGTGTGTCATAGAAGGAGACTACAGACAGAGTGATAAGTGTAAAGGAGGGACTGCAGTGTTTCTTAACAACAGATGATGTTCATGGATCATTTCTGCATCTCAGATGTTAAACAGCTGATTTTAACCAAACACCCCATTATATTGATGGTGATCTCTGAATATATAAACCACTTCCTTCTCTCTGTTACACTTCAACTTTCCAACATTTTGTCAAAAGATTTTTATTGTTATTTTTGTGTTAATGTATTCATTTGAATACATAGTGGTGCCTCATCCATATTTATATATGCAGAATATATATTAGAGGCACTTGTAATAACTTTCATTTTGCTGTGTGATTTTTTGTTCTTTTACTTTTACATTTCATTCTTTTACTTTAATTATCCCAGAGTCTTGTTGGTAAATTAGAAGCACATTTCACAACATGTTGTACATTCATAAAAATGCATGTGACAGAAAATAAATCTTGAATTTTTAAACAACCCAACTATCGAATACCATGAAAAACTTTGTTCAAGTGAATCTGGATGAACTAGTGATGTTTTACATTCAAGATGTCATAAAGGGTCTGTTTATTGTTTTAGTTATCTGATAATTACATATTAAATGGGTGTCATTTTTGTCCATCAGCTCCCAAGATATGTGACCAGATCCAAATACTTTGGAGAAGCATTTCCAAAGAAAGCATGACCCAAAGTAGGATAAAGCATTTATGCCATGTCAATACTACTAAAATGTTGTACTTTCCTTATATTTCCTGGTGGGTTAAAAAGTTTGGCAGTCCTGAGGATGCCTCAGTTACACCTTCAAAAAACATTTGTAGCTCCTGACTTTTTTATGGATTGACACTTCCTGTAGGTTCCTACAGAACACCATTTTAACACTGCTTTAATCGGGCACAAGAAATAGCTGCAGTGTTTCTGAGAGATATGTATGTCAATGTTGTATTCTTAAATGCTGATATAAGTACAAAGGTACATAATTATTTGTGTAGATAGCCTACATTTGCCATCATGGAAATATGAACATGCGTTTGTTGACAGGTTTCTTTCAGACTCTCTTCATGACACATCTATTCTCTTTTTTGTTACTTTGCAGTGTAGTCAGTTTTCCAACAACTGAAAGCAAGTGCAAGCCCATCAGAACATCCTCCTTGTAAGAAGACTTGTTGCCCAGTTTATTTGTCACTAGCTGAATTTCCACAAACTGAGAAAAAAGGAGTTACAAAACTCCTGTTTTCTTTATTCATACGTTAAGACTATGTTCAAAGACATCTGCCCTGTGATCCCTGAAATAATGACCCATAAAAACTTTTCAAACACTCGTGCTTTTACTGATGATATTCCTACACAAATTATTTATATCCACAAACAAGTAGTTATCAGTGGTTTGACTGTCAGTGCATGTGTAAAAAAGCCTTTTACTGTAGAGGTTACTCTACAACCCCTGGATAACAATGATGAGAATAGTTTGTTGGGTTTACAAATAGTATAAGTATAGCCTCTATGTTGTAGCAGAATTTTTCACCATGTTTTAGCACCCTTAATTTTCTTGAAGTCTCTCTATTGGAAGTTTGGTTTAAAGTTTTTCAATTGAGAAAAATGTCACATACTGTTGAGTTTTGTTTGTTCTTACATTGATTGATTTTTGCCTGATAGCTGAAATGGGAGAAGTTACACACAGGTGCCGAAAACTACAAATAAAGGGTCTGCAGCTTGCTCTGGTGAGCTGAAGCATGCCAGTCAGATGAACTCAAGACTGTGTGTCGGATTATTCATTGTTCCTCCATCATGTAGAGTCATCAGTGTTTCAAGTCCTTTTTATGATGTTAGTGCCAACACATACTTTGTAAAACTCTGGATCCAAGCAGCATGAAAATGTTTTACTGTTTTAATGTCAACCTCATGTTTTTTCTGCATGAGTCTCACCTCTTTTCAAAGTTCAAGGTTTAGTTGGTTTATTGCGTTGTGTGCATAAGATTGATCTCAGTGTGTGTGTGTTTCCTTCTGTCTGTACATGAACAAGTGTGTGCATGAGTGTGTGGCAGGCCCAGGGGTATAATCTTTTCCCCTCAACACCCGCGGTGCATTTCTCGCCCTCAGATCTGAGCCTGTACCCCCAACTGGGACCATGAGTTTGTGTGTGTTCTCTCCTCCCAGTGTGCACATGTTGCAGAAACCCATAGACACACACCCCATGGGAGCTCTGACATACATATGCTGCAGGGGCTCCAAGGGAGCAAAAAAGAGGGATGAATGGACAGAAAAATGTAGTTTTCAAAAATCCATACAACTTTATCTGTGGCTGAGGGTGACAAGCATGCGACCAGTTTAATTGCTGTGTTTTTTGTTGGAGTGGCATTACCAGCTGAAGAAGCACAAGAAGATAAAGTTGCAGTGGACTTTTTGTAAAGCCATTACAAAAACACTAAAACAAGATATGGAAGGAAAAGGGGCAAACAGAGAGAAAATATTAAACCAATTACAATAATTTTTGTGAGTAAATTGGATTAATAGGGAGCTAAATTAATGTTGAATGATGTGGGGTATTTGTGTTTATGTGGCTGTGTGCAGGTCTTCAGCAAAAACAAGCTGCTAAACTGGTGAAAGATGAAGAAAGTAATTGACTGAATATATATGGAAAGAGAAGGGGGAAGATTTTAAGGAACATGGAAGGAAAGAACGAAAATCTGCCGCAGAAGAAAAGAGAAGCCATTCATTTTCTGTCCTGGTCTGAAACTAATTGGTCCAGGATTAGAGGAGATTATATATAAAAACACTCAAAAATTATACAAAGCCCTCCGTAAGTCTGGTTTCCATAGCAATAGTCTGCTGTGCAACAGTGCAAAAGCAACAGGGAGAGAAAATAAAACCAGTTGCTGTGTCGATCACCAGAATGACACAATTACAAACCAGCCAAATGAGGACTGGACCTGTGACGTAGCCGTTAGTCTTACAGCATTGATGCAGCCTTTTGACACAGCTTTTGACACTATGTGGCCACTCTACAATCTACAAGAAGGGTTTACCTATCTGATTATAAACACTCTGCATTACACTTAGCATAGCATGAAATGGCTGGTTTACATTCAGAGAAAGCAGAATTGTATCGGTTTTCAGTTTCAGAGGTTTACGTCCACATTGACTTGTTTTCTTTGCAATATACAACTTTTATTTGCGTTTAACGCCCACACTAGTTTACTTCGACAGTTTGGAGTGGTCAATCAGATCAATTTATTTACCTTTGTTTAGATGCAAAAACTTCACTGACAACCAAGGATACATGACTGTACCTTTAACAACCTTAAGGTAAAGGCATATAGATTATCTAACCTTTTGAACGTGAATTTCTGACCCTCTAAACTAGCAGGGGCATTCTGCATTTCATATCTTTGTGTACAGTAGGCAAGCTATTAAGAATTATTCAGTAGTTATGAAACTTTTAGCCATGTAAGCTCCTCTAATAATCAGAACCTTTAAACTACATATTGATGCGGGGAATAAAGTACGTTTTTAGTGACAAAATGCAGTTATTCTTTTTAAAACTAACCGTTTTCCGTCAAATAGAACTTCTAAATGAAATTCAAATTTTAGCTAAGTTTAATGATTCCGTATAAAAAAAGAAACAGAAAAACATGTTATGACATATTGAATAAGACCAAATGTATAAAATGCTTAAAACAGTATGAAATAAATAAGTGCATTCACATCAAGTGACAACTTTGCCACGGTGCTGCCATAAAAATCACATTTAATTGGTTACATTAATCATAAAAACAGTCAGCAGCAGGAAAACTCTGTTTTTCCCCAAGCCAGTGCACACAGCAACAGACAAAAAAATGCTTACATGACCCTGTTCATCTCAGAGAAAAGAAGAGAGTATTACCCTGGTTTGGAGAGACAGAATGCTCCGGAGGCGTCAGACAGTCTGAACAAAAATACCTCTCAGAAGTGTTCAACTTCAGTTATTCGCTGAGACATCTTTCTTCAATGCCTAAGCAACATATGCTGTTAATTAACAACAGCTTCCACCTTTTAAACACAGCTGATATTCTGTCTGATCACAGCTGCTGTTCATCGAACTCAGACATATGTTGCTGTAGGCGCCATGCTCAGCTTTCTGTATGTTTCAGGGTTTGAACAAAAGCTTTGCAATGTCAGATTTTTTTCTCTTTTTACTTTTTTTTATTCTAGTGTCACGCTGCTGGTTTGTTTGCGAAATGCAGTCGACTCTGAAGCAGGGAGTTTTCCTCCCCGTCACTCTTACAGGCTGATCAGACCGGCAGAGAGATCACTTTTTTCCCCCTTTTTCTCTCAACTGTCTCTGAAATATATTTGTCAGTATCTAAAGAGGATGTTGAGCACAGGCTTCACAGGCCTCTGCACCTTTCATAAGAAGATAAAGCTTTTTTTCACCCTCCAAATTACCAATGTTTAGTGGTCGAGATATACCCTGATATGTCCTCTTCTGTTCCATTCTACTTAGTTCATTAGTGACCATTGTAGTTTGCGGGTCTTTTTTGCTGTGGCGTGAACAGCTCCACTTCAGGATCCTTTGTGGAGTTGTTGGCCACTAATGGGCCTATTGAGCAATGTTTTAATGAGTGATTCCATTTTCATTTTGTTTGGATCAATGTACCCAAGCTGGAGGGCAGTACGATACATATCCCTATGGTCAGTTTTACTCCTTTCTGATGATTAGCATTTAGTGATGTAACAGCGCACCAGCAAAGGCAGCAAAAGAGAAGATTGGAACAAGTAAACATGGGTTTGCTTTGTTTAAATTGTGAGGCTTTGTGCTTTCAAAGATGCATACTTTGATTTTAAATGGGTCATTAATGAAGCAGTTTCACTAAGAGTGGCAGATTTTCCAGCAGAGTGGGTTAAAATGCTTTAAAAAATCAGATTTGCTTTTTTTTTTGAGGAATAACGCTTTGAGAAAGAAATGTATTCAACACATTTATTAGAATTCAAGGATTTGTACCATTTGTAATAAAACAGGTACAAAACACATTAACCATTATCACATACAGCAGAGACAGAAAACACAATCAAATATGTTTCGGTTATATATGTAAACAGAACATATAACATAAACATAACAATAATAAGCTTGTATCAAAAAACATGGAAATGCAAGGCATTTCCTTCCCCTGGGCCCCGATGTATAAAATTAGTTTAAAGCTGTGTGTAAGCAAACAGGCAGAAATGTGCATGTACCATCTTTTCACCTTTTTAAGTCCTAATCATCCAGTAGCTGCACATACGAATGAACTGCATGTGTACAAAAGCCTGATTTCCACTACCATCTTTAGCCTGGAGCAGATATAGTTGCTCCCTTTATGAATAACTTGCATCTGAATAAGCAGTTTTGGATAGGACAATGAAAACAAAGACAAATATTCTATCTGGTGGTCTTGTTTATGAAATCATAAGAAAGGCCGCAAGGGTGCAAGGTGCTCAACCAACACAAGGGCAGTTATCACAGGAGATAAAGCACAGCAGTCAACAAAACTATATATACATATATATATTTTTTTTTTAAAGGTGCTATATAAATAAAGTTATTATTATTATTATTATGTGTCAGCACCACAGAAATGATGCCAATGGAGAGTTGGTTAGACATGCACACTCACTCAGCTGAGGCTCTATAGAGACAGCCAGGACGTACAATTTGCATCTCCACTAGATAACACAGCTAAGTAAAATATCATGATTTCAGCAGCCCCACCATATGAGAAAATTGCAATAGTATAGTTTATTTTTGTGTCCATGTGAACGGAGTACATGTAAAATTTTATACCGTTTCACAGAAGCAGTGACACCAGGACTTTTTACCAAAGACAATTGAGGGGAAGCTTGTTGTTTGATGTTGCGAACTCATAAATTTAACACCTTGCATGCTACAACATATCATGCAGTATTGCAAGAATGTTGTCATTTCAAGTGTTTCTGTTGAAACTGGGCCACCAATGGTGAAAATGATCTCACATAGAAGAGTTTATTCATTGTATTCTCTAAAGACTCAATTCTGTCAGGTGGGTCTGCACTTGTTGATATGTTATCTTGTTTTTATGAATAACTGCACATGTATTTTCTGTATTTGTGGCACAATGCTATATTTTCAGTGTGTTGTGGTGATAGAAGTGTTATTTTTAGTTAAAACGCACTGAGCTCTAGGGGTCAACATACTTAATAATATGTATCTTAGGTATTAGTGGCCATTGTTTTACTCTAATTACATAACTGAAGGGCCACTGATTCAACCCAGTACAACATATTTCAGTATGTCTTTCACACAAACACACACAGCTGGTCTTTTCTGATCTCATTCAGCCAGATGTTCCTGTTAAGATTTTCATGTAAAATCAAGTGTGAGAAATGTTTTTAATTATCTAGCCACCTGGACGGGATTGTAGCACTCACACACATATATGCATACAGTCGCACATTCTGCGATACATATAAGTGTGTAAAGAATCCGTAAAGCCGTTGATTTTAAGCTCAAATGTGCATTTTTCCAGAATAAATGTTGTCACACAGTCTAATTTTGTTACGTGTGAGGACCTCATGAGGAAAGAAGGCCTCACACACACTTACACACTTTATCACGAAACAGATGTTATCCTTCTGTTAATTACTGCTCACAAAATTAGATGTTCTTACTCACTCACATGCACACAAATACAGAGTATTGTCCTGTCCACTTATTCTGTAATCAGCTGCATTTTGTTTACATACTTCTGGCTCAGATTTTATTCGAGTCTTACTGGGAGAACTTAAAATCATGCATTACACAGAATGGATTGTGTATTTCAGCTATAAGTCACAAAACACGTCATGGTGAGCCATTCGCATGATCTCGGTTTCTTTGTCCCTCCATGTGTGTCTGCACTGGATACTCTGAGATACGTTAAATCAGAATATTCTAAGACATTCTTATAGCAATACACTGTACAACAAGTTTATATTCTTAAAGCATTCCTAAATTACCAAACTAATATTTTAATAACACCTTTTGTTCTATGCTTGTTGCATTTTGATAAACAGCCCCTGTAAACTTTGACCAAGTGGTCCAAAAGCTTCTCCATAAACATGAATCAAACAATAATGAATAGATATCAAATAGATACCTAAAAGTACCTAATAAAAGCAGAAGTTAAACAGGAACAAATGGCTATCTAAACCTCTTTCTAATACAAAGATGCTGTTGTTGCGGTATTTTAGGAAAATAATGCTTAAAGTGCAACGGACAATACTGATAAATGAAAACACAAAGCTTCTAACAACAGACTACACTTTTATTGTTACGAAAACCCTTTCCTTTTCTGTCACTATTTTTATTTTATCATAAATAGCATACCAGAAACGACATTGCACTGCATGGGAGTCAGATAGATGACGAGTCATGAGGCAATATTTTTTGCTGTATGGATAAATGTAACGAGACACACTGTATGGTCTTAGGGAAACCACAACAGTGTTATTGCACCAGCAAACCATCCGGCTCTGTGCATCTCTGACATTATATCATCAAATGATAGAAGGTTTCATTGCTGCTTTTTTCACCCCAGTGTCTGATCTTTAAAGTCGACTTCCTACAGAAACCCTGTGAATCTTTGCCACAAATCCACAAAATTGTAACTAAAGTATTTCATGAAGTCAGGACACAGTTTGTAAGATCTTTATTGTTAAGTTGCTAACAATGTTAGGAAGTAAAACAATAATCATTGTCTCGAACATGCAAGTTCTTTGGTTCTTTGGTTCAGCCAACAGTCGATTTGTGGGAATTCCCATAATCTCTAATTAGTGTGTTCCCTTTAACAGTATGAATGGGTGACAACTGCCTGCTAATAAGCAGATTAGGTATCGACTGACCCTTGCTTATGGAAAGAATCTGCACTGAGGAAATATGTAGAATAGTATGAAAACAACAACAATACCAGATGTTGATTTAGACATCACCAACCATTGGCAAAGAACAGTATAGGTGTATTTTCATCTGTATGCTATATTGTGTAACCTTGCAGCTGGACTTTGCTTCCTGTAGTGATCAGCTATTATTGTCCTTAAGGTAGCTGCTTATTTTGTGTGTCTGAGAAAAGATCAAAGATTTGACAAATAGTTAAGGGTGTCATAAAGAATGTGGGAGAGGAATCATGTGATTTAAAAACAAGCACACAATAATACAGTAATTAAAATAACATGGTTAAAAAGGCAGATTTTTAAAAGATATCATTTTAGAGATTAGTGAGCCAAAGATGAAGCAGAACAGAGAGAAAAGAGCAGGGAAATACATAAGCAGTATGAAATACAGAAAGACAACAAGAAAGAGGAAAGCTAATCATTGTGTGGGGACATTGTTTACAGTTGCTGCAACATACAGGGAATAGTAGCGAGTCTTGTATCCAGTTCATATTGCAGTGCCTGAAGAATTGAGCTGTGAGCTGGGAAACTGTTATTGCTGCAAGGTTTGCCCTAAAAGTTAGACAGGTCTAATATCTGTCTGTCAGAGGGAAGAGGGAGTCAGCACATTTCCACTAAGACAAAATTAATCATTGTGAACTTCACTGAGTTTATAGCAAACACCTTCTGGAAGAACAAAACCAAGCACGTCAGTGACTGACGGCAAACTTTTAATAGAAAAATTACATGAACAGAAAAATAGTTGTGCTTTATGTCCTCACTCTGATGCCACTTTCTGTTGGTGCAACTGAGAGACTTTTAGTCAAACAGCATGGTTTGGATGGTGGTGGGGGGCTGACTGCAGAGAGTAGGAATCTGGGCTTAGGGGGGTAATGGAGAAAGGAGCCTGCGTGGGTGTGGAGAGGGGAAAGAGTGTTGAGATTAGGAAATGGTTTGGAGGCAAGGAGACCAGCAGGGAGAAACACAGGCTGCTGAAGACCCTGGAGCACAACAGAGACCGGTGAGCAGCACAGAGCAGCACAAGCAGAGTCACTAGAAGTGAGTTTTTAATTGGCTTTAAAGCGTAACAAACACTTTGTTTGAAGCAATCTGGTGAAGAATGGTTGGAGAGCCAGGGTGCATGTGCTGCAGATAAGATAATTCGACAGGTGAGCAGGACAAGCAGGACTGAGACGACAGCAAGACCACAACCACAGCAATTGAATTTGACAAATTTACTTTTAATTTGATGTACAATGTTGCTTCAACCCACCAATAAAATGACTTCTACAAAGGACACACTTGTGCATCCTTTCTCATAGCTCCTCTGGCGATCCTTCAACTTTCCTCTCCATGTATTTTGGAAACTGTGACATTCTTCAAGATGTGCTAAAACTGATTTCAAGGTCATGGGCAAGGGGATGGTGGAGAGGAGACAAGGAGGCACAAATTATAGAAACGAGACGCTACAGAATAAAATCAGCAACACAGGGAGAGGAAAACAGATGTCTTATTTTGTTTAAAATCATGTCAACAGGAGGATTTAACAAAGGTCTTTTGTAAAGATTTTTTTTTATTTTGAACCAATTACCTGAAAAGACCATAACCAAGCACAGTCCAAATTACTGTTTATCCTAAATCTAATACATCTTATCCCTCTGTGCCACAGACATTTATTGCCATCTCAAAACTATTAAAAACACATCAGCAAGCCTCAGGGTTGCACTGGTAGAAATGTTCTTCATTGTAGTGAACCTGACCACTGTAGTTTATTACAAGTCAGTCCAACGTGTCATCCTGTTGTGGAAAATACACATTAAAGCACAACATTGTTACAGTTATGTTACATTAATATACATGTTGCCCATGCATTTGAAATATAGAGTGACAATACTTTTTACATTTTAATTAGCTTTACACTTCCCATTCCCTTCACTCCCAGATTATGTTTGCTTTCATTTGTTATTTCTTTGGTTTAGAAAAGCATCATGGCTTACCTTCAAGTCTCTCATGGCTTTGGTCTATTGGAGAGAGCTCTAACTGAACAACATTAGTATAAAATTTGAGCTTGCCGCCATAAAAGCAATTTTCCATCGGTCGAACATATTGTTGGTTGTTCAGTCTTTTCATTGAGCTTTGAAAACAGCCGTCTGAATCGTAGCAGTAACCACAGCTAAGCAGTGTCCTGATCGAATCTGTAATACCTGTATGCAATATTTAGTTTATGCTGGATTTGGTTGAATCAATGGTTGTTGGTTTACTCAAAACATTTGAACCCTTTGTTTTTAGAAATAAGTATTATACAGCATTGTATGAAAAAAAAGTCTTGAGCCACCTCTGATTTCATTTTTTGCTTTTATATTTTGCTTTTAAGGAGCCAGACAGGGGTCTTGTGCATTAGTTCTCCAGGGTTTCTGAAGGTCTTTCAGAGTTTTTCTATGGATTCTGATTTTCTGGTCAGTCTTTGTGCCTGACCGTTTTCAGAGGAATGTGTTTTTCTGTTGTTCAGCCACTTAATACTTCTATTTACATAAAAAGGAACCTAACTCAAGGGATGAAACAGTGTTGTGTCTGCACATAACAACTTAGGAAACAGTCTATGATAAATTTGCCATGGTCTGTGAGTTTTTGTGTCTTTTGGTTTCTTGGCTTATTTGTTGCTCTTTGATTTCCTTGCTTGTTGTTTTATTTTGCCCCTTATATATTCAGTCGTGTTTACTTCCTTGTCGCACTTGGTTTCTGTTGCTAACTGTCTTAAGTGCTGCTCATTTTGTAATTACTCCCTCAGGATATATTCTCTTGGTTTTTCTTTGGTCCTTGCCAGTTAATTGATGTTGTTTCTCTTCAGTCTTTCAGTCTGTTGGCTTCTCTTTTAATTTGTAACTACTATGTTTTGGTATATGTTTTTTGCTTATCCTGCCTCGGTAGTGCCCTTAGTTGTCTTTAATAGATTCATCAAGACCATCTCTGCCTGTCTTCAACTCATTCCTCTGGAAGTCCTGCATTTGGGTCCAAACCTCAGTAAAAATTCGATCCTGACAAATTTATATTTGTAGACCATTTGTAACTAGCAGCCTGTCACAAAGTCACAATTTGTTCCCATCTGTGAAAAACATACAAAAAAATATAGGAATCTAGACAGTGTAGGACAGAGGAAGAAATGGCAGGTCTAAAAATCTATCTACGGCAGATTAACAGTGTTTGAAAGTGACGTCCTTAAGAAAGTGGAAAAAAGCCAGTAAAGACACAGGACCTGACAGATGCAGGTCCTTCAGTTGATTCGTCTACTGTTGGCTAAAGCCTCATAAGAAATGGTCTCCATGGAAGGGTGGCTGCAAAGAAGCCATTCTTAAGGAAGGCAAACAGCGATAAAAGGCCGAGGTATGCCAAATGACACGAGCTGAACTGAAAATCAGTGGCAACAGGTCTTATGGAGTCAGCCCGGACCTCAACATCATTGAAGCAGTGTGGAATCATCTTGACAGAGAATGGAACAAAAGGCAGCAGACATCCAAAGAAGAGCTTTGAAATGTCCTTCAATAAGCCTAGAGAACTATTCCTGAAGACTTCTTAAGGACATTACAAGAAAGATTATCAAAGAGGTTTCAGGCTGTGTTGAAGATTGAAGGTGCTCATATCAAATATTGACTTTCAAGCTATACTTTATGTTTCTGTTTGCACATGATTCGGTACATTTCTGTTCCTATTTCCTGTTTCATTCGAATTATATAAAGAAAGACTTTTGTACTGAACTTTTGTATGAATGATTGTTAGTATTTTGAGACTGGTGGGCAGTGATTATAAGGCAAGTTTCCCCAAAGATACATTTAAGTCTATCTTGTCTTGAGCAAAACAACCCTAAAATATTGCACTTGATATAGGCAACTTAGTTATAAGAACTACATGTTTCGATTGTTTTGCTTTCGATTGATTGAAGAGGAAACCAAACAACATGCAGTAAATCAGATTAACGTTGAAAAAAAGACTAATTCTGTCTGTTCCTGAGACCTGATTCAGCATGAAAGTCAGATCCACACATTCACAGAAACCTCTGGACATTAAAGTTTAAATCTATTTGAAACAAACATTCCCATACCGTCTTTTTCTGTTAATGCTGAAAACTGCCAGGAGAGCAGTTTTTATTATGAAATTTTCACTCTGTAAATGACTCATCTTGCCATCGCTGCCAGCACTGACACAATGTTTATGTCAATAAACATTCAATCAAGAGTGAAACCCTCCTTCGAGCGTTATGAGTTTCCTCACCCTGAGTTCCATTTAAGTCTTCTTTCTTCCTGCTTTTTGTGGCTGAAGCGTAACCTTAAGAGTCTCCTGGAGGTGTGAAAGCAGGGGGATTGAGAGACATCCTGGCTCTTACACACATACACACACAATCAGACTTCATGTTACAGCGCATGTTGTGTTTTCTTTATGTCGCTTTCTGAAGCAGTTTCAGCTGTAGTGCCTGAAGAGTTGAGACTGTTGTTTCAAAGTTTGTCATGGTAAAACTTTAAAAGTTGTGTCTTTACCAAATTGCCAATAATGATAATTAGTTAGAGGAGAATAATTTACTTTGAGATGCCGCCCATGTCGTGTTTAATTCAGTATTCAGTATAATTGTGGAACATTTTCCTTTGAGGAAGAAGTTTAAACGTCACTTTCTTATTATTTGTTATAAAGTAACTGTCACCTCACAGCGAGAGGGGTCCAGGTTCAACTCCCGGCTGGGGCCTTTCTGTGTGGAGTTTGCATGTTCTCTACGTTTATGCGTGGGTTCTCTCCTGGTACTCCGGCTTCCTCCTACCGTCCAAAAACATGCATGTTAGGTTAACTCAGTGTTTCTCAATTCCGGGCCTCATGACCCACCTCCCTGCATGTTTTTGATGTTTCCCTCCTCTGCCACACCTGATTCAAATGATTAGCTCGTCATCAAGCTCTGCAGTGGCCTGATAAGGAGCCATTCATTTGAATCAGGTGTGTTGGAGGAGGGAAACATTGAAAACAAGCAGGGCAGTGGGTCATGAGGACCGACATTGAGAAACACTGAGTTAACTGGTGTCTCTAAATTGACCCTTGAAGTGAGTGTGAACGTGTGTGTGGTTGTTTGTCTCCATGTGGCCCTGTGATGGACTGACAGCTTGTCCAGGGTGTACCCCGCCTATCGCCCGATTATTGCTGGGATAGGCTCCAGCCTATTGGATTGATGGATGGATGTTCTAAAGTAAAATTATAGGCAAACCTGTCCTTTTTTATCACTCTGGCCACATCCTTATTGAAGTTTAGCCAGCATATTTTGCCATTTAGGGGTTGTAGCGCTATTTGTTTAAAAAGCTATTCAACCATTTCAGCCCAGACTGAAAGATTTCGACTAACGGTCATCAAGTGATTGATTTTCAGTGCATTGATTTCACAAACTCAGTAGAAACCTGATGGACTTGAACCACATTTGATTGACGTTTTCAGAGTCAGATATAGTTCTGAGCACCAATGTTGCTAAATACAATGGTAGATTCACCAGTGAATGTGAAGCAGCAAAAGTAGTTCACTACATATATTCAGCTGTAACTTTAAACAGCTTTGATTTATCTGAAAGGAAGCAGTAACCAGTTTGGTTCATTATAAAAGCTGGGCTCAAAGGGGTACAGCGGTTTTCCTACATGCACCACAGCCTTAAACGTTTGATTGAAGTTTAAAAAAGCCAATTTCACATATATACTATACGTGTAAGTAATAACTGCCTGAAAATATCAGTTTTACCTCACTGTTAACAAAAATACAAATGATAATTTAGTACACAAATAGTGTAACGCAGTATTCTCATATAACCACCACCTCTGATTTATATCAATTTTTACAAACCTTTTCTTTCTTTTTCTTTCCCTGTTCCTTTCTCCATCTGTTGTTTCTTTGCTCTCCTCACACCTCCCTTCCTCTGTCTTCGGTCTGCCACCATTTCTCTCTGCCTTTCTCTCATTTCCCAGTCCACTGAGTTAAATATGGGAAAACCAAACCTATCAGGCCATGACATGGTTATTATTTTTAAGTCCTTCCTTCTCTCTTTCTCCTTCAGTGTCACAGCCTGGATCACTCACTGCTATTCTTTTTCTTCTTCAATCTTTCTATTTGTCTCTTTCAATCAATTATTCTGTCTATCTGCAAGGTTGGAGAATTTCAGCATCGACAGATTTAAGGAATCATTCACATTTGACCATTGTAGGTGTGTGTTTGTACTCATATAGTTCATGTTGTGAGGACATACAGGTTAACATTTCATAATCCTAGTCTTGTGAGGACAAAAATGTAAGGGGCAAAGCGTGTGTGAAAGTGAACACCTCCGACAAAACAAATAACTGCACAAATATGTTACTAACGATGGACAAACTCACATCTCTAAATATATTGTTACAATAAAAGTCACAAGAGTCAAATAAGAAAACTGACATACCAAGAATCCCTTTACTGCACAGCCACAAAGTGGATGACCTGATGGGCTTCTTTCAGGACTCGTTCCTGCAGGACAAAAGCAGTGCTAGCCGCTGGTGATTAAAATAAGTCTTATGTAGTCATTCAACCAACACATAGCCTGTTTAATTTCTAATTAAACAATTCAGTAATAAAGAACAAGTACGAAATTAAAGGTTGGTCAACTACTAAAAGTGGGAGGCCTCTGTAATACTTAATATTGTGATGGTTTCTTTGAGATGATAATCCAACCAGAGACTGACAAAGCAGGGTTCAATTCAAAATCCAAGGTTCATTAACCTGGCAGAGGTCAAACATGGAGAGGTAGTCAAGATTTGCAAGTTGTGCTCCAGCAGTGTGCAAAACAACACACAGAGATTTTAAACACACCCAGTGTCAAGTATGTCTATGTTGGTATATATGAATTTTATATGTTGAATGATAACTTTTCATTTGAATAATTAAAAGTTATGCTTTGTGGCCATTAGAACTATAAATGATTAGAGAAAACACAAACAAACTGTGATTAAAAAGAAGGTATTTCCTTTGTAGTATTCAGTATTTTGATGTCTGTGTTTGTGGATCATCTTTATATTAAATTTTCTTCCCACTTTGCTAAATTTGTTGTGAATGTAGTTACATTTTTGAAGGGGTTTTGCCTAGTTGCCATTGTGCAAAACACCTTTGCACACAGATGCATGAGGCACAGTGTTGGTGACTTTAATATTCCTGTACAATGAGAAAGTAAGGACACACACTCATACACTTAGATCCCATAGGATAGCAATTTTCAACTCATGCGGTCATTTCCAGGACACTGACAATTAAGTGGTGTAACTACCCTTTAATTAGACATAGGAATAAATAGTGCCCTCATTAAGAACATAATTAACTCAATCAATGAACGTTAAAGAGCACCAAAATACCAATTAAACTTCACATACAGTATACAGGACCGGAACGGGTTGTGCGTAAGTGTATGTGCTTGTGTGTGTTTTATTCTTTTGAAAGGTTCAAATGTCCACAGAACAAACTTAACCAGGCGTGTGAGGGTTAATACTATAAATTAGCATATATACGGGGGCAGCGATAGTATATATGTCGAGAAAATGTCATACACGTAGGACATACCTGCTCTGTGTCTGTTAACTCATGTCTCTCAGTTGTACATTCTCTCATCCCGTCCTCTCTGCATGTTCATTGTTTCTCCAGACAGAACACTTCAGTAACTTTAGCATCCATCCACTTCCCGCTATTGACCTCCTAATGTCCTCCTCTGCTATTTATACCAATGCCCCTTTTATATCCCCTTCTCCTCTTATGTATTTAATTAGATTTGTGTTAACAGCAACAGCTCTGTAACATAATCATCATTATGGGGGGAAAAAAACTCCTCTTCAATCATAACCAAGGATATGAAAACATAGAATTCACCGGGGTAAAAGATAAACCTTGAACGAGTGTGAAAATAGCAATGAACTGCTAAAAATGATTGGTGAAACACAGGTTAGCATTGTCAAGTAGACCATGTGAACAACATCTGCTTCTCATTTTTTGTTACTCATGCATAGCAAACCAGATTTACATAAAAGATTTACACTGTAAAACCCTGACATAGATTCACAGGATTAACCTAAATTGTTGTCATTAAGTATCATACCGTAATCTCCAAAGCGCTCTTAAAGAAACAAACGGTGTTGCAGATAAAAAAAAGGAACATTATTTAAGACTGTCCTCTCCTCAAATGTGCCCCATGAAACATCTGTTCATGTAGGCCAAAGTTAACCTAGAATTACGATCGTATAATATGCATCCTATAATATGCATCCTATAATATGCATCCTATAATATGCATCCTATAATATGCATCCTATAATAGGCATCCTATAATATGCATCCTATAATAGGCATCCTATTCCTGCCTCCTCTTGTCGTCAGTGTGTGAACTGTAAAAATGACGTCCATGAGAGTGACGGTTGTAGTTGTGTTGTAGAAAATCTTTTATGCTAGTTCTATCCATGATCATTTTATAGCCCTGATCAAAGTAGTCTTGATTTCCAACCTTGATCACGTGAAATTTTCAAGTTTCATCTTAATGTGTTGTGTTTGAACATAATCAAGACAACAACCAAGATAAGATGGTGTCCACACAGGTGAAAAGGTGATATTACATAATAAAAAGGAAAAGTATAAATGACTGAAAACAGTGCGTGTTACTCACTCACCTCCTCATGAGGATTTTGCGGCTCATAAAAGGAAGCGCTCCAGAATGACATCCGCTATGATGTGTCGTAACTCACTGCTGCTCTTTGTAAGGACACTGTTACGGGTCGTATATCAGCATATGAACAAACGACCAATGTGACTGCATCATTTGGAAGAACAGTTACATCATTTACAGAAATTTACTGTCAATAGTACTGTCCAAAACTGATCATTTTTGGAAAGAAGGAAATCCAACATTTAAATCCTAACTAAGCCATTAAAAAATCTATTTCCCTTCACATATATGTTTATGCAGCTTGCATTTTATTCGTGATGATTTCAAATTGGACTGGTAACTCTGTGGCCAGCAAGCTAGAAAAGATGCTGTTTGCATCTTCTCCATTTTCACACTTCCTCAGGTACATTCATATGAATACATATGAATAGGATGTCCTGAAATTATGTAATTTATTTCGCCATGCAGGGTATCTTTTAGCTGGCAACATTTCACCACTATAACCTAAAAAGTAGGAGTTTTCTTCTATAAAATGGTATATTTTACAATAAAACAAAACCATGGGTTGTTCGTTCAAATAGTCACTTTACTAGAATTAATTTTCCAGCAGAGACTGAAACGACCTTAAGCAGAAAAAACTTAAAAGAGTAGCAGCAAACAGGAAGGCTTCCACAGACGGGAGTTTATATTCAGTCACTGAAAGTGCTTATTAATTTCCTTGAGATCATCTGACTGAGATGGTGACGTCAAAAAGTAAATTGAAAGTGACCTTTCTTTTTTAAGTTGGTATCTCTGTGAGCCCTGCAGCTGTATAATTTCTTATGTATTCATAAAATGCAGCAAATAAAGCGTGTCAGGACAGATATCGTGAATTCACAAAAGAGACTGACATGACTTCTGTTCAACCAAATGTGTCAAAATCTCACATCTGAAATAACTATGATGAATTAATGAGGGAGAGAAACTGGGGAGGATCTCAGTATCAGACAGCAAAGATTCTTCCCTCTGTCTTTCTTTTTCCTTGTTCATCTCTCCATTGTCACATCATCAGAAGGATGTACAGCGCTGTGGGAAATTGTCTTGGGAGATTACCATATTGCGTGTGTGCCCTAGTGTTTGTGTGTGTGTGGATTACAAGTGTTTGGTATTAATTTCAAGAACTCCAGAAAGCTCTGTTTGACTTTTTCACACCAGGAGGTCTAGCTTCAATCACACGCTCCCCCTTGTGTGCGTGTGTGTGTTTATGTTTGTGTGTGAGCACTTTAGTGTCTGCAGCTATGTCTGTCTTCTTCTGTGTGTGTTCAGAATTGTCTACCTGCAACATGTGTGTATCTTACTTGCCACCTTGTGTCTTCTGCAGGTTTGTCCATATATTTGCATGCATGCGTGTATGTTTGTACATGCAAAATATGCATTCAAGTGTGTGTGCATGTCTGTGTGTGGGTGTGTGTGTCGTCCAGGGAACATGTAACTGGATTAGCCGTCATGCTTTTATTTCTGTAATGGAAATATCAGCCTCAGTGAGGAAGTAGGGCTAAGACCAGGCAGCGAAGACTGTGTGAGGCAGAAGGAGGGGAGACTGTAATGTACACTGTGGGTGGAAATTCTTTATCCACGACGCTCTTCAGCTCCATGTTTGCCTCAAACCACTGTGTTAAACTGAAAGGCTTTTGTTCAAGGAGCTTTCCAGCGTCATAACATCTACAAACCCTAAGCAGAGACTCTACAAAATACATAAGGTAAAAGTAATCACATTTTACATGGCAGCACATTCTCACCAGGAAACATGCAATACACTTGTCCAAAATGTGGTTGTATCAAAATCCATGGTTAGAAATTGTAACATGATAACGACTGCCTACTTAGACTGTTCTTATGCTTAGGAGAGCATTCATGTGACACAACAGATTTGCACCACATGAATACAAAAGTGTGAAAGCATGAAACATGTAGATGTAACCATCTATATAAATTCTAAGCCTGCACAACACAGAGTGTCGCAAAAACCTGTGGCTTAGCACCTTCCACCATAGTTTCTGTTCTCCTTTAACAAAATCAGAAGCAATGATGGTTTCTCTGGGCTCAGTATGTAATAATGTTTACAACAAGTTGTACTTTACAGACTGGCACCTTTAGCAGAGATGATACCTACATAACAACATGCCACAAGCCACTCACTGTCAGGAATATTGTAGGGGTTTCACTTTCTCACAATATTTGATTAAACATTACTATATTGTCACGATACAAAACATGGCAAAATTTCAAATAAGTGCTCGATGTTGTATGAAGGATGTATTTAGAAGGAGTATTTTTACATAAGAAAATCTGTGTTTAGGTGAATCTTTACATGTATATATTCATGTTCTCTAAGTAGTTTTGCAAGATGAATCTTATGCCACAGGATCAGAGTTTTGCATTTGGAGACTAAATTAAACTTTGCTTCCTTTGGGACTCATCGGACTGTCATCTCTTTTGCTAGCCTGGATCCACAATTTTCTTCTGCTCATGTCAACAGGCTGCTATTTCCTTTGAAATTTCAGCAATTTCCATTCATCTTATAGGCGATTGGTAGAAATTACTGCCTCGTCATCTTTGTTTGAAAGCTTGACTCTGTCAAACAAATAAGGTTGAAAACCTATTTCTGCTCCCCAGAGTGCGCATGCACCTATATGCTGATGTTGCACAGAAACCCATCTATAGTCCACAATGCAGTGAGTCAGCTATTTTGTAGTGATCTTCAAAATTTCAACTAAAACTTTTCATTCACAATATACTGCACTACAAATTTGTACACTTCTGTACACCAAAAGTAGTGTACAGAAGTGTGCGTCCTTTGAAACAGACCATCATGCTGCCAGGAGCTGATGGATCGTGCTACCGCTAGCTGGTGCTAAAGTTCATAGGTAGTAATAGTATTGTAATAAAATATGTACAAAAACCATATTTGTTCTGTCTAAACAGCAAACATGTTAGCATTTTTTTCATGCCAGCTACAATAATGGAGCCACGGTGGCACTAAAACATTTCCATGTTACTTACTACATGTTCTTAACCAAAATCAGCAAACTTGTGCCACCCATCACCTCAGCTTAAGTGTGTACCAACGTGTGTAGGGGTGTGTGTGTTAATGGGACACACAACTGAATTTCTGGCATGTAATTCTGAAGCAATGTTGATTTAAAAGAGTGTCCGAAACATATTGACTACTGTCAGTTCCTTTCCACTAGCGAGTCCTCTATTTGGCTAACTCAATAACTATTAGCTATTACAACTAATAACTCTGTGTAGTGAATGGGGAATCCAACACAGCTCAAGTAAACACTAGCAAGATGTAAAAAGTGAACGTCATCATGTAGGAGCACATATGGAGACGTAGGACAGCGACGTGCTGACGAATGAAAACTTGAGCTATGGAACAGACTCAGAGTAATAAAAACGTTGAAACTGTACAGTTTTTGAGCCTTCACTGTTAAACCACAACTTTGTGTACTGTGGAGCAATGTAGCTAATTCAGGTGATTGGGCTGCACATGGCCATCTGTTGAGGCATTTTGAGGGGAAAGGAGTGTTTTGTCAATAGAACTATTTTACAGAGCTGATAGAAGAAATGACCACTTTTGTAAAAATGTTTTTAAATGTGTGCTTTTAAAATGATGATGTGTTTAATTTGTGAGTGTTGTAATAAAAGAGTGTAGTGAGTGTTCATCAAAAATGTGTGTGTGTGTGTGTGTGTGTTACAGTAAGATACACACTTAGACTTGATGAATATGTGTGTTGAGAACATCTACAGGTTTGTCTGACAGAGAGTAACATGACAACAGGGAGTGCGAAAGCAGGTCACTGGACAATGTGTGTTTAGTCTCAAAGATTTGTGCGTTTATGTGTGCATACAAAGGCAGATGTCCGGGGTCCCATGCCATAAGCAAGCTTGTGTGTGTGTGTTGTGTGTCCATGTGCGTGAAACGAGGTGCAGCCAATCAACTCAATATCCTTCCCTTCAGTGATTCGTGAGGCTGACAGTGAGTGAACACTGACGTGATTGCTGTTCTAATTTCAGACTTGAAGCAACAGCACGAGTCAAAAAGCAATGCAGTAAAAACAGCCAAGGACAAATGCATATGTACGCTTTTTTTTTTTAAAGATGAATTCTACAAGACAGCTCTTGCTATTTCCTTTTTCATCGTGACTTTTTCTGTCCAAACTAATATGGCAGCAATCCGCAGGACCGTAGTCTTGTTAAAATACAGTAAGTTACAAACTGAACTCCCTACTGATGCTTGTCATGTTGATCAAACAGCTATGGTGGCCCTGAAATACAAAACACAAGGATACGGGCTTCAGTCCCCCCATTGCCCCGAACAATATGACCGATAGCAACAAAGAATTTCAGAAAATATCACAAAACACGTATGAGACGTCACAAAGGGTTTTTACTGATGATAAAGGTGATTTATTTTTTGTTGATATGTTTTGTCAAATGCTTTTGTTTTTTGCTCCTCAAGGCCACCGTATGTTAACTTTTTTCAGGTGAACAGCAAGCAAGCAGTGGTTATAGTGATGCAACATTACTAAAGAACAAAGCTAAGTATTATTATTAGAAATGTATGGTATTCAAAACCTGATTTATCGTCATTTATCAACTCAGCAGCCATATTATTATCATTATTAGTAGTAGTAGTAGTTGTTGCTGTTGTAACAAATGTCATTCACTGAACATCAGCAGGAACTAAAATAATTAACTGAAACATGCATTTTATTTAAAGTCCTGGTAAGCTAAAAAAATGTGAATTTATGGTGCACATGCATGTAGAAGTTCTCACACTTTGAGACAAATTCATCAACACAGCTCTATTTCATGCTTTAGCACGAATTACTGTGAAATTTTCTATTTCAAACCTCAAAATGCTTTTTTACAACTTCAGACATTAGAGACGTTTCTTGTGGTATTACAAAGATCAGCTGCGCCATCTTGTGGTCAATACAGTGACATGCTTAAACTTGTTGTGTCCTAATTAAAGGGAATCCTTGTTTCAGTTCAGCATTCCTGAACAGTCATTGTGTTTTATCAGTGACACAGTTATGTTTGCTCCATGTTATTCTAGATAAGCAGCTTAAATGCAAGAAATTGTATGCGAAACAACTGCCTTTATCTTTGAATTTGATCAGAAAATAAGGTATCATGCTGCATTCTCTGCTGCATCCTTGTTGTTTCTTTAGGCTGTTCTGAGCAAATATCGTTGATTTCACAAACAAAAAAAGATGTCATTTTGGTGAGGAAAAATGGCCCGACATTTAACTGACGGTGCTTCTTTTTGTGAGGACGAGAAGAAACGATGTGAAATTATGTTTAAAAGTCGAGAAAAAATGTCAGCTAAATAGAATCATTAACTTCACTGGCAGAGTCATCCTGAGATCAAATATTTGGTCAGTTCACAGTCATACTGGAAGTTCTTTGACAAATCTATTTAATCAATTACTAACTCTGATAGAATGAAATGGAATAGATGTTTCACACATTTATTCAGCATCATATTGTTTGGATTTTTGTACTAACAGTACCTTTTATGTTACTGTAAAATAACCGTTGGTCAGAGTCAGTGAGTTGGTGCTGTGGTTTACATACATACAGACCATCAGGCTTCATGTTGATAATAGAGTGTGTTGTACCGTGTAAAGGACAAAGCATTACCTCAGACACAACCAAAGTGAACTGTTTAAGAAACCAACAGTATGAATTAATACACCTTCCTTTAGTTGCTTCATTATGTAAGACTTTACTATATGTACGCATAACATTGATCTCTGGACTTAAGTTCCTACAGTCGACTTTCAGCCAAAGAGTGCTGTAATAAAGTTCATTTCCACAACTGTTTAAAAGATAAACTACAGGTGATGAGGCCATGTTTGTAACAAATCATTTTTCAGAAGTGATCAGTTAACCAGGAAATGTAGAGAGTAATTGTTAACTGAGGTCACTTTCAGGACAGCTAGATTTACAACACGTCACCACCTGGAGGTGGTGATCAATCGTTTAATAAATTACATAGAGAATTGGCCATGATATGAGGAAGCTTTAGGAAATGATGAGCTGCCCAGTGATGTGGTGGTTGGTACCATCACCTCACAGCAAGAGGGTTCCTGGTTCAAATCCCAGCTTGGGCCTTTCTTTGTGGAGTTTGCATGTTCTGCTTGTGCAAGTATGAGGTTTCTCCAGTTTCCTCCCACTATACAAAAACATCCATGTTAGGTGAACTGGTGATTCTAAACTGACTCTTGGATTGAGTGTGCATGGTTATTTGTCTCTGTGTGGCCCTGTGTTTAACTGATCAGGGTGTTCCCTGCCTCCATTTGTCTAAAATTTGACAAATATTTGAAATATGTGACCCCCCTTTATCTTTAAAATAGTGCTAAGTCCTCCTAAAAACTATGAAGTAGGTTGTTCCAGCTCTATGAGAAGTTGCCACATTTCCCGTGAGGATTTATCCCACACTTGCTCTTGTGACTTACTAGTTTGCTCTCATTGTCACTGCAAAATGGTCTTTGTGTTTCTAACTGAATGTTTTGGCACAAATGATAAGCTGCACAATGAAACTGGGACTCTGGTAGTATTGAGCAAAACTGGATTTTAGAGTTTGCTAGCTTTTTCTTGGTTATTTTAATTTCATAGTTATAGTCCATAATGAGATGAAACAGACAGGGGCTGCCTTAAAATGATTTAAAACAGTTATTTAACCGTCAGTTATTGTGAGAACTCAAAAGAAACATCTCAATTATCAGGTCATCTGCTCCATCAGTGTCGGAATTTTTTTTTTTTTTTTTAAGAGGCCAGTTACTGTGGACATGTATGATATCTCGTATGTAAGACTTTGTCTTCGTGTAACACTGTTGGATTCATTTAAATGTACAACATAAATTAACTTCTTGTTCTTGAGGAGATGCCGCAGAAACCTGTGGCGCACGGTGCATGCTGTGGAGATCCCCGCCCTTTGGGCTGAAGGTGACTGAGTTTAAACAGGAAAGCTCGTCTTAAAGGACGAACATCGTCTCAGCCAATCAGAGTCCAGAGTGTGGGTTCTCTACGACTTCAGAGCTTTTTCTACTTATTACAACTGTGAGCTGAGCTCCACACCGTTCAATTTGTCCGTGGGACTCTACCAACCCCTCTGCCCATTTCTGCCTCGTGTCAATTTATCAACCACTTCTTCGTCCGTAGAAAAAGTTCTTTGAGAAAGTTTTGAGATGTTCTTCTCCGTCCTGCTTATCCTTTTTCTCTCATACGACCGGTGTTTGCCCGGTTTCGCAGCGGCTTCTCCCGCCGTGGAGGAAGCTTACAATTTGGTGGTCAGCGTCGTTTCACCGGGACAGCAGCATCTAACCGAGGAGTCCCTCCGCTTGCTCTTTAATACACTGCAGAACCGTGTGCAGTGTGGTGAAGTGCCGTGTGAAAAGGTAAGTTTTATTAGGCTAACTTTCAGGTAGGGAGCCAGGTGCCGAGCTGCAGGTGAGGTGTGGAGAGAGGTCGAGGTCCAAGAGCTATTAACCAACCTGTTCAACCAGCCACCGCGGTGAAAACTGGATGTGTAATACCATAATTTAGCCGAGAAGAAAGTTTATCAACAGTTAACTTTAAAAAAAATTTAAAAATGCAGGAATAAATCCATGAAAATTCAATACAAGGACTTGAGCTGTCTTGTTCTTTAGGTCTACAGTAGGTTCCTAAATTGAAGCTTGTTTGTTGCTTTTCCTCAACAAAAGTAAATCTGTTTCTTCTACATATAAAAGACAAAGACTTTAATCAAGTCACAGGTCTGCATGACAGCTGTAAAAATGCGTTCTGCTGACTGAAGTGGCTGCCAGTGAACAAAAGACAAAGACACCGTTTTACTGGTCGTTTCATTCTTCAATCAAACTTTGTATTGCTAAATAAAAGAAAAAAAATCTAAGGTTTCTAGTTCTAGACGAAGGCTTGGGATGTAAGTCACCCAAAATAAATGTTTAGTGTTTTAACAGTGGAAAAACTTCATTAATTTATGTAAAATAATGAAACAATTTCAACCCAAAACATCTATCCTGCATGTCATGTGTAAATGACTGTAAATGACTACAGCTCTCAAGTTCTTTTAATGTCCCTGTCAAGGATCGGTTAACCCAAATTATAGAATTTGATGGAAAACTTTTTTTCAGTCTTGCATATACTGATGTCAGACAGACTCTTATCTTCCTCTGCCATCATTCCAACACAACATAGCCAGTTGAAAATGAATTTGCAGGTTTTGAATCATTGTCAACACGTTTCTTGCCGGAATGATGACCTTAGAACGTAGTCTTCAGTTTTCATAAGGACCCAATGAATCTAGGAAGTATTTTTCCAGTTAAATAAGCCCTCTTCTTTTAAATAAGACTGATAAGAAAATCCCATTCAGCTTCCTGCTATTTGGATTGGAGGGAGATGCTCAGAGACATGTATCTGACAGCCAGAAAAATAAAAACCAAATACATGTATTTGAATAGAACTGTATGGCTACAGTCCCCTATTTATTGAGTCAAACAAAGTTGAATTAAAACCCTGTCCTACTTCTCTTTTAACCCCTGTCAGATTTTATGAGACGGGATAGATGTGTGTCAGTGTTTTATGGTGGCTTCCTCTGCTTACTTTATCACTTACATTTTATATGCATGTTGTCTGAAATCTTTGTGTGTAATAAAAGACAATAAAAAAAAGTTAATATTCATGAGGTTGAAGAATAGAGTATGAGTTACCGTTTATTCTGTGTCAGCATGACAAGCAAGTGCTAGTGCACAGCACAAATCAAAGGAATGAATGTGCCTTGATTGCTGTCACTCAGGACCTCTCTGCAGTAGAATCTGTTGTTCCTCGGAATGGATTTGAAATATCTGAATTAGTTTCTGCATTCCAAAACTGTTCTACGTTAATCTGTAAGCATGCGTTACTGTTTGTCTGAATGTTCTGCTGTCTGGATGCGAAGTGCGATGTGGCAGGTGGCGTCCATCAGCTCGTCGGCAATCACTCCATCCACGGGCAGGAAGAAACCAGGGAGAGCGGAGACAACGTAACCGTCGGCGTGTCACAGTTCCCTGCTCTGTCTGCCGGCGGCGTCCTGTACCTGTCTTCTCCTGACCAGGTCTGCGCCGCAATACGGCAAGGAAAGTGGGCAGAGGAGACTGAACATTTCTTACACAAATTCACACATCATGGCCACCATGACCACGAGAGTAAGGAGCAACATGGCCACAACCAAATGGATGTTCACGGGTTAGAGTCTGTGCTTCAAGAGCTGCACAATCATTATGAGCCATCACACGGTGAGGTAAGCAGTTTGTTGGTACATCAAATCCAAGAGAATATTTGGTATTCACTGATTTAACAGTGAATTTACTGTCGTGATTTAACCATATACCAACATCTTGCCACAGGTCTATAATGAATGCTCACCGGAGGGAATTGTGTTTTGCTTTAAAGAATTACAAGTTTTTAAAAAAGTCTCTGAACTTCTGAGTAAGATTATCCAATATTTTTTTTCCAGACATAGTTTATCACTTTATGCGTTTACCGCTTTTAACAGAAGGCTAAACCATTAGCAACAGAGCCACACTTCAGCTGTTACTAATACAAAAACAGAAAAAGAAAGTTAACCGCTCGTCTTTTATAGTAGCTACTGGTTCTGACTCCAGTTCTGTGAGTACGCGTCACCAGTTCTCATTGGTTTTCTTATGTTGGTGTAGATTCTCAGTCATCCTGGTCATGGTGCTCCTCAGAGCTTGAACTGAAGGCAACTGGGATGTTAAATTAGGCTTTTCATCGACCCTGAAAAATGCTGCCGACTGAAAGCTGTCTTCAGGAGAGGATTTTGAAATCTCAACTCAAAATGTTTATCGTTTCTATTTCTTAATCAGGATGCCCATACCTGTGTGACAGCCAGCAACATCATGACAGAGATTGATGCATCTTCAGAGCACCATATACAGGAAGTGGGTGCAGTTCTGGGCCGTGTGCTGTATCACGCCTTGCTAGGTCGCTGCTTCGCTGGTCAGCCTCTGCCAGAGGAGCATTTCTTCCTGGACTACATCATGCACCAGCTGGGTTCTGAAAATTTCACAGTTGAGGGTAAATAGTGACTCAAAATCAAGACCCTGTATACTCTTGAAAAGGGTTTTAGGGATTCATTTGAATTCATCGGAGCATTTTTTTGTTCGATACTGTCTTGTCAGATTGTCAACTCTTAGAACTGGAAAGCCAATCTCTTGAATCTCGCTGCTCAGCTTTACTGTGGATTTGTGTTCAACAGATCTGGAGGTTCTAATGAGGAGCATGAACCTCGGACCAGAGAAAGACCAGGATCACGGACATGACCACGGACATGACCACGGACACGACCACGGACATGAGGAAGAACATGCTGAGCATGCTAATGACGGTCATAGCAAACATAGACTAAGGAAAACAAGCACCCATGAACAACATGAAGGGCATGAAAGTAACAGCACCAGGGAACATGTATGTACAATTACAGAATACACACAGAAAATAGCATGCATTAAATTTATGGTGGACTTTTGATTTTAACTTGCAAATCTGTAAATTGGCAAGAAAAAGAATATGTCCGTGCACATGATGTATTACTGTTTTGATATGTATGATGCGTCTGTAATGTTCATATTTGCTTTTGTCTCTCTCACAGCACAATGCAAGTTAAAAATCTCAGATGAAGTTCTTAAATGATGTGTTTTTTCTTCCTCTCCCAGCGCTGTTTCTCAGCTGAAGAGCTGGTACTGATTTACGGTCTGGCTGAAAATGCCTCTGCCTCTTCTGGGATGGGTCGGTCTGAAATGGCTCGCCTCACCCCTGCATTTGTCCAGCAGATCCTGAGTGGATCCTGTACAGAGGTCACAGAACCAGTAGCACCAGATGGGCTCTCTAAGACAGAGAGTAAGTCTGTTGATTAGAGTGACAAATCCGGGTCTTGCTTTAACAACAGTAGTGGCTCCTGTTGCTTTTAAAAATCAGCTTCTCTTCACAGGTTTCCAGTTTCATGAGGTTTTGTTTAACTTTGAATTCTTTTTTCTTTTAATCGTGCTTCAAATCAAGACCAAATGGATGTCATTTGAGGTTTTTTACTGTTTAATCAACCTGTTTAAACCTTCTCCCCTGTCCTCCTTTATCTTTCTCTTTTTCCCATGTAGGATATCTCTATGCAACCCTTGCCAACGTGATAATAACCTTGGTTTCAATGTTTGGGATTGTGCTGCTGCTGTGTACCTCGTGTACCACAGCTTTCCAGTTATGTATACAGTTTTGTGTCAGCATGGCTGTGGGTTCACTGACAGGAGATTCCCTGCTGCACCTGCTACCCATGGTGAGTGAGATCAACATTTATAAAGTTGCAACAAAAGTAATTTTATAAACTGAAACGTACATGAACAATTTTAGTTTTGCTCTAATTGGAGCTTTGAAAAAAAAAAAAAGTTTTATGGTGTAGCCACAGGGAAACACGTGATAATTTGTCCTCCTCCTGTGGTATTGTCTAGGTTCTGGGTGTACATGTGCACTCAAATGAGGACAGCCACCAACATGCTAATGAAGAAACCCCAGACTACATATACAAGATGTTGCTAGCGATTTCTGGGATCTACTTATTTTACCTTATGGAAAAAATCTTCACTATAGTCACACAAAAAAATCATCACCATGTCCATGAGGTGAGATAAAACACCATACTAAAGTAGACAAAGCCTCACACAGTTCTGTACAAGCTCAATACACTTTCCTCAAATCCTATTTATCTCCATATTCGGTGGGACCTCATTAATTGTTTTGCCACTCTCTCATTTCAGGAGGAATCGGAGCCTCACCACTGTGACCATGGAAGAGTTTTAGAAATGTATCAGCATGAAAGGAAACAGAAAGAAAAGTCACAGTCATCATCGAAATCAGACCTCGTAAGAAGCGAACAGTGACACTTTAAAGCTTTAGGCTGAATACTGGTCAAAATAAATATAAAGTAAAGTAAACGGGTCGAATTCACCAGCGTCTCTGTTATGAACTTAAGTGACAAGGAGCAGTGTGAAGCAAAAACGGGTGGATCACAGAGACACACTGCTGCCTAAAGTATTCATTTGCTTCCTTTATTATCTGCTTTGGCATAGGAAACACTGGAACCTCCTTAATGAAAGAAGGAGCTAATTCTGTCCCACAGTTCCTTGTGGCTGCATCATTCAAACTGACACTCAGTAATTTTAAGTCCTATTAACTAGGATTAATAATCAATAGGAGGACAAGAGAGTCAATGTGTGAAGCCTGTGACAACTTTTATCACTTTAGTTTTTTTTTCTATTGACGTTTACCAACCTTGGAATTGAAGTCAGATTTGATGTTATGTCTTATTATACTAATAGAATTGATATGATATCATTTCTGTTTATAGTGTACTTATCATGTGGTTTCACAAAGTACTTAATGTGCTTTTGGAACAATAGTTCTTAAACGGCTGTAGTTTCAGTGTGACACGCCTGCATCGCAGTTTTGTAGGTGTAGTTGAAATCTGTTTCGAAAGATATTCAAGGGAGACATAGCAACAGATGCTGCATGCGTTTGGTGTCACCTGGGAGCAGGTGATGTGAGTGAGGAAATGAACCTGCACTGAACACACCACACCAGTCACATAATTCAAGCCGAAGCTTATAATGCAAAAGCCTTCGTGTTGGCCGTGGGAGACAACTGATTATACAGCAAGTAATGAAGCCTTCCAGACACGACTGAAGCTTGTTTATGTTTTGCCCTGAAATGTTGAACTGACATTAGATCTTCATGGGATGCACAGCAACTGTTATTTACCGTTACCATTCTGGCTCACTGCGTTTGAAGGTCACTCCTTCACACTACTTTAGTTATATATTTACAGGCTTCGAATGTAGCCGAGGTCAAATAACACTTTAATGTCAACACGTGTTTCACATGTTATGCTGTGCATACGTTTCAGGTTGACAGTGGAGACGAAGACAAATCGCTGACAGAGCGCAACAGAGGTGAGTAAAGTTATTTCCAACAAAACGCAAGCATGCTCTCATCAAATTAGGGTAATTGCTGTCTACTCCAGTACCAACTATAATCTTGTCTCCTGCGTCTACAGAACACCGGCTGCTGCCTTTTATGATAACCATAGGTGACTCCATCCACAACTTTGCGGACGGATTAGCAATGGGTGCAGCTTTCTCCTCATCGTGGAGGTCTGGCCTGGCCACATCACTGGCTGTCCTCTGCCACGAACTACCGCATGAACTCGGCAAGTAGCGCACATACAAATGTCTGATATGATGATGAGACTCATTGTAATTATCACCTGTTTCTCTGCAGGCGATTTTGCCATTCTGCTGCACAGCGGCCTGTCTATTCGCAAGGCGTTGCTTTTAAACGTTGGCAGCGCTATGACATCATTTATTGGCCTGTATATTTCTCTTTCTGTTGCAACGGACCTTGCAGCCAAACAGTGGATAAGTGCCATTGCTGCAGGGCTCTTTTTGTATGTGGGACTTGCTGATATGGTAAGTGTTACTGTTTGCTTACTTGTTAACCAGAAGAATATCGTGGCTTGCATCAAAATAGAATAAACCGTTAACAACCATCTTTTCTCTCTGTTCTTCCAGCTTCCCACGTTGATCCACAGCAGTGGCAAGAGGCCGTGGCTGATGTTTGGGCTTCAGAATTTTGGTCTTCTGACTGGGTGGTGTGTTTTGCTGTTGCTGTCACTTTATGAAGAGAGAATCACCTTTTAATAACCCTTATTTCAAGGCATCAGACTGTCCAGTGAGTCCAAATTGTTGTAGGGACCAGCAGCACAGATTGTAAAGCCTCTGAACAACAATCACACAAACTTGGCTGTTTATGAACATTTATTTATGGTGGCCACAAGAGACTACAAAGACTTACTGTAAAGCTGATGACCAAACACAGCCAGACACTGCATGCCTTCACCACCTGTCCTCCTGGTAAGGCACCTGTCAGCTTCTTTGAAAAGTGATTCAAATGTGCCACAACATCCAAATAAACTTCAATCCCCCACAGATGTGGCTGGCAAAATAGTAGAGATATGTTCATCTTAGAAAGCAATCCACACATATACAACACCATCAACAGGCTAGAGATTTCTAACAGTGTTTTTCTCAAATTTAGGAGGTTGTTGTAATGAACTGCATAGATGTAGCAGAATTTTTTTTTTAACCGCAAGATGAAGACCATATTACTGCATTTAAAATGAATATTGTATTAATGTTGTTGAATAATCTGTTATATAAACATAAATGCATTGTTTTATCATTGATTTTTGTTTGTCTTGACTGTTTAGATGATCTTTTCGTCACATTTCGCTGACATTCTACATTGTTTTGACTCAGTAAATATACTCCTTGGTACCACGCACAGTTGTGACCCTTTCATTGAAAATTGAGAAAAACCGGAAAGGATGAAGTATACTCCTGAAAAATTTTTTTTTTTTATTATTATTTTTTTTAGTTACATCGATGCAGCCATAGCACAAAAAAAGAGTTAAAAAAAAAGTCATATTTGTTCATTTGAAACCAATATTTAAAACTGAAAAAAAAGGTTTTGAAAATGAAAGCCTGATTTTGAATTTGAACTTCAGAAAAAAAAAATTTTACATTTATTTTTATTTGAAAACTTTCTTTTTATATCATTTTTCAAATTTAAGATTTTTTTTTTCATAATTCCGTCAAATTTTTACCCTTCAGGGACTCTTGGACACCATTTTTGTGTCTCAGATGAATAATAAAGTTAAATGGTGCCTTTTTTAAAAAACTTTTTATTCATCCCTCTTTTTCATGAAACTATTCAAAACAGTCTCACATCTTTCTGATAATGTGAACAATAAACATACTAATTCCCAAAAAGTGCAGATGCTGGGTGAAATGTATATCAAACAGAATGCAATGATTTGTTTAGCAGTGTCTTGCTGAAATAAGCAAGGTCCTCCCTCCAAAAAGACATGGTCTGGATGGGAGCACATGTTGCTCTAAAACCTGTATATATACCTTTCAGCGCTGATGGAGCCTTTCCAGACGTGCAAGTTGCTAGTTTCGTAGGCATTAATGCCCCTATACCATTAGAGATGCAGGCTTTTCAACTAAGCACTGATAACAAGCACAATGATTCCTCTCTCTTGTTCAGTCTGGAGGATACAACAGCCATGATTTCCAAATGGAATAGTTTGACCACAGAGCATTTTTTCCACTTTGACTCAGTCCATTTTAATTGAGCTTTGGCCCAGAGAAGATGGCAGCATTTCCGGATCATGTTCACAAATGTCTTCTTCTTTGTATGATAGAGCTTTAACCTGAATTTGTGGATGACATGGCAGAAATCATTGTCTGCCATGTCATCAAGTTTTTCCTGAGCCCATGCAGGGATTTTCCCAACAGAATCATGTCTGTTTCAATGCAGTGCTGACTGAGGGCCAAATCCTGAGGACATTCAGTATTTGTTTTTCAGATATCTTCCTTGCACACTGACATGTCTAAAGATTCTCTTAATCTTTTGATGATTTTATGCACTTTAGATGGAACATTGAAAGTCTGTTTTTAACCTTTTAACCTCTAATCTCTTCACTTCTGAGACACACTGCCTCTCGAGGGTACTTTTTGTTTCTACTTTTTGTTCCTACTTCTTGTTCCTACTTCTTCCTACCGTTGCAAATGAACCCAAATAGTTGCAACATGTTCTTCCAGCTGTTTCTTTTTGTCCAGCTTCTTTATTGAACATATCATCCAAACTGTCTTGGAGCTGGGATTGTACATCAGTGCTGCATTTACAAGATATATGAACATCTTCTCTCGGGACAGAGTCCGACGACAACTCACCACACGCAGATGTTTATCACTATATGTAAGATTGTGTGTTCACACAATAACTGTGTGGTGCACAGGTGACATCAAGGATGATGAGTGTCTCACTTTAACTCAGACAAAATTACCCATTTGATGACAAATGGGTTTTGTACTTCTTGTTTACTGGGGAGATTACAAGAGAGTCAAGTGAGCAGCTGCTGACTGTCTTCTTTATGTATAAACTTTTGTATGTTTTATGAACCTTGTGAACCCACTTACCAACTGTGGCAATAAAAAACCTGAATGGAAAAACTAGACCTTTGAGCTCCTCGTGAATTATATTGCTGAATGCATATCTTACTGAAGTATTGATTGAAAGTGAAGACGGACAAGCAAGAGAAGGAACAAATGCTGTACAATCCTGTGAAAAAGGATGTAAAGCCCATTTTCAGTTTTGAGGTTTTATGTATCAGGACACAAAAGATTGCCACACCCTCAGCTGGACTTAAAACTAGGTGAACACAATCTCAGATCAATAAAAATATGTAATTATTATGTATTCAACTTTGTCATTACTTATTTAACAGAAACTAAGCCATATTACAAAAGCGGTGTATTAAAAAGCTGTATATAAAATGTGTGTGTTGACACAATGCCATGGAGGAAAGACATCAGCAATGATCATAGAGAAGCAGTTGTTGCTGCCCATCAATCTGGGAAGGGTTATAACAAACTATTTGGACTCCGTCATGCTACATCGAGAAAGATTATTCACAAGTGGGGAGTATTCCAGATGGTTGTCAGTCATCTCAAAAGTGGACATCCAGGCAAGTTCTCTCCAGGTCCGACTATGAAATGCTCAGAGAAACTGTAAAGAACCTAAAAGCTACACCTCAGACTCTACAGGCCTTAGTTAGACTGTTGACGTTCATGAGTACAGTAAGAAAGAGACTGAACAAGTGTGGCTTATTTGGAAGGGTTGCTAGAAGAAAGTTTTTGGCATTTAGCAAACAAAAGCAGCTGACTGAAACATGCAGTTTGACTAAAGTGTAAACTGTCATTATGTGACATACATGCAATACAAGAAATGGAGTGAGGATCAAAATTAGCCTTTTCCAACAATACATAATGTTGCTGAAAGTAGTGATAACACTTGATGGTGAAGTTGTGTTTGTGTGTTTAACTGAATGACTGTTATTAAGTGAAGATGACAAGTGGTGGATGTCCGGGAAAGACTATAGCTGTTACAGTAAGGAGTATTCAGTGGTCACGTAGGTAACAGCGTGTGACGAGTGAAAAAGGAGACCAGCAAATGACATCATAATGGTTCCATCCCACATTTAGAAGTCAATATATCTGTGCACATTTTCCAGCTTACTTGAAATTTTTCATGTTTGTGTGTTGTGTATTTGTGTTGTGAGGGAGGCTGGCCTTATAGTAGGTCATTTGCCCTTTCTCTTTCTCTCTCTTTAAATTGGCCTAAAAATGTCTGTTTTTAATAGTACTTGAAAAAAACGTCAGTGAAACTAAATAATAGTCCAGCCTGTTTCAGATGTTTACAACAAAATAGCTTGACTACTGAGGTATGACCACTGAACAATCCAAGGTTTTGTTACGAATAGTGAACAAGGTCCCGGAAACAACATGGAGAAAATGAAAAGATAAATATATAAATCCTCCTACATCCTCCTTCTTCATTCCAGAACAGTATGTCAAGGGCGTCTCATAGTGTATCTGCTGCAATCTATCTGGTATGTTCAGAGGTACAAGTGGTACAAGAGTTATCATAAAACACAATCTCCACTAAATTTTTATCTAATACACGTTATTATTTTTTAATTGGGAAAAATATATTAACATTCTTACTCCAAATGTATTTTAGAATAAAAAGACAACATTACAAAAGACCACACAATCAGAGATGAAACAGAATGTACAGAGTGAAAATAAACAATAGATAAAAGAGATTAAACTAATATTATACAAACACACAAAGATTAAAAAATCTAAAGCAATCACAGGCCCAATGTTCTTTCAGCCAGTGTTTGAGAGGAGCATTAAAAGATGCAGAAGATTCTCTTAAAGCAGGTTTATAAACTACCAGTATTTATTTGGACACATTCTGTCCAAATGGCATTTATCTGCATGGCACCTCACAGTGTTGGACCCCCAGGGCCGTCAGTCCTCTGTTTGATTCTTATATATGTTTATACATTTAGCTTTTATCCAAAGCAACTTACAGTTAGGCAGTTTGGGTAAAGGGGGTCTTGCCTACTGGAGGTACCTTTCATGCAGGTCACCCACATGAAAGGTGGCAATCATACCACTACACTATCCAATCCCATATCATGCATCTGCCCTCAGTGACTACAGACTAGCTGGCTTAACATTCCATGTTACGAAATTTACGAAATTTGAGTTGGCTCACCTAAGTAATCTTTCAAGACCCACTACAGTTTCCTTATCGTCCTGGGCTTGGTGTTGAAGGTACCATCATCTACCTGCTACAGAGAGCCCACCCTCATCTGGACAAAGCAGGCCGCATGGTGAGGATGATGTCCTTTGTTTTCTCCAGTGCTTTGAATACAATTCAGCCTGCACTGTTATGTAAGAAACTCAAGAAAATAGAGGTTGATGCCTCCGCAACCACCTGGATGATTGAGTACCTGACAAACAGACCGCAATTAGTAAGATTGAAGGGTTGTGCATCTGAGAAGGTGGTAAGCAGCACAAGGAGGCCCACAGCTGACTGTACTCTCACAGTTTCTCTTCACACTGCACACCTCAGACTTTAATTACATCTCAGAGTCCTGTCATCTACAGAAAAGCTCTGCAGTTGTTGGGTGTATCAGTGATGGACAAGAGGCTGAGTACAGGGAACTGGTCTACCTCTTTGTAGCATGGTGTGGAACAATCACCTCATCTTAAAAATGAATAAGACTGATTATTGTGGATTTTAGGAGGACCAGGAGTAAGCCAAACACTGTCTCCATCCAAGGTAAAGAAGTGGAGGTGGTTGAGTTGTGCATATAGCTGTGGTTTACCTGGACAACAGACTTGAGTGGAAATGTAACATTGAAGCAATCTACAAGAAAGGACATAACAGAGGGTACTTCTTGAGGAAGCTTAGGCGCTTCCGTGTTTGCACCAAAATGTAGAATATCTTCTACAAGTCTGTGGTGGAGAGTAGAATCTGCTTTGCAGCCATCTGCTGGGGCAGCAGCATCAGAGCCAGAGACTCAGATAAACTGAACAAACTGATAAGGAAGCCTGGCTCTGTTATGGGGGACTGATCGGGAGCCCCTGGAGCTGATTTTCAAAAGAAGAATGCTGCGCAAGTTAGTGAACATATGGAACAACACTGAGCATCCTCTTCATAACATCGTGTTGAAACAGCAGTTTACTTCTTCTTCATCAAAAAGAAAGAAAGATGCAAGAGGCCCTTCCTGCCAGCTGCAATAACTGTTCATAATGAAAGCTTATAATGATTGCTTAAGAAAATACTGCTTGGAAGTATCAACAAAAAGGTGCGTCACATTACATTAACTTTTTTTTCAGATTGAAATGCTTTATAAAGTTTAATAAGGGTGTTGCACTGATCCCATTATGAATACTCCATTAAGTGTATGCAGTGTAAACATTTGGGAATAAACCTTATAAGGAGTGATTGCTAAGGTAACAAATAATATCACTACTCGTTATCAGCAGCCTGGTGTCGTAATAATCTTGCTGACTGATGATAGGCGTTTTCGTGCTTCGAGTCTGATCTAGTTCAACAACTCTGAGCTGTGGCGTCCTTTGACCTGCAGTTGATCCGGCAAGAACAAATTATGGCATTTCTCAATTTTCAACTTTACCTCTTGAGCCTTTTAACACTTTTTCTAATCAAATGATCAGGGACAAAAAGATCACTCTGGGGTTGAAATGCTCCCCACTAACAGACCCATGGTAACAGGTTTTAGTAAAAAAAAAAAAAAAAAAAAAAAAGACTCCCTTTACTTAAAAGAAACTGCAAAAGTGCGACTGGAAGTCCAGACAGTATCACACTTGCTTTGTTTTTGGGGCGTGAAACTTAATGTCCTCATTAAGTGAAAACTAAAACTTTCCGAGGTGAGACCGTTTATAGAGAATTAATTATTGCGATGAGCCTTTATACGACCTTGACCCAGTTTATTACCGTTTCTCGTGAATGCCACGTGGAACTTCATTCTTCTAGCATTGCTCACTGAATTAAGCGGCGTAATATTAAAAACTGTTTCAGAGTTAGACTCTTTTTATTGATCACACAGTGCGAGAGAGTCTGCTAACCATCCACCACCATAAACAGATGGCGGAAAGACTTGATTATATATGTACAGTAAATCCTCACAAAACCTTTAAAAAAAAAAAATTGTAAACACGTCATTTATCCCTTTTGGTATTCAATAAGGTAAATTTATTCACTTGCTCACTTACTTGCTTGCTGCTTCATGGGAACAGGGCTCCTTCTTTCATAAAGGTGAATATGAATTCAAGAAACAGGTTAATTCAGCCTGGTAAAAAGAACGTAAGCAGCAGGTAGGCATTTCGTTAGAAAACTTCATTGTTCCACCAGCTGAAATACACTGAAAAAAGAGCCAACTTAAATTAATTGCTTCAACTGGCAACAAGCAAATCCAAAAAGTGTAATTTTTCAAGTTGATTGAGTCTCCAACCAAAGAAACTAACTGAGCTTCATGTTAAAAAGTACTTTATATCAATTATAGCTAAATAACGCTTTTTTATCGTGGGAGCTGACAAGAACAGAAGAGACTATTTCTTTAGCTCTTCGCAGAATTAAACCGAGCGTCTCTGTCCCAGAGGGACGCGCCAGTTAGGACTGCTTTGAAAAAAAAGAAGCTTTGAAACAAATTGAACTCAGTTCCACTAACATAAAGAAGGCCTCACAGTTGAAGGATTAAACAGTTTATATTCTTCGTTAGAAGGACAATGGTTCACCTATTCTGTTAACTTGTGGTAACCTGTATTGCACAAAGTACATTTCAAACAAAAGGTGACCTTTATAAGGTGACTCGTTAAATCTTTTTAAACAATCGTCAACATAAACTCCACACAGCCCAAGTCAATATTAGCCATATTTCAAATGTCTACAAGTTCTTCAGTTAGCGGTCATGAGGATATAGCCGGACGGTGGGAGAAAAACCAGTTTGTTTTTATTAACGTGTTCATCTCTGGGTCGCAGATCTGGGATGTGGGAAGCGTTTGACACAGTTTATGACACAAACCCATCTAATCCAGAGTTTGTTGGTTTTTTTTTCCCCCATCAATCTACATGATTCATGAGGATACTTTAAAAAGGTTTTTATTTGAAATGAAAGTCACTGAAAGAAAGAGTTCGAAAAATAGATTTTATTTTATTATGTTGGTGTCACCAGAATAAGAGCGTTAAACAAAAAGAAAGCTGTCCAGTTTTAAATAGAACCTGATAGAATATTAAAAAGTCCTTCAGAGCAAACTGTTTAGTGTGAGAAATGTGGATGTGAGTGAGTAAGTGAATCCAAACACGGTTTTCAAGCACAGATCTACTGAAGTGCACTTGTGTTTGCGCAGGTCATTTGAAGTGAATGATCTCCTGGGTGGCCAGTCTGATAAGTTGGTTGAAGTCAAACTGGATGTATTTCCTCCAGTAACGTCTGTCCTTGCCGTATGTCTGAGCAGGATAACAAGGACTGCCTGTAACACAGATTAGCTTTTCTTAATCAAGGACCTACAGCTGATAAATCCATGTTAGGCTGAGCTTGTTACACACAAAAAAGAAAAACACCAGGCGCTTGAAGACATTTTAAAATGTCAAGTTTCTTTTCTTTTAGCTACGGAGTTCATTTTCCTTAAAGAACTACAGCTTTTTACTGAAAACAAATGACCCATTTAGAACATTTCAAAGTCTAACGATTAGAAAACAGGAATAAAAAAGAGCTGTTAAATGCTCAACAACATTTTCACCCGACATGTTTTCTCTCTGTGCCAAATATCTGCTTAGAGTTTAAAACAAATCTGAATAACCTTTAGATTAACTTATCAGTTTGGATATGACCATATCTGCTGAGCCCAACACATCTTCTAAAACAATTCCACCCATACAGAATGGATTTTAAGAGCAGAAGAGATCAAATTACAGGGAACAACTGTATGTATGAGAGAAAGAGCTTTTTATATCAGCACTGACAGATATTTTATTCAAATTTTTTATTTATTTATTTTTTAAAAACAACCTTTTCTGATGCTGTGTGGATTAAGTCTGTCAATTGAGAGGCTCCAACCACAGATCGCTGTCTCAATAAAACAGAACGTTTCTAAAGTGTATCTCTGGTGACCTCTTGAGGTCTACAGGCTCAATTTTCTGGCTGGTGTCACTGGATAATCTGCTGTGCTAACAAAACATCGATCGCTGCTTTAAGACTTCCACATCTACGCTTCAGAGTCAACATTTTGATGATGAAACCCTGTGGATGTGAGTTTTCTGGTGACTCTAGTGTAGCCCCGAGAAAACATTTCTATGAAATAAAGGCGCAAACATACTTTGGCTGTGGGTGTGTGTGTGTGTGTGTGTGTGTGTGTGTGTGTGTGTGTGTGTGTGTGTGTGTGTGTGTGTGTGTGTGTGTGTGTGTGTGTGTGTGTGTGTGTGTGTGTGTGTGTGTGTGTGTGTGTGTGTGTGCCCTCACCTATGCCATGAAAGATTCTAGCAACAGCTCTTCCGGAAAACTTCTCATCACTTCGGTTGGAAAGAAAACTTCTGATGTCGGCTCTAATCTGATTCTCCCAGTCCAGCAGCTACAAAATACACAAGCACACCCAAATATAAGTAACTGTATCCTCTGATAGAAGTTGAATAAAAACTGCCATTGTGTGTGTGTGTTTCACCTTGTATTTGTCGAGCTCATCGAGGTCTATTGGTTGGAGTGTGTGGTCTCTGTTTCGCCTCTTGTCAAAGTACTCGGAGAGAAGATTTTTCAGCTGTAAACTCCGATTCTCATCCAAATCATCTAGACAGGATGTAGCGCTGGGGAAGGCAACACTGCAGGACAACACACACAAAGATAAATCCAGTACACACGTAAACAGACAGAGGATTATAACATAAATGGGGAACAAAACCAAAACAAGACCCGTCAAAGTGCCTACATCGACACATAAAGTTGACTGAGTGCCCCCGTTATGTATCATATTTCTAATATCATAGGTGTAGTTCTGCCTGAGCATTCAGAAACAATGATTCAATGCTTTTTCACACCAAAGTTCACATTAAATTCATATTTATATATCTTAAAACTCTTGGAGATTCAGTCATCATTTAAGTATATGTCAAGCATGAAAAGCCTTTAAAAAGAAAGGCCCAGGTAATGCACCCCCTTTTCTAATGCAGATCAGGGAATAGTGGTCGTTTGGGCATTCAACTGTATGGTTGGGGGCCATTTGGACGTCTAGATGAGAACTACTTCTTAATCCCCAAAAGAAAAGGGGTAAATTTAAGGGTCATGGGGAGGAATTACTGTACTGTTAACCAGCAGTGACTGCTTTTATAACAAAAAAAAAAAAAGAAAGCAAACTGTACCTCTTGAAGGCCTGAAAACAAGCTGTCAGCTGGTACAGCTGCGTCCTCTCTTGGGCCTGCACTCGACCGTGGAGGAACTGACAAACTCTGTCCATCTCCTCATCGCTCAGATCGCCAAAGGAACGGAAGTAGAAAGAAGGGGACGAGAACTCAACAAGGATACCGCTTCGTCCACCGGCTGAAACAGAAAAAGAAGTGCTCCAGAAATAAGAGAAATTTCGGAATGATATGCAGCAAAATCCCCACTCTGAATTTAAAACTGTGGGCTTCCAAGAGCTGAGAAGAGGTAAACACACAATTCAGATTATAAAAATCTCCAGGTAAAAGACCTTTGACTAACCCTTCACAATAAACAGCGATTTGCTCCTTGTTTCTGTACTTAAATCTTTAAAATAGTGAGGGTACCGTGGCAGGAAATCTATCACAGTGGGTCTAAACTTGTCTTGAGACAATCAATGACACCAAATGGAAAAAGGGCAAACTGTGTTAATACTTTTGAAATTCCAGTTTCACTCATCGACAAACCTCTTCCTGTGCTCCACTGCAGCTGTCTGAGTCCTCTCTTCACGAGGGGGAGCTGCCATCCCATAGTGTCTGCTACCTCGACGACATCAAACTCCAGCTGATCACACCTCTCCACCCGTTGGCCTGCCATCCTCCTCCTGGCCAACACCACAGCAATCGGAGGGCAGCTGCGGGAAAGACGACAGACAAAATACAACAAAACCTAAACACAAGCGCAGCATTCAGGCCAAAATACCACAACACAACCCCGATGTGCTGACTTACATTTTAATGATTTTCTGGAGTTGTTTCGGTCCATCGTAGCAGCTGACTTTACACACAGAGAGGGTCGGGTGGAGAAGCTCAACAAAGCGCTGTGGATGCAGCTCCAGATAGCAGAGCAGCGTTTCCACACCTGAAAACGCACACACCCACCTAAATGTCTTTCTGAAAATACATTTATTTTAACCGGCCTGGTGTTGCTTGTTGCTGAAAGCTGAAAATCCAAGCATGTTAATACAGCGAGTACTTTTTGAAATACTTTGCTTTACGTTTCTGCTCACCTTCCTCTGTGATGTCCAGAGCCTCGACAGTCTCTTGTATGGGAATCGCTCTTTCGTGAGTGTGACACACTCGTTCCTCGGGCCAATCGCTGCTCTCCACTTTCAGGTCAGCTCCCTTGTCTCCAACTGTCGCGCCCTCTTTCGTGTCGTCGTCTCCTTTCTTTTCCTTTCTTTCACCTTTATCCTCTTGAAGTGACTCCTCGGCTGACACGAGTTCTGAAACCTTGGATCGAAAACCAGCTCGTTGAATTGAATTTTGAATTGAAAATTTCATACAGAAATGATTGAGAACACCAACATGAAGACAAGTTCAACGTATTAAAACGGGTAAACATATGACAGTAATTTTAAAGCTGTTCGTTTTAAAAATGGGTTTAAACAATAGACAGCGAAAGGACAGAAGAGATGTCAGAAAATTACAGAAAAATCTGGATTTTGCAACTATGAATTCTTTAGATGTTTACCAGCACAACATGAATATACTGAGGAAATTGTGAGAATTAGCTCTATGGATGAGAAATAATTAACAAACTGATCATAAAGGGGAAAAAATGGGGAAAAAGAACTTAATATTGAAACATTTAATAAGGATTGAGAAACATGTGGAAGAATCATCAAACAGTCTAAATATAGTCTAAGTTACTGGTCCCTGTTCAGATAACTTTATACCATGTGTTGTATAAAATTGTTAGAAAAACAAAAAGACTTTTAAAACTTCCAGTAACATGTTCAGGCTGAACAGAAACAATATTTTTCCTGCTGTGATGTGCAGAGACTGAAGCCATTTGAGACCATCTTATGTCAGTTTTTCTCTTCCCTTTTTAATATAAGGTCTATATAACAAAGTCAACGTTAATTCAATGAGCCACACAAGTCATGTTAGTCTGGCTTTTTTCCACTTGGCCCTGTTGTCTTAGTCATAACTACACTTAGCTGTCTTTTGTTAAAAGACAAAGCCAGCTTTCCTCTTTAATCACCTGAGCAGCAGTGGATTCTGGTCTGTCTGCATGTGCATCATCTTGCTGAGTAGAACGGTTGAGTTTGCTCTCCTGATCACACACATCCATCATCTCCATCAGCTCAGAGTCCTCAACATCCTGCACCAAAACAGAATCAAGCTTTTTCTTCTTTTTTTTTTTAAACTTTAGAGGAACATGTGGATCCCAAACACTCACGAACTGAAAGCTTACCTTCCAGAGTTCTTGTTGTTTCTGGTGTATCTTCTTGCATTTGCATGCAGGGAAAACTTTCTGGACCAGTCTTTTGACTGTGTAGTAATCCACAGTGTCTGCATAAATATGGCGGCGAAGCTCATGGAGGTCCCCACCCTACGATTATCCACGCACACACACACACACACACACACACACACACACACACACACACACACACACACACACACACACACACACACACACACACACACACACACACACACACACACACACACACACACACACACACACACACACACACACACACACACACACACACACACACACACACACACACACACACACACACACACACACACACACACACACACACACACACACACACACACACACAAATGACATCAACAAGAAACACGGCAGCGGAGAGACTAACTTTAGACTTTATCAACATTAACATAATACATAAATCCCATATTTTCTCTCAATCTATTGGTATTTACAGTTTGGAGAATTATTAACATCACTGGAATAAAGTGACTTTAGACACTGTACAAGGCAGTGCAACATGGGTAAAGAGGGGGACCAATGGCTTCTTTGGATAAAGAATCCAGAACTGCTTTTACTTTTATGCTTATTACTTTTATTTAATAAGAAATGAAAACGTTGATATGTTTAATCAATATCCCAAACTATTGGGCTGATTTATTGTCTTGCTATGTTTTACCTCAGGGTCCAGGAAAAGGTGGCAGTGAGCAGGTTCCCCATCTCTCCCTGCCCTCCCGATCTCCTGTACGTAGCTCTCAAAGCTCTGAAAAAAACATGTCATTTTAACCATTTTTTAAAGTTGGGCCTAGTAGAAACAAATGTGATTGTAAGGAGGTGAAATTACAAGGTTTATGGTAACAGTTAGACAACGTCTCTCACTTGTGTTTAGAGGTGACTTGAGCTCATAAACAAATAAGAAAAGCAAAAATATTTCATTCAATTTGGAGACTTAATATAAATTAAACTACCTATCAAACCCACCTTTGGCATGTTGTAGTGGATGATACCTCGAACGTCGGATTTATCCAGGCCCATGCCAAACGCCACAGTGGCCACAACAATTCTGAGCTCCCCACACATGAAGTTGTTCTGGACACGTCGACGCTCTGACCCCGACAGGCCGGCGTGGTACGGCTCAGCCTGCCATTTCAGCGGCTTACGAATCTTCTTTCGTGCTGAATATGGAAAGAGAGCAGACAGGATAAACGGGATATTGTAGAAACCAGAGAAAAGCTGAGTCAGAGTCGCTGTTGTTCTTCTATGTGTTCGGGCAAAATAAAAGCAGATTTTAATCAAAGAAAAACCAATACCCAGTTCTTTCTTTCTCTGTCCAACAGGATTTTTTTGAATCTGGCTGTTGCCATTAGTTTGTTTTCTTTCTTTCACCAGCACCCCCTGCAGACACGTCCTGAGCAGCGCCGCCACACGAACCGTTTCCTCTCGTCTGGTGCAGTACACAATGATGGAGTCCAGACAACCAAAACGATCCCCTTTCAGCAAGGAGACTAAAGCCTAGAAATAGAAAAAGACACAAGTAACGTGGAGAGAAAGCAATGAGTCTAGATAGACGCAGGGTATAGCGACAGTAAATGCTCACAGAGCCTCTATAACTCTAAGAATGAAATATTCTGCCTTGCACAAGCACCAGCTTATCAGACCTGATCCTTTTCTTTATCCATGGACACAGACAGGTTGAGGTTTGGAGGCACGGCTGCAGATCTCACAGCAATGCCCTCTTCGTCACTGATGTCCAAGTGCTGAGCGATGTCCAGCGCTGTGGACAGTGTGGCGGTAGCCGTGAGTCCGAGCAAGCACTGCACTCCGAGACGCTCCCGTAGTACCTGCAAAGAAAACAGTGGATGTGTGCGTTTTGCTGCTGGAAGGAGCAGGGTGTGAGATTTAGTGAAATCTACTGGGGAAGCTGCAACCAGCAAAATACCTCTAGCCTAACCTTTACCCTTCAAAAGCACAAACCATTCACGGCTCCAAATCTATTCCAACATTAACCCACCTTACACAGTCTTAAGTAGCAGGGTCTGAAGTTGTGTGACCACTCTGACACACAATGAGCTTCATCTATACAAGCAAAGGCCACGGGAGGCAGCTCCTGAGCAGAAGGCAGGCATCCTACACCTGATCCTCCTCCACCCACCAGGGCCTCCGGAGAGAGGAGCAACACACAGACTTGACCGGACTTCACCTTCAGAAACAGAGGAATACGGACACAGTTATTCTTTCAAAAAGCCAGAAAAAGAAAACTCTAAGATCACCAAAGCTGAATAAATATAACTAATGAAGAAAGACAAAGACAAAAAAGCTTCTTTAAGTTTGAATCGGTCGAGCCGTTGCCGATATTTGAACAACTTCCTGCATGTGTGTTTGTTACCTTTTCTATCGCGGCTTCTCTCTGTTTCATTGTCATATTAGAATGGATGCAGGCAGCCTTCAGCTCGGTCGGCAGGCCAGACAGCTAAACACACACATATAAGGTGCTCAAAACTGCTTCACTGTTCAGTTGATTGCCCTTTATCCACCTTCAAGGATCATAGTGTTTACCTGGTCGTCCATCAAGGAAACGAGGGGTGAAATGACCAAAGTGATGCATTTGGATTGCTGAGCATATAAGTAGGCTGGGAGCTGGTAGCACAATGATTTACCCATTCCAGTTGACAGCACGACAAGGGTAGAGAGACCTAACGATAAAGAGTGAAACGTGTCCATGAAGCTTTTAGATATGCAGACGTTTGTAACTGCATTAGCTTATGTGAGCGTACCTGACAGGATCCTCATGATGGCTTCTTCTTGTCCTGGTCTGAACGACTCATAGCCAAGATCTCTTAGAGCAGTGTGGACTTCATCAGGCGTTTCTGCACACAGACACAGAAAAAAAGTCAATTTAATAGCAAATATTATGTCCTTAACATACATTAACAGTAGTGTTTAGTTAGAGGAATGCTATTTATAGTGTTTACCCTGGACTTTCCCATCATCGGTGAGATGATAAAGTGGTTTCATGGGTGGCGGAGGAGGTGGGCGTTGATAGTCAGGACGAATCACGTTCAGCAACATCTCATCTTTATTGTCGCTGTCCACTTCCTTTTCTTGTGGTTGTTGCTCATTGTCGACACTTGGAAACGCTGGAACACACAAAACGCAAAGCTCACTTTCCCGCATGAGAGCCCTCTGGCTGACCCATTCATTTAAAAGGTCCCACTTTTGCATTTTCGCATCACTTCTTCACCTCATAAGGCTCCAAAGAACATGTGATTGGCCACATACTCCCATCAAGTGCTACACCGTCTGAAGCCTAAAAAGCACAGTCAAAAGCATGTGCAAACCGGAAGCTTTTTAAATATCATTTTATTCCAAATTATTCCAGCTTTAGCCAAGGTTTAAGAAAATGTATCAGTCTGATGTAAAAATAAAAGTGAATTAACATACGAGCCTGTGTAACACACGTTTCCACGAGTGGGTGCACAAACAAACTTAGACCATACAAAACGTCCACATTCGTTGAATGTAAACAAGCAACGAGATTCGTCAGCAGGACGTGAGTACTTTCACTGATGTTAAAATGGCGTCATAAACAGAGAAAGTTGCAGGATTAACGGATATCCGATCACATCTGCCCCTACCTTTCACCTCCAATTTAGATCTTCTGTAAAAATAATACCAAATAAAGCAGGATACCCAAAGTAGCCATCATACACGTTCAAAAGTGTAATTAAAGGCAATCACAGGTAACAACAGCTGACGCCAATCAAATTAAGAATCTGTTACTCAAAATTTCCTGCTGTTGAAAGGTGAAAAGATGTTAAAGCTGGATGTTACACTCAAGCAAGAAATGTACACAAAACACGTACTGTATACGTATGTCAAAAGAAATGTGACTTATCGTTATGAACAGCAAGTTGAAAGAGAAAGCAGTAAAAGAAGTTTAAGAAGTTCAACAAGCGTACCCAGTGGCTGAGGTCGCAGAGTTCCTGTCGCCCTGGCAACATCCTCCAGGGTGGGGAGCTCAAATGGCTCCTCCTCAGCAGGCTGATCATCAGGGACAGAAGGCGGAGGAGCTACAAAACAGAAATCAAGGCAAAACAATTCACCGCTTTTGATGCTGGACTATGTTCACATGGCAGATAGTTACTTACTCATTAGCCTGTTGTGTGCACATATATTATAAAATCATTTGTTTTAAAATAGAAACTCGTACACCATCGTACTTTCTTTTTTTTTTTATTTTTACAAACATTAAGTAGCATCTTTCTTCCCTTGATTTGTTTCCAAAGGCTATGGAAAAGCAGAGCATCCAGCTGAATCTCAGAGCAGGAAACGAACACCTGATTCCTCTAAAAGAAATCAGTGGGATTGTAAGCATGCTGATCAGTCACCTCGTCCCTTGCAGTCGATAGCCCAGTGTCCGGTCCCTCCACACTTGTAGCAGGTGTCTCCTTGGCGACTGAACCCCCCTCGGTAGCCACCCCTCCGTCCTCTGCCAAAATATCCACCTCCTCCACCAAACCGCTCTCCTTTCAGCTGAAACTTTTGCATGTACAACTGAAAGACACATGCACACTTTGTCAAAACCTACAGTCTTACTACTCTGGATGCATCTGGTTTCATGGAAAGACACATTGAACAGGATGCATGCACGGTATACCTGAGACAAAGATAAAACAAATTAATAGATGCTTTCTCTTTTTTCTAAATAGATTTCTTCACTTATATTAGCACGTGAGTCCAGAGCATTCATAAATTAGCATGCAGAAAGGATGATTCAGTCGTATCATTAATGTATTGATCGTACAACAATTTCTAGGTACTACTGATTGGAAATATCAGACTGTGGGACAAATCACGAGTGCACACACTGAAAAACACAGTCACTCATACAGAAAACCCACCTGTTTGCGTAAGCCAATCCCTCTTAGTGCGTATCCTTTGACATGAGATTTCGTCCTCAGATTTATCTTCACAAAGTTGCCCTCTGCACCTCTTCAAGTCAAAGTGAAAAGAAAATGACACAGGCTCCGAGCAGACATCTTTAAACACCACTGCAGCATATTTGGTCTTACCCGCCTCTGACGGGCTTCGTTCGACTTATCCTGGTAGATCCAAATTCCTCCTCTATTTCTCCAAACAGGTTCTCTTGAGGGGGCTTAACATTATTTATGTCATTAATTATGTCACTTCATTTACACTTCGAACAGTCTATAGCAGGACTTGAAATATAATGCATATCTCCTCTTACCTTTTTTGGTAGCTTGGGTTCTTTTTCCTCTTCACCATCTTCTTCATCCTCTCCTTTTTTCTTGGCCCTCTTTTTCTTCTTCTCTCCTCTTCCATCAGTTGAGCTGTCCTCTTTCTTTTTACCATTCCTCCTCCTCTTTTTAACCCCTGCTTCTTCAGTAATGTCTCCCTCTGTGTCATACACCTCTCTCTCCCTCTTCCTCCCTCTCTTCTTTGTTCCTTTGGATACTGAATTACTCTCACTGCCGTCGTCTGGTGGAACAGCCGGCGTTGCTTCTATCTCCTCTCCATCCTTTCTTTTATTCACTCTTTTCGCTGTGCGCCGTCGGGCAGATTTTGGTGCATTTTCACTAACAATTTCATCTCTTGTGATGCTTGCAAATCCTTCCTCTCTCCCACAGTCTGGAGCAGTCTTTATTTCTCCTTCTACATTTTTCTCTTCCTTCCCTGCTCTTTGATCTCTTTCTATTTCTTCCTCTCGTTCCGCTTGCTTCACTTTTACTTCCTGGTTACCTGCTCCAGGCTGTTCCTCAGCTCCCATTTCTCCAAACACCTGACACCTCTCGAGCCACATAGTGTCAACACAGCTCAGCCTGCTGGCAGGAGAAGGCCGCCCTACCATTCCCCCTCTAAATCCTACAAAAAATGGTGAATTACCTTTAAAGCCAGCTAAAGTCACAGAGTCAACAGTCTTATGTGGCGTTTCAAATGTGTCAGAATTGTATTTTTTGTCTCCTAAAATGACAGTGCCTTCATCTATCTTTCCTGTGGTCTCGGCATCTCCTGTGGAATTTCTGACAGTATGTTGAGGCGATAAAGACGTCAACAGGGCAGAGGGTCTGGCTGGAGAAGAAGCTAAAGAGGTGGGACTGAACTGAGAACTAATGTTTTTACTATCAGTGGTGCAACTCCTAACAGCTCCAGGTTCAATCTGTTTAAACTGCTCGTCTGGCTCCTCTGGATGGAGTGTCTTTAAAGACGGGGACCCGAAGCACGGCTTCATTCTGGGAGGAAGACAACAACAACAACATGGACTGACAAATTAGCTGTTTGATGTTTGATAAGGTTTGATTGCATTTTTGCATTTGATGCAAAATGCAAAAAGATATAAGATACACATATCCAGTCAAGAGGAGGGGTTGACATACTGTTCAGCTTCTGATCAACTAAATATCAGAGACTTGCAAACCTCCCTATTGCTGGTTAATGTTTAAAAACAACACAAATGGCTCCAACAACCGTATTACCATTTTTATTTATTCATGACTAGTGCTTTTATCTTTTAATAATAATTACGACAATTGTTTTTCTCTGGAGATCACCTCCGGACCCTCCCCACCACTTGGTGTTTCATCATGACCCAGAGTGAGAGCCACTGCCCCACTTTGGAAACCACTAGTCTAGAAGAAGAACTTTTGGATATTCAGAAAGCAGAGTGGCCAGTCAACAATACCACAATGACTGATAAAACACAGTTAATAGCATAGGCATTAATAGGCATAAAACTACTGAACTTAAATGAACATTCAACACTAATGTGTGTGTCACTGAGCCTAAACAGATTTATTCTGCAGTGCAGTCGTTTCACCACTCATTTATTTTTGCTGACCTTATAAGAAAACCAACAGCCAGTTCGGAGAGATAACCTGCCGATAATATTTATGCAAACATGGCAAATAACTGGCTGCCCAATTAAATGGTCGATCACTAAACTGGCCCACAGGAAAGCAGAAACCCCTGCAGTAATGGGAACCTTCATTTTAATAAAACTGATCAGAACGGTTGCAAAGCATCTTAGCTTTAAAAAAGAAACCTGTGTGCAGCTCATATAATATAGATTTTTTTACTAAAGCAGATGTTATTCAGTGAATAACTAAATAATATGTGGTTAACATGAAGGATTTCTCCTTTTATTTACCTTGGGGAGAAAAGGGTGGATTCCTGGTCAGTGAGTCTGGTCTTGGCAGCAGCTGCTGTAGAACTGGGACTGTTCGTTGGTATGGTTTGTTCATCTTTCAAAGAGTTCAGACGTCGTCGACCAGCAGGGTAAGACTTCTTTAGCGAAACAGGTCTCTCCTTGAAGGAAAATGAAAGCAAAAGAACAATAACCAAAATGAGTGTTTATTTCTGACATCTGCTGTTTTCCAGTTTTGTTTTTTTTTCTCCTCCTATAATGGCTGAACTCGGGCGTTCGTGATCCTTACTTTACCGAGTGTAGTCAGGTTGTTTTTAAGCTTTAGCCCGTAATATTGGGAAGAAGCAATCAAACCATCTCTGTCCTGGGATGTCAGTCTGGGAGAAGACACTGGCATTGCTTTGCGATTCAGATGGGCACCCCAACAATCTGACTCCTAAATCAACAGAAGGGCACGGACAGAAATGGTTAAACTAAGCACTGGCAGAGAATGGGAAAACAAATCAAGGGAAACTACAGGATATTAAATCTACTAACTATGCTAGAGCAATAACAGGCATGTGTGCACACATCCACACAGAGTAACAAACTGTCTTTAGGACCTTCTGGGTTGTGTTGACCTCAGCTGTGTCTGGGGCTTGAAGTTGACTTTTGGCTGCATCACTGCTGGTGTTTTCTTTGGCTTGTTTCAAACTGCGGTACTCCTTATACAACTCTGCAAAGCGGACACACAAAGTCATTTTCTTCTCAACATAAACCGATTGTTCGTGCTGCCTGTTTATCAGCACAACAAACTTTCATCAGTACTCACTCCTCGTCTCCTCTGGAGCCAGATCAATGTCCTCCTGGAAATTACAAAGCCTTATTTAACTTTTAAGGAAAGGTAAGCAAAGTGACATCAACACTGCGGCAGTATGCGAGTCACATTGAAACACAAGATGCAATGTCTCCCGTTACTGTTAATACGTGCAGTTTGTTATTGTGTTGCTAGCTGACTACGTAACTTTTGAATCACCTTGTTAGGTTTCCTCTGGTGCTGTTTGACAAACCCCTGCTCCCAACTTTTCAGCAGGAGTTTCACCTCGTTGTAGCGATCCATGGTGACGATAGGCTTTATAAGTTAGTTCAACTATTACTTTGCATTAATACCCCACATCCTTTCAGTCAGGCGAAAGCTAATTACAAACGCGACTTTACTGATCACATTTCTCAGAAATGAGTGGGTATTTTTTAACATTAATATATTGCGTTAGTCAATATTTTTACTAATGAACATCTCTACAATATGAGCAGACGAGAACCGGTTGTGTTTTGTTGCGTATCGCTGCTTCCAGAGCCACAGCGGAAGCGCTGTGTGTTGTTTATGATTTTCCCGCGCCGGAAAACGACAGCGTGTGTTGCCATGTTCCCTCCTGTATCCCCCGATCTCACAAAACACAGTTTACTGGATTTTCACGGCGATTTGTGTCAAGATTTACCTATTAAGTAAACGTGAGAATATGTGACATGTATATGAAACCATTAGTAGATATAACGTTTTTTACAGCATGACAACATTAAAATAAAAAACGTCGCTTCGTGCGGCGTTAAAGGACCAACCAGCCGGGTTGGATTAGATTACTGCACTACAATTACGTCAGTTATTGTTATTAGCAGCGTAGTTTGTATTATTAGAAGTATATCTTTATTAAGTAATTACATGACATGAATAAATACGAACGTGGAATAAATTCCAAAACAAAGAAGTAGGAAACTCGTTAACTGTTTGTTTTCTAAATGACCCTTTTTTTAAAAGGCAAACTTGTATTTATTTCACAGAACTTTCACCTTATAATACGATGCTGGGTCTTCCTTTTTCCATTGGTTATATTCAAATAAAGTGTTTGTAAGAGGATCAGTGCTACTTTAGCTCACCCCATGGATTTTAAAAAGGCTTATACAGATGGTTTTATGTAGTCTAATAGTTCAGTACTGTTTTTAATATATCCAGCCTTTTTATTTATTTTTGTGTAGTATTAAACACCAATAAGTAAAAACCCATACTTAGAAAGATCAAAAAGAGGAATAACAACCGTAACATGCACACAACTATTGTTTTATTAACAGACTTTGAAGGAAGCTTTCATTCTTTTAAGAACTAAACTAAAATGAAGCAGGCTGTCTATTCAAAATCAGTTGTGCTTATCAGAAATCTGTCTAAGTGTAACGTAATAGTGTCAATTAACAACTGTGGTTCTGTGCAGGACTTATGTTGGACTGATGTTTTTACACAAGATGGGTAGTTTTCCTGATACAGAACAGTAAACACTATAATGACAGATCCTTTTTGACAGTCTGTCATCACGAATGACTCAAATGCATCTGATACCCGCTAACCAAGTTACAGTTTTATCAAATGTCGTGATATTAAGGGAGATACAACAAGCAGATAAAAGATGCATTGCATTTTATCTACAGCTGACTTTCAGCCATTAATCAAACAGGACAACACAACGTAACAAAGAAAAATCCTTTATTATTTGGAGTGTGTGTATAAAATTTTTACTTATAGAAGGTAAATTGTACTAAGACGATTATGGCTCCGATAGTGAGGATGAACATATTTTTCATGATGGGACAACAGTTTATTCCAGCTGTGAAACCTCGTGGAAGTAAGCCCCCAGCATCTTGGTTCCCTGAATGTAGTTTGATCTGAAGATCGAGAAACAGAACAGGATTTTGTTACTGAAAACCTTTGCAAAAACCCGTACCAGCAATTTAATCATTACTAGCAATACCATAAAATCCATGTAGGGGTGATAAACGCCACCATATTTCTTTCCAGTGATTTTTAAAACAGTAAAATAACAAACCTGTTGAGCTTTTCATTCTGGGAGTGAGCTCCATCATCGGAGGACCCGACAGGGAGCAGCATAACATTACGGCCCGTGGCCTCCTGGAAGGTGAGGGTGACAGGAATACTACCTCCCTCACGAGTCAGGTCAGGCTCAACACCAAAGACTAAAGCACAGCAAGGTGGGGGAGACAGAACAGTCAATATGGACAAAGAAATGCAATAAAGTATTCAGGTTTCATCTGGCTAATCATTCAGGCTACATCCAGAATGATTAACCGGGAGGAAACAACAGATTAAGGAACATATCAAACAAAAAACAAAGTCATTTCACCCAAATGACGAGACAGTTAAAACAATTTAGTTCCGGCAGTGGAAACAACTGATGACTTTTTGCTCTTTTCTACCATCTGAACTACAGAAGTGGGATTACTTGTCTTTTTTCTGTTTTTTTCCCCAACGCAAACTGATGCTGCGGTCTGAAATCATCATTCAGCCTCTGTACCTGTCTTCATGGCCTTTCGACCCGCCATGTAGTGAGGGTGGTTGAAGTCAGAGACCCAGGCCTTGGCCCCGTGGCCCATGTACACTTTCAATTTGTTGGGGCTTCCCAGTTCAGCAAATTTCTTCTGCAGGTGGGCGATTACCTTCAAAATTAGAGAGCAAACTATTAGTGGAAAAGAAAAGACGGGTTTTAAGACACCTTTAACTGAACCAGAATCAAATTGATAAATGTCAGCTACCAATAATGAGACCTCAGCCAGTTACAAATGCGATGTGGGAAAAAAGCCAGCAACAAACAGAAGCTGGGCTTGATTATACACTAACGTTACTTCACTGAATGGAGATTAGAAGAGGTAGTAAATCTATGTGAATGAATAATTTAATAAATGTAATAATAGCTAATTAAATTTAACTGGTGCAGACGATAAAATTGACATTTATTATCTATGATTATGTATCAATATTTAATTGAATAGAAGAATATACAATTTACACTGTAAGAATGAAATCACCCGAATGCATTTCCGTGTTTACCTGCTTCTCCACAGCTTCGGGGTCCATGTCAGGGACGAGACGGATGGAGAATTTGCCAATGACCTTGCGGGGGATGACAGTCTTGGCTCCTCCTTCTGAGAAAGCTCCCTCAATACCATGAAGGGACAGTGATGGGTACCTCCAGCGGTGCATTAGAATTTGCTCCTACGGTGGAAAAAAAGGCAGAACAGAGGGTAAATGCTCCACAATACAACCCCTTCTCACCGGTGAGTAATGCAAGTAGTATACATTATTTCCTTACCTTGGTATCGTGCATCAGCTTCCCAGCTCCCACATCTTTGCAATACTCTTCCAAGTCAAAATCAATCTTTTCATACAGCTTTTTCTCCTCGTCTGTCAGAGGGGCCACGCTGTCGTACAACCCGGGAATCAAAATCTTCCCCTTACTGTCAACGAGGGAGCCTGTGAAGAGGGGGCACCCTCAAAATTAAAACCCCAAACTGTTGCAAGGGAAAGTCTTGATTTAAATGTTCCAATGACACCACAGCTTTACTGTCAGCTTCACTTGCCCATAAGTGCAATCAGGTCAGTCATGGCCTCGTGAATAGAGCCGCCGAACACGCCAGAGTGTAGGTCCTTCTCACAGCACTCCATCTTAAAGTAAAGCATCATTTTAAATTGTTGCATTCAAACACGGGTCTCTAGAAAGCTCGAGTACATTTGTGGCGTTACGCAACACTGTGGAAACATAGGCTGGGTTTGTTTTAGCCACAATGTAACTCATTATGCTGAAAATAAGAACAGATCTGCAGTGAGACTCTACCTCAATGAAGAAGTAGCAGATTCCTCTCAGACCATAGGTGATGCAGGGTTTGGTCTTGCCCAGCCAGTAGTTGTCAGAGATGCAGACATAGTCCACGCCTTTAAAAAAGGTGTCTTTTCGTGAAAACACGAGTTCATCCAGGCCCTCAGATCCAGATTCTTCCATGCCCTCGAAGCAGAATTTGATGTTGATGGGAAGTTCCTGCAAGATAAAGTCAGACTTATGGAAAAAGAAAAAAAACTTTCTGAAGTTGAAGCTACATCAGATTTAATTAGGAAAATAACTTTCTGTGTGTGTTGACTGTAACGCTTAATTAATGTTATGATGATTTAGTGATTTCTCTTTAGTTTTACCTAAAGGTGAATCAAAACAACACACTGGTGGCGTGCCTTGGTTTAACCATTAAAAGATGGCTGGGTAAGACGTTTGAAGACCTTTGACCAGGGAAAACGTAGTGATCAACAAGCAAAGAGCAGTTCGGTGGTGCACTTTCACACAGTGATCCTTAATCACTTTGAAAATGACTTCCTTCTACTACAGTAGCTGCTCCATTTCTGATTCTTCCATATTGTTAGTTAATCATTTGTATCAGCTTCTTAAATTAATGCTATCGACATACACGTGTGCAAGAATCAAAAGTTTTCTAACATCGTTTGACTACTTTCATTTTAAACTAAAACCATAACATTTATATATATAGTATATCTGTTTTTTTTTCTTTTTTTCTTACAATAATTTTCAAGACTGCAAAATGTAAGTTTGAGTCCAGGCTAAAGATAGCTCCATATTTCATTATCATTCAAGTAAAAACCAACACTGTGTATTCACTAGTTGGATTGTTGAGGATGTTGAACAATAAAAATCTACCTACGTATATATTTTGTTTACATGTGAAGGTGGAAATATAGCGGCAGCACAAGTGGCTGCTGCCTTTTGAGAAATTTGAATTTGAATTAAACAGAATTTAAATTTTCTGCTGTTTGAGAAATTGATGGTAAGCTTGAGGGTGATTGTGCAAATGAACCAAACCTAATGCTGTTTTTACTTTATTTTTGGTCAGCCTGTTTTACATAACCGAGTGCTAGATACAGAAACTATACCTGATAAAATCAAGTTCCAATAAAAAATGTTTTTTAAAAAAACAATAAAACCATTAAAAAACCTAAACATGTGAAGACACGTTTGTCCCGATACAACTAGCAGTACCGTACAGTACTGTAGTACAGTGCGTTATAAATAAATTTTATTACTACAGTAGCTACTCTGTGTAACCAAACCCATCAGATTTTGCTCCTTTCAGCGCAGCCCACTAAGCACGTTTGGATATTTCTTGCTAGGTTCCTAAAAAATTCAAACATTGATAGCATTTCTCCCTCCCATCATCAACTACCACATCTTCATTTCCTTCAAACCACATTTTCACTTTGGCATTTAAAAAGCATTCCAGTTTGTAAATTCTCATTGTGTCCGATGTTTTCAAAACAATTCTACCACACCCAAGTTACCATGTCATATGTAAGAGGCTTCAGTTTCTTTTCTGGCCAAAACTGAAACACTGGGAAACCAAAGTAGCGTGAAAGGGTCCGTAACAATGCTATTGCGACTAACCGTGTTCGCGACTATGTTTCGTAGTTCATCAGTTTGAAACATTGGACATTGGTAGGCTAAACATGGGAGATAACTGATGACGCTCGCAAGGGTGTAGCTTCTGGGTATCTTTTGTACATTTTATTCTCAATATCACAACGTAGCCCAACGCACTTCATTCCAGTTATTTCCCCGTATACAAAGAAAACCGTGCAAAACACAAAAGAAACACAATACATGACTTAAAATACGTTGCTGTCTGCAGTCAACAGAAAATGTCATTCCAGAGCTCACCCCACCTATTTAATTATCAATGCCAAGTGAGGTGAACAAGTAAGTGCAGCTATTTGTAACTGACCAGCACAGATCTTATATCAATGCTACTGACTGCAGTTAGTAAAACAAATTCACCGTCAGAACTGTTACAAAACCACCTCAGAGTCTGCAGTATCTTTCAAGCTTGTAGTTTTCAACAAGCATAGGTTGCTTTAAATTCCACTTTCCACTGCCAAAGAAGATGAACTGAGGTAAAAACTATACCTGCTGAATCTTCTGATATGCCTCAATGCAGTTAAACCAGGCCAACACTGGACCCTTATCATCAGTGGATCCTCGTCCATAGAGCTTACCTGTAAAGACAGAAGAGTATTTTATAGGATATTTCACATTTTTTTTGTTATTTAAACAGGAAGACTGTTTCCATAAGTGTAATTTAGCTCATGTTTATGAGACAATCACGGTGCCACTATGATTGCTAAGGACCTTTAGTCTTGCTTAAATGTAGTTTTCCCACTGGGACTGACAGAATATTATGTGATAAGATAAGAAGCCCATCTCCATGAAGGCAAATCAGAGGCAAATCTGAACAAAGCTGACCAGGCAGGAACAAGTCCGGAGGAAGTGGATGTGACTGTCTGTCAGCTGACTATCACCAGAGAACATGCAAGACCATTAACTGCTTAAAAGACAAAAAAATCCAACAAAGGAAAAAAAATAAAAGGAAGTGAAGAGCTGTTCAATATCTTAGAGTCTGCAAATGCCAATGTCATCAGTAATAAACAGCGAACACGTGGCCAAACGTGGCATAACAGTCTTAATGTAACCGGCTTTGTTCATCAAGCACAACAGTGGGAAATGAAGGCTGACTGGTTTAAAGGGTAACTCTGGTATTTTTATCTACTCACCGAGAACAGTTTGGTTAAAGTCGGTGTACTTCGGAAGATATTTAGATAACTCGCGATCTGCGTATATCCATGTAATGGAGTGAACAGGGCAGGGACATGCAGCCGCTAAATAAGGCATTATCTGTCTTTATTTGGCTTAGTTATGCAAAACCAGGAGATTTAGTCATGATGCAGACTGTGGGAAATAAAGCCAAATATGAGAAACAACATCTGCCATCATGCAGTTCATTCAAGGAAATGCTTAAAGTGGTTTGACTTGACTGTGGAGTTTGTAGATAAGATAATACAGCTCACCCTAAAAACGAGGCAACTGGGCTGGACTTTGTACAGTGAACAGTGACATGATCACAAGAGCAAAGCTGATAAAATCTCAAAGATCACATAAATTTAAAGTTAAGCTAAAGTAATTAGGATTAAAACACCATCTCTGGTCTCTACAAAGAGTTTTGTGTTGCTTTTAGTGTTACCTAAGATGGTAACACTTTAAACATAATTAGTATAATTTAGTATGATATTAGTTTTATTTTGCATTGTTGTCTATTTATTTATTGTTGCATCATTTAAAAAATTCTTTATTTGACTTAGTTTTGGAAGCAATGCCATCTGATCTTCTCATTGGAACACATTGGTGATTTGTTTCAATGAGACTGGATATCGTATGTTTGCCAAGTCCAACAAAAGCTTGTGCAACCATCCCAACAGAAACAAAACCCTTAAAATGAGTTATGCTGCATATGGTCTTACATCTTCAAACAGCCTTTAGGACTACTCATGTGACTCACTGTGGAGCACTTTCGTTTTTGAGCCGTGTCGCACTCAGATCAAAAGCAAAAGCTGCTCTGCTCTTACCGTCTTTCTCCACCAAAGTGAAAGGTTCTGTGTCCCAGCCATCATCGATGCTTGCGGGCTGGACGTCAAGGTGACCATAAATACACACTGTCTTCTTACTTGGGTCTGACCCCAAATTCCCCAGGATGATGGGAGGCAGGGGGATCTCCTCTCCGGAGGGAAGCTGCATAGAAGAAAAAAAAACATAATTTGAGAGAAGGTTCAGGTGAAGTATAATAACAAAACACAGCAATGTGGCTGACTTGTTCCGCTTTTAGCCAAAACAATGCAAACAATGACGGTGAAACACCACACTCCAAACAGATGCTTACCTTCTGTTTGCCCACGTCCACCATCTCCACTGTCCCTCCCAGCCTCTCAATGTCCTTGGCTGCCATCTCCATCATCTTCTTGATCTCCCCGCGCTTCTCAGGCCAAGCAGACACACTCTGGATGCCCACCCAGTCAGCAAGGCGCTGGGAAGTAAGAATTAATACATTTTCTTATCTTTTTTGAGAAAGCCCAGACATTTAAATCCGTACTCTAACTGGCAAGAAAATGAGCCAAAGCCGGCGTCTCGTGGAGACTTTGGTTTCAACAAAATGATCCGCAGCAACAGTTAACATGTCACAGAACTGGTTTTACATTTATGACTTTTGGCACATAACCTAGCTCCATCTCAAAGTTACAGCGGTGGTCAGTAACATCTAGTTAACGTAAGACAGACATTTATGTATGATTCCACTGCCACGTCAGCATGATATCCTACAAAAGTAAAACTGCAGCCTCTCTCAGAATGATCATACCTGCACATATAGGTCCTGGTGTTCATCCACATACTTGAAAAGCGCTGCGAGATGAGCCATTTTTTCCTCCGAGTGACAGGAGCTGAGGGTTTAACAAGTGGAAAGTGGAATGGTGAGAGACTACTTTGAGCCCTGTGCCTTCTTATATGAAAACAGAGACCACACCCCCCCTGCAAAGCTGCTGACTGCATGCGTAACTCTACTGTCATGCACAGTGGTCAGAGTGCAAGACACGCATGTTTCAAGTCAAGGAGCTGGGTTGGTTATACTTTTGCAGAACTAACTTGTGCCTTTGCTTGTGTGTGTTTTTTTTTTATGAGCGATCTGAGTGAGGAAAATGTCAAGAAGGAAAATGCTCCTAAAAGGAGTGTCATCACATCCGAGGACCATCACATTTATCAGTTCGCCTTCAAAAAGCCACGTTTCATGCAGTCAATCAATCGAAGTTGCTTGAATATGGTGCACGTTGCACAGGCTGTTTCACTGCATTTTATGCGGCCAGTTATTTCACAGTGTATGTCATAGACAGGATATGAGTTGTGCTTACAGTGCACAAAAATCTGGAAAAGCTCAGGAAAACATTTCAGTTAGAAAATGCTTCAGATTAACATGCAAGTTTTTGCTGTTGCGTTTGCTCATTCTTACCGTACTTTTGTTACAACATTTTGGTCACATATTTTACACTGTGCACCGTGCAGTGAGACTCTAATTTCACTTATGATTATAAGCTCAAGTATTTGTAACCACACAAAAGTCAAATTCAAACCTTTACTTGTAAAAACTAAGCAGTGACTAATACTGAAACGGAATACTGAGCAGGCTTGCAATGATTTCGATATGCCTGTTGAGTATATAAACGTCTTATATCCCAGCTAAAAAAGCAGATTGAGTTACAGCTGTAATATTAGCTGGCTGGCAAAGAGTGAAGTCTTATGACACATACTGTCAACTAACCTTTCCTGATACGTCGTTTGCTGATTCTTTAAACAAGAGGAGAGCATATGAATATTACCTGTTCTGCTAAATTTTCTGCGTTTCGTGTTTATTCCAGCCCAGCTGATATCCACATGTGACTCTTCTCACCTGACGACGCTTCCTGCGTTTGCTACTGATGGTCAAAAATGTCAGCTAAAGTTAAAACGACACAGTTTGTTCTGCTCAAGCAGCACACGGATTCAGTCGTGTTGACGCACCGGCGGATACAGCAGTTTTCATGGCGCAGAGGATTGTGGGTCATCGACAGCTGCCGTGTCATGTTCATCATTACGGTCCAGAGACTTTTAAAGAGTTACCTTATTTAAAACTGTTCGTTGTAAATAAACATTACTATTGCTCAGAAATAGAGAGAAAAAATAAAGACAGCTTTAACCATAAAATCAAATATTTAAAAAAAATGTATTAATTGCTTTGTTTTTAATGATATCGTTGGGTGTCATTTTAAAAACTAAAGAAAGGGTTTCTTTATAGTTTTTAGATTTAATCTAGCAGATTAAACTAAATTGATCGTGTGATATTTGTTTGCTTTGGTAGATGAGAAGGAAAAGCCAAACAATATTTTCCCTAAAAAAAATTCAAATCAAAAACAAGGGATTGGTGACATCAATGACCTTTAATTGATGTAGTTATCAACCGTCTTAAAGGATAGTTTTTTTATTTTTTAAACGTACCTTGTTAATATATCATTTAAAAAAGATTAAAAGAAACTGTTTAACTATTACAAATCTCACTGGTAAATCTTTGCCCATTTGGGCAGTGTTGAGGTTAAGTCAGGAATGCGCAGTCTTCTGCTTGCGTTTGGAACACACTCAGTGTGTCTCTTTAGCTTCAACAGCATGTTTATTGCACACACACAGACTGACAACACCAGAGTTCGACTCAGATACAACTGGGATTTTTATCATATCCATGGCGGGAGAAATTAACCAAGAGTGAGGAAGACGTCACTTCCTATTTCTATCATAATTCTTATAAATAAAAATATGGTTAAACATATCAACATAATACAGGGAGTAAGGGTGTCATCAAATTATAACACTTAACAGGCAGGTCTTAGTCTTTAAATAGTTGCAATTTTTGTTACCCACCTACTCTGCAAAGTGCTCTACAAATAGCTGACAATCCAATGAATTGTAATAAGTGAAAATTTAGAGGAGGGGGGTTAAAAAAAAAAAAAAAAAAGTTTAACAAGCCCAACTTAAACCATTTAGTTCAGCAAAGTTCCAGCTTTATTATACGGTTCAGCAATAGTACAAGAACAGAGCAATCTTTGCTCTAGTTACAGGCATGTTTCTCCATCCCCAAGGAGACAATTTCCTTTGACATAATGTGCTGCAAAGCATCAGGACAAAGCCAACCTTAAAACCCAAGTTTTAACCCTTAGAAATAAAAGACAAGACATTGATTTAAAAAAAAAAACCTCTTTATTCTTATCCAGTAGGTGTTAGGTTGCGAATCCTTATGTTGCCTAGAATTAAACAGTTATTAGTCATCTAAAAACAAGTGATAAGACATTTGCAAGGTTTGGAGACTCACTTTTCCATCAAAGCACCGCTCTTCACAAGTATTCTCTGCTGGCAAACAAACTTCTGTAGAGCACATAAAATAGATCTGTGGGGGAAAACACCATATTCACCATGTAAGAAAAACCATCCTACAGACTTTAAGCAGTCCAAAAAAAAAGTCCAAACTTAGCTTCAGGGTTTGACAAATATTTTGTTGCAATATGCGGCCCAAAATCTATATCTATTGACTCACTTCTTCATTTAGGTACAAGTTTGTCTTTTCATTCATAAACTGGAAGGCAGTCACAAGAAAACGTCTCTGATGGCGATTATTGGGCTGGTCAATAACTTTAAGGATGGAGATATTTGGATCGTTTGGATTGGCACACCTGCAGACACAAGCATGCAGTCAAGAGTGAACCTTAATAGCCATGCAATCACTTCAGACAGCCATGCTTACCCTTCATAAATAAGTACCAAAGCTTTCTTTGCAGAAAGAGGGTAAGCCAAGCAGTAGTTAACAAGAATTACTGCATCTGGTTTGGAAGACTTCAGACTCAATTCCAGATATATAGGCTGGCCAAGGAGAAGATGCAAGGGCTGATGGTAAGAGGGAAAGTAACTTGAATAAGTGTGATCTGTTGGAAATAAAAAGCAAAACTGAAAAAAATATAAATTGTACTGGCACAATCTTACTTTAAAACTAACAAAGAGTGCTCAATACTGTTTGTTGAGAAAGAACAAACATCTGACCTGTTGCAATTTTTAGATCTACGCCATAAAAGCCACTGGAGATTATCGATGATGGCATATCAGAAGTTGAGGTTTTGACCCGATAGCCAACACTGGCCACTGAATCCTGAGCAATGCCGTGTTTGCTGTAGTGGCACTCAAACAACAACCTTCAGAAGACACAGACAATACTTTTAAGCTTAGGACAACAGAAAGTAATTAAAAGATAAGTTTTGACAGAACTATGCTTGCATGGAGCCAAGGTCAACCTGAGCGGATTGCTTCTTGTAATCATGCCAAACTTGAGGTTCAGCGCTTTGACAACAGTGTGCACTTCAATCAGGTAGATCTTTGTCTCACCAACTTCCTGTCAGAAGAGAGAAAAAAAAAAAGATCTTGTCTTTTTTCTGCTTCAGAAGGTTCTTAAATAAATGGTGTCCAAGTGGAAGCCACGATAAGAGCTAAATAAAGAAGCTCAAGTGCTTCCCTTTAACCATAGGACACATTGGATTCTTGAGTTGCGTCAGTGATACTCAAAACTGCAGCGTTAAACTCTTATTGTAAGAAAATCTACCTTTTTAATAGCTAGATTAGCTTTTTAAAAATCAGCTTTAAAAGACCAAGCACTATTTTATCTTAATGTGCTACATTCAAAGACTGTATTTGTGCATTACTGTGTGAACAACTTACATAAGAAAGAGCTCCACAACCTTTAAGGCTGATCTTAAAGATGGCAACCTTGTCATTAACTAAGGCTGGTTTACAAAGTGGTCTCCCAGGAATAACAAGTTGTTTGGGGTCCACAGGGATGGATGCACTATTGTGGCGAATAGCAAAAACAAAGTGTCCATCTGCAGTGCATTCTAGAATGATGCAATGCGGAATAAAACGTCAGAAAAAACACATTTCCCCATAAAAGAACAACTCAGAAAGGAATTTTTGGGGGGGCTTTTTATCTCTTCAAAAAGTTTTACCATCCAGTGGGTAGTAGCAAGCATGTTTGGACAAACCCACACAGCATCCCCTCGTCTCACAGTCTGATGGAGATATCCCCAATTGACCGCAAGAAATCTGCTCTCCAATGTGGACGGCACAATCTGAAGAGGAAGAAATTGTACGTCTACAGCGTGTCAGTTTATAGACGCAACATCCTAGGCTCATTTGCTGAACAGTTTAAACTCACTGTGTGCCATTGGTGGTTTTGATGCCGACGTAGTGGTTCTGTCAACGTATTGTGTGGGTTTGGCAGTGGCTGGCTTGACAGTTGTCGGTGGTGCAGTGGTTTGGTGATTGCACCTTGTGAGGTCGACAGTGGTTGGAAGTAGAGCGTTGGCTGGTTTATTGCACTGTGTGCGTTTACCAAAAGCACGAGGGGACTGGCCGGAGTTGAACATTGTACTTTCTACACAAAATGCAGTAAACTCCAGGTGCTGACCTGAGAGGTTGGTGGACAGCTGCAGGCTATAAAGCTGAAGTGAATTTCAATGAGTTTTGTGACAAAGACAAGAATATCATGACATGTTCCTTATACACATACAGGTGGAATTACTTTTCAGTAACCTACATCGTTAACATCCTCTCTCACATTGCAACCAGTGAAGGGAACAGTCAAGATATTTAGCTGGTTCATGCGATAGCCACAATTCTTCGGAGCATCCTTGAAAGAAATGCTCTTGAAGCCTGGGGGGAGAGAGGAAAGCATCCTAAAAACCTTGCACTTCTTACAAGAAGTGAGAAATTCAAGAAATATCAAGAGTTCAACTTCATACCCACAACTTGGACCTCACTTAACAAGCCTGGTGGCAGAGAAATTTGGAAACCATCTTCACTGCAAACAACATGCAGCCCATCAACATTCGAACTAGTGCAGCCGATCCAACTCCTTGGAGGGGCATCCACAAACTCTACACGGAATCCAACTTCTGTACTGTCAAGCTGATTGTTTGGACCAGAATCAAATTCATCCATCTTGTCAGCAAAAGGGTCAAATGTTTCGTTTGCTGCAACACCTTCAACTTCCAGGAATGCATCCTCAGAAGAATCTTCATTTATCACCACACCATCAGGAATTTCATCTTCATATATGTAATCATCTGGAGGAGACGGGCGGTTGTTAAGAAATGTCATAAACAATAAAAAAATTAATAAATAAAAAAAAACTGCCATAACCCAAACAAGTTTTACCCGCTGGAACACCTTCAGCCTCAAATAATTCACCCTCATAGGAGGTTTCACCACCTTCAGCTTTGTCAGGAATTTCATCCTCATTGGTGTAGTCATAGTCCATGTAGTCATCTGGAGAAGTGGGGGAAGTTGTTACCCAGTGCCATTTATAGATAAAACTCATTCACACCCAAGGTACATTTCACCAGCAGAGACACCTTTGAGCACATCCTTAGATTCTTCACGAGTGGCAACACTTTCCGTTTCCTCGGGAGTTTCATCTTTGTAATCATCATAGTCAACGTTGCCATCTGCAGGAGATGATTGGTAGTTACCAGCTGTTGGAGTCAAAAACTCACGCATACCCATAAAGTGGAATGTCTCTTTAACTTGCCCTCTGCCTCAATTAGAATACAACTATCCAGAAATTAAATGTAATTAACCATAATATTTGAGTGCCATGAATTCAATAGTATGGACATTTGGGACTTTATCAGCTGATCAGCTGTTCAACTGCCTGCCATTATTTGATGCTTTTAGTTCACTGAAACTGCTCACGCCACCTGTCCAGACATACAAATAAAGTAAAAGGTCAAACAGAAGATGCAATGGGTTTTGTTTGCTTTTGTTTGCAATGGCTTTGTTTGCTTTTGGGGAGACAGCTTAAGTATATGAAAACCACTTTCACTGGGCAGGGTATAGATTCTCAGAGACACCAACTTCTCCCTCTCTGATGCTCACAGCTGTGTGACGCAAATCCGTGTTCCTCCAATGGAAAGCAAAAACATTACCAGCCCATCTGACTCGTACAAATTGCCTTAATTTGACGACTTGTGCGTTAGACTTATGGAATGAATTTCGTATTAATGCAACTCGCCGAGATCAAGAAGCAGAAAAGATATCCGACCTGTGCAATGAAATATATATATATTATTTCGATTTTTTTTTTTTTTGGTGGGGGTGGGTTGGTGCAAAACTTTACAAGACCTGTTCCGACTATAGATGTAAAATAAAATTAAATAAAAAAAAAAAAGACTCCAACTTGTCAATGCACCAGTAATTTCCAGTGACTGTAGACGTGGAAAACGCATCAACGGCAAGCGTCCGGAACCCCTCGCGGTAATAATCCCGTGACATCGGTTTACCTTCGGTAAAGTTGAGAGGGTCGCTCCACTGACCAGTCTCGTAAAACCTCAGAAGTTGACTTTCGTTGATCCACACCCATCCCCGACCTGACACCAGCTTCACAATCAACGTTAGTGTCACCAGCAGCTCGAGCCGCGGCCAAACCATGGCTCCAAATGAGAGCCCTTATGCAGCTGCTGAGCACTAAAGACGCAGCCTTCTGCGCTCATTTCAGGATAATTGATTGAACCTGGTGGCTGCAAATTTATTGCTTGACGGTCAAGTAATGGGGCATATACGAAAAACACCCACCCGAGTCAAAACGTAACGTTTTTTGTTGTTATTTGGAATATTTTTTCAATTTCCACTGATGTGCCTGAGAAAGGTTTAATGAAGGCTACAAGCTCAAGAATATAACAGAATGTCTGCATATTCCAAATTAGTCAGTGCTTATTTTCCTCAGTGTGCTTAAATATTTAGATTTATAAAACAAAATCCTGTTATTTGTAATATACAAATATCCAAAATCAGCACCTGAGAGTAAAGACTGCAGTTATCTCTTTTCTGTTGTACTGTGACATATGATGTCATATGATTGTCTCTAACAGGTGACTTGACTGTGCCTCATCTGCAGCCAAATAGTTGCTACCAATTTAAGTCAGAAAAACTCGAACCAAGTCTTCATTCCCTCTGAATTTAAACAAAATAAGGTTTACGGTACCAATCAAAACACAAACGCACAAAATTATTATTAGGAAAAAACAACAACACTGGTTGGATAACTTTTTTAACAGTGGATAAATACACAAGATGGCAAGATCTTGGTGTGGTAGAACTTTTTAATGCAAATATTTCAAGTTCACAAACAACCAGTTATTCCACTGCAGCTTTTACTCGACTTGATCATTTGGAAAAAAAAATATGCTCCTTAAGCTGGTTCTCTAACCAACGAAGAAAAAAAATAATGGATGTTTTGAGCGGCCGTACAAAATCACTTGTAGGCGTTTGCTTTATGTTTAGGTAAAAAGTTGAATTTTTTCGGAACGGGTCCGAGCAGCATTTCACTGAAAAAAAAAAAGCAGAAGAAAGGCAAGATGTTATGATAATGAAATGCATTCACTTAGATCTCAGTTTCGAGCAGCATTTTTAAAGAATAGCGATTCTGGCAAATACCAATGGTTTTCTGCTCACCTTATCCTCACCCAGTCCCCCACGTTTTGACTGGCCATTAGTGACTCCAAGTAGTTTCTGCCCGAGTAGTACGGAGGCCTCTCATTGATCTTCTGAGGCACCCTCTCTAACAGGCCCACAGGAATATATCTGGGAGATAAATGGAGGAAGAGAGCAATTACTTTCCCGTCTACTTCTTAATAAGTATGCATTGCTTTTTCTTTTTTTAATGAGATGGAACTCCATTTAGATCGTTCTCCCAAGCAGAGGTGAAATCGAGGATGAATGTACGGCATATGACACCATGACTCCTCCCAGTACATTCGTCACATTACAAAAGACCCGCGAATATGGAAAATTCATCATAGATAATATGCAGCATTTTGAAGAGCATGATGTTGCCCACCTGCACATGAAAGAGAGCCACTCCAGCATGAAGGTGCGGGTTTTCTCCACACCCCAAGTGTCAGAGCCCCAGTGCTCTAGGCCAAAGTTGGTGAAATCCTTGAGAATGTCCAGTCGCTCACCGGATGAGATGTCCCAGTGTCTGCTCTCCTTTATCTCAGTGAAGATCCAGGGCTTGATCAGAGCACCCCTGGAGAGAAGAAAGCACATTAGCTTATTTGACATTTCTTCACACTGTGAAGTTCACAACAAAAATAACTCGGCAGCAGGTGTTTATTTTGTCTCCATTTTCCCAACAGAAGAACATCCGTTCTGTTCTGCGTCCCCACATACATGATGACTCTCCAACTGGTCTGTGATTCTTAATTGCACCAGTCTTATCAAAGGCAGTACAAAAATGAATGAAAAGCCAGGAAAAGGACAAACGCGTAACATTTAAATATTTTTTGCTGAAGTAATACCAGGCTGTGAGCTGTCCAACAACTCTGACACAACTCCTGAGGAACTCAGCTGATCATTAACAGTGATCCAGTACACTGGCAAGACAATGTACCCACCATGTTGCAGAGAATGCATGTCTGATACAGAGTTAAACTAACTGTATGTCGCCTTTGCTCAAACCATTAGGACATTTTTTACTTTTAGTTGTTTTAGATAGTGAAAACTCACTTTTCTGTGTACTTTTCTCCCTCATCAGAACATCAGAAATGTTGGTCTTTTGTGCACACTTACTGTGACATCTGTGAATTAAATAAGAGCCGTTTGATGCTTTCTTCTCCATTTCATATTCACTCTATTCTAAAAACATTTACAGCAACTGTAGAGAGTAAAAAAATGCAATTCCTTAAATACAGAAAGAGCCCAAATTTTCTCAGTTTAGATGCCGGAAAAAAATTGCTGTAGAGGAAAGTAGAGCATAAAACACAAATAATACGGAGCCTGAGTTCACACGTGTAAAACATAAAAGGCCCCTGACAGGGGTCTCATAAAGCCCACATATGAGTTTCAAAACAAAGTCAAAGCGATCTCCAGTTTTTCTGAGTTTCTTCAAGCTTGAATCTCAGCGTCGGAAATGTTGTCAAAACTGTCTTGGCGCATAAAAAAGGTGTTTGCGAAACAGAACTTACTTCAAAGTGAATAAATACTTTTTTTTTTACTGGGAATTCAGGATGCCATAAACAATTCCAACCTTGCAATCATGATGCCAGACACGCCGGTCTCTCTCGCTTTCATGGCATCTTCATAAGACAGAATGTCTCCATTACCTGCACCGAAAGAAACAAAAGTCACCCCAGTTTAACACATCTTAAAAAAAATAAATCACTATCATTACAACGTTAATACTGCCACATTGAAAATGGAGTTCTTTGCCTGTTGCTTTATTAAATAAGCTGCATTCTGCGTGGCTGCTGTATTAACTAACACCTACCGAACAGCGGCACAGGACTTGCCATCTTAGCACATGTGTTGATATAGTCCCAGTCTGCTAACTTTGTGTAGCGCTGCTCCCTGGATCTGCCGTGCAACTGTAAGGAAACAAGAGCGTCATGACTGCTACCATTTAAACTCATTTAAAAGTTACAGGAGGAGCTAAAAATATTATGAATGACAGGTATAAAATGGTGAATCATGAGCAGGAGAAGTCAAGCCGTAAGAGGTGATCACCACCTTAGATTAACAGTCCTATCAAGTGTTTTTAACGATTATATAAAAAGAATTTCACTCTATCGAAATATTCTCACGACAAATTGAAAGAAATTAAGTGTATTTCACTTTCACAAAAAGCTTAATTTCACCACTCCACGAACCAACCCGTTCCTTATTTTTGCTTCTGCTTTAAACAAGACTCACAGTGATCATGGAGACGCCCCAGTTCTTCATCTCAGGGATGAGTTTATGCGCTATGTTGGATTTCTCATGAACACCAGTGCGGATCTTTACAGTTAAAGGGACATCAAGGACCTAAAAGGGAAAAAAACAAAAAAACAATTATTCCCCCAGCTTCTGTAGACGTTCACCCATCTCAGGCAACCTGTTCTTATAAAGTTGGCTCAAAATTATTACTTGCTGCATTCTGCAGCAAAAAAAAATAAAATCTGAACCCAAAGGCAGCCATCACACAAGCATGTTTTCTCTCAGATGAAATCCAAACTTACGTAATTCATTCCTTTGACAATCTGTTCAAATTTTCTGGTTCGTGTCATCAAGCCACAACCTGCCCCCTGACGAAGGAAAGGGAAAAAAGCTTCAGGGTGGCAACGAGTTTAACAGCAAATATCAAAAGCTAAGTCAAGCCAAATCAAATGTGAGCAATTCAATTAAAGTCTACCTTCTTGTAAACAAGATCAATGGGACATCCAGAGTTGATGTCGACAAAATCAACATCGGTGTAGCTGTTGATGAGCTCCGCGCACCTCGTCATGGTATCAGGGAAGCAGCCCTCCACCTGAAGACACAGTTCTGGCTTCAGAATGAAGGAAAAACAGACACGGCCAAAGTCTGCCAGCTGTGTTCGCAGCAGCCCTTAACGACACTAAAGAGTCTGAACAGTTTATGACGTCGTCACCTGGACACCAAACAGATCTTCACTTTCGTGCCTTTTCAGGAGGGCCCACTCCGACTGCTGTCCCTGCAGCAGGTTTGTGCACATGGCCATCTCCCCACAGGTGATGTCGGCGCCAAAGCGCTTACACACACGACGGAAAGGCAGGTTCCCACACTGAGGAAATGAATACGACACGCAGACAGGCCCGAGTTACATTTACGGGTCGGCGTTTCGTTTCGCTTGTTGTGTTACGGTTTCTTTAAAGGAATTAAAAATAAAGCAGCATTAAACTACTTCTATCTGTCAATACTTACAGTGGTTAGAGGAGCAAGGTAGAGTTTGTCCCGAAAGTCCACCTTTAAAGACAAAGAAACTTTATGTTTTTAAGACACCAAGCCAAAAAGATCACTACATTGTTGCAATGTAAGTGGAAAGAATTTTTGGATGGAGGAGTCAGGCTGAATAGTACCTGCTTCTTTTCACAGGGGCGCAGCTTGATGACATCCGCATCAGTTAGTGGGCCTACAGTCTTCACTGGAGGCTGCTCATCTGGGCTGGCCTGCAGGTAGTCACAGAGCAAACACTTAAAGACGCTTGCAGTACGCTGTCCAGTAAACCACAGGATTCTCCCACAGACGAGGTATTAAGAGGTGGTACTCTAAGTGGAAGGCTGTACCTGTAGCTCAGCAGAAACATGTGTTTCTCCTTTAGGATCTGCAAATACTTCAGCTTTGCAAACATCACCTGGGTGAATAAAACACCATCATGTCAGCTTAGAGATTAGAGATTAGAGAATCTTTCCAGCCTCTGCATTCTGCTTATAAGCTTCTGTTGATTGGCAACTATTTAAGGTGTATTGTGCCACCTTAGAAAAAACACAGAGACGGGCAGACTCTAAAACAAAAAATATCTCCGAAATCCCTGCAAATGTGAAACCAACTAATTTCGCCCGGAGTTTTATCTTCTTCTTTAAAATCATGTTGAAAGTATTCTTAACAAACAGTAAAGCCATCTGTCAGAGCCCTTTCCCTTCTCTTACCGTTCCCACGCGGTCCCTTTTCGTCTTTGTTGTTCGAAAGGGTCTTCAGGTACTCGGTTGACTTTTTAAAGGCCACCGAACGCTTCCTCAGACGATTCTGCAGCTCTTTACTCAAGCTGTTCTTCACCACGGTCCTGCCCTCATACGCCTTAACCAGATCCGCCTTCTCTGTGGTTCTGAAGTCAGGCGTCGTGTGCGCCTTGGCAAAGCGGCAGGCGAGACCATAGCCACACTTTCCAAATGTATCATAGAGGTAGCAGCTTTCCCCGATGTCAGCAGGCTTAGAGGCCATATACTCCGCGATGTCATGCATAAAGCGGCACTTGGCTCCATGGATGCATTCCTTGTTGGTCTACTTGAACGAAAAGTCAGTTTAAAGCTAAAGAAAAGGAGTGCATGCAGAATTTTTGGATGGCCATTTAAAGCATCCTACCTGAATAACTGAGACACACAGTCGATTTTCTTCATAAGTGGTTGGCTTTGTGTGTGGTCTCGACTTATTCTGTCCTCGAAGTCGCTTACCATCTGGCTTCCATGTGTTCTTCCCATCTTCAGGTTCCAATTTAGGCTTTTTAGGTTCAGGTTGTTCTACAGATATCTCATTTGTCCCATCAGCTATGTCATTTTCACTGGTCTTGTCCCCTTGTTCCTGCCATCCCGAGTCTATAAACTCGTGAAATTTCTCTTTGGTGGTATGGAATCTGCAAATACAAGAAGTTGAATTGTCCTGTATAAAGTAGATTTGGCAGGACCTGCTTTAAATCTGGAAAACAGTAAAGTTCCTTATGTTCTGACAAAAATTGACAAGAACAATAAGATGAGGCTGGACATTTTGAGGTGAGGTTTTAAAAGGTGCAACAATGCCTGTCTTCCTCAGCATTCTATGCCATAATACAAAATTATTATGACTTATAATTGTACATAATTCTAAGTCACATGCAAAATGCAGGAAGGGGTCACGTTTTGTGTGAATTCAGCTGATGAAGCGCACTTTATCCCTTCCACTCAACCCTGCAGCTCCGACACAAAGGCCAGAGAGATCTTTTTTTGTGGGTCAGCGCACTGGCCGCATAGTTACTGTTCACACAAGCACATTATATCACAAGGCTCTCTGCTGGAGATGAGCTCTACTGGCTAGAAATCTCAGGGAGCTGCAGGGGGGGGCAGAGAAACGACTGTCTGGAGCACGCAGGAGGCAGCATGTAAGGCAGAAAACAGTCTGTAGAAATTGCTGTGACTTCCTCACAACACGCTGAGACCAGCAGATGAGGCTCCATATTGTGTTGATACGAGTACCGCGTGTATCTTTTTTCAGCGTTTCTGGGAAGCAAGTGGAAAGACAGCATCCAAGTCTGCAGAAAGGACAAACTCGCACCAGCATACAGCAGTATGTGCGTTACACAGTAACAGTACACATACACAGTAGATGTTGAAAAAATAAATAAATAAGACACTTTTTGTCAAAAACAAACCAATGGTTGAGTGGTTACTGACACAAATAAGTTGACGCCTGTCATCCACCCTCTTTAACAACCTTTTTTTGCTGATACTGTTGTTTCTCTGGCTTCAGTAGAGAAAGAAGCAGGCAGAAATGCAAGGGAAGAGGTAATGCTGCATCTGCAAGTCTGCATCACTCTCTCAGATTGGGAGGAAGTTGCAGCTTTAGGGAATTTAGCAGAATGAAGTGATGTGGGTTTTGATGGAAGGGCTACAATGGTAGACTGTAGCTGCCAGACAAGTACGCCAAGTGTTCACTTACAGTAGCTTCCATCATTGTTCACTGTGATTGAAACCAATTGTTACTCACTCTGGTTTGATTGCCGCTTCACCCTTTACTGCCACATCTGCCCTTCTCTCAGCAGTTTCCATCACTCCACCACAGACGTTTGTTTAATTCTTTCTCTGAAACATTTCAACAGATCTATTTTCAATCAATCTGCAGCAGTCTACTACACTTGATTCTTCGTTTTTTTCCACGGCACTTGCTCCTCTGCAATGATGCGACGGCTTTATTTGATGAAATCAAAATATTTGTCATGCAATACACATTACTTATGTTTTGGTATTATTAAAACATCGGTTACAAACGCAGGTAAGAAACAGTTATTCAGTTGCTCTTGTGACAACATATTCAACAATCCGATTATCTGAAACAAGTGATTTTTTAGCACTGACTTTTACTTTCAAGGATCTTTGCCTCGTTATGCTTACCAGCTTCACCTAAGAGGCATTTTTATTCAAAACTATTACTTCCAACAGTGTACTTTTAGCACGGCATTAGAATCAGAGTATTTTTAAACCACTACATAGCCGTAGTCCAGGGGTCGTCACAATTTCCTGATCCTAAATTTGCAATTATGCAGCTAACATTCGCTCAGGCACCGACCTTTTTTTATGTTAACTTTTATTTCGTTTAGGTATATCTAACGATGGCCAACTTACAAAAAACTTTAACTGTATTCAATGTAGCCTTCACTATAATTGGCTGTATTCACACTTACCTTTTGATTTAATGTTGCCAAAGTAGAAAGCTATCAGACAACGAAAAAAACGCTGTTAGCCGCTGGCAGGCTAACGCATTTCATGCTAATTCTCACGATAATAAACCTCTTCAAAAGCTACAAATACGACAAAAGCAGTTAACATGGACACAGCTACTGTCTCACACCCTGACATGCACAGTTCACAATAATCTTCCAACATCGTGTTGCAGCCATTGTGCAACTCTCCAAGGAGGTCCGTGTTAAACGTCATAGATTGGTTCCGCACTAGAGTATTTTTTTAAATTACTTTAATGGTGGTATATAGTTAAAATGCAAGCCTATATATAAAGGATAGGACGTTTTCTGAACATTTCTGGGTTCCCTAAAAGAACAACAACACACAATCAGTTATTACACATTCACACTAGTACATTAGTACAACAAAAAACAATAGTTTTTTTAATCTGACTTTTATTTTTAAATTAAACATTCAGATACAATTCAAAAACAGTTAATCGACATGTAATGGACATACAGTTGTGCAAGGAAAATGTCATGTTTTTTTCTGCATATTAAATCGAGTCTTTTGAGTGCACCAAAGCTGAAAGCTGAAAGACTCAGTCAACTATGAGAAAAGCACACAGCAGCGTTTAGAGCAGTTTCAAGCATTAATGCATTGCTGGTTTGGACCATTGACTGGACAAGATAATAGGAAACTTCAGGTTTGTCTCGTGAAATATATTATGGACTAAAAGATGTTTCAAGAGCGTAAGCTGTAGTAATAAAACAGTCACCACAGCTTTTCAGTGATACTGAAATATTACAAATCAGTATGTAATGTCATTACATGAATGGAAAACATGGCTATTCTCTCAGGGTCATGGGAAAACATCCTTCTAACTTCACTGTAAAAGCAGCTACAGTCAGTTATCTGATAAGGCTGCAAGTTTTCCTATCTTTGCATCAAATCGCTTTCGACTGGAGTCTAAGATGTTGATACCATTTGTCTTGAAGTCATATCCCACTCTCTGCAGCTCCTGCAGTCGCCTTGCAATGTTCTGTGTGCTGTAGTCCAACACCTTGGGCTTCTCTAGTATCTGCTTTATTGTTATTCCTTCTTTTAGAAGGCAATCTAATTTGGTGTTCAGTGTTTTTGTCCTAATGTAGAGAATCCTTGGATAGCTGATAAACAGCTTTTTTGTGTCATCTTTCTGACAGCCAAGTGAAGCCAACTTCTGCTGAAGAGTGTCAGAATTCTTTTTCAGGTACTCGTTGGACAGGTTGAGAATTTCTACCCCATTTCCCTGAAGCAGAGCCAGCAGTTCTGAATTGTTCAAGTTAAGAGAGGCTCTCAGGTTCTCTATGTTCGTCTTCACTCTTTTAGTGCTTCTGATGAGAATATAGACGTTTTTAGATATGACGGTTTTGGTAAACTGCACCGGATCTTTCCCTCCGAGATCAGCGCAAACGTCCACCAGTAGCTCCACCATCTGCTTGTTCAGGTCTACGCTGTTGGAGAACGTACGGGGTGCAATGGTCAGCAGCCGATGAAGGTCTTTGTTGTTAAGTCCCAATGAGATAAAAAAGGCTATATTCTTCTCCAAGTTCTCGTTATCACTGGAGCGGAAGAAAGACTCAGGGGAGCGATCCAGGATGCTCACAATTTCTGCATCCGTTGCGAGCACATTTCTCCACAGCTTCCAGCGTTGTTTCAAGTGTTCAATTGAGCGGGTGATGGCGCGGGGGTAACGGGACACGATGCTGGCAATTACTTTGTCGCTGGCACCTTTTTCTTGCAGGAATTGAGTGAGGCCTTTCTCATTAGTGAGCACTTTACGAAGCACCCCTGGCTGACGTTGGCGCACCATTTTTACATCGACTCCCATCTGAATCAAGTTGTCAAGTAGGGAGTCATTCTCTGGGTGCGCTGGCTGCTTTGAGACACTACTAATGCTGCAAAGCCTCCTGGAAAGGCAGGTGGATGCCAGCTTTAGTGGAATAAGCCTAAAACTCTGCTGCATCATCAGTGATCGACTGAGGCTGAGAAGGACTCTTACTCCAGTGACTGTTGCCATCATTATTGGAAGGAATGCAAATCTAGTCAAAGAAAAAAACAATAAGAGATGAGTTATCGCAGCCATTTGGTTATAAATGGTGCACAGCAGTCAGTTTGTAAAGAGTAACCAGGAAATTATAATGAGGACATTTTTCTCAGAGTGATCTTGTTTGCTATTCATCAACATTGCAGTGGCTGAACACATGTTCTTTCTATTTAAAGATCTTTATTTGTACTTAATTTTATTCATAAAGCACATTTAAAACAGTGTGAATTGCACCAAAGTGCTGTATAGTAAAGGTTAAATAAAACCAGGAGCGATAAAACATGCCGAAAAAAAGTTATACTCAAATCAAATGCCAAAGAGAAGAAGCAGGTCTTCAATAATGTCTTTGAAGTTTCTAGGGTCACACAAATAGATGAGTTGTTCCCAATATTAGGAGCAGTCACTACAAAGGCATGATCACCTCTATTTCTGTGTTTGAATCCAGGAACATCTAAGAGCGTGTGACCGGTCGATCTCAGCATCCTAGCTGGAGCATAATTATGTAAAAAAAAAATAAAAATTTAGAAAAACAGGGGACAAACAGTATGGAGCCTGAAAAACTAACAATAAAACCTTAAAATCTATTCTGTCAAGTACAGGAAGCCAAAAGGAGTGATGACAACACTGGTGTTATGGGACCAGGCCTTTTTGCTCTCATCAAAAGACAAAAAGGCAGCATTTTGTACCAGCTGCTGACAACGATGAGACGTCTGATCTATACATAAAAGGAAATGCAACAATCTGGCCGAGTTGTATCACTGGGAACTCTTATAATTAATCATTATTTTTGGCAGAAACTTGTCCGAGATTTGGTGAGTTTATGCCACTGCCTTAACATACGTTCCTGACTCTGAAACCGAAACTTAATTCTAACATTCAGACCCAATAGCAGCTGTAAAGTGTGAGCAACTTTAAACGAGGACAAGATACGCATGATTACCATCCCTGCAAAGTTAATTAACATGTAAATACCTCAAGATTGATTTGAAACTACATGCAGTAGAATTGGCATCAACATTAAATCCGTGTGCACGTTGACAATGTTACTTTCATTATTTATCCACAGAGCAGAGAGTCGACTGAATGAAAGGTCCAGGCTAACAAGACAGTAATGGCTGCTTTTTACTGTGCCATTTATTACCCTATTAAATATTTTAGCACTGTATTTCGGAAAGTATATATCAAAACTAAAATAAATAACATACCACATTGGGACACTTGATTTCTCACAAGCCCGGGGGGGAGGAGTTTGAAAGCTCAATTCCAAGCGGAAATGTGAACTTGGCGAAATCTCGCGAGATTTAACATTTAAGGAAAAAGAAAACTGCACGTTAGCGCCTCTTAGCGTTTAGGAGGTAAAAACGCGTTCATTTTCAACCAGTAGATGGAAGCAAAGGCCTTGAGTGTAGATTATTAAAACCAGGTAATCATGACTCGAGAAAACAAAAAGCTGGATTCGTGTTTTCTGTACATTCTATCTGTAATCAATTCATAAATGTTCACTGCTATGATATACCGAAATTCTTTATGTAGTATTTGTGAGGATATAAGTATTTTTACTTGCAATTTATTTGTTGTTGTTTTTTTTAAGTACAAATCCTTCAGGACCCTATGAAATATTTTAAAATAAAAGCATAACTTTGTCATTGTGAACCTTTGGTTGAATTGTGAAGGACAAGATTGTTAAAATGTGTTGCTTGTATAGGCATTAATTGCAATTTTGTCTCAGCTACAGTTGAGGCTCTTGTAAATGATACAAAAGAGCATTTAGATTCTCAGCTGAAAAACCTAATGACCCATTGGTTCTTTTTACCGATGAGTCGCCCCACTTATGAATATTTCAATAGCACAGAGATAGCTTCACTATGTAGATGAGTTTTCACTCTGGTCCTCCGAGACTGAAGCGACCGGTGTTTTAGTCATAATTGCTTTCACACTTAAAGGTTGGACAATTATGGTCAGCCTCAGCCATCAACAGCGCACAGCATAATTTGCATAGCTAGTTAACATCCATTCAAAGGGTTTGTTCACAGCATTTTTCTTCCCATCTAGCCATTTCCTACATGTAGACTGATGCAGTAATGTGGGAATGGCTCTAACTGACTATGATTCTGTTACTGACATTTGAAAAAAGGCTGCGACTGAATTAGGTCCTATTTAACTAATTATCTACAATTAACACCAGGTGATGATATCATTTATTGCCTTCATCTATGGTAGTTATACCAGTGAAACGCAGTTAATTATTCAGATCTGTTTAATGGTGAATGTGGTCAATATATGGCAACAAATGGTCAACATATGGCACATGCAACTTGACACTGTACTATTTATCAAACTTAAGAAGAAAAAAAAGAAGAAAAATTGATCAGTGAATTTATATTTCAATTCATTCGGGCATATAGTATATACTGATATACTGTTGTGTTTTTATCATTACAGTCTTAATCCACTTGCTATGCTCTCCTTTGCAGAGCTGCTTCGGTAACTGCAGACACAGTACACTCACTGTGTGAATCAATAATTTAGAAGCTGACGAAACTTTCAAATGTTCATAGTTTCTTGTGCACGCTGTTGCATAAGCAGCAGATGTTCCCAGGTGAGAGCACGTTGTTGAAAAATGTCCAAAAGACGATATGTGGAATTCAAGATCTGTCAGACGATCAGCTGCTCAGCTCCTGTCAGCCGAAGACGGAGAGCATCCTCTCCTGCTGCAGCTGGTATGTTTCAAATCAGAAAATTGAAGAAGTGGAATAGAAACTTTAGAATATCATTGTATTGTTATTATTTTCTATTTTCAAGCATGTGAATTGTGCAAATCCTATCGAACTACTACTTAGTGGGGGAGAAATTTGATTCAGAGATGTTTGTACATTAAGACTGTATGTTATGTTGAGGGCAAGAACTGAGAAATGTTTGCGAATTTTGGGGTTTTGACAACTTATAGAGTTTCAATTACACAAATACACATGCAGTATCCAAGCAAAGAATATAAGAGATTAAATATCTTCCAGCAGAATACTCTTCCTGTATAAGTGAAAATCCACAGAAAATTTAAAAAAGCACAGTAAAATAAATATTTCAGCAGTCAGAATGTTTTCTTAAGTAGTAAAAAACATTTTTCTTCTAGTATACTGAGGCATTTAAGATAAAGCAACAATAAAGCTTACCAGACATGGCATCAACATGGCATAAACTGATAATAATAACCTCCACTTTTACAGAATCCTCCCAAAGGCCTTAATTATTGCTTCCACAACTTGCCGCCCACATGTCCCATTAACACTGAACAATGAATGAAAAAATTTATGTAAGAAAATGAATTTAATACAAAAAATATTTTGCGAGTGAGCATGGAAGATGACTAGCTTGCTGCTGGTTGCTGTGAAACATTTCAGAGCAAGCCTTCAGTGTATGAATAATTCAAATTAAATTATTTGAAGATGGAGGATCAATTCCACTTTGAGTCTGTCAGTAAGAGATTGACCATCTTTTTCTCCATCCCCTCCCCATCTGTCTTAGAAACCGGAGCTGGTCTCTCATGTTACCTGCAGCACCACTCAGCCTGGTTACCCACCACTCAGCTCAAATGTTTCTTTTTCAAGGTAGAATTTTTGCAGTTTTGCCAGAAATGTGCTCAGAAAAACCAACGTCACATGTCTACTGTAAAGCACGAGGTGATGGCTCGGGCCTTTGTTAACAGAAACAGCTTTGACACGAAAACATTTAGTATTGAAAAAGAAAAGCTGAACAGGGACAGCTCTGGCAATCAGTCCTCCTGTTACCATAGAAACTGAGCACACATTCTAAGCTGTATTCAGACTGTAGAAAAATAAAGTGAAATTTTAAATGTTTAGAAAAAATATATTAAATTATGAACAAATGCATTCCTAATGATATATGTTGAAGTATTAAGTGGTTTTCTTATTTCTGTGCTGCCCCTGCGTGTTAACTTTTTTTTTCCGAACCAAAAACATTGAGGAAAAGGTAAATATACAGGACACATGAAAAGAATGTGCATCCTTCTTAATGTCATGAGATTTTAATTATTAGAATACAGCTTTAGGCAAATCACCTGGTCCTTACCAGGTCTTAAATCTGAATAAATACATAAATACAAATGAACAACTAAATATGATATTACACTGTGTGATAATTTATTGAGAAAAAGCTAAGATAAAATGCAAAAAGTGTGTGGAAAAACTGACTATATTCATATCGCTTCCACAGGGATTAAGAAAGTAAATAGGAGTCAGGTGCTGTTAATCACACACCCTTGATTAATTGATTACCAATAAGTGTGAGGAACCTCTATTAAAGCAGAAGTCTTGGCAGTTTGCTGGTCTGGAGCGTTCAGGTGTGTCTTAACACAATGCCAAGGAGGAAAGAGATCTGCAGAAGCAGCTGTTGCAGCCTATCAATCTTAGAAGAATCAGCAGGACACTTCTAAAATATTTGGAGTCCATTATTCTTCAGTGAGAAATATAAGTAGAAAACATTCACCACAGTTGTCAATCTTCCCAGGAGTGGATGTCCTTGCAAGTTCATCCCAAGGTCAGACTCTACAGACCTCAGTTAGCATATTAAACATTAAAGTTTATGACAGTCGAAATGGGGAAAAAGAAGATTGAACAAATAAGATTTGTTTGAAAGTTTTTCAGGAGAAAACCTGCCCCTCAAAACCATTTTCTCTCTATAAAGGACATGACAGCACAATTTCTGTTTGCAGAATGGACACTAGACAAACCACAAGACTTTGGGCATACGAGATGAGAAGTATGTCTATAATACATAGCACCATGTTATTACTACTAATACTAATTACAGTATCCCAGCACAAAGACCTCATACCAACGGTCAAATACGGCGTTGGAGGGCTGATGATTTGGGCTCCTTTTCAGGCACAAGGCCTGAACACCTTGCAGTCATTGAGTCCACCGTGAACTTCTCTGTATACCTAAGTATTCTATAGACAAATGTGAGGCCATCTGTCCAACAGATAAAGCTGACATTGCGTCATAGGACATTGATACCAACAGAGTATCATAGGTTGATCATAGGTTTAAGCAAGTATTGTTCAGTTGCTGAGAGGGAAATAAATCAAGGTGTTTGAATGGTCCAGTCAAACTCCAGATCTCAACCTGATTAAAATGCTGTCACAGGACTTTAGAAGAGCTGTCCATCAACAAATACCTGCAAACCTCAATAAACTGAATCAACTTTGTAAAGTCCAAAATGTTCAGACAAAGATGTGAGAGACTGTTGCTCATCTTAACAAAAAAACAATTCAATCAAATTATTGCTGCTAAAATTGGTTCTAAACAACCCCCCCACTGATGTACTTATTTGTTTTGGGTACTCAGTAAGAACCATATCATTATGTTTTGTCCATAAGTGTAAAAACCTGAGCACTGAAAGAGAGTGTACGTCATTGTTTTTATCGTGACTGTACTTAGAAGTCCAACTTGATTCAAATTCAGTAAGTACTTTGTCACTTACAGCAGTGATAATGTCCGTGAAAAACACAACATTAACTATTTCTATGCACAGTCTGTGATATAAAACCTGCAAGCGGGTTCAAGCTCGTTTTGTTCTTTCACTGAGAATTTCAACAAAGAAGGAGACATTTTGTACCGAGTAGATACATTTTTTAGATATTTGTACATTTACAAATCTGATATTGGAAGCATATAAATTTAATTAGAACATTTCTATTTAAACTACATGTCCGACACGAATTTGTGCTCAGATATCTGCAGTTTTACTCCTCTTTAATCATGTCTGTGGGCATTATTTTTGGTAAAAAGAACTGTACATCTTCTCAGCAGTCTATCAAATCGGTTGTGCTCCTTGGTTTAAACAGAAAGAACTAACAATTCTGATAGCAAGTGAAGCTACCACCAGTGGAATGTCAGTGGGCGTGGCTGTGAAGGCACCTACACGACGTCATCATAGTTGTGTCTCATGTTTACGTGGAAAACATGGCGGCGAACTACCAACAGCGAGATAGCTAGTAAATGCGAGTCACTGGCAGTGAGCTGCAGTCCTGACGAGATATTTATTTGGTAGCTTTTAGGTTTTTCTCTCGAATATCTCGTATGAAGCAGTTTCCTCCTTGTTCTAGCCCCAGGGACAGTGGTGATGGAAGACGAGGAGAGGCAAAAGAAGCTCGAGGCCGGCAAAGCAAAGGTATGATTCTCAGTTTTTGTGCTAGCATAACTCATAAACACTTCTGCCATTGCTTTAAACTTATAACTTATTGTTGTGGAGAACTTGTTTTCCTATTGCAAGGTCTGTCAGCTGTTTTTTTTGTTCCCCCTCCCCCTCATATGACCCTCTCAGCTGTCAGTCCCAGCAAACATGCGCTCCGCTGTGACAGCCGGGGTTTGCCGGGGGTTGGAGGGAGGGGTGTGGGTTAGCTTGGCTACCACTAACTAGCAACGTGTGTCTTTTGTCATGCAGCATCTGTAATATGTCTCTCCACTGTTTCCTTTTGCGGTTTTAGAAGTGCCGTGGAGGAGTATGCACGCAATGTTAGCTTAATCACCCACAAGTCCAGCAGTCAGATCGTTCATGAGGGCTCTTAAACACCACTTTAAGTGACTCTGACAGGCTGGTGTAACAGGATTTACAGGACATATCCCCACTAGCTAGAACAAGGATTGCTTCCCATGCCAAACTTGTGTTATATATTAGTTTTGTCAACCAGTTAAATCGACAAAATGTTCCAGGATAAACCCAGCTTGCCTTGCAACTCGTGGAAAACAACAGACTTATCTTCCCCAGTAAATCTGGATGAAATCTTATTTTATTATTATTGATTTTTTTTTTCACTTGCTGCAACTCTGAAGCTGCTCAGACCAGAGGTCTGCATTATACATTAGCGATAATGATACACCCCAGAAGCATGCATCTAATTGTATCAAACATTTATACAATAGAGAACTGAATTATATTTAGAAAAATAATGTCAACCAGTATTGCAGCCTTGTGATTGTATAATTACTTTTTATAGCCTCATCTTAACAAATAGCCACACATAGTTGTCACTGCTGTTGTAACTTCTCCTAGAATTATAATTTTTATCCAGTTGTGATTGTCTATAAACTCCCTACATATGATTTAATAGTGCATTCTGTCAGGCAGGCTGCAGAGAAACGTACAGTAATGCGTTTGATGACTCCTTTGCTCACTTCAAGTTTCATATTGGAGCTCGTGCTCCTGCTTTTAGGTTCGCACAGCTGGAGAGACCCTACCAAAGCCCATCTCCCTGGTTATGACCCTGGTATTCCGCCTTATAAAAGGCCACTCTGTGCTGCAGGCTGTTTAAAGTGCTGTTTTATTTTCACACCGTACCATGTCACCATGTCCTCACGCGCAGTAGAGAAACATCTCAAAATACTTCCCGGAATAACTCTTTGCAGAAATATCCAGGCCATTATTATTTGTGAGGATAGTTGGAAGAGACCGTGTTGGCTGAGATTGAATCTGAGCTGAAAAATGTTGAAGCCGGTCAGCATAAGCCGGTGCTTTTCCAAACTTATCGAAGACCAATTTCAACTAATTTTAGGTTTAGAGTGAGTATGCATTATCTGTCTTTTGCCTCAATATATATACTTGATAATATATATACTATATAAGACTTGACATTAGTTGTCATTTTGAAGTAGATTTGACTTTTTCAGCTGCAGCTGCTTTGTTTTAGATATCAGATGCAAAGACCAGTGAGAGTGACTGAGTGATGCATGTCTCGAGTCAAGTGAAAGACGAGTTTATGTTGATGTCTTACTGAACAGCACCAAGCAAGTGCTTACTGAGCCATACCAGACAATAAGTGAGGCAAAAATTGTGGGCTGGTGTTGCCAGGCTATTGTTCCAAGCCACGAGCAGCAGCTGTATTGTTGCCTTCGTGTTTCCCTTCAACGCAGAGCACACTGACAAAATGCGCTATTGTCAATAACGGGTACACTCATTCAAGACTTTGGCTCAGCTCTTCAGTTACACGAGTGTCAGTTCTCTCTGAAACACACCCAACAATAATCGAGAGGCTCAAGATGGAGCAAAATTTGACATTACCTCAAAGAATCTCAGCGTCACTTTGTGGCATCTTTTATGATCACCAGAGAGGATCTCTTGATTTTATGGCTTGTTTCTCTCCTGTAATATAATTAGTCATAAAGGGAGATATGTGTAAACTGTCAGCAAAACACAGGAGATCATTTTGTTAGTCTTTTTAACTATTTGAGAGAGCGTGTCTCCATTGGTGAGAATCAACTTTTAATTCCCATGTACTACTTCATCTTTTGTTTTTGTCTGTAGCTCTGCAATAGTTTGTCCGACTATATGTTTTCTTTAATTCAATATTGTAACTAACATACTTTTATTGTTATTTACAACTCAAAATGCAAAACGGCAGGGAGATCAATTTAACCGTGCATCCATAAAATCTGAATAAGGTTTTCTCAGGGTGCAGGTAGCCTTAAAGCCCAGTGTCATTGTCAGGTAGTCTCTCAGCTTTTTAGGACAGGTGACCTTCTTAACATCGGCCTGAATAGATAATCCTGCTGCAGAAGGCACCCCGCTGCGTGATGAATGTTCTATAACCAGCTCGGATTATGTAGCTTATTAATTGGCTTCATTGAAACTGGTTGGTTTTACTTTTAGGCTACTCGAGTTATCGTCTGTAGCACAATCACAAACTAATAAATACCCAAATACTCACGTTCTGTAATGGTCTGCAGCTCTGGGAGCGATGGTTGGGGTGTGATGGTCTTGCAGGTACTCAGTTTAATTACCTGGATGATCACAAACCTTAACTTTGTGTGCAGTTCTAGAAACGTTTGTGAAGACTGAGGGAATATGTTTTTAAAACGCTGTATTCTGTTGATGCAATATTGTTGAAGTCGGCGTGTTGCAGGGAAACTGTAACAGAAGAAGGCCAGTATCGAAGTAATATGAACCACATTATACACCAGAACTGATAGCACATTGTACAATGGTTCAATCCAGCTGTAGTAGAAAAAGGCTCCGGGTACAGAGTTGCTTGGACTTAAGAAAGCCAAGCACATTAAATCTGTGAAAAAGGGAAGTGTAGGACTTTTAGTAATCCTTCTGTCATCAAAACCAGGATGTTGTACCTGCCTGCCATTCACTTCAGCAGGTCAAAGTGCAGCACACAGGTGAAGCCTCTGATTTAGCTATTAAATACGGTACTGTGCAAAATACTTGAGCCATCCCTTATTTCTTTATAAATTGTCAAAACAGGAAATAGATGCAGCAGCGGTTTATTGAAACATGTTCAAACGTAAATGGAATTAAAGTAATAAAATAAGGCAAAAAGAGTTGTCCAGCTCTAAGCCTTGAACATCAATAATTGGTATTACCACCTTTATTCTTCAACACAGCCTGAGCCCTTCTTTGGATGTCGGCTGCCTTTTGTTCTGTTCTTAGACTAGATGATCCCACACCGCTTCAGTAATGTTGAGGTCTGGGGAGGATTGATCCCTCCATAAGACCTCTTTCCATTGATTGTTAGTACAGTGTCATTTGGCATAGCTCAGCCTTTTCTCCCCGTTTCCCCTCCTTAAGAATGGCTTCTTGACAGCCACCCTTCCATGGAGACCATTTCTGATGAGGCTTCAGTGAACAGTAGATGGGTCAAGTGAAGGTCCAGATGCATCTCTCAGGTCCTGTGTCAGGTCTTTGCTGTATTGTTTCCCATATTTCTAAAACACATCACTTTCCAGATACTGTTCATCTGCTCTAGATAGTTTTTGGACCTGCACCTGCTCCGAAAAGGTTGAACAGATGTGTGAAATGGGAATGGAAATGGGATTCGACACCTCTTTAAAAGATTACATGACATTGTGGTTCCTGGGAGGCAAAATCTAAAGAAATTAGGGCTGGCTCAAGATTTTTGTACTTCCTATTTAAGCCTTGTGTACATGGAAAAAAAAAGAAAATTCAATAAAGAAGCATCGGCAAGTGAATGTTTGTTTTTTTTTTTAGCATCTTTATCGAAAACATTTCTGTGTTGCTCTCTGCACTCTTCTGTGTCTGCAGTCTTCAGTAAAGTCATGCTGGATGAATACCTCAGTCAGAGATATTTGACTTCTGTTGTTGTCTAAATCTACTGACAGAGCAAAGGCACACAGTGTTGTTGAAATGAGAGTTTGTTCAAGATAGAGATTGAGTGTTTACATGAGGAGTCTGGACACAGACTGAGGCGTTCTCAGGCAAATCTACGTTTTGTGACTAGCGCAGCAGCAGGTTAGGACGCAGTGACTGCTGTCTTCACACTGTTGTGAACCTCTCGACCCGTATCTGTTCCACCAGCCCTGATTATCACTGGGTCTTTCTGATTGAAACAGTAGTGGAGTCACCTTGACTGTTGAAGCCGTCTCTGTTTCACATTCCTGCCTCCAGCCTTATGTGTGTGGTGCTTTAGGTTATTAGTTATACAGCAAACTGATGTGAAAAAACGCTCCTCAAGCACATGAACACAATGCAAAGATGACTTCCAGCTCCCGGTTAGGACTTACAACGTTCCTGCACAAGAAGACAGCTCCCCAGTGCAGAAGGGGGCGATAGTCTGTATGTCATGCAATAAGAGAAAATGGAGGATTTCTAGATTTTAAAAATGTATATACAGCAATGTGGGCTTTTTGTTTCTCAGCAGAGTCACACAGGACTGCTCCTTCATTAATCTTTGGTGTTGCTTGATTTGGATAAATTAAAATGAGAAATGACAAGTGATTGAGTGTTAGACACCTGTTCATCACTCTGTCTTCACTGCTTGACTGAAAATACAAGAGAGACAGATGTTTACGGTTGTTGGCTTGGCGTTTGATAGACTTTAAAATGAACGACCAACCAAGTTTTTTTTTATTTTAATTTTTAATTAACAGTGAAAACAGAACAGACAAAGGCTGCTGATGAGATGTTTGACAAAATGTGTTGTGGATTAGAATAACTAATATATATATATATAAGAAGATTTTGTCTTGTGTTTGAGGACTGAAGACAAATCACTTTGGTGTGTTACTTGATCCTTTCTCTGAAATGGCTTTACATGTCATTCAAAATGTTCCTAGAAGGCACATAAGTCCTCATCCCTTGTCTTCGTGTCTTATCAGAGTGATGGCCATTAGGTCGCTCCATCTGCTCTGCTGCTGCTAAATCAGGTGCTGCAGAGGTAGCTTCTGTTACTGGTGTTATTATCGGTAACTGATGTGTGTGTGTGTGCATGTGTGAAGCAGAAGATTGTTCGGCCCACTGAGTTTCCTGGAGTTGATGAACACAGCGGAACACTACTGATGCTCTCGTTGTCACATGACGTGTGATGCTGTGGGCTTCCCCTCCACACTGCGGTGATTTTTCCTCATTGTGCCTCCCAGATATGATTTAAACTCCCAAACGAAATGTAATCGATTACCCTGTAACACAAACATCCATTCCACTGACTGATGCATCGCTGGTTTTTTTTAAGCTAAAATAAGAATAACTGCTTTTTAAAATCTTTTAATGGTATCTTTCTTTTTAAAAAGAAAAATGTACTTAATGTGTTTTTTGTCTGAGTGAATTGACATAATCCATTTTAGCGCTCCATCTTGATCTGTTTAGAAATGAGAACAAACATTATCATGTTCTGAGGCCATGTCTTGATTTCTTTTCTTTTTTTTTTTTCTGAAACCATTTAACAGTTTTGCTTCAAAACTCACTGAAAGTGTTGTTTGAATACAAACTTATGGCGTTATATTTAACATATAAAGTCACTTGCTCGTTGAGTTTCTATAAACTGACCAATATATCTGGTGCAGTTGAATTATCAGATAGGAATGTACGTGTTGGGCTTATCCAACAAAATGAGTTGCTGCAAAACTGAGGCACTTCAACATGTGCAAAAATCATATGAGATTGTTTGTTCCGATTGATATCAAAATTGCAACACAGATTTCGACTTGTTAAAAGGTAACAAAGGGACATATTGAACAGAAACAAATATACGTGACTGTTTAAGTCACCAATACATTGGCATATGGAACTCGAATCTAGACATTTATTACACAATATAGTGAATTTGACCATCTGAAATGGAATGAGAGCATACTTGTTGATCTTTTTTTCCTTTTTGATGGTAGTAGTCGGCTTCTATTAGATGCAAAAAAAAAAAAAAAAAGAAAAATAAATGTCTGTCTAAATGTTGTCAAACAGCAGACGGTGATACACCTACGTAGTTTCTGTTTGGCCAGATGGCGATACAGCTACGGCGGCTTCCTTTCTCCATATGCTCAGCCCATACTCTGCTCTGCCCTGCCAAATAGGGCAGCTTGCAATGATTAGCTGCTCAGCAAAAGGCAAAACTCGGGGTGATTTCTGTTGGTGGGTCCACTCTATACGGTCCACCACTGCTCATGTTGTTTCCCGGGTGAGTCAGAATTAAGAAATCGCCTTGATTTCAAGCGTTTGTAGCCAGTGAATCTCCCATCCTGTAAGGCTGACAGCCATTCTTATTTTATTTTGTTCCATTGCTCTGGTTTTTGATAAAGAAAGCTCCTCTTGAAATGCAGATAAGTGGGAATTTTTGGAGGAGGGCTAGGTCGTGTGTGGAGGTGCGGAGGCTCAGATCAAGGGCTCTTTGAGCTTTTAAGCTGTGTATAGTAGGTGGCAACATGACCACGACGCCCACTCTCAGCTCTGTCGTGTCATCTTATAACCTCTTGAACAGCATCACAAAACCAGAGCTGTCAAACACAACTTCCTTATTTTGGGATTTAAGTTGCAGTTGGACTTCCCAGGTTGTGCATAAAATCTGTGACTCAGGTCTTGGCTCCAGCAATTGATTGTATTTAACTGACAATTAACTAAATATTGCTTGTGTTCGGTGCTGCCAGATTATGTAAATGTATAAACGGTTGATTTCAGTGTAATGAATATTCCCCATTTGTCAGGTTTATAACTCAGTTAAACTCACCAAAAGCAGACAAACCTTCTGGGTTATTTGATTTTTAAACACTTTCACATCTAAAGCATTTCAGTGCATCTGGACGGGACTCCGCAAAAAGCTTTTAAAATGTTATGAGAGTCCATTCATTGTGTAGTGCAGTTTCAAAAAGCCCAACCTCATTTTAGCCTTTGAGGCATAAAAGTCTGTTCTAAAGTCATCGCCAATTCATCCATTAGATGCCAAGACATTTCACAGAATCGCTAAGGAGTCTGATTTGTCAGTGGGGGTTGATGAGGGACGGACATTACCATCCCCCCCGACTCAAGGTGCACTCATGAGATTGTTCTAGAGCTGCATCGCATGATGAGAAAACGTATTTGATGTGAATTAAATAGACGAAATGCAGGATGTTTTTCTGCATTCCCCACTCATGCAGACAGTGTAATTACACCCTGTGCCTGCCTTCGCTGCTATTAACATCCGGCCCCTGAAGAGGCACGCAGAAGTAACAGTGCTGAACTTGTCTGTTAAGTGTCTGATGGTCTGTGATGTCTGTCATATGGTGCAGGGGTATTTCACAGACAGGTGAGAAGGCATTAGTGCGGTATCCCTGGCAACAGCTTGTCTAGAAAATATCAGTGGCAGATGGTCCACGCAGCCACCTGCTGTCAGCTCTGCTCAGGTGACTCTTGCCCCTTGTTTTGTTGTTGTTCACATATAATGAATACCAGTTGTTTCTTTAGCCCGTGTCACTAGTTTTATCATTTCCCTGGTGGTTATCAAATGAAAGATGTCGGGGGGGAAAAAGGAAGGCAGAGTGAGAGGTTGGAGATGCACCCTTCAACCACAGCATTAGATGAAGTAAAGAGCTTGATCGTTAACACTTTTGCACACAGAGTTCACCCCTACGCTTCAAAGGTACTCCCTAACAGCAGCTGCCCTTTGCTAGCAGTGTCATGTGCACCACAAAATCTTCTCAAGAACACATCGAAGATCCAAGGTGTTTTCAGAGGTGTTCACCTCCTAACCCCCAGATCCTGACCCGATTGAGCATCTGCAGGATGCACCAGAATAAGCTGATTCACGACTGCACTCTGTGAACTTGTGTCGGAAAGTTTTGTGTTGTTGGTGAATTAAAATAGGTCGGACGTATGAAGATATAAATCTGGGGTCCTGAAAATTATGATTATGTTTTAGTTTTTCTTCCGAGAGTCACAGCTTTTGGGAAAATGAAGGAAGACCCAATATAGTGTGGAAGTTGGTAGCTAAAAAAAAAACTCTTAATCTGTCACAATTCCATGAATATGACCAATTCCAGACAGAAACAAGAGGTAACCTGATGTTTGTTTGTGCTGAATAAAGTAAAGGTAAAAGTAAAGTAAACGTTTCGAAAAGCCTGATCGAATGTTTTCACAGATCACTGACACACTGTAGTTTGAAAAGGCAATCCCTTTAGTCGGGATTAGCGCCTGACACAGCAAGAGGCATGTGTCGGGTCAAATGGACACAGGGAGAGAGAATTCATTTGGAGCATGCGGGACACCTATTTGGGGCATAAAAATGTTTCGCTTGAATATCACCAAACTGTGTCAATTCAGAGTAAGTTCACCTGTTTTTTGGGTTTTTTTTTCCCTCCGTTATTAGTAGCATTAAGTGTTTGTCAGAGATACTATTGAATCACGAGTGAAACGGCTAATTAGCAGCTAATAACCTAGCATTTAGGTCATACAAAAGGATCTGAGCGGAAGCTGCAAGCAGAAATGTAGGATAGAAAAACGGTAAAATGAATATCTGCGTTTGCGTTTGGAGCGTAAAGTTTAATTTTTGGCTCGAACACTACCTGTTACTCTTTTCTCTCTCTCTCTCCAGTTGGCTGAGTACCGCCAGAGAAAAGCTCACACGGACTCCCAGAAGAAACAGAAAAAGAAGAAGAAAAAGAAGCCGGTCGAGGGCTCGGAGGGCGATTCGCAGGAGAGAGTGGGGGTCGGGCTGGATGAGTCTGTGGGAGGAGAGGACGTCTCAGGCGTGGGACAAGATGAATCACACGGAGGAAATGAAGAACCACCAACAACAGAGTTCACCTTCACCAAGACGCTGAGGAGCGGAGAGACCGTCAAGCACGACCAGACCTATAAGATAGAGGTAGACGCTCACATTTCTTTTATCCACTATCCTGTGCAGCAGCACACACTCTCACAGAATACTGTTTTAGTGGCAACTGTGTTATTTGGGAAGTTGTCACGCACAAGTCCAATCTAATGTACACATTTGCTTTTAGGTATAGGAGAAAATTGGACCATATTTGGGCAAAGTAGGCACTTCAGTGTCATTAAGCGTCCTTGAAAAAGTGATATTTGGATATTTAAATCTGTGGAACATTTCATACAGGTGGTGTTTCCAGCTGTTGCCATCTTCTAATTGTTGAGAATATTCAGGTTTCCAGTCACTATTTGGAACTGGTTTATATAGGATTTCCGATTGTGTGATCAGTTTTTGTTGGGATTTAAGCAGAATAACAGTGAGCATTGCAATTGTTTTGTGCAAATAGTGAAAACTAATGAGCAATATCTGAAACATCTTATTAAATTAACAAGAGGAACATCCACAAATGCCCACGCTGCTGGCTGTAAGTGCGTGAAACATCACTAAATGGTGTGATGTACCTTGCAAATTAAATTTCTGCTAATCCTTTAATGAAACTCCATGACACATGAATTCACCCATCCCCCTGAGTCCACTGTGTTATGACTAATAACTGTCCAAATGCTTTGAAAGAGCAAATGCCTCTGCAGCTTTACTGAAAAATACTGACCAGGAAAAAAAAAGACTTTCATTACTGTTTCTGAATACATGAGTGGTGCATTCTCACAGACAAACTGACCCGTTTGTTTTTCAGCCTTCATCAGAAAGTTTTTCGTCCATCTCTGGCCTCGTTTTCTGAATTTCCATCTCCCCTTCCTACGCCTACAAGTTACTGATTGTACGGCTCCCTTTAATTAGCTAAATTCTTTATTGTTAACATGTACAAAGAGGCGTTTTTATATGACGATAGATCTGGGTGAAAAACGTTGTTGTGTCTGTTGTTTCCTGGAGCTTATTGAGCCCATTGTTGCTGCCATGGCAACCGGTTCCACTGGGAGCTCTGAGCGGGGATACAGGAATTTTCAGCAGTGATGAAGAAATGATAAAAGTCTGTTTTATCCTTTGAATTTTCAAAAATAAGTGTTTAAGAGATGAGTGTAGGATTTTTTAGCTGCATATTTGCATGTTTGATTCTCACCTTTTCACCAAAAATACATTTTAGAAAACGTTTAATGACAGAAATCCTGAAGAAAGATGACAAGTATGACCTAAGTATGACCGAACCCTGCCTTTTCTTTTCTTTCTTTCTGTTTTTCTTTGAGCCTTTAGTGAACTTGCAACACGATGCCGTTGAAGAGGCAACATACTGTAATCCAACAGAGGCCAGATTTTTAAGGTCAATTTGATCCTAATGGACCAGTAGAGGGACAAACTTTTGAATTTTTCACAAAAAAGAGACCTTTCATCAGACTTTATCCATGACCTTATTTGGAGTGACTAAACTAGGTTATATTGTGTCATTGGAGAGTGGCATTATAGGCCACGTCACTCATGCCTGTGATGAACATAAGCCCTTTTTACACAGCCCATTTCAAGGACCGATGCACCTTTGTTGCTTGTCAGTTGCCCGTCTCTCTTTGGTCTGTGTGTTTTTCCAAAGGGACACAGCGGAGGCTTTACAAGGACGTTGTTTTTGTGCCGTTATGTCCTGACCACTGCCTTTGCCATATACTAGAATAAAAGGGAGTAAAGTTTCAGGATTTTTTATTTTTTTTTCAACTGGGCACGTGTTGTTATTAATCCTTGTGAGTGAGTATTGATCATATTTATTCATAAGAGGCAGAAACAGCTGATTCTCGTGTGATCAGTCACATGAACGATGTTTTCCCTATGATAGGTTATTCCCTCCCTCCTTGTTTATTTTAACTCTTTCAAAATGGATTAATGATGAAAAACAGACTTGTTTTTACAAAAAAAGGTGATGGAAACACGACTAATCTGTAGGATTCGCCGGTTTTCATGAGTGTAATATCGCCTGTAACTTTGAATTATTGTGTATTATTATGTGTTATTAAAACACCCAATGTTTCGCTCCACTGTTTCTTTGGTAGCCAAAAACAGTCAAACCAAGAAGTGAAATCACATTTTCATGTTGAAATGCTCACAACAATTAGGACAGTTCATTTAAAAGTGAGGGGAATTGAATAAATAGCTTTTCCACGAGTAAAAAAAAATAAATAAAAGAATAAAAAAAAAATCCATAAAGATTTGTTTGTAGTTTTTGGTGCTCAGAAATGCGTGTTTCAGTACACATAGTGATTTAAACACTAGTTTAAAGCTTCGTGTGCATACTAATATCCAGAAATGCATGTTTTGTCTCTCCGGGTCCTTCAGCTTCCTCCAAGCATCCAGAAATGTGCCCGTTTGGGTTAATTTGTGATTCTAGATTGACCCTGGGAGTGAGTGTGAATGGTCGTTTGTTTCATCTGTCTCTGTGTGGCCCTGTGAAGGACTGTGGACCCATCCAGGGCACACCCTGCCTCTCGCACAGTAACAGCTGTGATTAAGCAGGCTTAGAAAATAGATGGATGGATGGATGGATGCTTCCACTTGATATGACCTGCCAGTTTCTCAGTGTGAAACAGAACAAACCCTGAAACGGGAAAATGGGAGATGAGCTTGATTTGATCTGTAAATGCAAGCCACCAACAATCTTCCCTGATCTGTGCTAAAGTCTTGCTGCAGTGGTGCTTTTATGACTTTTTCTGCTACTAAAGGATGCCCTCGGCTGTATCCTCTTTGAAAAGGATGAAAAGAATCTCGAAGGTTCTCAGAGATTTGGCCAAACTTTAAGTTGTGTATTTCTTCTTTGGAGATAATGTTATTCAGCAGGCTGTTTGAAACCTAACAAACACAGGCCGTGTAAAGTTAAGTAATACTAAATATCATGACCTCATTTGATATTTACAAATTTAACAGCTGTTAAATCCTTTTTTTTCTTTTGCTATTTAAAAATTAAAGTATGTTTAGCGTATTAAAATGTATGTTGAAATTACAGCTGGTATTTGGTCTTTACAAAAAATAAATAAATAGACATTTCAACTTGCAGTTGACTGATTTATTTTGAAAATATTAGAACAGCTGTAGCCTGAGCCTTTGTCCTGGGCTTTTTCCGACTAATAAATATTCACCCCTTTTGTATTATTGTGCAGAAAATCAATGTGAGACACTTGTAAAAACATGCAAACCCGAGGGCTCTCGTACATTTTATATTCCATCATTCAAGCCCTCTCAGTCTCTTTTCATGGCCCTGTGCTGCCACTCTTTTTCCTGAACCCGCTGTACAGTTGATGCAGTACATACCCACAAAACTACTTGGTTGCCATGGAGACAGACAATTGCCTTTTAAAAGGGTTTGGATGTGTTCTTCTATGTGACCAATACCGGTGGCCTTGCAACACATTTCAGGGGACTTAAAGGCTGATTGAATGCATCATCACGTTTCTTACGCAGCGAGCGTTTTTAATTCATTCTTTAGAGATGGCAAACATCCTCTCTCATACAAAAGACTGTTGGTCGAACGGTGATTTACTGCTGCCTGAGCTGTCAACAAACAAAACCTGCTTTTACTTTTAAGAGACTGGACCAATCAGGGTGAATTGTGTGAGTCATTTGATCGATTTTGTTTTTTCAGCACTTCAGAGAAAATTTGGGCACAATTTTCATCCTTCTCTGAAAAAAGAGCTGCTCACAAGGCCCTGATGATGCTCCACTGAGCAGGAGGAGAAACACAAACGGTCTCCATTCTTTTGAATGAGAATCATTCAAAGATTCTAGTGTGTTGACTCAGCTATGTTCTAATTAATTAAGTTTGAACAAAATGTTAATTTGTAAGACTCTTGTCTACTCGTTCGACTTATTCACCTTAAAATGTGCAGGTAAATAAAAGCTTGAAGTAGACACATCCCAACAGCCCACACAGCTCTCAATAGTCAGAAATGTTGTTCTACTCTGCCCCCCCACACAATTTCAATTTATTAGCCAAGAAATATTCCCCATAATAGATTTTCATAATGGTCCTCATTACCCAGGGGGAGTGAGAGAGGAGCCAGATGGATAATTGTAAAGTGACTATATGCTGAAAGAGGACACATGTTTGAACATTTTATTGTGTGCCTTTGTTGTACCACATTAAAGTTTGTCAGATGTCAGAAATTACGCTGCTTATTATGTATGTGTGCCACGCTAGGACCCAATTTCATTTCAAAGTTGCACTCAACTTTTATTTAAATTGCAGTTCCTGTTAATTTAAATCAAGTTTTTGTCGTAAATGGGATGCTGTTGCTATCTTTGAAAGAATGGGTTTCTTAATTTGTCTCCTCTGTTGGGATGGAAATCACTTCTTTTGCATCAGTTAGAATTTCTTCATCACATCTCAGCATGTTGTATTGATAGAATAATTATTTCTGTTGCAGCCAGAGAGTGAAATGTCCACCACCGCTGAAGATTATTCCTCAGAGGTGAGCCGACCTTTCTTAAAACTGAAATCTTCGCTTGGTGCCATGAACTTCCTGCCTTTTAATTCAACTTCTTTACACTGTTATGTTCCCACTGCTGCAGTGCAGCATCTATGCATAAATGCTGCTTTTTGTGGCAATGTCATTGATTATTTATGGCCACACCTTTGGATTAGATTAATTTTTTTTGACAGCCAGCCAGAGGAAATGTTTCTTTAGCTTATATTTGCTGACTTACACCCCTTGAATGATGTGACATTATTATGTCCCGAAGAAGCTTTCCTCGTGGTGAATAAATCACTTTTCCTGTCTCCAGCCCTGGCTGACTGTGGTATTAAAACAGTTAGTGTTGCTTATAATGAAAATTACAATCACTTGACATCCGTATAGTTTTCTCTCTGATTCTTCTTCCTTTTTGTTGTATCCTGTCCTATTCTTTATGGTCACTCTGCTTTAAAGCACAGATCTACTCAAAGATGATGTCTGTAATTTAAGTTTCTCCATTGCACCCCCCCAGTTCTTAATGTTTGACTCAGAGCATTGTGAATTAACAGGTAAATGGATGCCATGATGAGATGACAGGGAGCCTAATGATGTCTTCAAAGGATTTTATCTGGGTACAGTAATCCGATCAAGCAGTTCGTATGGTTCTTCTATGGCTTTGCTAACAAACACACCTGCTGGACCTGCTTAACATCTGCTTCAAGATTTCCTGTAACCCACTAATCACATCCGTTCTATGGTGTCCTCACTTAACTTTGCACATATGTACGTACTTAAGAACTGTTTGGAGGAGGAAAAGTCTCACTACCTCATAAATGACCAACTTCAAAGCCCAAATTGGAAGGGCTTTGTGACATTGCAGAGGAGTAAATTACCTGTGAAAGCTGCAAGAGACGCAGCGAGGTAGTGTGGATGATTAGAGAAGAGAGAATACTCAGAGAAGAGAGGACAAGGAGGTGTTACGCAAAGAACAGTTTTCTTTAGATCCACTGAGGTTACAAACAGCGAAGGGGCTGATGAGTACAGCCGAGAGAGATGGAGGCTCATGAAAAGTCACGTTAAATCCACGTGGCACCTCCATTAAACCTGGTTATGAATTCTCAAAAAAGCATCAGTCAACGATTCAAAGAGTCATTCTAAATCATCAGAATATACGCCAGGCGTAGGTGAGGGGAGAATAAAAAGGCTGTGAAAGTTTATCTTTTCGAGGAAGAATGGAAAAATATTGTTTTCTATTGTTAATCGAATGAATTTGAAGAAGTTGGGCATCGAAATATTTTTGATAGCAGTGAAACGAATGTTGGGAAAAGCTGTTTTACATGTGTATTTGAAAGAAATATTAAATGTTGGTGTCTCTTTGTATGGCTCATTTCTTTTGTAACAAACAGTGTTTGCCAAATCTACAACTTTGCTGTGTATCCTTGACAGTTTTAACCATTTTCATGCTATAAATTCCAGTGTCTCTCGCTGAAGGACTTCCAGTAGAGAGCATGAACAGCAGTAACATATCTGCCGCTCTCTCTTTAATGTGGCTCTTCTAACTAAAGGCTGTTGCTTTTGTGGTGACTAATTTTTTTTTTTTGTCTTTTTTTGTTAATTCCAGAGGCCTTTTGTCACTTATCTACATCTTGTAAATGCTCTGTTAGCTCTGACCCGTATTTTCCTGCTCAGGAGGAGGTGGACTCCCTGCAACAGGGGACAAAGGGGCGTACAGTACAGGACATGGAGGATGCACTAGCTGCTAAGGCCCAAGCTGTGGAGGAGCTGAGTCGAGAGCTTGAGGAAATCAAGTCTGTCTTCGGCACAGAAGGAGTACAGCAGGTAAATGTTTTATTACTGTGATATAGGTCATTCTTGAGGAGTTTTTGCCTGTCCTCTGCCTTTAATTAGCTGCACCTTTGCCATTGTTTTGAGAAAAATCTAATGCATAGAGGTGATTCTTCTTTTTGCGGTATCACAATACTGTATGTAACCATTACAGAAAACGGGGCTTATTTGGAAATATTTTGCCCTGTGATGGACTGGTGAACTGTTTATAAGATTCTCATGTTATTCCTGAATGGAACAGATTTGTTCTTAAACTCATCTTTCATTGTGCTTGAAATCTGTTCAAATTTGTTCAAATCTGCAATCTGCAGAGCGATTTCAGTTTCTATTCATAACTTTTTTTATAATATTTTAAAGTTTACATTGCCCTTGCTTTTTTTTTCATGCCAAAGTTCAATCCTTTCTGTCTGCGTTTTCCTTACTTTTAAACTCTTTCTAATGTATTCAGACAGAAAACAACTCTTTTACCTAATTACCATCTCACAATGATTGTTTTGGCTGTGTTGGTTGGAGGTAATTTTGCTCAGTTTCATTTTGAATTTATAGCTGCAGGATTTTGAAGCAGCTCTGAAGCAGCGGGATGGCATCATCACCCAGCTCACATCCAACCTCCAGCAGGCCCGTGAAGAGAAAGATGAGATCATGAAAGAATTCTTGGCACTAACGGAACAAAGCCAAAAACTGCAGATCCAGTTCCAGCAGGTGGGAGCTCTATTTATCTAGTCTGTCCTTTTTACACATTCATTATGTTGTGCTCCTAATTGTGTGCAGATATTCAATGACGGCTGTGTTATGAAAATAAAGGTTTTTTTCATATTCTTTGATTGCCAATCGCAGCTTCAAGCAGGAGAAACGCTGAGGAATACCAGCCACAGCAGCACTGCAGCTGACCTTCTGCAGGCCAGACAGCAGCTCACTCAGTACCAGCAGCAGCTGGAGAAGATGAATGTCGAGGTCAGGAAGCACCAGGAGAGGAGCAGTGAACAGCAGGAACACATCAGCCAGCTCCAACACAAGCTCAGTGAGATGGAGATGGTGAGAAGTAACCCTGTGCTCATTTAATCTGTTACATTTAGGTGGTTTTACAGTATGCTGTCAGTGTTACCTGTATATTTAAAAACTTCATTGTCTTTTGTAGTCAGGGAGAAGATCAGAGGACTCGTTCAGCCAAAGGATAAATGAGAAGGAATTGCTGATTTCTGAGCAAGAAAAAATCATTTTGAATCAGGAGCAGTCGCTTAAAGAGTTAAGAACAGCAAAAGAGTCAGTCGCACAAACTCTAAATGACAAGAATCAGTTAATTTCAGAGCAAACAGCAATAATCACAGAACATGAGCGGTCGTTGACCTTACTCAGAGAGGAACTTGGTCACGCAGGGAGGACTACAGATGAGAATATTATACAACACTTGGATGATAAAGACCTCATTATAGCAGAGCAAGACAGAGTCATTTCAGAACGTGACGGTTCCCTCAGCCAGCTCGAGGATGAGCTGGAGACCTCAGAGAAACGCCTGTGTGACCTTCAAGAGCGAATGGCTGCAAAGGAATCTGAGCTCGAAATGTGCTTGGATGAATTGGAAAGTACAAAATCCAAATTAGTAAATTGTACAAGTGAATTGGAGAGTTCTACAATTCAATTGGGGAAAGAGCAAATGGAGTTGGAAAGCTGTAAGGTTGAACTCGCAGCTTCCAGACAGAAAGAGAGAATGTCATCCAATGAAATCATGCAGCTCATGGGTACAGTGGAAGACCTGCAGAAGCGTTGTCACCAGGGCAGCATGTCTGAGGGTGACGCCATCCAAAAAATGCAGGAAGAGACAGTGAGGAAGCTTGAATTTCTTAGGGCAGAGCTTGATGAGATGTACGGCCAGCAGATAGTCCAGATGAAGCAGGAGCTCAATCTTCAGCATGCAGCCAGAGTGCAGCAATTGACTGAGCAACATCATGCTGACATTGAGCTTCTAAAAGTGCAACATCTGTCCCAAAGTTCCACTAGCAACATTGCAGAGGTGGAAACTCTTCACGCCAAGATCAGGGAGCTTCAAGAGACTTTAGAGCAGTTTCAAGCAATGCACGATGAAGCCAGAAATAAGTTGAGTCAAGTCATCCAGGAGAAGTTCAACCTGCAGGCCAAGGTTGAGGATCTTCTTCAAGATCTCCATTCAGCTAAGGACAAAGTGGAGCAGGTCTCCCACAGTCTAGTATCTCAGGGCGAACTGCAGCAGCTCCAGGAGACGATTGGAAGTCTGAGGAGCGAGCTGTCTGCTGCTCAGGAAGCTGCGCAAGAAGCAGAAGCAAAACATGAATCTGAAATAACCAATTACAAGATCAAGTTGGAGATGCTGGAAAGAGAGAAAGACGCTGTGCTGGATCGCATGGCAGAATCGCAGGAAGCAGAGCTGGACAGACTGAGGACTCAGCTTCTGTTCAGCCATGAGGAAGAGCTCACCAATCTTAGGGAAGATTTGCAAAGGGAGAGCTTCCTGAACACAGAGAACCTTCTCAATGAAGCTGCTATCAGACATGAGAAAGCTCTGGATGAGCTGCGTAATAATTATGCAGAGGAACTTCATTCGTTACAAAAAGAGAAGGCGAGTAATGCCATGGAGCGAGATGAACTGATGCACCAGATTCTCGGGCTAAAAGAAGATCTAAAGCTGGCTTTGCACAGCTCTAAAGCAGATGAGCTTGTGCAGCAGCTCCAGGAGCTTCAGGTGGAGCTGGAGGAACTTAGAAAGGGAGCGCAAGAACGAGCTAGAATGCAGACCGAAATTCAGACGTTATTAAAAAACACAGAGGTGCTGAAAAACCAGACAAAAGAAAGAGAACACTACTGGGAGGAGAAACGGAAAGGGAACGACCTCGAAAAGGAGTCTCTGAAAGAAGAGTTGGAGTCCAAAATTCTGAAAATTGAGACTCTCACAGCAGAGAACAGTCAAATCCAGCAACAGGTAGTCGAGCTTCGTGAAGAAGTTGAAAAGCAGAAGACTACTTTCTCCTTCGCAGAAAAGAATTTCGAGGTAAACTATCAGGAGCTCAAGGAGGAGTATACGTGTCTCATTGAGTCAAAGACACAGCTGGAAGAGAGGACACTGAGGGAGACACTTGAGTTTGAGGCAAAAATTGCCAGTCTTCAGTCACAGATTCAAGAGCTGGAGGAGAGCAACAGAGACGTCAAAATGGAGGTGGCAAAAACAGATGGCAAAGCTGTAATGGAAAAGGATTTGACGGAGCTAATGGAGAAGCTTAATGTTACTTTGGGTGAGAAGAGGAGCCTAGCTGAAAGGCTTTCTGAAGTTACAGAGAAGAGGATGTTTTTGGAGAGCAAAGTGGGACAGCTGGAGGAAGAGCTGATCAAAATGCAACAAGAAAACTCGCAGGTCCTTTCCCAAAATGAAAGGCTCAGGAAGGAGCTAGAAAAGAAGCAAGAGATTATGAGAGAGCAGATGAGAGGGAAGGGTGCCCAGAGAAAAGTTAAGCTTCGGGAAGAAGAACAAGCTGTTGAGCCAGTTTGTTCTGTAGAGGATCATCAATTTCAGATTCAATCTCTGCAAGAGGAGACAAAAGCTCTTCAGTCCCTCTTACGTGCAGCTGAAACAGAGAGAGACAGCATTCGGCAGACTCTGGAGCTCCACAGGCTTTCACAAACTCCATCTCCAGCAGCGGCGCACTCTTCAGGGGAGGGACCTGTTGAAGGACGTTCCTCCCCGCACAAAACAGCAGGCTCAGGGTCAAGCAGGCGCAAGAGACGGCAGAGGTCGAAGCAGGAGCGCAAAGTTGGCAGCGCGCTTTCAGACAGCAGAGAAGAAAGAGAAAGGGAGGAGGAGGAGCAGGCAGTGGTGGAGGAGGAGAGGACTAGAAGTGCTGCAGAGGAGGAGATGCAGCCTCAGATGCAGAGCCAGGTTATGTCATGTTCACAAGAGAGGGCTGGTAAGGAGGACTCCACTGACGGGTACCAGGGAGACGGAGGCAGAGGCTACATCAACAGAGCGGTAAGTGCACACATGTATCTACTGCACCACACTTCACTAAAACAGCCCCAGCTGCCTTTTATTTGCTCTTTTAAGTCCGATTGAATGACACGTTTGAACAAATCATTAAAGGGCTTTTCAAAAACTGTGTCTGTCAAAAGGATGCGTAGTTCAGGTCACGCGCATCACTTCCACAATTAACGCCGGGGCATTTGTAGCGTTGTTAGAAAGCCAGGGACGGCATTCGTGACCAGATCAGGCTGTGATATTTCGGAGAATATAATAAGTATTTCAGCGCTGACAGGTTTTCTCTCCAGTGAGAAACTGTCTTGATTGCAAATTGCCTGAGAGACTGCCGGCTGGCTTTGAAAGGTAGCATTTAGCAGGCAGTCAGACTGCTGTGTTTGAACATAACCTTACATTTTTCCGTTTCTGTAGAAAATTCAGTGGGAATATTGTGTAAAGGATGCTAGAAAGAGTTGGCGCAGTACAGGGTGCATGTAAAATTGAAGACGCCATGCAATATTCTGCTCATTTCTGCATTAAAAGGGGCACTGTGCAGTATTTATTACACGCTTTCCTTTGAAGTTGCTCGTCATCAAACTGAATGTCATGTTGGTTTTTAAAATAACTGAGAGTCTTCACTGAGTCTTCAGATAGCTTTGAAGCATTGCTGTTGTGTAGAAATGTGTACATTCTAGTTTCTTTCCATCCTGCAGGGAGTGAAGGGTTTGAGGTGAGAAGCCATTTTAACCCATTCACTTTGTGTCTGTGTCACTTCCAGCTGTGTCACAAATACACAAGGCAAAAGATTGTGAACAATGTTTGTCTGCCATTTCATGTTTGTGTGTCATTTTGCTTTTGTCGCCTCCTGGGTAGGAAAACTATACATGCAACAACATCTTATTTTCAGTACTAAACAGGCTTTCTCCTCTTGGTGGCTTTGTGGAGTTTAGTTATATTAGATGCTGTTTACTCACATGAGCACAAACTTGTTTTAAAGCCACACACAAGCTCTTCATGGGAAGAACAGAAATTTAATAAAGATTAAAAAAGAGAAAGCTCCGGATCATTTTTGCAGATTGCGGTGGATGATATTAAGGTGATATATACAGTTGCTCTCTGGTCCCTCTCAGGAGGTGACCCATAATGGTGCATTTTATCCTTTCTGTCTGTCATTGTCTTATTTGTCTGCATTTTAGGGGAATATTTTTCTGTAATATATTAAAGGTGTTGTTTTTCTGCTTGCTTTTAGGTGAGCAGTCATGGGACGGGCGGCCATGCAGAGCGTGTGGTGTGTCAGAGACCAGAAGTGGAAGGAGCCACTGAGCATGTAAATGTCACTCAAGCTCACATCCTGCTCTTTGTTTTTCAGTTGCTTTGATGTGATATTCAGTGTGGTGTAAAGGCTGTTTCAAATGTGCTCAAACAGCGGCAAACTTTCTTATCCTGGGCCTTTTTTTTTTTTTTTTATTCTTTTTTTTTTCTATGATGTTTACTGAAACAAACAAAAACAGAAATTGTAGCGTTAAATGCTGACGTCAACCTGTTCATGATCCTCCTGCGGTGATATGGTGACGAGATTTGATGCTACAGATAGTTGACACACTTCAGAGAATAAGTCTGTTGAACTGAGACAAAGTCAACGGCATCAGAAAACACAAAGATGACGAGAGCGATATGACGGAGGAAATAAAAAGCCAAAGCTTTGAAATCAAGTTAAATGCAAAAAAAGTGAAACGGTCCCTGCTGTCAGGTTGCAAAATTTGGCAATAACATTGAAATAAACCTCTGAAACCTGCTGGTTAAATGACACTAAATTTCACAATAATGAATGAGCTGTACAACTCCAAGAAACAACAAAACAATCCATCTTCACCAGTTCTTCTAAATGAACTTTTGTGTGTCGTTTAATCCGATAATCCCTCTAAATAAGGCATTTGTTTAATATGTTAAAAACAGATTTGCATGCTTTAGTAAATCTTTATGCTGTATGTGAGTTTTGTTGAGTTTTTAAGAATGTCTTGTTCGTTACATATTTCCTTCTTTTAAACTTGAATAATCTTGATCACAGTATTTTATTATCTGTTGCAGCGGTACTTCACAGTGCAGCTGCCATCTCTTAGTTTGGCTCTGACTGTTTCTCATCTGCATAATTTAAGCATCAACATCTGAGTAGTTACACGTTTGAACGGAGCCTCTCCGCTGCGCTGTCAGATGTTGTTCGAATGGAGTGATTGTATCGTAACAAGGCAATTTAAAAGCAGCCTAATTAAGATGTAGAGTGCACTTTAAACATCTGACATCAAAGGTACCAGAATCACATTTCACAATTGTGGAACCCTAACAAATTTCTCCAAGTGCGTGATGCATAATTAGAGGAAGAGCCCTTACAGTGTGCTTTTTGTTCTCTGTTACAGAGGTGATAATAGCACCGGAACAAAGATGGCTTGTGCTATACTTCTGTCGTAGAAATAGGATTGATGCCATTATGTTATTTAACCATTCATCTTCCCTGATTAGCAAATGGATGTGCCGTGCTGCATAATTGAACTTGTAATCAATTATAAGTGACATACTGTACATTTCACAAATGTCCCATTCTCAGCAGTATAGTCGTTGTTACATTTCATATCACTGCCATCCACTTATTCATATTAAAAAAAAATCTAATTATGATATTAATATGGAAGGACGCTTCTCCTAGTTTGATAGTCCATGTTGAATGTTTTCTTCCTGTGTTAAGGGTGAGTGCAGGCTGCAGATGGAGGCTCAGCGCATCAGCTTGTCTCAGATCCATGCCGCCCAGCTTGAGCTGCTGCAGGAGGAGACAAACGCCCGCACACACTCTCTGGAAATGAGAGTCCAAGACCTGAGAGGCCACGGTGACCGGGGTGAGCATATGTGTTAGTTGGACAGATGTGCGTGCATCTGTCTGTCTTTGTGGCATAGCAGTGATCTCATCAGAGGTGTTTTTGATCCACCGTTGGCTGCGTTTATGTGCACTGCAATGTCCTCATATTAACCTGATTGAGACCTTGCTCTGAATAAGTCCCTGCTATGATTAAATGAACACAAATAAGATCCTAAATTGACTAAGCAATAATAATAATTTTAGGGTAAGTTGAGTTTACTTAGACTGTGTAGATATGTATACACTTTAGTCCCAATATTGCATCCTACCAGAGTTTTCAGCATATCTTGCAACACGTGCTGCTGCATGGAAACTATCCCAGCTGTCATTGGGCCAGAGGCGGGCTACACCCTGGACAGGCTGAATGAAATAGATTATGGTCAATAGTTTGCACATTGCTGTGCATGTATGCGTAGCAGTTGATGATTAAAACAAACCAAATGGTTTTAGACGTCGTGGCGGATTTTTGTTCTTTGCTGGTTATCATTTACGTTCATTTGTATAATGCTCTGTCGCTAATTACATGTTTCAGATGAGCAAAGAATCTTCAAGTACCAGAGCATGATGGAAGCGGTGTCAGAGGAATGCAGTGAGATCATTCTGGTAATTATTTTTAAAAAAACACTTGTTTTTGTGCCCATTTCATCAACATCGCCATCATACGTAACCTTGTCACCGTCTGCTCTGTTTTTAGTCTTTTCGGCAGATTTTTGGTGAGAGGTTTTTGGAGAGTGTTTATGCAGAAGAATCGTCTCTCATTTCGGAGGATAAACCCACAACTAGTGAATCTACCTCCATCGTCCTGGAGGCCAGAGGTATTTCTTTGTAAAGAGTTGCTGTACATTATTAAACAAATACTGAAGTTAGCAACACGTTTCTTATGAATGTGTCACTGTGAACCACCTTGAATCTGTCTGTAGCACTTTGAGTTCAATATTTCTTTGAGTATTCACCCCAAACCCATGTTATTCGCATTCGAAACCTGGTACGTTTTCTTTTCTTGTAGATCTTTACAGAAATCTTCAGCAGGTGAGGGAGAGGATTGAGTGGGAACATAATCGACTTTCACAGCTCAACGCCCTCCTGAGAGCCGATAGGAACAAGGTAAAAATGCACAGATCTGTTGATCTTGTCTGTGTTTTAATTCCACGCAACATGCTAACACCAGACACAGGTTTGATTTGTGTGCGTTGTGCATTCACGCTGGAAATGTGTCAAAGAGAAGTATACTTGCAAGAATGATGCTCTGTTTTGGCACATTGTGTTGCACAGGGGGTTGGAGTTCAAATGATTACTGTGAATTTAAAAGAAAAAGCAAGAACTGCCAACGAGTCTTGGGAAAAATCTGTTTTATGAAGTTTTATTGGCATTGAATTTCAAAAGTAGCAGATCAGTCAGCGTGAATTGTGATTTGTTTATCAAAATATACCAATACCTTATCAGCATACAATGAATGATGAACATATTGTCGATGAAAGCAGCTACCACACAGTGTGGCTCACGTTGTTAACAGAACACCAAGAAATCTGTTGAACTTCCAGGTGACTGAGCTGCAGACTGCTTATGATGAACTGAAGAGCAACAGTGAGAAGGAAATCGGTGACCTGCGTGTTCAGGTTGCCACATTAAGCCCGTCCTCTGGCAGAGGTAAATTTGTTCACTGCTCTAATGAAGAGTTAAAGCCAGGCCAGGTCAGGTCAGCAGATTACAAACACACAGACTGTGATGTTTCATGTGTAGAATTCTCCTATTCCTTTTACACTTTATTGCCTGTAGTGCAGATTTCAAAGATTTTTTGATTTAGCACAATATTTCACTGTCATACTGCATACTCTCTGTGTCACAGACTGTGATCGAGTGTCGTTCTACCTGTAAATGATACAGCTTTACTTTAGTAAATATTACCTTATGTATATTACAGAAAACATTTTCTTTTGTTTGTTTTGCTTCCTGCCCTTATTTGTCTTATTCGAAGCAGATACAGTCTTTTGCACCTGCAGCATTTTCCCAGAACAAATGTTAAAGTTTCATCTTTCTGATTTTAATCTCAGAGGCTATCTAGATCAGCATTTTCACATTTCAACCCTGGTTTGGTTAGATTTGGAGGACCATACTGGTGCGCCTGCTCCCCCCTTCGTGGAACTACAGAGGCTGAAGGCCGAGGCTCAGGAGAAGCAGCTTCAGCTAGAGCAGAGTCACAGACAAGAGATGGAGCGCCTCAGAGCCCACTACCAACAACAGGCCACAGAGACAGAGGAGCGATACGCTACTGAGCTCTTCATGCTGCAACAGCGACTGCAGGAGGTCACAGGCACTGATAGCTACTACAGGTGATGCACCATGAAAACAACTCACATTCAGAGTGTTTCCATGAATTTTTCACAGGCTTTTTTTGTAGTTGTTATATATATATATATATATATATATATATATACTCTGTTGATTTGTTTATTTATCTGGTAGACTCCTAGCTCACTGCTGATGTTTGAAACCACAAAATTAGGTAATATACCTTTAAGATAGCCATTCATTTCTCTAGCAGCATTTCTTGACAACGTACAGCCTCGTTTCTGCACTTAAACAATGTACTCCTCGCGTAAATCTCTTGCCTAAACCGTTAACATTACATCAGAGGTGCTCTTTTTGATGGTTGCACTTGATTGATTAACACAGTGTGTGTATGTTCGAGAACAGTCTGAACTGTCTGAGCTTCGTGATTGACTGTACTAAAGATAACTTCAAACAGGCTGGTGTGTACATCCTGTGCACAGTAGCACGTGGCAGCTACCTGACCCAGTTCGGTTGACAACAAAGCCCTAACTAATGAAATATTCACCAGTGCTATTCATGCCTTTTGTTAGCACACTAACCTGTAAAAGTAGCCCTTCAGCCTCATCCAGGTGGCTTCCTGATGGAAATGAGGCACTAAGATGCTGTGTCCTATTGAACATTTCTCATTTTTACTTCATTTTCTTTATGAATTTTAGATAAATAAAAACCCTTAAACTGAAATGGCTAATTGAATCTGATCAAGTGTCAGGGTTTACATGAATTTACTGCATGACTATGTATAAATTGATGATGGGTAAAATTAGCAGAAAACCCATTAAATGCGGCTTAGTAAAGATCTTCGCTCATTTTAAGTTGGTGTTGGAGAACAACGTCTAACACAGTTCTTGCCTGGTTTAGAAATGGTTAAGACTATAGCATATGTTTCACTTAAGCCATTAAACTACTCAGTGAGCCCTTAAGTCCTACAAATGGGGCAATTGTGATCGTGAAAGAAACCACTGCCAACAGGATCATAATGTTTCATTTAAAGAATTTTGGTTTGATTTGCTGTCTCGCTTCTTTCTGAGCAGACCTCAATCATGCCAACAAATTACCACAGCATAACTGACCCGCCTGATTTCACCTGTGTAGGGGTAAAGCGTTCAGGTTTTCGTTTAATTTCTCACCTTTGTGTATATCTTGTGCCTAAACCAAGAACTTTACACTGAGTTTTTCGTTGCTAAGTACTTTGAAGAGTTGTGATCATCTGTACAGGTTGAATATGCACATTTAGTATAATGTTCTATATGCTAAAGCTCCTCCTCATTTCTAAAGGGAAGAGTCTCAACCTTTCAGTTAAGAGTGAGGCGCTGCTGCCCTCCACTGTTTGATTCGGTAAACATAAAGAAAGAAGCTAGCTTCCTTTTCCTGACGGGGGAATGATTCAAAGTGATGTTGAATACGTTCATTTAGTTTGTATTCATAAATCTTATTCAAGTAAGTATTTATGACCACTTACATTACCTTTTTAACACATTTTGGTTTTGGAGTGTCAGTCAAACAAGTCAAGGAAACTTAAAATGACACCAGAAAGTTATAAAGGTTTTTTTTTTCTTTATTTACAGACATAAATGACACATCAATTAATGAAGCAAATTATCAAAAGATTGGTGAAAATAAATAGATGTACCTCTTGTCTTATTAAGTTATTAAGCACCACTAGTGTGTAAACTTATTTTCATGATATTTCTGTATGAATTATTATAAATAAGAATTTATTTACAGTCAAATGTATCAGGAATGTTTGTCCCGGCTTCTTCATACTCCTTAAGGTTTCATCAAACATATTCTGATGAACATTTACAAAGAAAACAGTCATTTCTTAACTTGTTTTAGTTCAGCAACGATTAATACTGACATTGAGTGTTTTGTCTTTCTGCCTGTCCAGTGCTCCAGAGTCCAGCTCAGGGAGGATGGAGACAGAAAGACAGGAGCCTAAGGTTGGGCCGTTTTATTTTACAGTCTTCTAATCTTCCATGTCACATGCGTCACATGCATCACAACCTACTATGAGCAGAAACGTGCACATGCATTAAGATGCTTAGACAGTAATGGTGGAAGGGTGGGAGCAGTCGCAGCCTCGAGGCTAAAACGTGCCCTAAATCCCCAGCCTGCTGAAACTCCAGAGGCAGCATCATAAATGGACCTATATCTAACGATTAAAAGGATTGGACGTTACATAACACAGTTTTTCACCAAGGAGACTTACTCTAGTCTCGGTGGCTGCATGAAAGGAAAGATTCTGTCTTGCATGAATGACCTCTGCTCCATTTAAGCCATCTCTCACACTCGTCTTGCTAACTTTTATCCCTTCTTAGTGTGTCAGTTTTGCTCCCTTCAAGCTCAAAACTCCACAGCTCGCGTTTTTTTGAGGCTCTCGCATTCACATGCAAATATCAGAGACGAAGACGGAAGACGACAGAGTTGAAGATTGACAGAAAAACAAACAAAAAAAAAAGAAATCTGGCTTTGTAAGATATAGCAAGTTTTGATTTGTATCGTTAAAACTGGGAAAAAGACGAGACTGGAATTCTCCAAGACAGAGTGGTTGTGTTTTAGTTGGAAAATGTGGCTGTTATGTGATGCAGGACACTTGTGTATCTTTTTATCGTTGCTGGGAGGCTGAGAGAACAAAATGGTATATTTATCGGCTGTGAATGAGTGGGTGGAGTTTGGCTCCAACGAAGAAGATCTGTTTATTTCAGGAACAGTCATGAGGAACTTTTATTGTCTATAGCTGGATGATTTGCCTCACTTGAACACATTGCAGCTTCTGTCATCTATTGCAATAATTTGCAACCTTCTCTTTTTTCGACACTCTTTTCAGGACCCGAGTGAGGAGGAGCAGTCCGAGGCAGGTGTGGAGTCGCACTGGTCTGCCAGGTCTTCTGGCCTGACAGCTCAGCTGCACTCACTAAGGAAAGCTCTTTACCACAAGTACGTCCAAGAAGTGGCTGCTCTCAAAGAGCAGCACAGCAGTGAGCTGAGGAGACTGAGAGAAGAAGGGGAACAGGAGAGGAGGAGACGGGAGCGAGGAGAAGACAGGGGAGACAGAGAGCAGGGTCTTAACGGTGTCATTGGTGTTGGAAGCTCCACTGAGAGCCTCGGGGTCCTTCGAGAGGAGAAACAACACCAGGAGAGAGTGGAAGAGGAAGTCGCCAAGGTATGTGGCCATTTATTTAGAGTTTTCATACAGATTTTGTGCCTGAAGTTTTGCGCTTCGATTGGCTGATGAGAAAGTAAGCTAATGCTCTTCCTAAATATGCTAACTTTTTTTCATAGTGTTGCATGATTAGATTGTAGACTGAGCTTGGAAAAGAAAACGCATCTTACTGTGCCTTCTGGGAATCTGCACTTTCAAGTCATTAATGACAGTAATCTGAACACAGTGCATTATCCATCTGTGATCAAAACTGCATTAATGGAGACACCGAATAGAAAGAAGAACCATACATACACTTTATCAGCACTTTTAAACCTCCATCATGTCTCACATCTAGAATGAAAATGTCTCTGGATCTCTGTTTTCCGACAGGCCATAGTTCAGATGTCTGTGGAGTTTGCACAGCAGACGGAGCTGGCTCGAATCAACAAACGTTCCCGCCATACGAGCACCTCCATGCAGACCCAGTGGGATGAAGAAGAGGGAGAGGACAGAGAGACCGAGGAGCAGACTCCACGGGCTTCACCCACAGCGGTCGTCTGGCTAGAGGAAGTGGAGAGATCGAGACTGGAAAGAGAGGTGGAGGAGAGGAATTTTGAGATCAGAAAGTTGAAGGAAGAGCTGCAGAAAACCAAATCAGAACCGGAGCAGGTTAGTGTCTCCTACTGGGCTGTCATATCTAATGTGTTTGTTTACACTCGACTTTCAAGCACACGCCTTCAACTCATTCATTCCACCTGACAGACTTTATTGCTGCTGTGTCATCAATTTTCAGATAGTTTTATTTTAGAAAGGTATATTTGTAAGAAATTGTTTGTTTATCCACTTCTGTCAGATATTAATATCAAAGGTTCTATCATTTCTATCGTGGCATCATCGATACACTCGACAAGACTTTTTAGTTTTCCCAAAGGTCTCCGCCTCCTTCGAAGAGTTAATCCCAGAGCCTGCTCGGTTTTCACTGAGCATTAATTGCATGATTAAGCTTTGCCTGCTCGGCCGTCCTGGCTGTCAGATTCAGTGTTCTTTGTGAGAGCAGTTATAGCAGTTATAATTCAGTGTGAAACAAAGCCGTTCTTAAGCCACCGTAAGAGATTTTCATTATTTTTGATTATGAGGAGAGTTTTCTGTTTGTTTTTTTTCTCTGCAAATTAAAACTCAGATGTTTACATGCAAAGTGTTATTCAGTCCTGAATCACAAACAATCGGGCTTCTTTTAGGACGTGTAAAATAATTAACATACATACCATGCAACTTGAATAAATTTAGAAAAAGCCTTAGTTGAATAGACCATCTAAAGAGTTTCTTATCTAAAATAAGCTCTTGGCTGAAAAGATTTTACTTTTGAGGCTTTAGTTTAATGCCGCCTCATACGAACTTCTCTTTTATCCGGTACTTTACAGTCTTGAATGTTATATAATGTGATCAATGTGTCTAGCTTCTCTGTACAAAACCCTTTAAGCATACAGTCACATGAATTGAAATATTTTCAAAAGTACTGAAATGCAAAACCCCCAAGAGTTGATTCAATTGCTCTCTGCTTTTATGTCTCAAAATAGTTTGAGCTTAACCTGCATCTGAGTTTACTCGTGTCTTTTGTGTTTTGCAATTCTTATGTGATACTACAAAAGAAAGTTATGAGATGGGGTTATGGAGTGTGTGGTGAAAAGTGATTGTTTTATCCTAATATGCAGAGTGGCATCTGTTGACATCATAAGCTGCATTGTTGCTGTGTCTCCAGCAGGTGGAGCCACCACCTCTGCTCTATCTTAGTCTCAGGTGCACCTGTTGCCATAGCAGCACAAAGATACTACTGTTTCTTTCAGCTCCAAGGGAGCTAAAGTGTGTCTCTGTGTTTGTGCGTGTGTGTGTGCTCATAAAGAGCAGTGTTTCTAAGCACACACTGCCGTGCCCTATTTGAATTCACTTTTACTAATGGTCACGCATACAGCCACACTGTCCAGAGCTCTTCAGAAGGCTGTTTATTCAGCTGAAACTTTGCAATGACGGGGCTTCTGTCTGTGTTCTCTCTGCTGCCTGTCCAGGCCTTAAAGAAGAGAGACGACGGCGAAGGACGAGTTGAGGAAGAGGGCGATACAAGTGGCACAACACAAGCTGGTGGGCTCAGATTGTTAATGCAAGATGAAGGAGAGTCTTCTGATAAAGACGCTGAAAGGTATCACTGCATTAACGCACTTTCTCGATATACATATATCAATTTCCTGTGTGTGTGTCAACATCTTCACTAAAATCTCAAGCGTCCCGTTTGCTTTCAGAAACCTGCTGCGGAAAATCAACAAGAAGCTTAGCCAGGTGTTGGTGGACGTCCTGAAGACCACTGCAGCCGCAGAGGAAACTATGGGCCTCCACATGCAGAGTTTACGTGAGGCTTCTGGTGGAGTGCAGCCGCCCCCCTCCACCTCACTTCACACCGAGCCCATCAAACCACATCAGGCGGGCAAGTATCCTCAACAACTAGAAGTAATTTGTGTTCATGTCAGTCTCCTTATTTCAATAACAGGTGCAGGAGTCCAACTATCGACAAAAGTGCCTTCAATCAATCAATTGCTTTAATTTAGCCTTCTGGAGTTAATTATCACATGTGCTTTACGCACAAAACAAACAGCACAAGCTGCTGTCAACTGTGACTGAAATCTAAGCGACTGGGGAACGGATATAATATTTGCAGGGTGGTAATACTGCACCATGACTACGTAATGCTCGGGTATGAACAGGAGCTGATGCTCCTCTGTGTCTCCTCATTTATCCTTGAGCTAGTTGTTCACTTTATGTAATGGAAAATAACATCATCAGCTAGCATATGTGTGCAGTTGTCACGCACAAATTCTACTTGCTCACATGCAAATAACTATACAGACTCATAAACCTGTAATTCAAATGTCAGGAAAATTACAGGTAGGGAACAAAGATGACAAAGTCTCATTTGGTCAAAATATTCCATATATAGTTATCCAAATACCAAAAACCATAGGTGCTCATGTTGATCGAGAATATATGGCTTACCCTTGGGGTACAGAACTGGTGCACAGATGGTGTAGATGCACTAATTATATGTGTAAACCCACAGTTATTTAATATAACCATTTTGATATCAAGGTTTTTTTTAAAAGCTTCCTTTCCCATGGTGCTGCTTATGCTGCAGATTACTGTAGATATTGGTCATAAATCGCTGTCACTCAGGCATGAGGTGCATGTCGTGTCTGGTCTTATCACATACTTGCATGCAACTTATGACTGCTGGTCATTGTATTACATCAATGTTTTTTATATGCAACAGTGGCAGTACTTTATCTAATCTCAAATTCCTGTTAAACATACAAAACCCTAAGATATAGGCATCCCACTGTAGCCAATATCATTTTGAAGTCACTCTGTTCTGGCCATGTGAAAACTACAGTACTTTAATCAATGCTCTGTGTGCTTCTGTAGTTCAATAACTGACGGAATAGCTTGACTTATGAGACTTGAGTGATGATGAATTGCGTGTGCACTGGCTTTTGCAACACTTGCATTAACAACTGACCCACTCACAGTATACATTTGTAATGTTTAGGGTTCTTACAATGGCCTTTAAAGACCTGTATATTATTCTAAAACCTTTCTAAAGCTGTGTGAAACCAGCATGATTTTAACTGCTTATATCCTTCACAACCTGGGTCCTAAATTCTTAACCCCTTTACATTGTCTAAATTAACACTTAATACAATAATTTTTGACCCACACTGCCTTCTTCTATCTTGATATCCAATGAAAATGAGAAAGTATGTTGAACAGCTATATGCAAACCTTAAAGGCAGTAAACTGTGCGAGCTGTACCCGCTTAAACCAGATGGCCCTGTGCACCTTCACTTTTACTATCGGTGTATATTTTGCACTACTTGGCATCCCATTTTGTCCGGAGCATAAACAATCCATAAACATCATTATTAGTCATCTTTTTTCCCCTTACTTCATGTAAGGACCCAATTTGTGATCCACGAATGGTTATGAGTAGCTTCATATAAAAGTACGTATCACATGGCGCATGTTGTTTTCTCATCGTATTTTGGTTTTCCTCCTGATATTGCAGCATACTCGTTCAAATGCACTTGATTTATTTCTGCCTCCTGTTACCGCAGGAAGTTGTCAGGGCAGCGAAACTGGTGCAGACGACTTGAGCATCTGGTCCGGGGAAGCTGACGAGGGTGTGGAGTTTTCTCAGCAGATGATGGACAGCCTGCTGCTCGGAGCAGGGCCACAGCTCGAGAACGAGGAATATTTGATGGGTATTAGCAGCCGACTCCAGACAGCTTTGGAGAAGATGCTGATGGCCATCACAGACACCACTAACCAGGTATAAACCAACGCTTGTTTGCACCATTGACAGGTTAACACCTCTTAGGTCCTCATCTTAATGCATATGGTACTTTGATGTCCTTTTCATGTTCAGACTAATTGATTACAAAGCATCTCAGAGACCATAAGCATACTGCTAAAGCAATGAGTGATTTAAGGAGAAAGATTAAAATGGTCAAAGCTCCGACATCAGCACTATTGAGAATCTGTGGTTTGGCTTAGAGATTGCTGTGCACCAGCAGAACCCATTTAGCTCGAAGCAGTTGGAGCAGGAATGGGTTAGATGTGGCAAAACGTGTAGAGACATACCCCAAGACAGTTGCAGCCGAAATATATTGAGTTTGGAAGAATGGAAACTTATGCATGATCAAGGATTTTGTTTTTGTCTGTTGTTGTTTTTTGTTCTCTTTTATTATCCTTTGTTCTGTGACACACCTCAGTTCCAATCCCTGATACTTGGTAGATGGGTGCTCGAGATGTTTTTGCAGTTTTAATCACCTCCTTCACGTCCAACTTGTAAATCCCATTTGTCCTGTTTCTATTTAGGATATTTTCTTTTGATAGATGGTCGTATCTCCGTTTTCTTAGCCAGAGTGGTAAATGAGCTGCTTTTCTTTACATCTTTTCTTCTCAATAAGTGATGGTGTAGTAGTTCTGCGGTTTTGTTTTATACATACATATTCATGCACTTCTGAGCTCATCGGAGGAGTTTAAGGAGTTGAGATTTGGAGCATTGAAGAGGCCGGGGGTTTAACAGCATCTAACCAGCCTTAACTGGTCACCAGTTTCATGATCATTTCAGGATCTGTGATGTTGATACCCAGGAAACTAAAGCTAAAGATTGATGCCATTCTTAGAAAATCCACCAACAAGTACATCTAAAGTTATTATTATTTAATCAACCGTTTTGTAAAAAGATTCTCCAGGCAGCTAACTGTTTCTGCATCCTTAGCAGACTGAGATAAACAAAGATGTTGAACTATTCTTTAAATGAGTTGTAAGTTCCCTGTGTCATTCAGGTTCAGACAGTATATCTCAGAATAAGTAAACCCAGCTAACAACATGACCAAACATCTGATCTTAGTATGCGATACTTTTCTATACGAGTCCTAGTTTCTTGTCATCTACCCAGTAAAACAGCTTTCTCTCTATTTGAGATTTCAAATGAATCACTGATGAATAGTTCTGTGTTTGTTAGTGCCCTGAAGTTACCAATAAACAGAAAGCTCCAGTGGCACATTTAGGCTTTGTCAAGACATTTAAATGCACTCTCCACACTGTTAACCCCCTGTGTGGGTTATTGCGCCTGTTCATGGAGACATAATGGGGATGAGATAGCAGAATGCGGTCGGCAACAAAGTTGGCCTGTCTAGAATTCACACACAAAAGAGCTGCCTCATTCCCAGCGGTTGCCTATAGATACAAGCACTATTTACACAGAGCTTTTGTCTGACCAGACAGCCTATCCTCGTCCAGCTACACAGAACAACTCCACCCCCCTCAGGGTGTGCATGTACTCCTCCCACTGTGTCCAGTGTCAGCTCACAGAGACGAGGCAAGTGTAACTAGGCCATTAAGGGTGTTACTGTAACTGGCTGCACAAGTTATCCTCCCCCCGGTTGGAATTCATGCGTTATTCACGCTAAAGCAGTTTTACATCTCGTGATCTAAAAATAGCTTTAAAGTTCCAAGCCATGCGTCATCCACATCGCAGATGTGCATCCGTGTTTGGTATTAAATCATTTAGATTTTGTTTTCACGCATTGTTATGGCTTTAAAGGCCATATTCACAACGTCTGGATTAAATACACCCACTTATAGGGGTGTTTGCACCGAAACTGGTTCGCCTCTTTTTATCTTTTAAAAGTCAAGAAGTTTAAGGATGGTGGCACGATTTGTTGCTAAGCCTTTTTATGCAGCACACGGACGGTAAATTTACTAGTTCTTGCTTCTAAAATGCAACCTTTTGTAAGTCTTACAAATCATCTATGATATAATGATCTATGATTTCCTTTAGATATTGGAATTCTAACTAAACAAAGCAAGCATTTGTGTATTTCTGATGCGTTACAGACCAAACAGTTTATAGATTAGGAAAGGAAATACTGCACAAGGATCATACTCCTAATTTGTAGCCATAGTAAAGCATAATAATAGAATTACAAGCTGATCACATGTACTACAGTTTAGATTTTGTCTGAAAAGGCACAATCGATAGCACATTAAAGGTGTAATCAACAAAGGCTCTAATGGTTTCTTCAGTGATTTTCCTGTTGCTATTGATCCGGTGTACATTACTCTTTTCTGTGGGTGTTGTTGGATCATCACGTCTTGAAGTTGTGTGGTAAGAAGAGATTGATGCAACTAGCCTGATCAAGAATGTTCAGTGTGTTTGTTGAGCCATGGCTGTAAATAATTTGCCTGGGGAATGTATCCGCCTCTCATTGCTCTTTACCATTATTTGCCGTTGAGACGCAGAAATTGCTCAAGTGCAGCAAATATGACAGTTGACATAGCAAACCTTAGCTGAGACCAAGAGGCAGCATGTCAGACTGCTTAATTGCATCTTGTAACTGCTGCAAAGGGGGGAAAAAAAAGCTGGTTTGACAGCTTTCTAAGGGTAAGGTGTGTGGTTATTTATGTGTACAGGGAGTGTGTGCGAGAGCTGTCTACCTGGTCCATTTGGCAAAAGGATTGAAGCCACACCTGCTTCCCTCCCACTTTTTCTGAGCAGTATCCTGGTGTGTGGATTCAGTGTAGGAAGTTGGAGAAATTCCCCTCACCTGAAAGCCTAAAACTGCCTCGAAAGTATTGGATATTAATTGGATTTATTTCCTCTTTAAGTACATGGGTAAAGAGAAGAAAAGCAAGTAAGCTTTCCAGCTATAGTGAGTAATTCCATGGCGTGAGCACAGGAGCATGCGTGGAGAGGGAATGACAGCGGCTTCAGAAGGAAGTAAGAAGCAAAGAGTGAGCGACTTTCGATCTGAGTGTCGTCGTATCACCATCGGTTGACTGACGCTTGTGCTTAACAATTAAAAGGGGCCCCTGGGAGGCTTCCCTGCAGGTTGGGGTTGCTACAGCAGCACGGTATTGTTAATGAATCTCCAGAGGGACAGAGGAGAGCGAGCGGGAGCAGACATGGGGGTGTGAGCTTCACTGAGCGGCATGATATGGTTTTACTCCGAGGAAAGAAGGTCAGAGAGGACACAGAAAGAGGGCTGGATGTCCACAAAGAGGACAAGGGGGTACGAAATGCTTGCCTTTGTGTTTACATACCTCCTGCTGCCGTGTTCAGGAATGCCCTCTAGGCTGCAGGACCCAGATTTTACCTCCACTTGCTGCCAAGGATGACACTTTTTAGTAAGACTATAAAAATCCTCACCTTCGCCGGATGATTTTCTCTCTCAGTTTTCATCAGAAACTTCTACCTCGACCAGGCAGTATGAGATTGAGATGACGTGAGTTTCACCCTCTTCAGATGTTGTTTACGCTTCCTGTGTGTGTGCCAAACACATAGAGACCGTTGCTTGGAGTGATCCACAACACTGCTTCATTTCCCACTGGACTTTATGCTCCTTCGTGGTTGTGCAGATCAGCCCCACAGATCATGGTGAATAGAAACCCCTTTTGATAACTCCTGATAAGAAGCTCCTGTATCTGTTTACCATGGACTCCTACCGCTCTTATTGGAACTCGAGCATGCAGAGCAGCACGTGGATGGAAGGGGAGGATCGGGATGTGTACGAAGTGGAATCTCGTGTACCCCTACCACGACCCTTCCCACTTTGCAGCACCTTAAACTCAAAAAACGCAGTGGTGGTTCAGACCCAAATCTCACATGTCAATCACAGGACTAATGGTCACCTTCTTAAGGTCATCTCCAAAATCTCCCTGCCCACTCCTCCGTATACTGTAAGTTTAACGCTTGTTAACCCACAAATGTATTTGAATTATACATTGAAAGCGAGTTTCTGCATCTTTAATCAGTCTATGTAGAACATACACTGTCAATGAATGTTTTATGTTCTTTTCACAGCCTGTTTTCTGTGGCTCGTGTCTATACATGCAGATGTGATGTAAGCTGAATGTCGTTCCACGTAGGCGCGCAGCTGCTCAGAGCTCTCTTGAATCATTCGGTGAAAGATCGCGTGACTTCTTCTCTGTGTTAGGCTCACCTTACCACCTCCCAGTTCCCATGCTTTTACAATAAGACCTTTGATCAGGGAGATATGGAAATCTATATAAATGAGAGTGCGAGTGTGCTGGAAGTTTATTGCATTATGATGAGCTTCTCGTATTCACCCAGGGAAAATATGCCCTCTGTCACGCGAATAGCAGTTTAAAACACAAATGTGGCAATCTTATCTTATTATATGGCTGTTACATCAGCAAATAATCTCTGTTTGTCACTGACTTTAATACACATGCATTTTCGTTGCAGTACGAGTTCACGTGTTGATGTCTGATTAAAAACATCACACACAATATGCTTTTGTAAATAAGTCAGATACGATTCATGTTTTTCTCTGTGCTGATGATATTTTAAACCAAGAACACTTGCAAGTAGCTCAAATCTGCCTAATCTGCTGTCGTTGAAAATTGTTGTGTGTTGTAAAGTGTCAGTTTGTTTCCATCCATATCCATCCATAATAAACCATCCATAATCTCCTGATCAGAATTATTTGAGCTGATCATTATTCAAGCATTATTTCACCTGCATTAAAACCAGCTGAATTAAATGAAATGTCAGTGTTTCCTCATTGTTTTCCACCGTTTGTGTTGCCTTCTTTTATTCTGTAGTTTAGTGGCACAACTTGTTAGTTATGAGGTGCTTATTTGTCTTTTGCATTTCAGTGAGCATCTGCTGAAATTGACGTGATGGGTGTTTGCTCATTTTTGGAGAGTCCAGAGCCTTTGTGGAGCTGATTTGTTGAAGTTGCAATTGAAATGTTGCGGTCAGAGATGCTCAAATAGAACTAACCATGGCAGGATCGTCACAGCTGCAAAAACTTGGTTCTAACGGCGTGACACCATTCCTTCTGTATCTCCTCTTAGCTTGAACATGCCCGGATGACCCAGACAGAGCTGATGCGGGAGTCCTTCCGCCACAACCAGGAGATGAACGAGCTGCTGCAGAAGCAGGACGAGCTGCAGGAGAGGCTGTCAGAGGAGGCAAGAACCCGCGAGCAGCTGGCAGTGGAACTTCACCGTGCTGAGGGTGAGATTTTGTCCTCATGTTGGAAATACAACATGACAGGAACTGTATTGTGCCTAATTTTTTCTCCAAAACATAATGAGTTGTACCTCAGTCTAATTTGAATGTTGGCTTTTTATTTATTTGGTCTGTCAAGCATTCAAGTGTTTGTTGGCCTTTTAAAACAGGCAACAACCGCAGTGCTCCTAATTTCTTTACGGACTCTCGTCTTGTTGATTTGTTTGTCAAAATACAGATGATTACAGATACTGAGGAGAGTTTAATTAAGCCAAATTAAATGGAAATGGATGTGAGCATGTGTCTGGGGGAGGAAGGTGTCACAAGGAGTGATGGCATCAGCTGTTTCAATAGGAGAGTAAAGGAGTGTGAGGCCATCTGTGGTGAAAACGCAACAAATGGTGACAGTGAGGTTCTCTTGATGGATTGTGTTTGAAAATTTGATTTGCATCAATGTGTGACGGCTAAATTATGAGGGTGTTTGAGTGGAGGTAAAGTAGTGAGTCAGTGTAGTTGTTAACACTGATAGGACATCAGCAAGTATTATTTCTCTCATTGTGGATCAGCAAACTTGCTGCTCTGTTCACTTCAGAGGCAGCTGGTCCGTGAGGGTCAGCTGTTGCAACACACACCAGACCCAGTCCACACACTTTCTTTTTTAAGCCTTCGCACACTTTGGAGGTTTCAGCAGTACCAGAATCATTTCCTTCTTGTTTGCTCATTGGACACACTGAACTGCGGTAAGTTTACAGCCATTTCTAATCGTACGCTGTCTTTTGCTAGACTGGGATCCTGTTCCAATGTTTGTGTTCACTAATCCTACAGAGGAGCTGCAAATATTTGCTGTCATAAAATGGCTTTAAACTTTTTTGGTGTCTGTTCATGAAAAGGAATCATTGAGGAGATAATGGCTGCAACTAAAGTAAAATAAATCTTATGTCGTGCATATTGACCCAGTGGTACAAATAATAGACTGGCCTTTTGGTGTTCTTTAGCATATGGCATGTTTTGTATTTAGGCTTTGATTTAATGAGGACAAAGAAAACTCCCTAAAAACCACAGGAGTAACCAGAGAAAAGCAGCTTATCCTGCCCTCAAGATTTCAGAAAAGATCAGTTATCTCAATAGCTGCTGAGTGATCTGTCAGACTGAACATAAATGCTGCTTCACTCATTCTTTAAACTTTCGTTCTATTTTAAAAGAAAACGGCTTTGCATGAATTTGGTTATCTGGTCATGTGGCGTCCCTCTTCATTCTCCGTCGGGGAGTGTTGGAAATCTGCTTCGCCTGTCTCTCTTGAGCGCCCACTCTGTAAAAATAACAATAAGATGAAAGAGAAATGTCTCTGCTCCTGTTGTTTGGATGAACCAGGTAAAACTTCTGGGCGTTGCCTTTTTAAACTGGTTTTAGAATAAATCAAGAGATGGGCTCATCCTCGAAAGAAAAGATCCTCTTCAGTGACCGATAAAGCGAAGTAAATGTCGATGTGTTTTTTTTACACACAAACAGGACCTGCTTGTATGGTTTCATCAGATAATGTGGCTGGAAGGATTTCCAAGACATCCCTGTTCAGTTTGCAGCTGGTGGATGATGTTTTTTTTGTTTTGTTTTCAGCCACTTAATTAGGGGTATCTGACAGCTGAGTATCACAGAGCGATCCCTCCTTTGACAAACAGCTTTGCTTCCTGTTGTGTGAAAGGTGGCACTTACCTTCAGCTTCTCTGTCAGATGAGCGACAGGCAGCCGTCAAGCCAGAAAATATTTTCAGAGTCGAACAGTGTGTACAGTAAATGAATAGACATTTTCTCACCAGCCTCTTAGTGTGTGCATACCTTGTTTCCTCCATCTATGAAGTGAATGCCATTCTGGAGGATAATGCTTGGTGACCTGTGACAGAGCACTACAGTAATCATAGAGCATTTCATTGTATTTACAGCTCAGTCTTGAACGTCATGTCAAGCAAAATGGGTCAGACATTCTCGCATGTGCTCATCTCCGTGTCTCCACGCATGTTTGTGTAGCAGAGCATGCACGTGAAACATGTTGTTTTTATTACTTTTGTTTTGAGCTCCTGTTAATCTAATCTGCCGTGTGACCGGAGCTAAGCAAGAACGCCAAAACAAAGTTGCACAAGTTGCTCTTTTCCTTTCTAACTTTACTTTTCTCGTACCATCTGCACGCAGGTGTCATCGATGGCTACACGGGTGAACGGGCTGCGCTGGAGGAGCAGTTACGCCAGAAGGAAGAGCTCCAGCTGAGCCTCGAGCAAGAGCTGCAGGTGAGCTGCAAGGAAGAGGAACCACAACTACTTCTTCATGTGATAGCAAAAAACTTCAGTGGAACTCGGGCTCAGTCATAAGATGATATTGATCTACAAAAGGGCAATATTAATGTTATAGATCCAGGTTCCAGCTTTGTATTTGGGTATATGGCGCCCATGGGATTATCTGTGTGGTAGGTTAGCTCAGAGGCTGCATTTTCTGTGCACACTTAAGCTGTTTGATGTGAGCATCGACGTCATGTCAATATGTTTCACTGCTCTACTTGAAAGCATAATTAGATATGGATTGGCTGTTTGTTTCGGCACTCCTAGTGTCCGGCTAAACTGAAAAAGACAAAAAAAAAGAGAACACGGTGATAACGTCTATGAAGAGGATGAGTAAAAAGGACTGTTCTTCCCTTCAGAGCCTTTGCGAAGCAAAGCTTTTAGTGTGAGACCAACCACCTCAATTTCTCATTCACTCCAACTTCAACAGTGTAAGGAAACCTGTTGATTTCACCACCTATTTTATCAGCTCAGTACCCGTTGCACTTGGTTTAGCTCATTCTGCACTCTGGTTTTAGGTTTTAATGCCAAGTGTATCTGAGTTGATCAAAAGATTAGACTGGCGAAAATCTGTGTTTTTTTTGTGTTGAAACTCCGACAAAAACATACAGAGTTACATGTTGCATGTAACTACATGTATGTTACATGTGCTCATCCAATGCAAGTGAAAAAAACACAGCACAGCAGTTTTTAAATGATTAAGAAGACCATTTTTTTTTTAAAGTCTTCAGAAGGAATCAATGCTTTTTGGGGTCGTTAAAGCAGTGAGAATCTGTCGAGTCAAACGGAAAAACACGGCTTAGTCTAGAAGTGACAACATACAACATGAATGTCAGACCCTGATTTAAAGTTTCTTTAAATGCAGGTAACAAGTAGCAGGCTGCACGAGTTGGAGCAGGAAAGGCTTCAGATGCAGGAGGAGCGCGAGCTCCTGTCACGGCAACAAGACGCAATGAAGGAGGGGGCTGGGCCACGTGAACTCTGTACGTATCACCACAGGAACGGACATTTTCAAATGATACTTACGGTTGGTTACTTTAAGCTGAGGAGAAATTAAATTTACTCGGCATAGTCTGAATTTGAAATATAGTGATTTTTGTGACCATTTGCATTGATAACACTTAAGAGTTTGTGCTTGGCTTGTGCCAACGAAATGGTTTTCCATTTTATCTAATTAAGTGTCAAATCTCATTTTTAATAGGATTAAATTGAAACAAGGTCAAACGTTAATCACCTGCATTTTAATGTGTGTTTTGCCTTGAATTACACATGAATCCGGAGTCAGTTTTAGCTTCAGGTAGCAGTTCTGTATACAGTACACTGACATGTGTGCACTTCTAAGATTTGTATCTCCTCTGGTTTCTCAAAAAGGGCTCATAGTACTTTCTTTGATAGTTTTGTGAAGTTAAAGAGCATTTTAGTCAACCAATAACAACCAAGGAACAAAAAGTCAATAAAAAGTTTATTTGTAGAATGTTTAATTTTTTAATCATGATGAAATTATGAGGAAACATTTGCAGCTGTTTTAAGTCACAGTTATTAGTTGTTTACCTTGAAGTAACATGAAGGTTACTGTATGCGCTAATTTACTCTGTATCACCTCCACATGATCAAAAAGGTATCCCTTGAGTTTATTTTCTCATAAGACGGTGAGTATGCTGTGTTTAACACTAACCCCTAAAGTGGTTCTTTCCAGAACCTTTCCTTTCATGTCATCCTTTTTACAGCCTGAAGCCTCTGCTGTGTAACAGACGGAAAAGCATCACCTTCCCATCCCGACCTTTTTCCATTCTCTATCTTAAGACTTTTCCTGTTCATGACAAAAACAAGAGCATGTTAAATTCTTGTGCTTTCTCATTCTCCTGTAGGCCTAGTTGAAGCTGCAATGGTTGCAGCACCTGAAGCAGGTGTGTCCACTTTGAGCATGGCTCAGTCATATCTATATGTTCTTCTAATTGTCTCGCTGAGTGACAGTTTATATCTCTAACCCCAATCCAGCAACTCACCATCAAAGCTTGGAGCTTGCTTGTTATGAGCTCACAAACTCACTCGGTGCAATCGCTAACCATGGCTTCAGCTTTTCATTTTGACTGATTTTCTTTTTTGTGTCCTGGTTTGTCATTTTTTTAATGTTCTGGAGTCAGTGTTAGCGCTCATTTTAGCATGATGAAATGAATCTCCAGACTTCATATGTAGTCATTAATTTCCGATCACTCGTCATCTATTCTCCTCTTAAAGCTTACATGTTTTTTTTCTTCTTTTCTTACTTACATATATATATATATATATCTGACAGCATTTCTTTGAGTGTAATGATTGGCTGTTCAGGAATGCCTCTCCCCTGCTTGTAAAAGCTTATTGGGCATGGATATTGCAATGTCTTATCTGTCATCTGCACTCTATCATCCTGTTACTTTTGCACTAATCCTGGGGGGTCTGATCCTGGGTGAAGCGGTGAGGGTTGTTCACTGGTGGCAGCAGAGGGTAATGATGGGACTGTGATGGGGGAGTCATGTTCGGCAGTTGGGTTATATGTTGGGAAGTTGACTGAGATGTTTGAAGACTCTGATGTTGGCCATTTATTCAGATGATATGTCATAAAAGTGACTCAAGTAGCTGAAATTGCAAGATTTAAAGAAAGAAAGTAGTTGTGATTAAAGCAGTGTTGCGCAGGACAGGATTGTTACGGTGAAAAGTTGCGTTAGATCTGATCACATGGCAGACAGACTTCAGACTCTTCAATCATATCTCAGCATCCTGTTCTTATTGCCAAAATCCCACCGAAGCGACTCATTAAAGTTGGCGACCTTCAGTTGTCCGGCACCAGCACCTGACCTCCCGTCCCCCCTTCGTCATGTTCTGTAGACCTGCTGGAGGAGACGGAGAAGCTGATGAAAGAGAAGGTGGATGTCCAACGGCAGGCGGAGAAGGAGAACACTGACCTCTTAAAGCAGGTGAAGCTGCTGGAGGCGGACCTGGAGGAGCAAGTCAACAGGGTGATTGAGCTGGAGCAAGCTCAGACGTCAGAGAGCGGAGACCTCCGACAGCAGATTCACGCCCTGGAAAAACAGCTGGAGAAGAACAGGAAGTTTCTTGATGTAAGAAAGAAACGCAGCGGAGCTGTGCAGTTTATCTGCTCGAGCCGTCAACAATATTTTGGAAACTAACCTTAAATGGTCTTCCTCAGCAGAGCTTAAATAATTAATGAAACATAAAAAGTTTTCTTTGCAGTTCTTTACAGGTCACATTTGATCATTTTTTGGCATATTACAGAGCTAACATACATCTAATGCTAGACTAAAGGAGTTTTTAAGACAATTTAACCCCGATTAACCCTTACGGGACATTCTGAGTAGAAATCTTGTTTGGCACTGAGTAACAGGTACTGTAATGAATTCACAATCTGAATTATTACAATATGAAGTATTTTTATGACAAAGGTTTTCTAATACAGCCGTAAATATTAGTTTTATTGAGGTTCTTCTATCCGTTTGTGTTTAACCTATAAGAAGATGCAGCATTCCCATTTGAATAACACCAAGTTGATTCCCCTTATAAACCTGCATCGATGTCGCAAATATTAACTCTGTCTCCCTCTGTTCTGGTTTAATTTTGGTGTCCAGGAGCAAGCTGTGGATCGAGAACACGAGAGGGACTTCTTCCAGCAAGAGATCCAGAAACTGGAGCAGCAGCTGAAGAATCCACAGAAGCTTCAGATCGGCTCCGAGCAAAGAAACCAAGAGGTAAAAGCAGAAAACCGTGTTCTCTGCGAGTGTTGCGGGCTGCGAAAGAGAAGCTGCTCTGTTTTTTTATTTTTTCTGAATGTTACACTGTTGTAGCTGAAACATTTGGCTCACAGTCACACAGCAGAACAACAGCAGTGGTAGAACTACCGGTGCTGCCCTGAAAACGATACCCAACAGTGTGTGAGTCACACACTTTCAAAGTGCAGGGTTTGCACTTTGAAAGTTGTATAAAAGTTGGTTTCAATTCCATGGTCACGATCCTATAAAACTCTTTCAGTCATTAATCTTTGAAGCTTTGAGGTTTTTATACAAATGGAAAATTTTTCACGTTTGTCTAACTTGTTTGGTCAGTTATGTGATGTCATGAATTATTCGCTTTGCATTAGCTGCTGATGAGCTCAATTCAAACAGCTATGTTCAATGTGAGACTAATTGTGATCTCCCTCTGTGATTCTCTTGAGCATCACTGTACATTTCAGCTTCATTATTCAGTCTCCCTGCCCTCATCAGTCTTTATCTTAGCCTCAGCAGGCAGCTGTTTTCAGGTAAAAAGCTCAGGTTAGTGTTCTGTAATGCAGCTCCAGCACCAAACAGCAGGAAAGCACAGTTGGTGCTGGCTGGTAAACACGGTGGAGTGTTTATGGTTATAAAAACCAGATATTCCCATCAGGAATTGTTGGAAGCTAAAGCAGAATCATTACGACATTAAATATTTGGAGCCAGAATGTTGATTCCTTCCTCTAACTGCTTGATATTTAAGTTTGCAGACATATTTGTCATATGAATTTATTTAAGCTTGTACACCCATTCTGTGATGATCGCTCGCTCTGTTGCCCCCAAGTGGTCAGAAAAACAATCCTGGCTGCTTTTATATTTGTGTCGACACACTGATGAACACTTTTACAACTTGTCACGTCTGACAGGATGTGATCTTTATTGTTTAAAGGATCAGTTATTTATCACTTCTGACATATACATATTAGGAACTGATTATGGAATATTGACTTCGAAGTCTCTCGTAAATACATCAACACATATTTAGGAGACTGATGGGTATTTGTTGGCGATAAAACGGAGAGCATTTTTTAATCCACAACAAATCAGTAGGATTATATTCTCGGTTATTTGTTACAGAATGAATCAACAAATAAGAGATGTGTCTTTACATGTTGAATATTCACTGTGCTTGTTGGCCTTTGAAAAAAATCAACAGTGTTGATCAGCACAGTTGAAGCATTGATTATTTCTTCAAACCAATGGATTGTTTTTTTTTTATCTGTAGAGCACTCTACCTTGATTTGAGTAAAGACATGAAATTGACACATTCAGCTAACTTCTCACTGTGTGCAGTAATAGAAAAGAAGTCTCTCTGGGATTCTGTCTCTTATTGCATTTATTGTTTATAAATCATCATTCAAGTCACCGTACGTCTGCTATTCTTCTTTTGTAACTGCTCTTCCCTGGCTTTGCTGCTGCTTCTTTATCTTTTAATTGAATTATCTGCCAGAATATGTTGGATAAATGTCTGATTGCTGCTTCCACTGATGCTGCAGTTGGCTGTTAGTTTATTGGTTTTGTCGTATAGTTTGCACCTCTGCTTTAACCTCACAGTGAAACACCCTGAAGTCAACCTCCACCATGTCCGTAAACTCCACAGACTCCTGTAGCTTTGCCATCACTAAGTGCTTCTTTTTTCCCTCTGCTTCACTCTCGCCTTGACTTCTCCATCCTGTGATCCGTTGTGCCTCTGCCTTCTTTCTCCCGTGGCTATTGCAGGTGGATGGAGTAACCTTTAAGGTATTGCTTCTAGCTTCATGCAGTACTAAGTTTTCCCTCCTGAGAGCATTTAGAAATCCTTCCCTCCTCTGTAGAAATTAAAGGCCTGTCTGTCACTGTTGTTCTCCTCATTTTGCCTTCTCTTTGGTCTGCATCTGCTGTCAGAAACCTTGCTTTACTCCATCCCCTTGTCTCTCAATTCAGTGTCACAGAATAGAATATTTGAGCTGTTGAGCTCATTATAGATCACTGTTCTAAAGATTACCCTCATAAAGTGAAGCCTTTTTTCTTTGGTTGGTATGTACTAAACTTACCTCTACACCATGTACAGTAAAGGTAGGTAAAGTAGTTGTAACATCATCCAGGCACCTTTTCATGCCGTGGCTGTCACTCAGATGCCATTTTCAGCTTCAAGAAGAAGCTTTAAATAACTGTTTCCTCTCACACCAATAATTTTTCCAAAAGATTAAGAAAGAAACTGAACTAAAAAGTCCATTGGCTCACTCTGTGCTCAAATACTGCCACGAATAGACCATCTTGTGCTCTAGTCATATTAATATTTAATGACAGAACATCTTCCAAAAGATGTGGTTTGTTTGCCTCTCTATGGTTTCACTGGTTTTCTGTGGCATGCAGCCATTTAAAAATACATCATAAATGTCAGTCAGTCTTAAAGGAAAGAGTTTTGCCCTTTGCTCATATTTAACTAAGCAGGGGAATTGTTTGCCATCCACAATTAGTTTTCTTCAATTAAAACACTTGGTTATATTTCCTAGTTTTAGTGCTGCTTTTAAACCCCGCCCCCCCCCCCCCTTCTTGTGACGTTCTCCTTTTCATTGATCTGTTGATCTTCTCCCATCTCACAGGTGGATCAGTTACCTGTCAGTTCCTCCTGATTTGTGGTTTCTTTCACCCTGAGTGAAATCTCAAACCCCCCCCTCCATCCCTGCACCTCTTTTCACACCCGACCCCCTCCTTTCTCAGGTGGATCAGCTGACCATCCCAGCTAGCTGCACATGTACAAGCTGTAGCGAGCAGTGTCTGAGAGCAGATCTCATTAAACAACCCCCCCCCCCCTTTCTCTCGTTTCCCCTTGCCTGTCGTCTCTCTCTCCCTCTCTGCTCACGACCAGGTGGAGCAGCTGACCTCCCAGCTGAAGGAGAAGGCGGATTGGTGCAGTGAGCTGCTGCTCAGCTCCGAGCAGCTGCGTCGTGAGTTGAAAGAGCGCGACGAAGAGATTGACAAGCTGGCGAGCCGCATCCGCGAGCTGGAACAGGCCCTGCTGGCCAGCGCTGAGTCTCTGGAGAAGGTTAGGAGGGGGAGAGGGCAAAGAGGGAGGCGAGGGTTGTGCTGGTGACCGAAGCAGAGAAGGGGAAGAGCAGTCAGAACAATAGCTGAGGAGCACGGCAGAGTGTGTGTGTGTGTGTGTGTGTGTGTGTGTGAGAGAGAAGGAGCATGTAGATGAGGTGACTGCTATGGGAGAAGTGCATAGAGGGGGAGAATAATGTGTGGGTGGGTCTTCTTCAGTCGCCCCAGCAGTCTGCTCTTGCTGATGACACTGAGTTCTGTTAGCAACTGTTAAGATTGCCCCCCAGTGTTCACTGAGGGTTGTGGGGAGAGGGTGAAAATTAAGCAGTGGACAGAACGCCTCTGTTTGTGCAATTTGTCAGCAAAGCAGCAGCGCAGAAGACACCTGAGAGTCCCATTATACAGGAAAAACATGCAATGGTAGCTTTAAGTCCTTGAAGATAAGTTTGATTGTAGGAGGTTTTTTTTCCTTTCTGCTTTTCTGCGCATGCCTTTAATAACTGCTGAGCTAAATAGTTTCTTTCATGTGTGTGTCGCAGGTTGAACAAAAGAAGCAGCATGCACCCATCACTGAGTCGAGACACTCCACTCTGGAGGCTCAGTTACAAACTGAGAGAGAAGCACTGGAGCGGAAAGAGAAGGAGGTAGTGGGCTGCTCAGTTTGTGCTATGAAGTAGAAAACCCTGTTTTATATCTATTAACATCAGATCTTTTTTTATAGGAAAGAAGTTACACCTCCAAGGTGCACATATCACATTTGTAGAATGTGTAGTGCGTTGTCATTATTTTTAGGATACTTTTGTGTTTTCCTGATGCTTTAGATGTCTGAGCTTGACTGTATCAGCTTGTGTAGGTGGAAATTGGGGTTGTAAAAATGCGTTATCACATCTCTGAAAAGAAGATGTTACCTCACTTAGCCTGAGATTCAAATGTGCACAATGCGAGTAAGAGTTAGGACGACACAAATTTGAAAGCTAATAGAGCCAACAGAAGAAAGCTGGAAACAAAGAAACACGGCACGAGTGAAAAGATTCAACCCTTGCATTAGCTTAGAGCCACTAATGCTCAAAGGCTAGCAAACAATATGTCAATGATTCAAACTTCACATAATGTTCTGATACGTCTGCCAATTGTCCACAACAGTCCCCTCATTAGTGTCTTGGTCTGACTTGGGCTCATACAAGTAAAGACAAAGTGATGGATAACCCCAGCTTCCCAACAACTCCAGCTTCTAATAGAATACTTACAGAGTACACATGATTTCCTCTTCCATAAAAAGCACTGGCCATGAAACATTAACACAATATTCGTGTGCGTAAATAAAGCATTAGTCCTGTAATACCTCTTGATATGAAGCTGCATTTGTCTGTCCAGTTACAGAACTAATAAACATTAAGCAGCCCACAGAGAATCTGAGAGAATCCAGTACAGTTTTACAGTCCAGGACAGTGGGATTGATATTCTTCTCAATCACATGACGTCTCCTCTGAAGTTCTCATACTATTCTTTTGTCGCCTCAGATTTGCAACCTGGAGGAGCAGTTGGAGCAGTTCAGAGAGGAGCTGGAGAACAAGAGCGAAGAGGTGCAACAGCTTCAAATGCAGCTTGAGATCCAGAGGAAGGAGATAAGCAGCCAGCAGCAATACCTGGAAACAAGGGACAGCATGCTCCAGGTGAACAAGCAGCCTGCGTTGTTCTTCCTCAGAGAAGAAACTGAAAAAAAAGGCTCTTTCAGTTTGAAAACTGCTGAGATAAACTGCTACTCACTGCTGATGACTTAAATATTTACATCTGACCGGCAGAAATGAGCGTGTCATTACCCGAGAGACTCTTAGTTTTCCTGGAATGCTTCAATACCAGGTTAACCTCTCAACCAAAAATTAAATGGATATTAGTTTTATGATGGTGTGTGTGTATATATATATATATATATATATATATATATATATATATATTTAAATCTGTGTTTTCCATACAACAGAAATATTTTCCGCTCCCTTTTTTTAAAATAAGCTCTATGTTTTTTATAATATCTTGCATATGATCAAGCTTTTTTCCCCCCCAATATTTAACTTTGCAAAGCTCTCTGCAGCTTTCGACACAGTTCTTCTCTCAGTCTGAATTTTCAGTCGGCCGCCTCAAGGTGGACACTGACCAGATGGATGCGTGGCGTGTCATTAAAAGCCATTACATTATAATTTCTGACTTTTGAAGGTGATGGAGGAGAAGGACAGGGAAATAGCACTTCTTAATGAACAGATCTCTAAGCTTCAACACATGGAAACGGCTTCTGATAACAAGGTAACGCAATATGCGTATACGAAATAGAACCTGAGTCTATTTTCGAATACGCATAGCTCCGTGGATGTGCATCACTGTGTGTGTTCTCTGGTTGCCCTTTCATTTGAGTTAGCTCCCTTTGGTTCCGTTTTTCTGTTTGTTTTTGTTGTTTTTTGTTTGCTTGTTTAGTCTCGGTAAGTAGATCCACAGCAACGTCTTTTGTCTTGAGGTGGTCATTTGCTCTTATGAGGTGGGTTCTTAAACCTCTGAGTCCTTATGAACTGTTCACAATCTGCAGGATTCAGAAAGTTTAAAGTAAATGCCAAGAAAGCTGCATTATCTCAGGTCCAATTTCTGAGCACAGCAGGGACTCAGATGTTTAAAGAGATTGTTGTTCACGCTCTCAAGTCCATTCAAGTCCATTTTTTTATTGAAGTATTAATGTGTGTTTCTTATTTGTTAGGAACTTGACGAGAGGGATGAGCAGATCAAAGACCTGGAGTCTCAGGTGGAGTGCCTACGGAGCGAACAAGAGCGCTTAAAGAGAAATAAAGAGGAGGAGCTCGACCAACTGAATGAAGTCATAGAGAAGCTTCAACAGGAGCTTGCCAACATTGAGCAAAAACAGGCTGCAGAGGAAGACGAGGACACGAAAGATGAATCGGATAGCAGCACATGGGGGCCAAGTAAAGAAGAATACAATGAAATTAAGCAGAAGATGGACCTGGCCAGCAAAGAGCTTCAGAAACTGAAAACAGAGAACAGTAAGCTATTGCAGACGTACCTACACTTGAAAGAGAGCACAGAAGCCTTAGCCGAAGCAGAAAAACTGGACAGCTCGGAGGGGGAGCTTGATGAAGAACTCAGAGAGAAAACAGCAGGCCTTGTGGTGCTGCAGGCGCAAGTACAAGCTCTAGAGCAGAGTGCGGCATCCAGAGTGGAGGAGTTGAGTCTTCGAATCCAGGAGCTTGAGGACTTGGTCAGTGATAAGGACTCAGAGATAAATCGCTGTCAGCTCCTTGTGGAGCAAACTAAAAGCTATGCAGATGATCTCCAACGGAGGGTCACTAATCTGGAGGACAGTCTGAGGGAGAAAGTAGCCGCAGCGCTGGTCAGCCAGGCCACACTGGAGGCCTTCCAGCAGCAGCAGTCCACGGGATCAAAACAGGAGCAGGAGCTGCAAAGACATGCTGAGCCACATGTTTACGATTTTGGTGACTTTGCTATCCCTGAGATGAATCTGAGCAGAATGGGTCAAGCAAAACAAGTGCCAACGGGGAAAGTGGTTCATCTGACACAGAAGCTTCAAAACCTGGAGGTTGGACTCAGTGGGATGCAGAAAGACCAGGAGCTCCAGAAGCAGCTGCTCTCCAGCTCTGAGGAGGAGGTGCTCGAGTATGAGAAGAGGCTGACTGTGCTCATGGATCTGCTCAGTCAGATGAAGGCCAAAACGCACCAGAGGACGTTGTCATCTGTGGAGGTGAGAGTTTAAAAATCGTTTTAATCATCTGCCAGAAAATAATCCCACGCAGATATGCCTCGTTAAAACGCGAGTTGCTGCTGCAGCCGTGTGGGCTAAAATCCATTTACTTTGGTTGCGTCAGCATCATCTTGGCAGCCGTAGCTTTGAATAAAGACAAATAGCACAACTACAGCAGACACTGCAGTGACCAATCCAGCTCACATAAAGCACATAAAGAGAAGTTTGTCACGAGACACGACCCGACAGAAGTACACGTGTTTCTTCTTTGTACGGTCTTGTCTGGATGTGACATCACAACCCTTTCTAGCTGAATAAAAAGTCAATTAAAAGTCATTGTCAATAGTATACTGTAATGTGATGTGAAGCAGTTATGTGAAACTTTTAGAGTTTGTATACATATTGAATAGAAGGAACTATGTTTATGAGACATCGTCTGAAACAAAGTCAGCTGGGGTCTGTATCAGAGCTATAGAGGTGATGTTAAAGGATGTTTTTCATAAAATGTTTAAGCTAAATGCTTTTTAAAGCCTTGTCGTACATGCAATATTTGGGCTTTAAGAAGAAATGTGACTGTTGAAATAAGTCTGCAGGTGGTTGGAGATATAATGCACATTATGATAGCTACAACGTAGCAGCAACTTTGAAATCTGGTATAATGCTCAGTAGGCTGTCACTATCTGTACAGAATGGGTTTTTAAATTACTCGGGCTAAATGGTAAAATCAATGGAATTTCCAAAGACTGTAAAGGCTTTATTCATACTTATCAGTATAAAGAAGATTGGTTTCAGTTTCTAAGGCAAACTGAAGTAATGCACCATGAGACAATATTGGGAAAAATATGCTGGAAATCTACATAAATGTTGTGGCTTTCATGATTCACTGGAGCCCAATATCATATAACCGTAACAGTTCTGCATCCTTCATGATCAATACTGAATCTAAGATAATTCTCTTCTGAGTAAGCCCAGCACTTGGATTAATTTTTTACCAACAAAAATCCATTGAAGTTACAGCGAAAACCTCCGACTGAATTGACCATTACAGCTCTGATAAGTTTGACCTTTTCTTCAGGCGTCTTTTGACGAGCAGCCGGCTGTGTCGGAGCTCCTTCAGGAGCTGCAGGAGGTCAAAGATGAGGCCGCCGCCACCAAAGAGCAGCTCGACGGCTTCAAGGAGAGCTGCGGCAGACTGGAGGAGGAACTCGGAGTGGGTGTTGTTCCCTGTGCTAGTGTGTCACACTAATGTTTTTGAGTGTTTTCAGTGTTTAGTCAGACTGACAAAGCCTCGCTTTTCTTTCCAGGAGAAAAACGTAACAATGGAGCGCCTCCAAAAGCAACTTAAGAAGGTACGAATATTTCATCTGCACGGTTAATATTTTCTCAACAGACAGCACTCAAAGGGAAGGAGTTAAAAGTTTTGACTTTGTCAATGTAGGCATCGTCAAGCGGTGACGAGGAGACAAAGGTGTCGGAGCTCAAAGAGGAACTGATGGAGGCTCAAAACGAGGCAGCTGCCACCAAAGAAGAACTGAACAGCTGCAAAGAAAGTTTGGAGAAACTGCAGGAGCTGCTGCAGGTACAGACTCAGTTTGAGTTCAGTGGAATCTACAGATAATCAGTTCAGCAAAAATATATATGTATGTGTTTTTATTCTTTCTATCAAAAAGTTGTTTTAAGGATGATAAGAATAAGTGTCTGGACCCAGCAGCTTAATTTAGCATAAAGCAGACAGGAAAACCGGCATTCTGCCTTCATCTTAAGGAAACAGAATCCATGGGGAGTTTTGGTCACCGTTAAGACTAATGTCAGCAATATTGATTGGAGTGGGATGAATTCCCAAAGAAAGCTTGATTTGGAAGCAAAGTTTTTTTTACTTGGAAGTTGATTTTACTTGATATAAAAAAGTGTGGTGCCTATACTGTAACTCTCAAGGTTCTACCTTTTTTTTTTTTTTTTAAAGGGAAAACCTGAAGTCGTTCAGACCATGAAATCTGTTCAATGGCTTAATAGCAACTACTTACTGCACAGACTTGAGTTATTTTGGCCTTTTTAACAAATTTTACTGAATTCCATAAAAACAAATTCCCTGAATTAATGCTTTAAACATTCTACAGAGAAAACCTTTAGTTCATATATTTATGTGGTTTGTAAATACGATTGTTAAACTGGGTACAATTTCTCCTTCTAGGAACGAGAAATGACCATTGCTCAGCTTAAAGGAGAACTTTTCCAAGTAAGTTGCCAGTGAAACATGGATCACAGGTTTACTTTTGTATTTTTACGCTGTTTTTTTTTTTTTTTTTTTTTTTTTTTTAATATTCTGGGATGATACTTGTCTGTGTTTATTGAATTTGACATCTTGCCCGATGTCTTCAAGGTAAAAGCTGCAGAAGACAGAGCCGACATGACGGAGCTTATCCAGGAGCTCGAGGAGGTCAGAAGCAATGCGGCTTCCACCAAAGAAGAACTCAAGAGCCACCGGGAGCGTAATGAGAAACTTCAAAAGGACCTCCAAGTCAGTGAAGTTTCTATTTCTAAACTCAAAGATGAACTCCAGGACATGAGAAGGAATGTCGATACCACCAAAGAAGAACTCAACAGCTACAGATTGAACAATAAGAAACTACATGAGGAACTTCACACCCGTGAACTCTCCATTGCAAAGCTTAAAGAGGAGCTCCAGGAGGTGCAAAAAGCCTTGTTGAAGACAGCAGAGTATGGTCCTCCATCCCCCTCTCCATCTCCTTCTCCCCAGCCTCCCTCCTCTGCCTCATCCTCCACCACACAGCCCAAAAGGAAGGGAGGCAAACAGCTGACTTCAAAGGGAGGCATTGCCAAAGATAAACCATCCCTAACCAAGAAAAACTCTGACCCTTCCAGCCAGTCCTCCAGCAAGTCTCACAGCCCTCGGCTTAACAGTAACCCTCAGCAGCAACGCGTGGCTGTGACAGACGCCTTCGCACAAACCGAACCACTCCAGACAGCTGATCTCAGTCCGGACGTCAAGTCTGCCGCCAAAGAGGAGATGGAAGAAGTGATCGGAGAGTTCCGGGAGAAGATCGCGCAGATGCAGGAGCTCCACGCAGCAGAAATCCTTGATATGGAGGCTCGGCACATTGCTGAGAGCGAGAACCTTCGCAGGGACACACAGGCACTGGAGGACGAGTGCAAAGCCCTGAAAGCTGTCATTGACAAACTGCGCTCGACTGAGGTGAGGCCAGCAAATGAGGCGAAACAGGTTTGTCTGTAATCATACCGTATCTGCAGTGAATGACTCACACCTGTCTTATATGAGAGAGCGCGCCTCTACATTTTTGTAAGAAGTACTTTTATATCTTTGAGTGGTTTTGATACAAAGAATTTGATCAAAAATTATTTTAATTTCCATTTTTTTCTTTTGTTTCCTTTAAAATAATGACTTTAATCTCATCCTGTCCAGGCTCCTACTTCAAGACAAGACCGTCCTACGCCGCAGTTCAAAGATGGCTACACCAGTGGTAAGACGCATTGCATCAACAACTCCCAAAACTCTGAAAGACAGCCGATAGGTTTATTCCCTGAACGTGACTCCCGGCCGAATCAGCAATATTTGAATGTTTCACCAGGCTACCTTGTGTGTTTTGGGCTTATGGCTGAGTTTGACTTGACAGCTATCCTTCAGATTACCATGTGGAGAGTTTACATTTCCTAGGGTACTGTTAACAAGTTTTGTTATTTTGCTTCAAGAGTGTTTTTGTTGTCACGCAGACAGCAGCTCAGACTACAGCCAGAGGACTGGATATGACCTGCCGAGCTTGCAGCAGGAGTTCAGGACGACTCCAGAGGGCGCCAGGAGAGAAACCGACGATCCACTACCCGACCGGATCAAGGTACAGCTTTGAGGGGGAGAGGGGGGAGTTGTTTTACTCACTGTAGTATTTGTCACCTTTTCGATCAGATCCCTAATGGGTAATCTCAAGTATCCCTGAAGTTATTTATTTTTTTGTTTAGAAATTGAAAAGAGTGAAAGTAATCCCAAGTCTCTCTCTGTGTGGCGTTTCTTTAACTAGACGTTGCTCCGTGAGGTGCATCAGGAAGGCATGCAGGTTCTCTCTCTGTCAGAGCTTCCCATCTCTGAAAGCGACCCGGGCAGCCGATTCCACGACGAAGGCTGGATGAAGGAGAGAGACGCCCTGCTGGCAACTGTAGAGTCTCTTAAAGGGCTCATCACTAAGATGCAGACGCACAGGCAAACACAGGTATAGAAAGTCACTACAACAGAGTTCCCTGTAATAAGGAGCATAGAAATAGTCATATTTGCCTTGTCACCAGTCTTCCCTCTTCATTCTAAAAAGGGAAAAGTCACCAAAACATACATCAGCAGACAAATTTGGAAGAAACTCCCCTGACTTTGTTTTCTTACTTTGTGTTAGACGTCAGACGGTGCCGACTGGCGCGGGGATCTGCTGGATGCAGTGCGGCAGGTGTTTGTGAGGGAGAGGAGCGTGCTGAAGAGCGCCCTCTACAGCCAGCTGGACCTGCTGGACACCAGTGATGCCATCATTCACCTCAATCAGCTGGAGCACCGACTGGCTGAACAGGTCAAAAACAGCAGCTCCGTCGTACTGATTAGGATTATTTTATGATATTTTAAATGTGCATAGATAGTTGTGCACATAAATAGGAAGTGTTTTATGTTCTTCAGCTGAATGAAGTCTAAGAGTCTAAGTCTAATGAGTCTAAGCTGAGATGACAAAAATGGCAGAAAGTTTTTTCTCAGTTGCCTCTTCTTTTTTTTCTTCTTCTCTTTTTTCACTTGACAAAGTCAGTAACTAAACATGTTGCTCATGCGGTTCTGTTACAGGACGCCCAGCACAGAGAGGCCCTGGGTTCACTCCACACTGCAGACAGGTTCAGTCTTATCTCCGAAATTCATCATCTCCGTAGGCAGCTACAACAACTTCAACAAGGTAAAGCAGCTTTTAGAAAAGATCATCTCGATAAGTATGTTTACTATATTTAAGAAAGATTTTATAATAAAATACAACCCCCCCCCCCCCTTTCCCTTTTTATTCTTGATCGTTTAGGTGCCCAGTCTGGCCTCTCATCGACCGGTGAATGTAACAAGGAGGAGCAGAGGGAGGGAGGAAGAACTGATGGAGCAGCGGAGGCCGACAGGCTGCTGGTGGATGAGCTGAAGGGGGAACTGTCTCAGACTAAGCTAGAGCTGGAGACGACACTCAAGACACAACACAAACGCCTCAAAGAGCTTGACACGCTCAGGTTAGACGTGAAACACAAATGCATGAATTTGACTGACCAGAGGGGTGTGTTAAGAGGCAAGTTGAACAAAAACGGACAGTGTTTGTGTTAGCTGTGTGACCTTCATCTCTTTAGCTGAAGCCGGTCTCTTATTATCACGCAGTATTATGTACACTGAAATTAAAATAATGCAATGCAGTTAAAACCTCTTGGAAATGCTTTAGTCTGCCCCCTTCAGGACAAGCACTGAAGTGACAATGAGAAGGAAAACTCCTTTTTAATGTTCTTAAACCAGTAAATAGAAACCTTGAGCTGGACCAGAATTATAAAGCATATCATAAATATCAAAGCAGAGAGCGATATTTAATATGAAGCCCCTGTAGAACAGAAGAAGGTTTACAAGATTAACTTTAAAAATTCCATGTACATGAAAAGCTGAGGTTAGTCTCTTGATTTTAGGGCTAAACCTTTAAACATTAAAACTCAATGTGTCAACAGGGCAGAGATATCACAGAAAGCTGCAGAGGTGGATGCCCTGAATGAACAGCTGATGGGGGAGAGGAAGAGAAGCAGAGATCTTCAGTGGGCAGTGGAGAAGGAGATGTGTCGAACTGGGAAAAATGAGGAGAGTAAACGAGAGGAGCTGGAGGTAAGACAGCTGAAAAGTATAACAGGTTGTTTTGAAAAGGTGTAATTACTGGATCGTGTGCTTTAGGAGTGGTTAAGCATGTCAGTGTTTAATTTTATTCATCCACCAGGACCTGCACCTGACTCTGGTGGAGCAGAAGACCTGCGTAGCCCAGCTGACCCAGACCCTGGAAGAGGAGCGTCAGGCCGCCTCTCAGCTCTCCCAGCAGGCAGAACAGGAGCGCCTCAACCTCCACAGACGCCTGCAGGAGCTTCAAGTCCAGCTGGAGACCGAGCAAGCCAAGGCTCAGGAGATGAGTTCTGCGCTGGGGAGGGAGAGAGAGCTGCGGACCGGCATCTCCTCTAACAGCGGTGCCTCCAACGAGGAGCGTGTCCACGAGGGCCCTGAAGAGGAAGGAGGTCTGCTGGAAAGATTGCAGAGGGAGCTGGATGACAAGCATACACAGGTGGGATGTTTGTTGTTTTCTGTAGGAGACAGAAATATCTCAATCTCTATATTCATATCTAAAAACTGAACATGTATTTGTCAAATAACCTGTAATAAAGGCAAAAAAAGTATATTGTTTGGATTAAAGCAAAATGTTGCATTAGGCATATTTCAGATGACCTTTTATTTTTGTTTTAATATAGTAAAGACAAATGTTGTCCTATTTGTCACGTTTGATTCAGGAAAAAGACACAGTTTTTACTTTTTTTCTTTACATGTGTAAACAGTCGGTGCAGAAATATTACAGTCCCTCTACTTCATAACAAGCTATTTTTGCCGTGTCCATGTTGTTTCTTGGACATGGATGTTTTCTTCTTCTTCTTCTTTCTTAATTTAAAAGGAAGAGCATAGATTTAAATATAAATGTTAACCAGTTGACACACTAGTTAATCCACATGCATTTAACACAACACACGAGATACATTTCAGCATAAACATGTCTCTGTAATGAAGATGTCAAATATTACTTCCATTTTTTTTAAAGTCACATGTGAGACAAATTCAGATATTTATATATTTGATTTTCCAAAAGACAAAAAATAGATAAACTTGCTTAAAGAATAGATACGATATAATTTTCATGGTTGAAATAATCTTCTTCCACATGTAGAATCAGTCATTAGTTTTATTCTAATATTCATGTTTGCATTAGTTTAAATAATTTGAAGTGTTTTCCACTAAGCCTGACTTGTAGCGCTGCCATGTTTCTACAGTAGGCCATAAGGGACAAATCAAACACTGCCTCTGTGAGGAGCCTGTTGTGTTTGTGTGTGTAGGTTTTTAACATCCATTGTAGTTTCTCTGTGTGGAAAGAGGTTTTTCAGGTAGTTGCCATCTGTTACTTTGCTGACAGATGTCACTAAATCCTGCACACTGCTCCTTTAATGGGAGACACTGGAGGTGAATTTGTTTTGGGTTTTTTTTCAATCTAGGTTGATTTTTATTTATTTTTTTTCCTCTCCAGGTTGTGCATCTCCTCAGTGAGGTGGAGGCCCAGAGGCTTGAGGTGGTACGAAGGGAGGAGGATCTAACACTGACCAATCAGAGGTCCAGACGAGACCAGGAGGCGCTGCTGGAGGCTCGGGCTCAGCTTGAGAAGCTGGAAGCACGAATGTCGGAAGTCCAGGAGCAGCTTGACGGAGAGCTGGAGAGAAGGAGGAGTCTGGAGGAAGAGAAGGAGAGACTGCAGGAGAGGTTGAACCAGTTAGGAAAAAGAGAGGGAAGCGGACATCCGCAGACCGACAGCCAGAGTGTGAGTGACAGAGACTGAAACAAAGCTTACTTTTTAGTGAAGCTTTCCAGTGTATTAAAGCCTTTATTGTCATTATTTAAACAGCCGGCCATCTTGCACAGTGATTCCACTGACCGCACTAAAGACTGGGTGTTCCAGCAGAAGAGTGGAAATGTTCAGTCGGTGAGCTCCAGCCCAACTCCACACACGGAGGCCCCTCCAACAGGCCACAGCAGCGGGCCACATCACGGCCCTTGGCGCACAGTCGACAGGATTGTGGGAAAACTCCACCTCATTTCTTCAAAGATCCGCAGCATGGCCAGCAACACCTCCAACACCTCCAACAGGTAATCAAAGCAGCTGTTCAGTGATAACCTAAAGAGAATGAGCACCTTTCCTCAACTCTTTAGAGTTATGTGCCACAGCTGTTAAACGTGGAAGCTGTAATGTACAGGTAGATGTGGGCGAACCTGTGCTCCCAGTCTCTGTCACTTTTACACTTTCATCTGATCCTGAACAAGTTAAAAGTGAATTAAAGATGCTGTCATGGAGGAGAAATTCTAAACCACTCTCAACCAATTAGAAAGGTCCAGACCTCAGTGACTGATGAGCCAAAGCTTTAAAATTTCTTTTTTGAAGGATTGATAATGTTCTACATTGTAAAAACAATAATAATGATGATAAATATCAGCTTTAAAGGTGATAGCATGTGTGTTTTAACGTTTAATTATATCAGGGTGTTGCTTTAACGAAACTTTGTGTCTTTATAAACCAACAGAACATATTCGATTCATCAATAAATCTGTTTGGAAATTCACGTTATTCACTCAGTTACTGATGTACTCTGATCTTAACAGGCTGACTGCGGAGGTTGACAGTGAAGACCTGTCGTGGGTCCAGTCTGGTGTTGATGAGGTCATCACCATGCTACAGCAGTCCCCGGGTCTGCCCTCCATCCCAGAGGTCAGATTGATTGATACTTCCAGATTATGCTGTTTGATTTAAGTTGGTTTTATAAGAAGGCAAAGTAAGCAAAGCCAAAACATACACTGGGCACAAATTTCAGTGAAAATAAGAAACCTCACTGTCGTGAGCTACTGTCAGTCGTTCAGATGTCGTTGAGCTTGGTTGTGATTGTTCATCCGTTTCCCCTCCAGAGTGTGTCGCTGATGGCAGGAGGCTCCTCCAGCTCCTCCAACACGCTGACTGAGCGGCTGCTGAGGCAGAACGCCGAGCTCACGGGTTTCGTCAGCCGTCTGACTGAGGAGAAGAACGACCTGAGGAACCACACGCTGCGATTAGAAGAAGAGCTCCGACGCTATCGGCAGGCTGGACAGGGATCGGGAGATGCCGTAAGTGCAGTTTTGCAAATGAATGCAATTCTGAAACTGATGCGGCAACATGAGCTAAACCACCTTTTATATTTTTCTGCAGTCCGGCTGGAGAGGAGTGTCAAAAACCGAGTCGGCAGGTTTGCTGCTTTCTCAGGAGAGGGAAGCTTGGAATCGAGAGAAGGTCCGTCTGGAGAAAGCTTTACATCTGTCTCAGTCCAAGGTGGCCCGACTCAGGGGAGAAATAAGGTCCGACACTCTGCGAGAGATAAGCGGGCCGGAAGCAGACAATGCTGCCCTGAAGGTTAGCAAAAATAAACTGATGAGTTATTTTAAGTCAGATTTTATGTAAAGCCACAAAGGGCCCATAAAAACCCGTGTTAAACTCCCTCTAAGAACACATGTAATGTTTTATGATCAGCTGAAATGAAGCTACTTTCAAGAAAAGCTCATCTTCTCTTTCCACTTCTTTCCTCCAGAGGATATATGGGAAGTACCTGAGATCAGAAAGCTTCCGCAAAGCACTGATCTACCAGAAGAAGTATCTGCTGTTACTGCTGGGCGGCTTCCAGGAGTGTGAGGAAGCCACACTGACGCTGTTGTCCAGGATGGGCGGCCGGCCTTCGCTCTCTAGCTTGGAATCCCACAACCAGCGCCGCCGGGGGCTAATGCGTTTCCGCTCCGCCGTCCGAGTCTCCATCGCCCTCTCCAGGTAGAACGCTGGAACTCTGGGATTCTTGATTTTTACAGGGAGTAACAGCGTGGACTAATTGTTTTGCTTCATCTAGAATGCGTTTCCTCGTGAAGCGATGGCACAAGGCAACGGGGATGAGCATCACGACGTCCTGCGGTGTGAACAAGAATGGAGCAGGTCAGACAGTAGGAAACAAAACGGGGTCACGTGCGTGTTTTGCCCCCCTCAATTATTTGAAGGCAATTCTTTTGTTCTTGGTCTTTTTCAGGAGCGGAGGCGAGGGACTCGCCCTATCTTCACCCCGGCAGTGTGGAGATGTACAGAGAAAGAGGAGGAGGAGCAGGAGGAGTGTCCAGCGGCAGAGGGAGAAGTGGACGTGAGTCCCCCCGATCAGGCGTCTCCTCCACACCTCACAGGTATAACCTTCAGAAGCGGTACTACTAACAATTAAACTGATGGTTTTGTCATTTTAATAATCAATATTCTTTTCGATTAATGTTGTCAGCAAAATCCCCTCAGCAAGTTTTTTTTTTTTTTTTTTTTTTTTTTTAAAGCAAGAAAGTCCTTATATTTGATTGTTAATAAAGTGGCTTTAGGGAGTTTGCTTTGCCTGCACGTTGAGGGAAGGCAGCTATGATGAGATCACCCGTCTGTGCTGCCATCTGTTGCATTACGGAGTTGTTTCAATCTTTCTGGGGTTTTCTGTGCAGGTTTCATGTGGCTGCAGACCACGGAGCTCTCACCTGTTCCCACCTGCAGAGCTACGACCCTGACCGAGCGCTCACCGACTACATCTCCAGACTGGAGGCCTTGCAGAGGCGGCTGGGCAGCGTGACATCAGGTACCATCACGCAGTGTCGACTGTTGCAGCGGAATTTCTTCTAGAGCAGATGTTTTCAAAGTGTGAGGCAGGCCGAAAGCAAAAGCGAAAAGCCGGAGTAGGAGTGGTGTTTGTTTTTCTTCTTTAGCTGACTTTAGCTGAGGATAGGCTTACTGTTGTAGAATCATGTATCTACACTTTATCATAAATGTCTTCATTGGCATCTATAAAAAAGACAGGCTGACATTGTAACTCAATATGCTAATCAGTATGCTTGAGTTAATAGTTGCTGTGATGTTCTACCTTTAATTTCAACAGTGTTTGCCAAATTTACTGAACTGCTTTTCCACTTTTCCCGCAGGTGCTTCTTCATATGCTCAATTGCACTTTGGCTTGAGAAGATAGATGCTGACAACTTACATTGGCTTGAATAAACTGAGTTGCCTTTTCTCGTGCTGAGCGCTCTGCTGTTTTCTATCATTCTGGTGTGGACTGTATCTTTCCATGTGGACCAAAAGACGTTTTTTTTTTTTATCAGTGTACGACATGTTGTATTCAGGCTTTTCGTCGCCAGCACTTGAAAAACAGCTATGTTTGTAATTTAATCTGCCTCTTTGTTGTGGATGATCTACAATCGTGTATATTTGTCTAATGCTAATTTAAAGACTTTGTGATTAATTTATGTTTGTGTTGTATGGGTGGAGCGTTATGTAAAGAATGTTTGGGTTTACTGTTTAGGAGGCTGCTACGGGATATTCTACACTACACTGTGTTTTGTTTAGGCCAGACAGACTACAGAAGACATTTGTAGAGAACGTATTTTTGTAAAGCGTAGGGACTTTGAATTTTCCGGGGTATTTTGTCAAAAACTGAAATAAAGAGGACTACATTATTTCAAAGAGGTGTGTGGTTTATTTTTCCTTTTCTTTTTACTACTTTGAGCAAAGAAAACTTTGTAATTTTTCACGTGAACAGAAAACAACAGAACTAAAGATATAAAATGACATGGCTCCACGACAATCGACTGTAAAAATGACCTTTTAATAAAGCCTTTAATCAAAGATTAAAGCCTTTGCATCTTGCTGTACACAGAGTTGTCGTTCCTTAAACCTGAACATCCCACTTCTCTGGTGTTTGCATATGCTCAGTTTCCCGTATGTCTTACAGTTCTCATTTTGACCCAGTTTCTCAAAAAAAAATTAAGTCATTTAAAAGAAACAAATCAAATGTTAAGACCAGTCGTTGTTTACTGTTTTTGAAAAATACACATTTTTTATTCGATGCCAGCTGCACAAGTTTGGAAAAGATGATAAGGATCATCCAGCTTATACCACTGCACCGCTCAAAAGCCAGCATCTGTGATGGAAAAACCACGTTTTGCACATATTTCAACAGCACGACTACAGAGAAAGAGTCCAGCGGCTAATGCTGCCTTCCAAAAGTGGCTGTTGAGCAGCTGAAATCCTGGCGACCTGTCGGGGGCTGTACCCTGCCACTCACCCGGCTGGGATTAAGCGGGTACAAAAAAAATGGATGGATGGATGGGAAAACATTTCACTTTCAAAACTAGAGGCTTTATATTCAAAATGATATACTTCTTAAAAGCAATATTTCTGTTTCAACATCCAATTACCGGTAGTTATTTTTGTACTGTTCTCAGTATATGGGTTAAGTTGTTTGCGTCTCACATTTTATTCTCTTTTTATGGTTGACAAAGTTTTTTTAGGGGAAAAAAAAAAAGAAGCTTGCAGTAACTAAAGGAGTCACATAAATATGTGGGATTAAGAAGTGCAACCTTTAGTTCTGAAATGTTGTTTCCCTGAATGTGTGCTAGCATTAAAAAAAAATAAATCAGTAAACCAGACATCAGGTGCCTCAAACTTGAATTAAACATACTTAGGTGTCAAAGACAGTTAAAAACAGCTCTTGTGTAGTTCAAGAGGCTTATTGTCCTGCATCAAATCAGCTAACCGGTGTTAATGCTCAGAGTTAACATCTTCAAGCTTTTAATGATAAAATTAAATGATCTCTCCTCAACAGGAGTAACGAGGAATTGTTTCATAAGCATTTAAAGGATTGTCTTCACAACTTGATGCTCAGAGAAAAATCCCAACTCTCCACTTCTATGAATCTACCAAGTGGGCATCATCTGCAGAGGAAGATCATGTGTTCGAGTCAAAGGTTTCAGACTTCAGAAGACCACAGCTTCAGCTGGTAGTTAGCAGGCTTTCCCAATTGTTGTTTTCATCTTTAGGATTATTACAGTTTGCTGGATAAATACTGAGAAAACTAAATCTGACAAATGTAAAACTGTCTCTCTGGGACAGACTCAGTCTTAATTCAGTCAATCAGCCATAGTAAGGCACACAATTATTTCTCAGTTCCAATTTCTTTAAAAATTCACAGTGTAAATATGAGCACTGGCTTTGATGCTGAAGTCACAGAACCATCTAGTTCAGTCTGGAAACATCTAAAAATGATGCACTATGCTAACATTCAGAGCGAGGGCTGCAGGCTTAATAAAGGAAGCATACAAGCACAGGATTGACATTAGAAGCAAAGTGCATTCCTCTATATTTTTCTTCAATTCAAGTCCCAGGACGTCAGAACTTCTAACACTCGGGAGGTTCCTTTGTGTCCTTGTTTTTCACACCTCCACCACCCGCCTTCTGTGTCTCACTGCTTTCTCCTCTTATATCTGATGATGGGGTTGTGAGGGGTGTGAATCATTGTGGTGTAGTTGATTGTGGGGAAATATCCATCGGCAAGGTCGAATTCATACATACGCAGCATGGTGGACCAGATTGTTTTGATCTGGACGTAGGCAAAGTTTTCTCCAATGCAGCGATGACGGCCTGAGGATGGAAAAGGGAACAGATTAAATGCTGGTCGGTTTACAGGTAATCGCAGACGGAGAATTCATTTAACGCACCAGCTCCAAATGGCACGTAGGCAAACTTTTCCCCTGCAGCAGGGTTCTCATTGAGGTAACGCTCAGGCTTGAACTCCATCCTCTCCGCCCAGGTGTCATGCAGACGGTGGTTGACAGTCGGGGAGACACAGACCTGGTGGCCCACGGGAATGGTGTATCCGGCAGCAGTCTGAGAGCACACAAAGTTCACACGACAAGTTTCAGAGAAATGGAACAATGAAGGCGAGCAACTGTAGGCAGTATATGATGCGTAAACCCACCTGAGGCGTGCGAGCCATTCTCATCATGGTCATGATGGGTGGGCGGAGCCGCAGGGTTTCCTTTAGGCAGCGCTCCAACAAGCTGAGATCCTTCAGCTGAGGAGACCGACAGGGAAGAATGAGGACTCACCAAGTCTTTGTAATCGCATCAAAACAGCCCCAGAAGAGTCACTACTCATTTCATACCAAGTGTTTCCCACTGCTTTTACATTCATATACAACCAAGGCTCAATATGGGGTCATATTGTGGGCTCCCACCTAAATTCACCCTAGAGGAAGCGGTAAGTTTTGTAGAGACCCCGAGGTGCAAAACACAACAGAGCCACCACAAAATGTTTTATGTAGTGCTGTTTTTTCTGTTTATTGTTTGTCTTCTGCACCTCTGGGAACCCTAACTTATGTTGCTTGCCATTAAAGGGCCTCTAACCTGATCCAAGTCCAGAGGAGGCAGGTCTTCTCCACACACAGCCTTCTGCTCGGCGTAGCAGCGCTCCTGCAGAGCTTTGTCTCTGGCCAGGAAGAACCCCATCCAGGCGCTGGTGGTAGATGACGTGTGCTGGCCCGCAAGGAGGAGACCAATCAGCATCCCCGCAATCTCATTATCATTCAGCGGCCGACCGTCTCTGCAGAGAGATCGCAGTTCAGAGAGTTTAAAAAACGGTTTACCCAAACACATTTCCTCTGACTGTTATGCTGTTTCTTTGCCTGACCAACTAAAACATGCCAAAGGAGGCATGTTCGACTGATTTTCATTGATAGTGCCCGAATAAAGGTGACCAGCTTACTTGTAGGTGGCATCAATGAGGGTTTGGAGAATGTCGTCCACTTTCTCGCCAGACATCCTGCGTTTCTGAATCACCTTGAAGAAAATATTCTTGATCTCTCTGTGAGCTTTGTCCCTCTTCCTAAAAACAAAGAGTCAAACAGTTTCTTTAATAAGCTAATATTATAATGCCTAAGCCGAATGCCTTTTTCAGGTGGATACTGTTTTTCTTGCTAAATTCATTTCAGCCTTTCGTTCATACAGTGGCAGGTGCACAGAGAACAGTGGCTGCACGCAGATGTGAGGGTCGTCACAAACCCACCTGAAGCTGGGTAAGGGCAGCCAGGTGGGCAGGAGCCAGGCAGCATGGCTGAACCCTCCGTCCAGGTCGGCATAGAGCTGGGCCACCTCTTCATTCAGCATACTGCGGATCTCCTTCCCGTGGAGGCAGGTGCTGGCTGTCAGGATGATCAGCTCGGACAGAGCGTCAAACAGGTCTGACACAAGCAAAAGTTCACTTAGCGAGCTTTCTACGAAATATATGAGTCGTGTTACGTTATTACTCGAAAATGTGAGGTCTGGACTCAAAACACAGCTGCACAACACATTCTAAATAATCAGTTATAAATCTCAGTCAGTCACATTCTCATCGCTAGGATTGTGAAGCATCTTACTTCGCTCCCCACTGTCTCCCCATCTCTGAAAATACTCGATGGTTTCCTCCTCGATTAACCTGACATGCTCCCTAAAATGAGCAATGTTCAGTCCAGTCTTCAGCATCTTCTTCTGTTCCAGAAAGATCTGCAGCAAATTAGAGAAAGTGCGTTGTAGCTGACTGGCACAAACGTTCCCTCTAAAGCACCCGAGAGACTTTGTTCATAAATGTGACCCGACGGACTCACAGGGTTCGGCACATCATAGGCTACTCCTTTGCCAAACACCGGAGTGGTCAGCTTCGAGTAAACGTCCTCCGCATTCAGGTCTTCGTTCTTGCTGTTGAACATCAGGGTGGCTGCTTCGCTGCCCAGCAGGTAGGTGAAGGTCTTCCCCACCATGGTGAAGCTGAACACAGGGCCATACTGCAGCACAGCGAGAGACACGGAGGTCAAGGAAAAACTAATCTAATGCACTGCCTTTATCTCAATTCTAACTTTTAAAACCTTTAAGTAATGATTCGTATTTATACACATATCAAGCTTCTTTGTTCTAAGAGGTCACAAATCAAAATTACACGGGATCAAGAGCTTTATATGGCATCTAACATGATGGGAAAGTCAAGAAATGCATCAATATCTGAGATTAATTTAGATTAGATTAGATATTATACAACTTTATTGATCCCCTTGGGAGGTTCCCTCAGGGAAATTAGGATTCCAGCAGCACCATTACAGAAAATAAAATAAAAAAATAGTATAATAATTAGAATTGCACATATAAGGATATGTACGATAAAGATAGATAATAATACAATAAAGAAATCCTAACAAGTGGGATATTGCACATTATTATTGCACTACTGATACTGCTAATCCATTTCAATAAAACGGTTCTTGTGTGTGAGCAGCGCAAACACAATGCAGTCTGTTTTCTTACATCTGCACAGGAAAACTGGAATTTTACTGGATTCAACTGGAATTAAAACTCAATTCTATTTAGTTTGATCTCACAGCTTCAGATAACAAGCAAATATTAATGTTTGCGATGAAGGATCGAGTGTTTGCTAAAAACAGGACAGTTCGTGAGCGAAGAGCTGCAGACGGACTAATTAAATACTTACTTTTTCATAAGCGTCTTCAAGAAATTCAATGGGGCTTTTTCCAAATGCAATCGCATGGCCAAGAAAGGGAATGCTGGAGGGGATGTAAGGTGGACACTTCTGTGGGAAAAAAAGAAACGTTATGTTGAAATGCACGAGCGTCAATAGCTACAAACAGACTCTTAAAAACGGCAATGCATTAGTAATATTAGGGCAAATTACCACATCTTTTTCTGAAGACTGTCTGAGCAGCAGTTTGGAGACATAACCGATCGTGAGAGTGAAGAGTGAAGCTGCAAGCACCACGGATGTCAGGTTTTCGGATATTTTCCCCACCGTGTTCCCGAGTATGTTAGAGCTTATCTGGTAAAAGTGCGCAGACATTTCAACAAACGACTCACGCATTCGTCAAAAAGCTGTAAGAGAACACGACAAAGGTATATCCCAAACGTCTGGCCGTCCAACTAATGTGTTTCGTTGGTCCGTTGGAGATGTCGCTACCTGTCAACACAGGTCCTGCCCCCGCCTGACCAGCTGTAGCTTTTGATTGGCTATCGGACGCATGTCAGTCAAGTGGCTGTGACTGTGATTGGCCGGCGCTACCTGAAGCGATGTCTTGCTATATGATGTCAGTCCAACAGCGCTATCACAATCGATTTAAAGCACTTTTTATTAACTCTTTTTTTTTTGTAACTTGTAGCTGCATATGAATGAGCACGTTTTTTTTTTTTACCTATAACGTCTAACAGCTCTTCTAATTTCTGATTACCTAAAAGCGACATATTCCATACTTTTACAAATTTAGTTTACAGTCTTGTAAAGCAAACTTTTGTCCTATATACAGCAGAGGTGACCATCTAACTTACGACTTACATGTCAAATCATTCAAAATTATATTTATTTATCTTAATAATTGCACGCTTGAAACAGTTTACAGGTGAAATCCTTACTGTAGGAACTCTACACACTCTTTAATTTGTTTATCTAAGATACTAAGATTCATTACAAGGCTTTTGAGACAAAATATCTTGCCAGGTCATATTTTTACTTTCTTCTTCTGAAACTTCATAGTTTGGCATTGGGACTTACATTGTTATTGTGGTGGAATATAGAGCATGGACTTTGTGGTGAAACTTTTATCATTTGTTAAGTTAGAAACGTTATAATTTGTTGTGTTATCTGTGCATTTACTGTTTCATCACGTCAAATAGAGCAATAGATTGTCTTCTTGGCTCCTTATTTTATTTTTTTTTTGGCTCTTGTACTGTCTGAAACTATGGAAACCACATCAAAAGCTGTAGCTGAGTTCAGGCAGTCCAAATAACGTTATTATTTTTTAGCCTTTCCTTCACCATCAAGCCTTGGTTGTGTCAGAAAGATCTCTTATAAGGTCTTGACCTGAATAAACGCACAATAGACAAATGCTAGAGTTTCTTATCTCGAATTATTTTCCTGCCTTCGGAGTGTGGTTCAATTTCGATGACACCGGGCCTTTGGGCTTCACTGTCAGATATGCATTCAGTACCGTAGTCCTAGCCTGCTTCACAGCATGCAGGTGTCAAACATGTGTCTCGTAAAGGTGCTTCCAGCGTCATCAGGCTTTTTTCTGTTCTTCAGTTAAGTCTTCCAGGTTTGGCCTGAGATGGAATACAGGTAGATATCAGATATCCATCGATAGAACTTACCAGAAGTTACCAATCAAATTGTGTAACTTTGATTATTTCGTTCATGGTTGTCCACCTTCGGTGCAGTGCCTCGTGTCATATAAAGCTGATGTCCAGCTCTGGTCAGCAGCACTATTCAACGCTTCTTCAACACCTCCTGATTACTGCTGCAGTTGTGCTTTTGCAGGTCAACAATCTTGTGCTGCGCTTTTCCACTTTTGTTAAAATATTATATAATTTAATCCCACTGGTGATTATTTTCCTTTTTCAGCCATTATACAGACATGCAGATAGACACAGCCTCTATTTATCGACATGTCGTGGTGTTAATGAGTCACTTTAAAACCACGTTTTTCAGTTTGCTTAATTGGTAATCTGTGTCCTTGAATTTTGCACCTTGTGTCAGTGCACTCACTTTTGCTGCTTTGAGTCACTGCTTTCCAATATAGTGTTTAGATGTTTAAGGAGGAAATACTAAATAATTTAGGAATAGTGCAATTATAGAGAGGTGATGTCATTTTTAATCACTTGACGTTGAATCGATTATTCAGAGGTGTGTATGCAGGATCAGAGAATTTAGTAATTCCTTTACAGACAAAACAATTAATCCCTCAGTAAGACACTTCAGCCAAATAATCCACAAAATGAGCCACGCTAAAATAACAATTATTCATAAGATGAAAGTTGAAACATTACCGTCATGTCTTGCGCATACATCAATCGGTTTATTAAAACAAACATTAAATAAGAAACGTATTTACATTGAATCAAAATGTAGGACTCATCAATTTACACAAGGTTTAGTCATGTCAGATATCACTAGCTTGTTATACAAAATGAGGCATTCGTGGAGAGACGGACTCTCTATCCAGAATTTCGACAGTCAGATGATGGTCAGCATGAGGAACCTACACCCGGGTCTTTGGCAGATGTGGTTTTCAGCCATAGGCATATTTATCTGTAACAGCTTTATCATTTGGAGTCATGTGTCCACTGAGTTTCATTAAAAGCTTCACAATAAGGCCAGCCTGGAAGGAAATAATGAACAAAAGAAGATAAAGATCAATTTGCTAATATCTATTTTCAACATGTAAAATTTGAAACATCAGCTGGAATTCGTGAGAAAAGCTTTGGATTGTTTTTTTTTTGGATTTCGTCCTTCTGCTTTCGACAAAAATCCCAAAATACAATATCTTAAACTTTAACCCACTTGAATTCGGAGCCGTTACCTGTTTTGTGTGCACAATAAAGTTCATTTTGTTGTCACCGCTGTGGATCTGGAAGTACTGGTCAGCGTGTCCGAGCTGCCACATGAACGTGCCATACTCCAGGCTGATGAGGAGCACCTGCGGGTGCCATGTGTTCATATAACACACAAAACAACTTTACAAACTCAAACCTTTCCCAGTATTCTCGTGTGCTAATGAGCGATTGTTCGGAGAAATTTACTGGTCAAAACTGAAAGATCTGGAGTGCAGAAGATACCTTAGTCTCCATGTTCATGAGATGCAGGCCCTTTGTGTTGACTCCGACATACACACGGATGACTTTGTGGTTGCTCGCACTGGCCTTGGTGTAAACCTGACCCGTGAAGAAAGCCGCTCCATAGGTCGGGATGTCCCAGCAATTCTGCAAAAAGAGTCTCTGTAGGTGGTGCATCTCTTTGCTCACTCCTTCGCTGGTGCTCAGGGCCTGTTATCGGGGGGGAGGGGGGACACACAGGCGAGCTTCGAGTCAACTCAGGGAGCAATCAGATATTATTCAAAGGATTGAAATAAAAAGAGAAAAACATGAGCGTACTTTGTATTCATGGAGAATCCTGTTGGTCCAATGGTATGCCTTGCTTTTCACCTTTAATATTGGTACAATTGATTTCAGGTTTTCCTCGCTGGTAAAATACAAAAAAAAAAAACTAATATTAAGTTTTCTCATTCGGCTAAATGCAAAAATAGCATTCAATTAAAAATGTCATTAACTTTATTGTCCGTTGTTCATTCACGTGCATTCAAATGCAAATATGATCCAAAAACAGTCTCACTTGAGGAAGCCTTGCTTGTGCTTCTTGCTCTCATAGTTGCCATAGATGATCTGCAGGAGGAGGCTGGCAAGTGTGATCAGTTTGCTGTCCGGAGCAGGAAAGAAACCCTTCAGGAGGCAGTGACGGGCCTCATCGAACAGGATGAGGATGGCCAGCGGATCTTCCACCTGCAGCAAAGCAGCGAGTCGCAGAGTGGAGATGTTTTTCAGGCAAGCTGTGCAACTCGGACGATTTCAACACAAAAGTTGTGAAAAAAAACAACAACTTCTTTTTCAACGTGAATTACCTTTTTCTCAATGTCAAGAGGCAGTCGGACGTCCCTGCGGAGGAAGAGCTGAGGTGTCTCTCTTTGAGGATCGAGCACCGTCAAGTCCGTCACGATCTCTGTCCAGATCCGAAGGTGCTGCAGGGGTTTGTGGTACGGCTTCAACTGCAGGTCTGACACGCAAAACGCACACAAATCCTTATACTGCATTGCAACAATGACACAACTGAGGAAATATGCTAAATATACACATAATATGGGAAAAATATTAAATGTATATCAAATCTTTTTTTTAAAAAGACTTGGATAAAATGTGTCTTCCGAGAAGTTGACAAAGCAGCTCGAAAGGCACATGAAGAGTTAGGCGGGTCTACTCACGGAGGTTCTCTGAGCAGATCCAGATGGTGAAGTACTGCTGGGTTTCCTGAGAAAGCCGCATGCCCTCCATTATCTGCTGCACTGTCGTGTTGTTACCATGTTTTAGCTCCACAGAACGATACGAACCATCCATGCGGTAAATACGCACCTTTTCATACTGTGGAACGCACACACACGGGTCACACACGAGAGAATTAAAGTTACTTTACTGATGACACCTGCCTGACACCTGAGACTATACTTGAGGAAACAACACCATCTAGTGACCAACAACGTCACTTTGCTTAACATTACCCTTTGGTGCCTTTATTCTCCTTTCACCACAACTTGATCATACAAATTGTCCTGTTAAAGCTCTCATTACATTTATATTACACTTTAAAAATACAGTAATAGATCCGTATCACAACTGTTTTTATATGACCAATGATGACATATGTTGTTATAAAGCTTGTATTTTCTCTAAAACAAACCATTTTCATCACAGTCTGGTTTCCAGCTTAAGTACTAACCAATACAACCGTGTGTGACTCACCGGTTTGCTGCTGGCTTGCTGCAGAAGTTTCATGGAATCCTCCCATTCGTTCTGTTTGTTTTCCTCACACACCTGGAGAGGTGATCTCTTCTGCTGATCCTCAATGTGCTGTTGCGGGAGGAGCAGATGCCAGAATTCGACAGTTATTAACTACCACTTTAACAGCAAGCTGGGTGTTGATACGTGAACTGTGACATCCAAATTTTCAACGTGAAGTCAGTAAGCCATACTTCAAAGTATTAGTGTAGTTTGGTGTCATGAACACCCAATATAATATAACTCTAAAGGCTTTATAACAAGAGAACAAATTTAGATTAAATTCAAGCCGATTTAAACAAATAAATAAATCAAACATTAACCATATTTAGCCTTTTATCTACCAGAAGGAAAAAGTAGCTGTGGCAAAATTAGATCGATATTTTGTGAGAAAATAATATTTATGCCAGTTAAATCATCACAGTCTCGCTGTGCAAATACCAAAAGGAGAAAAACATAGTATTAGTCATGTTTCATACCCGGTCGATCTCAGGGTGCTGCAGCAGAAGCTGCACTATATCTGCATGGCCTCCTCTGGCTGCAAAGTGCAGAGGGGAGCTGAGCTGGCCGTTCAGCAGGTTTGGATTACAGTTTCCTTTCTCAAGCAACAGCTTTGTTGCTTCCACTTTACCATGCCTGGAATGAACCACGTAAACATTGTTCATCATAATCGGGTCATGGCAAAGTCTAAGAAATTAAGAGCAGGCCGAGAAATGAATATCAGACTTACCAGCAGGCATAGTGTATGGGAGCCCAGTGATCACTGTCCAGCTGCTTGACTGAGAAACCGCTGTCGAGAAGCTTAGAGAGCAGGTCTGTGTCTCCTTCACAGGCACTGCGATGGAGGGGAAAGTCGTCCACCCACTGATGTTCTCTATGGAAAAAAAAACATGAGTCTAATTATCCAGGAGGCTTCAAAAGAAGAGAAATTAGGCACAAAGAGGAGCAGAAACTAATGTCAGATGACAGCGCTGCTCATGCAAGACAAAGCCCTCACTTGTCTTCCGTCACACAGTTTGGCCCGTGTTGCCATTTCTCCCTCTTAGGGATTTGGATCTTGGAATAGTCTGGTGCTCCAAGCCCAAAGTATGGGTTGATTATAACTTTATCCACCTGCAGACAAACAAAGGGGAGGCAATTTAGGAGTCATAGGAAATACGATGGGCCTCTTTTACATAAATGCATCCAACTTTTCATCATTCAAACCAACATAAAAAAGCTCTCTTACCCGGTTGGTATACTGCAGATCGGAGCCATACAATGGATTGAGGACGCACATGTCTGCCTTCTCCAGGGACATCATCTTGCTCTTGATCTCCAGAGCAGTGTAGCCCATGTGCAGACCCTCGTCACTTAGCTTGCCCTCGCTGCTGTAGGCTGGGTTGCTCACGTTGGTTTTCACCCGCTCTACAGGTGCTGGCCTGAACAGGGCGGGGATGGCGTGAGGCACAGTGTGCTGCTCTGCTAACCATCTGAGGAGGGAAAAGAAACAAAGCTGAAACCTGATCTACCCAAATCCTCATTTTAGTATTGGTTACTGAGAAAGAGAGGACCACGTTCACAGAAATATCCTCACTTGTCTAAGGCCAGGAGCATCTTGGCCGTGATGGGGCAGAAGTGAGTGCTGGTTTCACTGCATACCCGCATGATGTCCTGAAAGCAGTAAAAACTGGGGCTCCCGGGGTGGTGGATGGGCTTGTTGTTGTCTGTTTAAAGGGAAGGAGTCATTAATCTACCACATGTACAGCCAAAACCGAATCTTAGGAAACTCGTTTGGTAAAAGACATTTTGTGCCCACCTTTAACATTGACTGGCACAACAAAAAGAGAGGCCTCTTTCCCTTCATTGTCACTATCAAGAGCAAATTTCTTCATATGCACCACACGTTTTCCTGCAAACCAAAACAATCCAGATAAAGCAGTCTGATGAGGTCATGAAAGTCTTTGTGTTTGTGCAAAAAAAGCCTCACCACTGAAGCCTTGGTTGTTGGAGATGGGTCTCATAATTTCATCGACATAGTCCAATATGGATTTGGATTTGTCTCCTGCTTTGATCTTTGTCGTCAGAAGGACTTTCTTTCTTTTCTTCTCTTTCCCCTCCAAAGGCACCTCCTTCAACAGGATCTTTGCAGGCAGCAGGGAAAACAAGAAAACTAACAGTGAGTTACAGTCTAGATTGTATGGTTGGTTGATCTGTTCAGATGTAGGCATTCTCATTTTGTTTAGTAAGATTTTGACTTTTTATTGAAAACTACTTGAGGTTTGGGCAGCTGATGAACTTCTGTCGAATGGTGAGGATTCAGTAAATTCAATTAATTCTACTTCAACTATCAGTTTGCAGTTTTTTTCCATTTCATTCCTTCATCTTAAGTGGTTACATTTTCACTTTTTGCTCTGTATATGACACAGTATAATTGTTTGGACTAAGAAAGCATGTAGTGGATTCTCAGCATACCTCATAGGCTTTAGCTCTGTATTCCTTGGAGCTCAGGCTGACTTGATTTTTTGGACGAATGACGGCAACAAAGACATCTTCAAGGCTGTCCTCGTTACCCATCGTTCCCACCTCTCTTCAGACCCAACCAAACATCCAACATGGGGGCCAAATCCTGTGGAGAGGCATGCCTGAAACGACAAGTCGCATCATGACTGTGGAGAAAAATTATTTCATGCTTAAACTATAGAATAACGGATTAATTCACTGACTGATTCATTCTGCAACTATTCTGCTCATCGATTGCTTCTTTGAGTCAAGTTTCTAGTTTTTTAAGCTTCTCAAATGTTAAGACTCGCTGCTCAGCTCATTTGATCGTCGCTGTCTGTCAGTTGACAAAATTACACAAAAACTAATGAGCTGCATTTCATGAACGTTGGTGGAGAGGCAGACAACTGGATAAAGCAGGTGCTGCTCATTTCCACATCCTGATCAAAGTCATATCACACAAATATATGCAATTATAATGGGGATTTATAATGGGGATATCAGTGGTCAGACCAATCAGTAAGAAACTACGTGTTAATTGCTGCCTTAATCTTACTACACAGGCTGCTTTGACTGTCTAAGAGCAAATATACTACATCAGAAATGTGGGTCTGATGAGCAAGAAAGAAACGTCACTTTTTCCTGGGTTACAATGGGCAATTTACCTATAAAACCAGCAGTGAAACTTCATCATTTCTAAAGTAAAATACACATACTCATGTGCTATTTCATATCATAAAATATATCAACAGTCGTCGAGGCTTTTAACAGCTTAATCTTAATCAAAATACATTCATCAGATTTTATGAGCTACACCGTAATATATTTTAGTAACGCTCGGTGCAGAAACCAGCTTGAGTTCAAAGGAAGGTCACGCCCCGGAAACTAGAGTCTGTCAACTTAAAACTGTTCTTATGTTACGTTTTAAGTCCTCAGGCTCTACCACACATGCAGTTACGCGCAAGCTATAACATTTTCTTGTCAACACAAATAAAAGTAAACTTTTTGACATAATCAGCAGCTGTAGCCGGGATGCTACACTCAACCACATCCCTGCTTTTTCCGCTCGATGAGCAGCTGAAACTTACCGAGTGCGATACGACCCTTCCCCAAACGGACCAAACACAACTTCTCTCGGCTCTCCGACAGCCTTTGCTATTTTCAATAAACCATCCGAAGTCAAAATACTGCTCCAGGTTAGCTTCCACAGTAATTTTTGTTTTTAGGTTAGAGTGGTTGCAGGCCTTTAAGACGGGGCAGGGCTGCAGAGACAAACAGAGGAATCACGTTACGTTTGATTGCAGCGGCTCCGGTAGGACAACAGAGGACTCTGGTGGTGAGGTGGACTCGGTGCGGCAGCTTAAAATACTGTCCCACTGTAGTTTATAGGTTGAAGTTATCAAATCAGTGGGTCAAGTAGAATTTATAAAGTCAGAGTTTAAAGTATTTATTGGGTCGAACTGGTTGCTTATCAGGTAATAGAGACATATGTAGGAGTCATTTAGTTTGGGAAAATTGCTAAACAAAAGGTGTTATTTGGAAAACATTGGAGTAAAAACAATTATAACCTAGTTTATGGTTAAATTATGTCAGACGATTTTTTCCCACTTCTTCAGGGACAAATTTGAGGAAAACGCCAACTGCAACTAGCAACTACTTAGCAACAAGTTAGCTTAGCACAGTTGCTTGGCAACCAAAGAATGTTTGGGGAAGTTATTCCTTCCACACAAGAAACAAACAGAGGAAAACACAGATTATGAAACGTCACTTTGGGGTTTTTTTCTGCTCAGGATACTTTTTTCACACATGCACACAACCCTCTGAATATATTTTTTTTCTTTGTCATGTTTCAACAGAGAAGAGCCAGCTGTTGCCCTTGGTCTCTGTCTCAATGCATTATTTAATACGGTGTCTAGCTAACAAATAATAATTTTAGAGCATATCAAGCTTGTAGTCCAGTTTAGCAAGACTGAATTATTATGCCTCATGAAATGTTAAAGTATACTGTGTATAATTTCTGCCTGTTCGTGTAAGTATGGCTGCCTGAACTGCACAGAAGTTTGTTTCAAGTTACTTGTATGATGATTTTATCAGATGATGCTGTGGCTACCAAATCATTAGCTATTTTTACCAGATGCAGTTAGAGCCATTTTTATAGAAGAGAGACTTCTTATGTGCTGTATGGATCTTAAGATTTGGTACAAGCTGTGCTAAGATCCTTGCCCTAATGAGCCAAATGTTACTGCTTTCACGAGTATGAGCCACAAAAGCTTCAGAAATTAATTTCTTAGCTGATAGGTAACAGTGTTAGTGAGCACAACTAATTTATCTTCATATGTTACAGATATTTGACGTCGATGTTTTGCTAAGACATGATGAATCCAAAAAGTTTCACTGTGTTGCAGATGTGTGTAGGTAAAACAAAATTCACAAATATACAACTTAACCGCCTAATAATTTATTTGTCTTATTGAAGAGATTCTATAAAACTTCAGCATTTCTCCATGTGTGACAGGAATCATCAGTAAGCTATAGTGGTCACCTTAAAAATAGTATACATAGTCAAAATAATAACTAAATCGCAACAATATGAATAATAGCTGCAGCTCAAGCGCACGCACGTAACATTACTTTGGTTTTATATTTATATTTGATTATTACATAGTTGGTCTTTTTCATGTTGTCCACAGCTGAAATTACAGACTCTTCTCTGGGTTGTTGGCTTTAAACCCAGAGCAGGTCCTCTCTTCGCTGGTCCATGTTCACGATGATTTGTCTTTGCATTGACTGAGCACCTCCTGCATCTTGGCCTGGATGTCTCCCACCCTCTTTGCCCACTTCTCCCGCACCTCATCTTCATCATCCTCTGTAACAGCTGTGTAGCCCATAAGGGCGATGAGGCCCATGTGGAACAGGTGTGCGATGTGAGAGCAGCGATGCTCCATGATTTTACGATCGCCATCGCAGTTGTCCAGGTACACCTTGAGCAGAGGTCTTCCGAACAGCGCGTTTGTACCCATCACACCGCGGTAGTACACGTCTAGGCTCATGTCAGACTTGTCTCTCTCATAAATCTTCTCAAATTTCTCCATGTAGTGCTGGGTTTTGCCTGGATCTTTCTTCACCTGTGCCACCATGTCGTTGAAGGCATTGTACTGGTGCTTGATGTACTCCTCATACTTGCCAAAAGTTTCGTTTACCTCATCAATGCGGATTCTCTTCAGGCATTGTTGGTTTTTTTCGGAGATGCTTTCCAGTTTACTGCGGATTCCCTGGAAGTCCTCATCCAAAGGGTGCCCCTCCTCCTCCACCAGACCCTTGCGAGCCACACCGACCAGGGACGAGACAACACCGAAAATGGGGTCGATTGAGGAGGCGAAGGAGGACACCTTCTCCACACAGCACAACACTTTGGCTGCTGTTTTCTTCACTTTTGCCGCATCAGCCATCACTGCTGCTATTCCTCTATTACGTTGAGATCCGCACGAAGTTGGCCTGGAGGCTGTAGAGACAATTTAGAATTAAAACTATACGCTACAGCTGAATCCATCCTCTGCTTGGTACCTTCATTGTTCGAGCAGAAAGCCTCAAATATTCCTTCATCATCGATATCAAGCTTAACAATTTGTTATAAAAGCAGATCTTATCTATAGGCACACAGGGTCTTTAACAAAAAGGGATGCAAGTAACAACACTTTGATAAACATGTTGTATATTTTTTTCATTTAATCAACTAATATGGTCGATGAAATATTAAATAGGAGGGAAGGTACACGTTGATTTAGTTTCACATTTGTTTGTTTCCAACAGCCCATAGACATTCCTAACATAACGTTGACATTTTGGCTTAAAAATGTTCTTCCTTAAAAAGAATTGGCCTTTAATCATTTGTCCTACTGACTAATCAACCAGGCACTGCAGCCACGGGGGAAGTTTTTTTAAGTGAGCAATCCAAACAAGTAACATTTTTGTCTATTTCTTTCATTTATGATGAACAAAGCAATCATATATTAATTTCTGAGACTAAATCAAACTGTAGTGCATCTCTCCCATAGTGGTGACATTAATCATCCCTCACAATGTTGTCCGGCTGGAAAAATAACTCGGGAACAAGAGTAGGTGTGTCTTATTTTGTATCATTACAAGTGAGACTGGAAACAAACAAAAGGTTATGTGTTGTCATCTTCAGTGTATCATGTTAAGCATCTGAAACAAGCCCTGGCAGCTGCTTACTTAGGCATTTTCCCATTAAACTCAAGATGTGTTGCTGGCAGTTATCAAGCTTATTCCTTTCATTTCCTGATTCCCTGCCGCCCATACATGAGCCATCCTCTCATGTTCCTATCAGTTTGAGCTCACCCAGTTTTCACACACTGATTAAACATCCTTCAAATCCAAGATTATAAACCCTGGAGGCAAACAATGTTTACTCACCAGAGATAAAACTGTTGGTGTCCCTCCGTCTACTGCAGCTGTCTGACTTTCCTTTCCACCATTTTCTACCCTTGTCAAGTAAAGACAGCCTCTCCCTGCCAAATAAGGGAGTAAGCACCAGGAAGTGAGGCATGCATGCCTTGTGCTGATTGGTTGAGGGGAGTTCCTTCAGATGCACTGTGACTGAGCTCCAAACAGACTGCAATAAGGGCAGACTGTGGTGATTGTGTTGTGTTAATTGTAGCTTCCCACATCTTCATAACCACCTGGAATGACCAGAGATATGTTATACTTGATAAACAGGAAATAAAAAGTGTTTGAGTGTCACTGATCATGCTGAGAGTGTTTTTATTTGTTATTATTATTATACACGAAGAGCAGTGATATTCCATCAGTTTTTGAAGATGAAATTAAGAATCAATTCACCCAAAAAACAAAAAAAAAGCTGTCCACAGTTTTCAAATGGATATTCATTTAATTGAGCACATTTGAAAGTAACAAAGAACCCCCTCCCCCCAAGCATAAAGAGATTATGCTTACAGACAAAAGCCAAGACACCGTAAATAGCAAAAACAAACAAGCAAAGACAAGAGAATTTGTAACTTATTAGATGCTGACAATGCTGAAGGACATAGTGAAAATTGATAACCCAAATGGAGAACTAGACAGGCGTCAAGCAGGATGATGGTCTAAAAAAAAATCCCAAAAACGTTCAAAATTTAAGGTGCAGCCGAATGCAGAAATTAATTAGTGCACTAAATATGAGCCAAACTAACATGAGAATGCAATGACCCTCTATTACTGAACCCAGGATACCAGGGAGTATTTAAACAGAAGGCGCTGATAATCAACAAAGGGCAGGTTTGGTAATTGGCTAACTCAGCACAGGTGTGTGGGAAATGGCAAGGAACGCTAAAATCCAGACAAACTCAACAAAGCTAAAATCAAAAGGCAAAAACAGAAAATATGTGTATCTGAGATATTGGTAAGCTGGCCCTTTAAATTGCCTGAAAAGACATGTACAGAAATCCAACAAAAGGCAGAATGAGCTCCCAGAGCCGAAACGCTTACAGCTATAGAAACGTGCTTCCTGCCGCAGACTTGACTGCTCAGCCTAAAACAATTGGCAGTTTCTATGCTTGATGGGTTGGTCTAAGTGCAGTTTCAGTGCCTTCTCTTAAATATCACTGCATAATCGCAGTGTAGACATACAATATTAGATACCTTCATATGAAACGATCAGACTGAAGGATATGGCCTGTAAATCAAACAACAATTCTGTCATTTTGTCTCGGGTCCCAAAAACATTACAAACTATTCAACATCTCTGACTTGAGCAGGCCGTTTCAACTTATAATAGTTTCAAGATAAGTTGAGAAGTTGATAACATGGATGGCTGACTCTCCCCCAGCCTCTTCGGTGTCAGAGATTTGGTTTGTGGTTTCCGTGTTCTCCTAGTTTCTCGACTAACTGGAGCAGAACAGAGACATCGAAAAGCTCATTAGTAACAGCAGTCATTTCCTTATATAGCTGGTCAAGAGTTTGTGCTTCCTATTGATAGGAAGTAGACTTTTTTTTTTATAAACCAAATCACAGTCGTTTACTGTTAATTTCCCACATCGTGTTGGTGTGACGGATAACCCAAGATAACCCCGAATAACCAGATAACTTGAAATCCAAGTATCCATGCAGAACAGGTTTTTCTTAGGGAAAGTATATGTGTGTGTGTTGTAAAGTGAGTTTACATTGTGAATTCACACCTCTGCCTTTGCAGAACTTTTCATCACAGTTGAGCTTTACTCTTCAGCAGTGTTGGTCATCTTACTTTTAAAAAGTAATTAGTTACAGTTACAAATTACTTCTCCCAAAAAGTAACTCAGTTAGTAACTCAGTTAGCTCATTGTAAGAGTAATTAGTTACTCAGCAAAGTAACTGTGATGTTATTTTCATGTCCTATACGCTATTACCTTCAGTAACATCTTTAATGTCAAAGGTGTTCATATTAACTGATTGAAGAATAAAAACACTATATACAGTATTTGAGAACATTTGGTATTTATTTGAACTCAATAGATTGCAATCTGCCATATGACATGCATTGAAATAAAAATATATTCAAGTGCAAAATTAAGAAACACATGTAAAACTTGGGTAAAACAAAACAAAGGAAAATCTGAACATTAAGTAGTGCAAATTGGATAAAGTATTTTTTCCTGGGCATAGTGTGCATGTTACATAAACATTCTTACCTTTAATTAAAATGAGCGAGAAGTAATTGCCTTGGGTTATAAAAATTTATTATTGCCAACTTTCTCTTCCCTATCCATATTTCTATTATAATAGTCTCCATCTCAACTCCAATATCGATAACCCTGTAAGGAATGCCCTCTTTAACAAACGTGACACATCCACCTCCTACCCCTTCTTCCCTGTCCCTTCTGACTGCCATGTATCCTGTGATAATAAAATCTAAATTTGGTTTTAACCATGATTCCTGTATGCACAATATGTCTGGTTTTTCCTGCTGACTATATATGAATTGTTTAAATTCCTGACCATTAGCAATTAGACTTCTTGCATTCCATTGAAGGATTATCATTATTATTAATACTATCCAATACATGATGAATCTTGACTGGCCTGAACACTTAACTCATCTCTCACTTCTTCCCATCGTATCCCTCTCATACCCAGATGATGTACTGCTGCTTTGACTATGATTTGTATTCTTTCGGTTTTAGATTTAACATCTGCAGTCGCATTTATGACCCCTGCTACAAATGTCACCAATCTTTTTTTCTCCTCCACCATTTTCTTTTCAATTTCTTGCCCAATATCCGTCACCACTTGTTTCTCTCTATGCTTCTGCTTATCATTCTCCTTTCCCGCTCTCCTGGCAGCTTCAGCATACGATATTTTCTCATTCACTTTCATCCACTGCACTGTTATCCCTTTCTTCATAACCTCACATCCCCAGTATGCTACACTATGTTCTCCTCCACAGTTACAGCATTTTGGTTTCACACCTGTCCCACATTTCCCATATTCATGGTCCCCTCCACACCTTGCACACCTTCTTTTCCCTGTGCACCTGCTAGCAATATGTCCGTACTCTTGACAGTTGAAGCACCTCATTGGTTTTGGGACAAATTCTCTAACACTATACTTTACAAATCCAAAATAAACTTCTTTTGGGATCGTTTTTGCATCGAATTCTATAACCACTGTTTCTGATTCTTTTTTCTCAGGCCCTCTTGTCATTCTTTTAACATCTTTAACTGTTGTATTTCTTACTCTCAGGTTTTCTATTACGACTTTCATACTGATTCCAAGGGGAACCCCTGTTATCACTCCCTTACATCCAAAACTTCTCTGCTCTCCAACTCTCACCGTTTTTGTAACTTTCATTTTTCCCACACTCACCATTTTCCGAGCTTTTTCCATTTGTGTATCTGTGTTGCACCCGATTAGCAAGTTTCCATCTCCTAACACTTTAGCGTATTTGACTTCTCCTACTTGTGTTCTGATTATTTTTGTAATTTTTAATGGATCCATTTTTTAACTCCCCGTTCACCTTCAAATCTCACTACAACATTAAAGTTTCCCTTCTTCCTATTCCTTTCCTCATCTTCCTGTCCCTCACTCTCCGTGTCTTCTACGCTATCTTTATCTTCTTTCTTTCTCTTTCTCCCACTTTCCCCTTTACCCCTTCCTCCTCTCCCTACTTGCTCCCATTCACCCCCCTCTTTATCATTCTCAAACTCCTCTTCACTCATCTCCGTATTGTTACAACTCTCTCTATCCCCTTCCATTTTACACCCACTTAACAAAAGTAGCGTTAGGATATCGCTACCGGACCTGTACAGGCCCTCGGCCAATATCCCCCACTCTACTCTCCGTAAGTTATTTTTCTACCTACCTTCTACACTCTAGTGATGATGTTAAACACTCCTTTTTTCACTTTTTCCTCTCGTGTAGTTTTTGAATTTACCGCACTCCACCAAACTATCCTCTCAACGTCCTCTCTTCCGCCTTCCCAGTTCTCCGACCAGGGATGAGACCTTAAGAGGGATTGTCAAAATAATCACACTAAGAACGAGGTTCTTGTTTTTAGGTTAGAGTGGTTGCAGGCCTTTAAGACGGGGCAGGGCTGCAGAGACAAACAGAGGAATCACGTTACGTTTGATTGCAGCGGCTCCGGTAGGACAACAGAGGACTCTGGTGGTGAGGTGGACTCGGTGCGGAAGCTTAAAATACTGTCCCACTGTAGTTTATAGGTTGAAGTTATCAAATCAGTGGGTCAAGTAGAATTTATAAAGTCAGAGTTTAAAGTATTTATTGGGTCGAACTGGTTGCTTATCAGGTAATAGAGACATATGTAGGAGTCATTTAGTTTGGGAAAATTGCTAAACAAAAGGTGTTATTTGGAAAACATTGGAGTAAAAACAATTATAACCTAGTTTATGGTTAAATGATGTCAGACGATTTTTTTCCCACTTCTTCAGGGACAAATTTGAGGAAAACGCCAACTGCAACTAGAAAAAAGCTGTTCCTGCGAAACAGCTGTGAGAATGCATTTTAAGTTTAATGGATTAGTTGAACATGCTCAAATAGCTGAATCTAGTGGAAATTTATCAGAAATCAAGTGATTAATAGTTAAAATGGCTTCAGTGTAATATACAGCAGGGAGTGGAAGAGTGATGTCATCAGTGATGTCATCAGTGACAGGAATGTTTGTAATCAACTGCTGCTTAACAGCTCTCTCCCTGTATAACCTGCAGATAAGGCTTTTTTGGATACTATGACCTCCTGTGAGAAAACCGGAAGAGCGAGGAAAATAATTTGAAGACCGTAAGAAGTAGAAGGCTTGGAGGAACGCAGCAATGTAGTTTTTATTTCAATGGAGTGAAAGAAATTTAAACGGCAGCGAGTTGAACACAGTTGAACCTGTCTCTGGCGTTCCACCAAATTTCCATTGGAGTTAGTGAGAGAAATTGAAAGGTTTCTCTCGCTTCAAGGCTCATAGCTGAAATTCTGTAAATGTGAGCTATTTAGTAGTTACATCAGCTGAAAGAGGACAAGTGTACCTACATGTTAAGGGATAATTTGTTTGTCTGAGTTAAACAGTATGAAAGTTAGAGGAATTTGTTTGAATAGCAGAAAACGTTAAAATGATCAGTGTGCCACTCTAATCTTCTCATTCATAAAAATCAAGAAGGAGCAAAAATTTTCACGTTTTTTAAACTGTCATATTTCAAAATTGGCTTAATATTTTAAAAAGCTGAATCATTTGGTAATAGCTGAATGTCTTGTGAACATTTTAAAGTTTGAATGGTGTCTCTAGCTGAACGTATGTTGAACTAGTTGGGTTGGAAAGAGGACGTTTTTGAAGAGTTGAAAGAAATTTCCATTCTTTTGAATGAGGAAAAAAGTTGAATAGAAGTTGAATAGTTTAAAAAGTGTAAAAGATGTCAACACCAAAAGTCATAGCATAAATCTCCTGAAGGAGTTGAACGTTTTGATACCAAAATTGTTGAAATCGGTGAAAGATTGCAGGAGTAGTTAAGTGCCAAAAAAGAGAAACAGGAAAACAATAGTGAGAATGCCTTAAAGCATTCTCACAACTAGCAACTACTTAACAACAAGTTAGCTTAGCACAGTTGCTTGGCAACCAAAGAATGTTTGGGGAAGTTATTCCTTCCACACAAGAAACAAACAGAGGAAAACACAGATTATGAAACGTCACTTTGGGGTTTTTTCTGCTCAGGATACTTTATTCACACATGCACACAACCCTCTGAATATATTTTTTTTCTTTGTCATGTTTCAACAGAGAAGAGCCAGCTGTTGCCCTTGGTTTCTGTCTCAATGCATTATTTAATACGGTGTCTAGCCAACAAATAATAATTTTAGAGCATATCAAGCTTGTAGTCCAGTTTAGCAAGACTGAATTATTATGCCTCATGAAATATTAAAGTATACTGTGTATAATTTTTAAAAAGTTGTTCCTAGCATAACAGCCCCATCTTCTTTTAGAGATGTTGCTTTGTTCAGCTATTTTGGAAATATTATTACCACAAGTTTGAGATCAGATTACGCTGTTTGCCCATTAAAATCCCAGCAGCACCACCTCTTACTACGATATACTAAAAACCATAATCTATGATCCCCTCTTGACAAGTGAATTTGTACCCAGTGTGTTTTTAGGTCAGCACAGTGAAATGCACAGCTTAATTAAGCTACTTTTACAGCTAAACTGTGAATTTGTGAATTAAGTTTACATGTACATGAGCAGAATCGAATTACTGTCTAATGTACGTACAAGGCCACAACGATGGACTGTGTGAGAAAGCATTCAAAACATTCTGCCTGTTCGTGTAAGTATGGCTGCCTGAACTGCACAGAAGTTTGTTTCAAGTTACTTGTATGATGATTTTATCAGATGATGCTGTGGCTACCAAATCATTAGCTATTTTTACCAGATGCAGTTAGAGCCATTTTTGTAGAAGAGAGACTTCTGGATCTTCTGGCTGTATGGATCTTAAGATTTGGTACAAGCTGTGCTAAGATCCTTGCCCTAATGAGCCAAATGTTACTGCTTTCACGAGTATGAGCCACAAAAGCTTCAGAAATTAATTTCTTAGCTGATAGGTAACAGTGTTAGTGAGCACAACTAATTTATCTTCATATGTTACAGATCTTGGACGTCAACGTTTTGTTAAGACATGATGAATCCAAAAAGTTTCACTGTGTTGCAGATGTGTGTAGGTAAAACAAAATTCACAAATATACAACTTAACCGCCTAATAATTTATTTGTCTTATTGAAGAGATTCTATAAAACTTCAGCATTTCTCCATGTGTGACAGGAATCATCAGTAAGTTATAGTTGTCACCTTAAAAATAGTATACATAGTCAAAATAATAACTAAATCCCAACAATATGAATAATAGCTGCAGCTCAAGCGCACGCACGTAACATTACTTTGGTTTTATATTTATATTTGATTATTACATAGTTGGTCTTTTTCATGTTGTCCACAGCTGAAATTACAGACTCTTCTCTGGGTTGTTGGCTTTAAACCCAGAGCAGGTCCTCTCTTCGCTGGTCCATGTTCACGATGATTTGTCTTTGCATTGACTGAGCACCTCCTGCATCTTGGCCTGGATGTCTCCCACCCTCTTTGCCCACTTCTCCCGCACCTGATCTTCATCATCCTTTCTAACAGCTGTGCAGCCCATAAGGGCGATGAGGCCCATGTGGAACAGGTGTGCGATGTGAGAGCAGCGATGCTCCATGATTTTACGATCGCCATCGCAGTTGTTCAGGTACACCTTGAGCAGATGTCTTCCAAACACCGCGTCTGTACCCATCACACCGCGGTAGTACACGTCTAGGCTCATGTCAGACTTGTCTCTCTCATAAATCTTCACAAATTTCTCCATGTAGTGCTGGGTTTTGCCTGGATCTTTCTTCACCTGTGCCACCATGTCGTTGAAGGCATTGTACTGGTGCTTGATGTACTCCTCATACTTGCCAAAATTTTCGTTTACCTCATCAATGCGGATTGTGTTCAGGCATTGTTGGTTTTTTTCGGAGATGCTTTCCAGTTTACTGCGGATTCCCTGGAAGTCCTCATCCAAAGGGGGCCCCTTCTCCTCTCCCAGACCCTTGCGAGCCACAGCGACCAGGGACGAGACAACACCGAAAATGGGGTCGATTGAGGAGGCGAAGGAGGACACCTTCTCCACACAGCACAACACTTTGGCTGCTGTTTTCTTCACTTTTGCCACATCAGCCATCACTGCTGCTATTCCTCTATTACGTTGAGATCCGCACGAAGTTGGCCTGGAGGCTGTAGAGACAATTTAGAATTAAAACTATACGCTACAGCTGAATCCATCCTCTGCTTGGTACCTTCATTGTTCGTGCAGAAAGCCTCAAATATTCCTTCATCATCGATATCAAGCTTAACAATTTGTTATAAAAGTAGATCTTATCTATAGGCACACAGGGTCTTTAACAAAAAGGGATGCAAGTAACAACACTTTGATAAACATGTTGTATATTTGTTTTCATTTAATCAACTAATATGGTCGATGAAATATTAAATAGGAGGGAAGGCACACGTTGATTTAGTTTCACGTTTGTTTGTTTCCAACAGCCCATAGACATTCCTAACATAACGTTGACATTTTGGCTTAAAAATGTTCTTCCTTAAAAAGAGTTGGCCTATAATAATTTGTCCTACTGACTAATCAACCAGGCACTGTAGCCACGGGGGAAGTTTTTTTAAGTGAGCAATCCAAACAAGTAACATTTTTGTCTATTTCTTTCATTTATGATGAACAAAGCAATCATATATTAATTTCTGAGACTAAATCAAACTGTAGTGCATCTCTCTCATAGTGGTGACATTAATCATCCCTCACAATGTTGTCCGGCTGGACAAACAATGAGGCAAACAATGTTTACTCACCAGAGATAAAACTGTTGGTGTCTCTCCGTCTACTGCAGGTGGCTGACTTTCCTTTCCACCTTTTCTACCCTTGTCAAGTAAAGACAGCCTCTCCCTGCCAAATAAGGGAGTAAGCACCAGGAAGTGAGGCATGCATGCCTTGTGCTGATTGGTTGAGGGGAGTTCCTTCAGATGCACTGTGACTGAGCGCCAAACAGACTGCAATAAGGGCAGACTGTGGTGATTGTGTTGTGTTAATTGTAGCTTCCCACATCTTCATAACCACCTGGAATGACCACATACCGGAGATATGTTAAACTTGATAAACAGGAAATAAAAAGTGTTTGAGTGTCACTGATCATGCTGCGAGTGTTTTTATTTGTTATTATTATTATACACTGTGAGCAGTGATATTCCATCAGTTTTTGAAGATGAAAATAAGAATCAATTCACCCAAAAAACAAAAAAAAGCTGTCCACAGTTTTCAAATGGATATTCATTTAATTGAGCACATTTGAAAGTAACAAAGAACCCCTTCCCCCCAAGCATAAAGAGATTATGCTTACAGACAAAAGCCAAGACACCGTAAATAGCAAAAACAAACAAGCAAAGACGAGAGAATTTGTAACTTATTAGATGCTGACAATGCTGAAGGACATAGTGAAAATTGATAACCCAAATGGAGAACTAGACAGGCGTCAAGCAGAATGATGGTCTAAAAAAAAATCCCAAAAACGTTCAAAATTTAAGGTGCAGCCGAATGCAGAAATTAATTAGTGCACTAAATATGAGCCAAACTAACAGGAGAATGCAATGACCCTCTATTACTGAACCCAGGATACCAGGGAGTATTTAAACAGAAGGCGCTGATAACCAACAAAGGGCAGGTTTGGTAATTGGGTAACTCAGCACAGGTGTGTGGGAAATGGCAAGGAACGCTAAAATCCAGACAAACTCAACAAAGCTAAAATCAAAAGGCAAAAACAGAAAATATATGTATCTGAGATATTGGTAAGCTGGCCCTTTAAATTGCCTGAAAAGACATGTACAGACATCCAACAAAAGGCAGAATGAGCTCCCAGAGCCGAAATGCTTACAGCTATAGAAACGTGCTTCCTGCCGCAGACTTGACTGCTCAGCCTAAAACAATTGGCAGTTTCTATGCTTGATGGGTTGGTCTAAGTGCAGTTTCAGTGCCTTCTCTTAAATATCACTGCATAATCGCAGTGTAGACATACAATATTAGATACCTTCATATGAAACGATCAGACTGAAGGATATGGCCTGTAAATCAAACAACAATTCTGTCATTTTGTCTCGGGTCCCAAAAACATTACAAACTATTCAACATCTATGACTCGAGCAGGCCGTTTCAACTTATAATAGTTTCAAGATAAGTTGAGAAGTTGATAACATGGATGGTTGACTCTCCCCCAGCCTCTTCGGTGTCAGAGATTTGGTTTGTGGTTTCCATGTTCTCCTAGTTTCTCGACTAACTGGAGCAGAACAGAGACATCGAAAAGCTCATTAGTAACAGCAGTCATTTCCTTATATAGCTGGTCAAGAGTTTGTGCTTCCTATTGATAGGAAGTAGATTTTTTTTTTTTTAAACCAAATCACAGTCGTTTACTGTTAATTTCCCACATCGTGTTGGTGTGACGGATAACCCAAGATAACCCTGAATAACCAGATAACTTGAAATCCAAGTATCCATGCAGAACAGGTTTTTCTTAGGGAAGGTATATGTGTGTGTGTTGTAAAGTGAGTTTACATTGTGAATTCACACCTCTGCCTTTGCAGAAGTTTTCATCACAGTTGAGCTTTACTCTTCAGCAGTGTTGGTCATCTTACTTTTAGAAAGTAATTAGTTACAGTTACAAATTACTTCTCCCAAAAAGTAACTCAGTTAGCTCATTGTAAGAGTAATTAGTTACTCAGCAAAGTAACTGTGATGTTATTTTCATGTCCTATACGCTATTACCTTCAGTAACATCTTTAATGTCAAAGGTGTTCATATTAACTGATTGAAGAATAAAAACACTATATACAGTATTTGAGAACATTTGGTATTTATTTGAACTCAATAGATTACAATGTGCCATATGACATGCATTGAAATAAAAATATATTCAAGTGCAAAATTAAGAAACACATGTAAAACTTGAGTAAAACAAAACAAAGGAAAATCTGAACATTAAGTAGTGCAAATTGGATAAAGTATTTTTTCCTGGGCATAGTGTGCATGTTACATAAACATTCTTACCTTTAATTAAAATTAGTGAGAAGTAATTACCGGTACTTCCTTTGAAATTCCCTGGCTGTCGCCAAATCACTGTCTTGTTGTGTTTGGCAGTCAGAGCTGCAGTGAGACCATAGACATGTAAAGAATTTATTCATGTGGAATCTTTATTAAGTAAAACAGCGAGCGCAGGGCATGATCCGCACACCCAGCCAATCATCATTGCATTTGCAAAGGTGTCATCATCCCCACCCCTGCTCTCTCCTGACAGCTGATGTGTGACCAAAACCTGACACTTTGCGCTTCATTCAACTAAATTGTGGTAACGCGCACTTCACATTCTCAGTAACGGCAACGCCGTGGCAATGATGGGAAAAGTAATTAATTAGATTACTCGTTACTAAAAAAAATAATGCCCTTAGTAACGCTGTTATACTCTAACGCTGATAATACCAACACTGCTTTTTAGACCGATTTGTGATAATCAAGTCCTCATTTTCATCTTCAGTTTCCTGTAACAAAAAAAACCCAACATGACTGCATTGCTCCAAATTACAGTCCGTGTAAATAAAGCATTGGAGTAATTTCGATACAGTTATCAAGAGTGCAGTTTCAGAGGACCGTAAGGTACAAGCATGACTTCTGTGATTTTGAATTTCCTGCTTGGTTAAATGATTCGATTTCCAAACAGCTGACAGTAGTGACTTTTATTGGATTTCTATTAAATCTGCAGGATTTACATTATCCACCATCATTAATCCTCCCTTACATTTCCCTCTTTGGTTCACTTGCCCCATCTTGTTCATTATAAGTCCTGTTCGTCATGATTATGACAAGGCAATGTAAGTTGTTTGACACACATTCATTGTGTTTTGTGCACAGAAACTGTATGAACTGTCTAACTTCGCGTTTCAGCACACATTGGGGCTTTGTGAATGTGTGAGAATTGAAAACCTTTTCTTTACTGCCATCAGGTGTTAAGAATGAACATCTGTGCCGGAGATTCAGGAGTTTATTACTATTCCCACATAGTCCTTGTTAGTGTTTATAGCCCTATTTTCAAAATGAATGGGAAATTGTGTAAAAGGTAAAAGAAAAAAAAGAAAGAAAATAGAATACTATTATTTTTATAAATCTTATTAACCAATAGTTGTCAAATGTTGAAAGTGGGGGCGGTTTTACAATTTCATGAAAAATGAGAGCTCATCTTGAATTTGATTCCAGTAACATGTCTCCAAAAAAAGTTGTGACAGGGACAACAACAGGCTGGAGAAGTAAGTGGCACGAAAAAGAAACAGCTAGAGGAACATGTTCCGAATAACATGGTTGACTGGCAGCAGGAAAACCTCCAGAAATCACTGAACTGAACACAGTTCACAGTCCTCATTTAAAATCGCCTGAGGCAAAGCGATAAACTGTTCTGTGGTCAGACGAATCGACAGTATGGGGGTGCATTGGTACCAGGGTTAGAGTTGGGGTTACCCTTGTTACGTCTTTACCCAACTTTATCTCAATGTGAGCTGCAACATTCCTGGAAGAAACTGTTTTCAAGACATTGTGTATTCTTCCTCTTTATTAGATACTTGATAGCAGTACTTGAAGTTCACTTCATCATGAAGTCCGCTGTTTGACTTCAGTCTTTTCTTTTCATACCCGTTCCATCAAGTTCACTGAATTGAAATTCGTTTACTTGTGTAGTTGGAGACATTATCGGCCGTTTCTGCTGAATGATAAGAAACACTATGAGAAAACAGTCAGCTGTAGTTCATGTTTGCAGATACTCAGTACTGTTCTGGGTAAATATGTAATAAGTGTTCTACTATCTTACCTGACTTTTACATTCAAATTACCATCTGGAGTGTTTTCTTTGCAGGTATAAGGAAAAGTGATTTATCTTTTTTTAGTGATAATGGTGATTAGGTGTACTCCAGCAAAAGCAAAACTGCTACTGAAAAAATAGCCTGTGGGTGTTAACAAATAAAAGAAATGCGCAATACAGGGACTGACTATTCAAAACCAGTAAGACTGAAAACAGGAGTGGTAAATCCAAAATGGAGTCAACTACTTTAACATGAATACAAAGGTTAACACCCCAGGTCCTAATGAGTCTAACAAGAGAGAAACTACAAGTTAAGTGTAAAGAGTGGAGTCAGTATCTATCTGTAACAAAGATACCACTAAGGTTGTATTCTGCGAGTACAGGATCCTGCTTTTAAGGCTTGTAGCCTCACAACGGTAAGCAGTACAGCTACAAAATACTCTAAGGCCATAAAGTGCTCCCTACCAAATGTAAGCAGGACAGCTGCAACCATTAAACTACATAGACAAAACCGGGCTCAATGGAGGAGTCAGGCCTATCCAGCCAATCCTGAAAGGGGCCATGACACAGCTTGGCGAGCAAACCAGCTCCCTTCAATCACTCATGCAATCTGCATACCAGAATAAGCCACAGGCTGCAACTCTCACTCTTAGACTTGTAATAGCAATATTGGTCCACAGCGGGCAAAAACGTTACTCCAATTTCAAGTTTCCTAAATCATCACATACCATTACGTACTACACTTTGTATTGTGTAGAGTTGTTGCATAATTCATGTTTGTCACATTTAACATCTACAAAAACACTTGCAAGGAGGTAGGTGAGGATGCCCAGTGGCATTAATCTGTGAACATTTCCGCTGTACTGTCACCTGTGACTTATTAGGTTGTGTTATTTGTATTACACGGTTAGGTTTTATAAATGATAAATTACTGTACATGGTTAAAGTTGTGGCAGAGAAAAATGTATGATGAAGTTTAAGTAATACGTGGTTGGGGTTTGTCAGTGTGCCACCTGAAGGCTACCAATGCAAAATAAAAAGTAGGCAACACAAAACATTGCTGTATTGTAAATTTGAAACCTTTCTTGTGATAGTACATTTTTGTGGCTTCGACAAAGATACTTATTACATTTTCTGGGGTCAGACTGGACTCGTTTTGAGTGTGTGATGGAGAACAGGTGCTGTGTAGCTACTCCTATGAAGTCTTCTCATTATTGTAGACTTGGAAAATTCTATAACCATCTCTTGGAGAGTGTTTTTCCTCTGGCTGGATGTTGTGAAGGTGTTTTTCTTAACCTTGTCCCCGTCCTATGCGGGCCGGCTGCTTGTGTATTTGTGTGTGTTCCTTTTATATTTTCCGTATGTAACGGTCCATAGTTGCAGCTGAACAAACATGACTTAACTGGACAGGGCTGTTGTGTAATGTTTTACTTCCTGGGTAGAGATACCGCATGGATTTGGAAAACATCTGCAGATTTTTCCAATTATTACACACACCTACACACACATTGGACTGACCTGTCCTTGCAAAGGACTTGATGCTCATTCAGCCTGGATGCGTCCTTTGAGAGGACGAGCTGTCCTGAGATTAAGTAATCTATGGGATGCTTTTATCAATATATGCTTTCTGTATTTGTTTGGTTTTTGATGAGCTGGCAGTGGGTGGTATCTGCTTCACCATTTAAAAAAAATCTGCCTTTAATCTAACACCTATAATTTAAATTTGACTGATTTAATCAATCATGCATACTAATCATGTAGGACAACAGAAATATCAAATCATTAAAAGCACAAAATAATGCCTCATTAGCCTTTTTTACAAAGTTTTTACAAATCTGTCACTATGGGGTGTCAAACCTTTTTTGCAGTGTGCTGAGTTGTTCTGCATCTGTTGTTTTCAGCAGCTTATTACAAGGTTGGCTTTGAAGTGATTGGCGTTCAGAGGGCGCGGCACAATTGATCATGCGGTCGATCATTTTAATTAGATATTAACCTGAAAATGGAGAGAAACTGGAGCACAGTGACTAACTCACAAGGCAGCTGCAAAAACTGTTTTCATTTTATGCATTTGCTGTTTGATTGTGTCTCGAAACAATGACAGACATATTTCTAGTTTTATAAAAAAAAGAAGATAAAAGAAAACACCTTCCATGTACCCTCAGTCAGCAGATATTTACAGATTAGTTTTTTGTCTCGTGTATTTTCTATTCAGTTGTGTACAGCCATCATGTTGACTTTAACAGTTTTATTACATCTTCACCCAACTTTATCTCAGTGTGAGCTGTAACGTTCATAGAAGAATCTCTTTTCAAGACATTATGTATTCTTCCTCTTTATTAGATACTTGATGTTGTCATTGTTTTTTTGTTTTTTTAATCAAAGCCAAACAAAGACTTGAACTTCACTTGATCATGGACTCTGCAGTTTTGTACAGACAGTCTTTCTTTTCACGTAAGTTCACTGCATTGAAATGAATTTATCTGTGTAGTTGGAGACATTATCGGCCGTTTCTGCTGAATGATAAGAAACACTATGAGAAAACAGTCAGCTGTAGTTCATGTTTGCAGATACTGTTCTGTACTGTTCTGGGTAAATATGTAAAAAGTATTCTGCTATCTTACCTGACTTTTACATTCAAATTCCCCCCCCCCCCCCTTTTATTAGATATTAATATGGAAAGTCATATTAAAGAAATCATCAACAAGGAGTTGAAGACATCTCAAACACAGGATTTCTGAGCACACCTTTCACCCCCACCTTCAGGCATTTGTACTGCTGCATTCCCACCCCAGCTCTGTAGCATACTGCTCAGCTCCTCCTCTTTGGCCTTTCCCACAATAATATCCCAGGTTGACACTCTGGCTGTCATTCTTTTTCTCCACTCCACTCTGCCACTCTCTTTCTGTGAGCCATCCCCAGGCACCCGGGCTTGACCGAGGACGAACACCCCCAGGTTTCAGGTACGATGTGAATCGAACAGAACACCTAATCAGCAGGTTTGACACAGTAGTGCGTCAGTTCATTAGAAGGCTTTAAGCCTGCCATTGAATTGGCTCACAGAGATGAGCTGAGGCTGACCTCAGGCCAGGGCTAAATTGAATAGTTTTCACCGTTTGTTTGCTTTGTTTGTTTTATATGGACTGACATACTTTCCATGTAGAGCGCATGCCTTACTTTTTTTAGGTGGGGGGTACAGTTTAACTAAAAATGTCTCGTCTTTCTGCTCCATTTTCATTTTATGTAAGTTTGAACCAACACTGAATTTATATTCGAAGTTTAGAAATTTTCTTTATAAATTGCTCTGCTGCTCTGACACAAATTTACATTTCAAGCAATGGCTTTTAACTTGTAATAAGGAGTTTATGTGTCATTACAAGAGTATGAGAGTGAGTGACTTTTTCTGTATGTATTGCTCAAAAGTTGAAGAGATATTTACTTACGTCCTAGTTTGGTACATTTAGGAAACCTAAAATTCTGCAAGGGAGAATGGATCTATAAGTATTACTCACCACTTCAGCTGTGATTTATTAGATCTCATCTTGTCCTACTATCATAAAAATGCATTTCAATGACCGGCTTAATTTATTGAATTAAGCTCACTTTTGTTGAGCAGTATTCGTCTTTTTTTTTTAAGTCGTTTCTATTTTTTGGAAAAAACAGGCTTGAGGAGCTACATCAGACAAGGGCCAGTGAAAATGAAGAAGTTAAGTGCAGAGTTGATGATCCTGCTGGGGTGAGTAGATTAAAAACCCATCACATATTGATACAGGTAATACACAAAGTCAAACAATCACAGGTTAACATCTTAAACTCTCAGAGGAGTACATTAAAAAGGAAATTTGCATATTTAGACAGGTCTACAAAGGCCGCCACACAAGATTATTAAAGATCATTATACTAGTTTTGTATGATATTGGTATCTTGGTATCAAATTGTTGTTTTACATATTTATGTGTGATATGATTGTCAACAAGCCTCTGGGCCACTAGAGAAATTACATTAAAATCTTTAATAAAATTTGACAACATTATTTTAAATCCTGTTTAGAAAAAAAAATCTACAATGCACGTGCTCATTTCAAAACTTGTTCTTAACTTAGACATGACTTATGATAGATATTGATTTCTTTTTAATGGAAAAGATCATTTCTAAACCACCCATTTGAAAATGGAAAAGACTCTAATAATCTATTAAATAGAGATAAAAAGCCTGACATGCTTAAAAATCACTTATGAACTTGATTAACGACAACTAAAGTTTTTTTTTCTTTTTTTTTTTTTAGACTCATTGATTTGAGTTGCGGTGCAGTTCAGAGGCCTGACTATGATGACACACCTGAGCCAGAGTTCTACAACCCGTTCTGGATGGCCAACATCCCTAATGATCAGCCACTGTCTGCAGTCTCCATCCCCGGGACCCACAACACCATGGCCGTGTACGGTGGTGTGTATGCCGAGTGTCAGACATGGACCCTGGCCAAGCAGCTCCGTGCTGGTATTCGCTACCTAGACGTCCGTGTGCGTCATGTCAACGGAAACCTCACCATCCACCACGGGGTGTCCTACCAGCGGGCGCACTTTGGCCAGGTACTGGAGGGTGTGGCTGATTTCCTGCAAGAGTATCCCAGTGAGACGGTGCTGATGCGTGTAAAAGAAGAGTTGAGTGACACAAATGACATCTATGGTGCTGTGGTTGCCTACATCGAACGCTACGCCACCTGGGACCTGCTGTGGCACAGCCGACTGGTGCCAACCATGGGCGAGGCCCGAGGGAAACTCATCATTCTGCAAGACTTTTACGGGCCAGACCTGGGGATGCGCTATGGTTCCCTTGACATCGCCGATGACTGGAAGGTAGGAGGAGTTAATATTGTTTGATAATGTATTAAGGTTTCAATATATATCAAATTGTAACCATCCAAAGAAATTTGAAATATTGGACCAAATTGATATCTATGAATTATTAAGACCATCCATTTTCATTTGGAATAAGGTAATAAAAACAAAACAAGCTCCTCCAGTTATGGGTTTACATATTGTGGCAAACACAAACCCATGACAACTAATCATGTGAAAAATAAAGCACGCCCTCTTTCAGTTCTGAAATCTCATTTCTGATCCCCTTACAACACGTCTGTTTTCCTGACAACTGTATAATTGTAGGTTTTTGCCATGAAAAAAACTTCCTCTGTCCCAAATATTGCACCAGGCTTGACTGGAATAGCATCAATCTTCATGATCATTTTAGAGGCAAACTCCCATGTTTTGTTTTTTTCAAACTCCCACAAAACTGAGAGCAGGGGGTGAGAGGAGTTTGAGAACCCCTCTCCCAAACAAAGCACACTTTTTCCCTTTTCTTTATGACATGAACTTTAACATTTAACACGCTAACTGCAGCCTGTAGAGTCTGAGATGTAGCTCTTGGGTGTTCTGCAGTTTCTCTGAGCATTGTACATTCTGGTCTTGGGATGAACTTGCTGGGACGTTCACTCCTGGGAAGATTAACAGCTGTCTGGAATGTTTGAATGAGAGAAAACATATTTCTCTCTGTGGAATGATCGATTCCAGATAGTTTGGAAATGGCCTTATAACCCTTCCCAGATTGATGGGCAGCAACAATCGCTTCATCAATTAACCAAGAGTATTCGAACAGCAGGATCCGATTGCTATTTATCCTCTGTCTTCAGGGTGTACTTAGTTTTTCACTCACTGCTTCTGCAATTTGTGTTAGTCTTTGCTAAATGCATAATGACACCATATAGCATGTCATTTGTTGGTATTCATCTGAGGTTGCATTAACCTAATTCTAAGACCGGGTAAAGACCAAATGATTCTTTATTGTGTCCTGTAATGTAAAACCTTGGAGATCCTCTCCAAAATGCTGTTACACAGTTGTAACCAGAGCCTGTAAATAATAACATTTCTAATATATGTGATTCATTTGCTATTATATTCTCATGTAATCTGTAGGACAGTTTTTGACTTTTGAGATATTTTCTGAAATAACCTCAAATGCTTTCAAATGATTGTGTATTTGCTGTTCCTTGCAGGTACCTTCTCTCCTTCATATAAATGATAAATGGCAGAGTGTCTATGAACACCTGGATGTGGCACCAACAGGCAACATGAAACAAATATTTCTCACCTACAGCAGTGGAGCAGGTCTGTTAGCACACCCAAGAGCCGTTGCGCAGCGTATCAACCCAATGCTGTACGTCTATCTGAAGGCCAAGACAGACCTGAACCAACGCTTTGGAATCATATGCATGGACTTCCCAGCTGCTCCTCTTATTAAAATGATCATTGACTTCCAGTTGAAAGAGATTACAAAGAGAAGAAATGTCTTTCACCTTTTCCACCAAAAGCTTCATTTGAAACGTACAATGTCTTCAAACCAAAAAAAGGTCAAATTGAACTCATAATGTCAGCCAGACTATTGTTGTAGCTCAAAATCAATGTTTATCAAATTGACATAATTCAAAACACAGCCTCAAGCAAGAATGATCAGATCAGGCTGAAAGCCTAGACCTTTGTATCCTGACCACAACACACCTTCTCACAAGTTTAAGCAATGTCATGACATGTGCATAACGGGGGGATTGTATCAACTATTTTGCATCATGCTTTCCGCTGGCTTTGTATCTGTTGTCAAAGTCTTTTGTCAAATTTGGTAAAATAGAAAAAAAAAACAAGGCATCACATGAATAAATTAAGGACTCTCGCGTCTTTTCTGGACAATCATTCATTTGATCATCCAAATGAGGGCATTTAGTTGAGCACTGCTCTCAGATTAGAGGTTCCCTGTTCAATTACATAATCTGTGAGGTCACAATCGTGTCAGCAGCAAGTTAAAACTAAGCTTGTGGCTGAAAAAGGTCATCTGAACCATCTGGAACCAGTTTGTAGCACTCTATCTAGCAGATAGTAAATCTGGTAAAGCCTGGACAAAGCTCATAGAATGAGGAGTTAAAACAGTGGTTTGTTCTAGATTAAATCAAAATTAGTGTGTTGTATATCAAACTCTTCAGGATTATCCTCTGGATCAACAGACACCAGACGTGTTCTTCCATCATTGTAGCTAAGATACTATATTTAGAAATATTTGTTATCTGATTTTTCAACACATGGAGGCACCATAGCTACCTTTTTCAAGTGCCCTTATTTTTAGGTATACAAGATCAGCTTTTATTAGTCCCTTAGTCCGTAAAACACAACAGTATAGAGATGCAGCCCTCCATAAGCTTCAGTCCACTTGCATTTATATTTGTTCAAATGGACATAATTTTTTTAGCGTGTTCTAAAACTCCCTCTTTGTTCCATAGGAAATACAAACATAAACAGAACCAAATGGCACTTAGCAAGCCTACAGGCTACACGAATAACAATATAACTGCTCCACCCGAAGTGTCAAACCTGAGCGGGTGCCGAGGTTCGCAGAGGCGGTCATTCTCACAATAAAAGATGTAATAAGTACATTTTTCCACATGTGCAATATGTGGTAATGTTACATTATGAAGCGTTTTTCTTCAGCCTGTTGTTTTGTATAAGCATTCAGGCGATTCGACACCAACCTTTAACCATTTATATATTCACATTTAAGGGTAGCCATGTGTTTTATCCCTAACTCTAACCAACTGTGACTGACTGTTTATCTCAGGACTGAAGTCACATTGCCACAGGGAGGCAGAGCTGTTGCATTAGACACATGACATCAGATTGTGTTGTCACTAGCTTTTAGTTTTGCTCTTGTAGAGGTCTTAAACATTTGTTAAGCTGGCAATAAAGTCATACTGCTGTGTCAGACTCAAACTGACCACTGATCTACACGTTGTTGAAAGTCAACACTCTCATGAATGTAAAAAAGGCTTTCTATAAGTCATCTGAACTTTATTCAAATAGAACCAAGGTTAAATTTTAATTTTGCCCAAACATATTATGAACTTTAACTCGCTGAAATTGTATAGACAGTCCATTCAAATCATCAGCAGTGTATCCAGTTTCAGTGTACAACTTCTCTTCAGAAAGTTTTAGATGACATGGGAGTGCAGACTGTGTATATGCAACCACACTGATGAGAGCTGATAGTACTTTTTCTTTTTCTTTCCTGTGTGTAGCTTTTGCTGCACATCATCTGTCCGATGAAGGATTGCTGCATAATGCAACCCTATTGAGATGTATTTGTTACATCCAGTGAAACACTGCATGCATGAAAAGTGTGCTTGATGCAAGAAATAGGCCACTAGCTTATGTTACTGCGTGCAAAGTGTTTGCATCAGATGATAGAATCTGATTTAACTATTATTTCCTCTTAAGATACAGAGAGCATTGCAAAACAGTTGTTGAAATGCTTGTAATCGCGTGGCCTCACATCCTGACAAAACAGCAACTGACGTAAACGAGGTTGTCACTTTGGTAAGAACGTCGACTCACGAGCAGGTTTCTGCTCATTTAGCCCTCACTGGAAGAAGAAAAGGGTTTTGAAGTCTCCCATCACAGCTGCACAGGTACAGTAGAGCACCACTACTGCAGCTCTCCTCTTGTTGATCCTTTTCTGTCACTGTTATGCTGTCTTTTGAGTAATTATACCCTGGTTTCCACAGATGGACGTCAGACCTCAAAGTGCTGTGCTGATTGCAACACTTGGTTAGCCATCTTTTCTTTTTCATAGAATTCAATTTGTTTTAGTGTTTAAGGCAACTGTTGACCCTCTGCTTTTTCTCTTTTTGGTAGTTGTGGTGAATTTTATTTGGTGGATGGTAATGATAGCAGCTATTGGAGTAGGTGGGTTTACTTTCACCCTGCAACACCAGTTTTCCAGTATTTCATGAGTCCAGCAAAGCAGTGCATTTTTACCGTTTCATCCATGGCTGTTTCTTATATGTTTGCCCTGCTGCATCACAGGAGCCACACATCTGAGCCAATGTCCTGTGCAGCCTAACATCCCCATTTACCTGATAGTGCTGGGAGCAACCAGTATCATCTCTCTGTCTTTCACTTACAACATCAGGGCCAACAAGGAAAGTGCCATCAACATTGTGTCCTCGGCCTGCATGACCATCCTGCACATCTTCAATTTTGCCTGGTTGATAGCAGGTGTGAGAAAAGTTTTTTCCTCTGTTCTCTGCGAGAATATTGTACGATAGTTTATGTGGATTTTGCCAAAAAATACTGTAATACATTTGTTTTAGTGGCATGTTGCACTGGGGTTTTTCTAGACTGCAATCTTACTGTTTAAACAACTCTCTTTCCAAAAGTCTTGGGATGATCTATAAAATGTAAAGAAAAACAGACTGGTACAAAGACAACCTATAAAACTAAAGAACTTTAAAGAATAGATATGCTCACTTTGAATTTGGTGTCAACATGATGTTTCTGAAGAGTTATACAACAGGTTTAAAACTGACGAGACTAGTTGCTTGTGCTACTCAACAGTCTATATCTATATGGATCTAGATATAGATCTATCACCATCTACACTAATGAACCCCCATAACATCACAGATGCTGGCTCCTCTCTTTTGTTACGTTAAGGATGCAGCTCCTATGATTTTTAAAAACAAAGTCAGATTTTGGTTCATCAGACCACAGGACCCTTTTTTTAGCTTCACCTCCCATTATCTGAAATTAGCTCATGTCCAGAGAAGGCAGCAATGTGAATCTAGTTCAAATCTGTCATTACAATATATAATGAAGTTTTAATATGCATTACATGGATGCAACAATGGCAGCATTCACTGACAGAGGTTTTTAGCGATGCTCCTGAGCCTATGCAATGATTTCTACCACAGAGTCACATCTTTTTTATGCAGTGTTGCCTCACAGCTCATTCAGTAATGGTTTTAGCACAGTCTAATAAAGGATCACGAAATAAGTGTTGCAAATTTATAATAAAGGATAAAAATTTTTACAATGTTACAATGTTTTCCTTACCCTGTTCCCTACCCCTATACAACCTAAGTTCAGATTTGTTAGCACTTCCAAATTCTTTGTCAGCATGTCAACTTTCTACACTTCCGTACCAGTTCTACTGAGCTTTGAAATACTAAAAAATGTTGTCCTATTTGCCTTGTCTTTCTTTTTCCTGTAGGCACTTGCTGGGTTTATAACATATATCCTCCAAACTACACTGGAACAGATTTGTACTGCCACAAGATAACCTACCAGTTTGCCTTTGTTGTCACCACATTGATGTGGGTCACAATGACCTTTCTGTTCATTTGTGGCTGTTGTTTTGGTCTACTCACCTGCTGTACAACTATGGTTGTAAGACGCCACTTGATACCAACTCGCAACTCCTTCTATGGTGCAACAAGTGATTTGGGAGAGCAAGCTGCTGGTGATGTGTGATATAAATATGGGTTTATGTCTTCAAAAGGTTAATAAATGTATCCTTTTGGCCTTCTGACAGGAATGATATAGATCTTGTGTTAAAAATGTATAAAGTTATATGCTCGGTTTAAATTGGCAACTGCAACCAGAGTACATACAGAGCACATCTAGAATTTGCTACTTGATTTTTGTTTCTGCGGGTGTCCTGCAAACTCTTGTGGAAAAGTGTCTCGTTTCACTTGACAAACAGCAGTTCAATACTTGTTTTACAGCAGCATTCGCCATGGGCTGTTGTGGTCTAGTCAGGTTGTCAGAGTTGCTAAGACATTACATCCTTTGCATGCTACTGCATTGTCAGATCACATGCGTCCTGTTCCCCAACTGTCAACTGTTTTTCAGCCAAAATAAGATGACATGTTAGATAATCTATTGGCAGCACGAATGTTCTCAGTATTGAGATGTGCAATAAATTGTCATTTGTATTGTGCTCTTGCACTGAGACTGACATTGTCTCAAATAAATGAAACTTTATTTGTTTCATAATTACTTAATATACAAGTAAAAAACTAAATGATTGGCTGAGAAGACTTACAAGAGTTTTTAATGTACATGCAAAACTTGTGCAGCTATAAGTGCAAACAACACTGATCTTACAGGTAGTAAAGTCTTAGTTTTAATTACTGTTTAATTGCTGAAGGTCAGCAAATCTTTTAATCTTTTAAAATTATAAAATTATTTTCTGTCTAAACATTTTTTGATTAATTGCCTTTATGGAGTATATATATATATATATATAAGACAAAAAACAATAAAAAACGTTTGTCCTTTAATTTTGTTTGACTAAGTTTGTTTTTCTATATGCTGAATAATTTTAAGAAAAGATAGATAGATAGATAGATAGATAGATAGATAGATAGATAGATAGATAGATAGATAGATAGATAGATAGATAGATAGATAGATAGATAGATAGATAGATAGATAGATAGATAGATAGACTGAACAGAATTGACTATTTCTCTTTTATAGACTAATTATTTTCAGAGGGATGACCGATATTGCCTGGTTAAATTAAGTGGGGTTTAAAACATTTTCACATCTATCTATGATTAAATAAAAATACTAAGAAGTGCCATCACAGAAATAAGTTAAGAGTGGTGAAGTTTGGATACAAACGTTGTTTTGTGAAGACATTTTCGAAGACATTTTCCTCAGGCATGATTCCGGACTACTATCCTGCTGATTGAGGGGTCCTTTTTACGTCACCAAACAAGGTACGCTGGTTAGCGTTTTAGCTAAGAAGCATGTTGTAACGTTAATGGCTGTCGTGAATTAACCGTCGGGTGCTGGATAAATTAATGGTGGTGACGGCGAATTAAAGGTTGTTGTGGACCTTTGAGTGAATTACGTGAGTGCAGCTGTTGAAAGTGTTGAGCAGCGCTGTTGGACGAACATGTGGAGCTCCGGTCGTCTTGTCCTTCAGAATCTGCTCCACCAGCCTGCTGTCAGGAGTTTGTCTCTGACTTCAGCCTGGGTCAGTTTCCCAGCATTTTACACTTGATTACTAACTCATTTCATCACAGACTTACCATTAAAACAAATCCTGTGCCAAGCCAGACCGCAGTTATAAGGTTCAACTTCAACTGCTTTACAGAGGTGTTGATTTTATTGTCGTTAGGTTATAGTTGGTGGTTTAGTTTAAATGTATTATGTACATTTGATCCTTTATTTTACCCTGACAGCACTGAAACCCAAAGCTTCAAAATTAGAAGTTATGTTATGAAGTCTTCATTCAACTAATTTCAACTAAATTTCTGCCATCTAATTTCCTGCAGTCTAATAACTAATTAATTAATTTAGTTATGTTTGCAGTCTAACAAAATGATTCTCCCAAGGTGTACTTACCTGAAATGAATCCATTTTGCATCTCCCATTCCACTAAGATACTTGTTATGTGTTATATTATATTATAAGAATAGAAAAAGTTGAGTATCCACCTCCCTACAGACAATCAAAGCTTAGCACAAACTTCACTTCACTCCACTTATGTCGCTGGGCATTTTGCTAGACGTGGCTACAGAAATCATGGCTACTCATTTGATGTTTCCACAGCACACAGTTGTGGTGGAGCGATGGTGGCAAGTGCCCCTGTCCAAAGTTGGCAGTCCACCGAGGCTTTACCCTCGAAGACACAGAGTCTACAAGCTGGTCGAAGATACCAAAAATGCTCCCAAGGAGAAGATGGAGCTCATCCTGTCTCAGACTGTACCAAGTGAGTATCTACAGCACCCGTGATGATTTTATGAGTTGTCCCGAGAAGTCATCTCGTGTATGAATACATTTTCTTTGCATTGTTTTCTTTGCTGAACAGAACTTGGTGGACGAGGAGACACTGTGTTTGTGAAAAAGTCTGTCGGCCGAAATAAGTTGCTGCCCCAAGGCCTTGCGGTCTATCCATCACCAGAGAATAAACAGATCTTTGCTGAGGAGTTGAGAGTGGGTATTAGATATAAATACTCATGTTACTTTGCCATATATTAGTTGGTCTGTGTAGCTGCTCATCATTGTTATCTGTATGAATGTACAGCTTTTACAAGAGGGGAGACCAGAGGACAGAATCCAAACCCGCACTGGACAAATGGTATATTTTTATCTACTGAACAAACTTCCTCACCACCATATTTTATTCACACCTGTTATAAAATGAATAGAGGCACATTTTTAAAACAAACAGTTTCTGGTTTCAAATGTGTGACAGGCGGTGTTTTCTGGCGTTTTTACAGACGTTGGAGTTTCTGAAAAACTCGAAGCTGAATATAAACAAAATGCCATCTGATGAGTTTCAGCTCACGAAAGAAGTTGTCTGCAGACAGTTTACCAGGAAGGTGCGGTTGCCTTTATCTTTTTTCTTCCTCATTTTATCTAATTTCTCTTTGTTTGCATAAAGTGACTTTGTTGAGGCTAAATGCTATCCTGTTTTCTTTCTTTTCTTTTCTCTTTCTTTAGTTGGGAGTTGTTGTTCCACCTCATGCACTGAGTCTTCCATTTGAGCCAATTAAGGAATTGGGCGACTACTGGTGTGAAGTTACAGTAAGAGTTTTCCTTCATATATATGTAGTTCTTTTTTCGTGTTCTATAGTGCTGTGCAGCCTTTTTAGTAGTTCATGGAAAGTGATCCAAAGCAACTTTCAAACAGTTAGGAGTATTTATGCTAATGGATTCCTCTGTGTTTTTCTGTTGCTGTTGCAGAAACGCAGCACCAACATTTGACAAGTTTCATAGAGTTCTTCTGTTATTACAGTATGAAAAAAAAATGCATTTTTCATGCAAGTTCTGTCCCCTTCTACTGTCAAATGCACTGCATTTATTGAAGCACAACAGTGAATTATGACCAAAAAGCAGACTGCTTATTTTTCATGCTCTTCTCCTCTAGATTAATGGATTGGACACGGTTCGGATTCCCATATCACTGTTGCCATATGAGGACCCTTCTGCAAGATACCAGAAGCAGCTGAAAGCACAAAGGCAGCAGCAGGTAGCTGCAGATAATTTAGACGCTGCTGCTGATGAGGGGGCTGTTTTGAACGTCGTATCAGAGATGAAAGCTGATGAAGACTCTGTTAGTCAACCTTCAGCCTCAGCAGAAATCACCACCACTGCTGAGGAAACCACAGAAACCAAACAGACACTGCAAGACACAACAACTCCATCAAGCGGAAGCCCAGATAAAAATTAAAAGACTCTGAAAAAAAACAGTTGTTTGTTGAAGAAGGCAATGAACAGGACAGATATTTCAGCGAGCCGAAACAATCCCCTTATAGGTGTTGATGTACCATTAAAACAAAAATGTAATGTGCAAAAATACATATAAAATGCAATCTTCAACTTTAAAATATACTGTCTTTAGTATTGAGGCGGGGGGAAAAAGGTTTTCTGGTATTACTATTAAGGGTTTTAAATCAAAGGAAAACACCCCTTGTGTAAAATGTGACATCATTGTGCCAATTTGAAATTGAGTGTCCAAAAAAAACCTCTCCCAAGAGTCGTATCTCTAAATATGACCTGCTGAGATCAAAGATTTTTAAGAGCTTAATATCTAACTTACTTTTCTGTCTCAAAGATGTCTGTGACCTGGCAGAGCCAAAATGTCCGTTTTCTGCACCTTATTGTGTCTGCAGTGAACGTTATGACTGACCTGACCACTGCCACCCCCACTCCACGCCACTTGCAAATGATGAAGCAGAGTCCTAAAAAGGTCTGTCTCTGTGGGCTTCCCTTCCACTATGTCGTGAGACGCAGCCTGAACCTGTCAGTTGCATTCCTACTTTGTCATTAGGAGAACTGAAAATGAGCTACAGCTGATATAGCTCACCCACAACCATCTGAAGTATCCTATCTATGGTGACATTCCAGACAGAAACCCGACAGAGTGGTGCTCTGTAAGCATTGCAAAGCACAGCTGCGCGAGCATGTGGAAAACACGGTTACTTTTTCAAAAGTTATATTTGAAAAAGTCACCATTGTGTCATCATTCTGGGACAACCTGAGTGTTAAAAACCTTCTTAAATGTCTAAAACCTCCGCAGTGAGTGTGTGATGAGAACGTCAGAGTGGATGCAGACAGGATCATTGGGTTGAAATTATATTCAACTCTGGACCCCTCAGCCTAATACTGCAGACTCCAAACTGATGCAGGTACCCTAACAAATCAGCACAACCACTTACGTAAAGACTGACTGGGAATTTTCTCTGTTGCTGCAATAAACAACAACTCCAGAAATACATTTTTCCACAGGTTTCATTGTAATTTGAAAAAGTAAAACATCAGAAATGCAAGTAAAGTTTTTAAGAAATCGGCCTTGTTATCTTTTATTCAAAAGATGGTGCCTGTCTGTGTATTAATTAAGAATGTTACCATTAGTATTTATTTGACCATATACAGAATACAACAATATATGTGCGAAATCTATTATTAAATTTATTATTTAAAAAAATTACAAACATTTTAAATGTATGATGATTTTTCATATCTATTAAATGTATAATGTAGATTTGAATTTCAAATTGAACTTGTATAATTGAACTGTTCTTTCTTCTGCTCTTGATGGTGGAGAAACGGATCCTAAACGACGTTCACCTCCGTGGGTTCCGGATCAGGGGAAACCACCTGCTGTGGGCTCTGCTTCCCATCAGTGTTAAATGCTGTTGTTGGTGGATTGACATTCAGCTCGGTGGAGAACAGACTGTGGAGATAAGCTTGCCCTCCAGGTTGAGTTTTTAGATTCTCTATAAGTGTGTGGAGTTGATCCTCCCTCTGATGTAGCGTTTATTGCCGAAAGACCTTCTCCTGCGCCTTTTCTTGTCTCAGAGCGCCTTGCTCGACTCTCAGCTTATGGACGAGCAGCAGGTCGCTCGCAGAAGTTTGTGCGTGCGTCTTGATTTCGTTATCCAACTGTTGTTGAAATGTAGCCGTCAGTGCGCCAACGTCGGCTTTATACTTGATGCAGAGTTCTTGGTAAGAAATGTTGGTGTTTCTCAGCCCCGTCTTTAAATGCGTCTCCTTGTCTTTTGAGGTTTTTTGCAGGAGCGCAAACTGCCTTCGTAAAGCGTCCAGCAACAAATGCGTTTTGCGTCGTTTGCTGAAGGGGGGGGGGGGGGGGGGGGGGCTACAGAAAAGGCTCGGTCACCCAGTGCTTGTATTTTGACCTGGGCACTTCTAGCAAAAGTTGATTTTTTTTTTTTACCTCAGAGCCCAACCAGGATTACGGACAGTTAAAAGCTCAGATAAATACGATGGGGCGAGGGCGTTAAGAGCTTTAAAAACAAACATTAAAAGTTTAAAATCAATTCTAAAAAGGACAGGAAGCCAATGATGGTAGTTGAGAAGTTTGTGAGTTTTTTTTATAAGATTGTGATTAAGATATTTGCTGGAGGGGGGTACACGGTGGACAACAAACACACACTCTCACCAAGGGTCAATTTGGAATCAATGAACCTTATATAGATGCTTCCGGGCTGCACGGTGGTGGTCGGAACCATCGCCTCACAGCAAAGAGGGTTCCTGGTTCGAAATCCCAGCTGGGGCCTGTCTGTGTGGAGTTTGCATGTTCTCCCCGTGTATGCGTTAGTTCTGACCGGGTACTTCGGCTTCCTCTCACCGTCCATGCATGTTATTTTTTTTTTCATAATGACATGTTTATGAAGCTTTTGGGATTAGAGGAAAGGGTTCAGCTTTTTAGGAGTATATACAATAGCTACGTAACAAGTACAAATGTATCTGTGATAAGTCAATAAGTCAAGTCAAGTGATCCTGGAGAAGTTATTGCTTAAATAGATTTATTGATGCAGATTTTTTCAATCTACAAAACAAAGAAAATTGAACATTTGCAGCAACTAATTTGACTACACTGTGGAAAGAATGCAACTGTAGGAAAACACGTTAGATCAGGGATGTACTACAATGGTAGTTAAAAAAAAAATATTGATAACTGTGATATTATGAAGACAGCTGACTGGTTTTTAGATGAAAACACAGAGGTTTCCATCAAAATATAGTCACCTTGTAGACAAATTATCTCTAAAAATGTCAATTATTATTCTTATTTTAGAAAAACAAACATTTTTTAAGACATCATGCTTGTGTGGAGCTCAACAGAAAGTTCCCCACAGTCAGCAAACTGTCTGCACCGTTATCTTTATTAAAATTCAAGTAGAATGTTTTTAACAAAAGGTTTCTGGTGCCAAGTGTTTGACAGACAGTGGAGTTTCTGAAACACTCGAAGCTGAAAGGGAAACAAAATACGACTTTCAGCTCACTGAAAGAAGTTTTCTGGAGGCAGTTTGCAGAGAATGGCTGACTTTATCAGTTTGTGTCCTTTAACGTGGTTTGCATGAAGGGACTTTTCCAAACCTAAATGCAAACTTTTTTTCTTATGAAAACCTTTCTTTAGTTGGGACTTGTTGTGTCCCCTCGTGCACGAAACACTAAAGCGACTCCTGTTGTGGAATTCCAGTTCCTTCGTGTGCAGGTAGCTGCAGATGTGGTGGACACTGTTTTATAGGCTGTATCAGATGCAGCCGAGGAAGCTGGTAAAGACTCTGTTAGATGAGCTTCAGCCTCAGCAGGAACCACCAGAGCTGAGGAAACCACAGCAACCAAACAGGCAGCGCAAGACTCAACAACTCCACCAAGTGGAAGCCCACATAAAAATGAAAGGACACAAAAAATGTATTTGAGGAACTATACTGCAAAGTCTACACATGTGGTTTAAGTTAAAACAAAAATGCAATTTGCAAAAATACATATGAGATAACATTTTCAACTGAAACAGTAAATCATCTGGGTGTTTTATAATGTGGAAAATAAACGTTTTTCTGCTATCTTAGGGGTTTTTGATCCAGGGAAACAGTTATACTGAGGGCATGGAGTGTTATATAGCAGGTGAGTCCGCAGCATCACTGTCATATTAGTAATAAATGAAAAACTGCAGGCATGAAGAGGCAAGGACCCGGAAAACACACTGCTGCTGTGGAAAACTAAGAGTACTGATGGAGTATTGTCCGCCTATTGCTTTGGTAAAGGAAAAAAACAAATATACAGAATCACTACATCAACATCCATATAAAAGGTGTATTTGCAGGACGAGAGAGTTAGCGTAAACATGTTTGTTCATCAGAAAAAAGAAGCTGAATGGACAGTTCACTGCACCTACCCTCACAAACAAAGTTTTTTTGGATCTACAAAGAAGAGGTGAGAAACCAGAAAAAGCTGATGCAAGAAGAAAATACAGTGTGACAACTTTCTATCACTCCCAAGTGAAGTCTCCACTTCAAACGAACATGATCGACATACGCAGAGTCTTCACAGTAGCTAAAAGGTGATTAAACAGGTGTCCACTTAAAGATGGAGCCATCACAGGATGGATGCAGCTGGTTAAACTAGATTTCCTGTTTATTGTTAAAATCTGATGGTTTTGTGGTTTTTTTAAAAAAAAGTTCAAATTCAGGTACAAGTTTGGTTCTCTGGTAACTTTGTCTCCTGAAAAATAACAGCAGTGAAAATTCCTACAAAAATTATAACTAGAAAAACAAATTTGCAAACTTTTGTAACCAATTTAATGAGCGTCAGCAACGTAGGTTTCCTTGTGTCATTACAAAGTCTAATAAAAAATATTTGATGGGTCAGAGAACCAAATGTTTTTGTAGAGCGACGCTTTTTTTTTTTTCAAACCACAAACAAGAAGTCAGAGCTCAGATTACGTCATAATCAGGATACTTACACGTTCAAAAGGAAAAACACATTTATAATGGCCACATTAATGTTTCTGCCACTGGTGGCGGCTCAAAAACACTGGAGGGTATTTCTGTGGGGACAGTGTTTAGGAGGAGTAGCATCTGGGGCTGAATTGCAGATATCGGCAAACAGCTGACCAAAAGGACTTCTGAATAGTAACAGTTCGATACAATGCAGGCCGGAGCGCAGGAAGAAATATCAGGACAAGGTTTGTATACTTTTTTCTCCTAAATGCAGCGTTTTCTTCAAAGTGGGTACATTTGAAAATCCCTACTCTAAATTTCAGATATGGCGTTCCATTATGCCACCAGAGTCCACGGTTACAGCATTCAAAAACCATATTTGGCCTGGGTCTGCCGGCGGGTTAGCTTGTTTTCCGCCCAGTTGTTCTTCAGCTCCAGCTCACGTTCCTTTGCCTGAAGACAAAAGAAAGAATGAAATACAATCCAACAGTCTAACAAATGTGCTTTCGTTACACATTACAGATTTCTAAATCCTGTGATCACTGTGGGGTTTGTTAACAGCAAGAGGGCCGGACTACAAAATAAGAACCCCAGAGATACCAGACAGGAAAAGATAAAAACCCAAATACTAAATAGTTTACTTCTTTTTTAATGAAACAATCTTAGATTAATGTACACCGAATACAAGGGAAGGATAGCTGGATCAAGGATTCTGATGATGCAACTTCTGCCTGATCAAAAAGAAAACAAACAAAAAAAAAAAAAATCAAGATCCCGTTCAGACCCTGATGAACTGGAAGTCTTGGCTGACATCACCATGGGGGAAATTAACAGTATTCAAATGCACGAGTGTGATATGAGCCCTTTGTTTGGATGGTCGCTCACCTGGTGAATGAGATACGTTATCTGATGCTTTCGCCTCTGTTGTCCTGTGGGTTGTTCTCCTCTTTTCTGCAGAAAGGCCAAAAAGTCAGAAGTTACATTGAAATGTCACAAGTGCTTCCAATGAAACAGTGACACGTGGCCTGTTTTTATGTAAAAGAGTTGTACATCACTGCATAGCCATGTTTTAGATGGTTCTTGTGCAAGTATCACAGCCATTAGCATTTTTAATCCAGCCAAGTGGGTTACGTGTTTGGTTTGGTTTGTCTGTTGGTTAACATTATTACTAAGAAAGTTAGGAAATCATGTATGAGGTATGCAGTCTCAGACTGTTTGAGTTTGTGGAAAACCTAAAAGGAAAAATGTTTTCCCTGTCAAACGTTTCCATTGGAGATACTTTAAACTATGTTGAACTTTTTATGGCTGGAGGGCTTTAGGTGTTCCCAGCCTGAACTGAGTGCAAACCAAAAGCACACAAAGAAATACACCACCAGCCACATCTCAAATTAAACCCTTAACAAAACCATTTAAGGCCCAGAGCACAAACCTGAGAGCTCTTTTTTATTTTGTTTTTTTACATAAACCCCATCAACCCTCCCCATACAAAGCACTTGGCCAACCCAGCGACAGAATATAACAAAGGTCACCTTGCTAAAAGATTGCCGGGTCTGCTTTTCCTCAGTCATGCTCTTGGTCATCCACTGCTGATTACCACTCAGCTGGTCGTCCCCTTTGATCTCCAGAAACTTCACCTCCTCCTTGCCTCGATTTCTTTTCCCCTGCAGCCGCATGAACTGCAGAACAAGCAGAAAATAGCAGGTCGAAAATGCACACACCCTCTGTATGTGGAGCCATTACTGAGCATAGACTATAGAATTAAAAAGGCAAGTAAAGAACATACAAAAATATTTCAAATGTGTGGTTTCAAATGACAACAAAGGAGAAATATGAGGAAAAGGAGGTGCTCTTCTTACCGCTTCATCATCAAACATGGCAGACTGGCCCGCCTCCTCATTCTGTGCCTCTCCAAGGTTAGGATCTTGGTAATATGGCTCATTAAAGTATCCCTGCTCAAGAAAAAAAAAAAGAAAGAACACATAACATGATGCATTTGTTTAAGATTATTTTCATTCATTTAAAGTAGAAAATGATCAAATGTTAAACATGTGCAAAGAGGCCTTTCTTTTATCGGTCCAGGTGCATATTGGCATAGATTGGTTCAAGTTAAACTACTTCTTAAATAAAATTACTACACTGAATTTAAACCATCAGTCTAGTTTGCATTTGAAGCCAATCAGTAATCATGCATATGGGTATGAAGTCAGTGATACCTGAGGGTAAGCCTCTGGGCCTGCCATGGGTTGTTGATACTGATTATGTGGACCACCCCATGCCCCTGCTAAATCGTGGTTCCCCCCAAAGTCGAGAGGTGCGTCTGACTGTCCTGGCTCATCAGGTGCTGCATTAGGAAGGGGTTCAGCAGGGGCTCCTGGCTCAGGACCCAGGCTGGGGATGACATCAGGCAGAGGCTGGGGGCTCTCTCCAAAGGAAAAGTAGTTCTGTGGGGTTATATCCTCTTCATTGTCCTGGTCATCTGTGGCTATTTGTCGAGCCACCTGCAGGGCTGCGGACTTTGCTGCAGCTTTGATAGCAGAGGGAGATGCACTAGAACCAACCAGACCCTGAGCGGGAGCTCCAGGTTTAGGTCCTTTGGGCTCTTGTCGCTTAGTGAGTGTGTGAGGAATCAAAGGTCTGTCCATCTCCTTAACTGTTAGGTTTTTGGGTTGAGGCAGAATAGAGGACAGACCTGTACCTGCACCCTGGTGAAAACAGGCCATAGGAGTTAGGAGAAGTCTTAAATCAGAGAATGACAGCAAGATATAATGAAATAATGAATTGTCTGTCATTGATTCCTTATTTTCTTACATATTTTTAGCCTTAGCAAAATACTTTCAATATTTAGGGATAAAGAATAATAATAAGAAGAAGAATAAGAAGAAGAAGGTAGAACAACCCCTTGTGTAAATGTGGATGTTATCACACTGAGTGATTTTGTCTTACGTGAGCTTGTCGTTTCTTCTTTGTAGGTTCATCGTCGTCCGAATCTGACTATTAATAAAAGATTAACAAATGATGAATTACAGCCTCATGTCGTACCGCAGTAGTAACGATACGCATGACGAAACGTCTGAACTGGCTTGGTACTCACATCCTGTCTCTGGACCTGCGGCACAGCGATCTTGACAGGCTCTGTTCGTTTCCTCGGTTTAGGCAGACTGGAGAATAAGCCTCCTTTAGATGGCTGGGGATCTATACCATCTTTTGAAGTGTTGTCCCCTACGAAAGGGTTTGCTTTCTTCCCCTTGCCTGGTCCTGCGAACCCTCCTGCAGATCCACTTGTTTTAGGAGCAGGAAGGAGAGAGAAGAGGGCTCCTCCGCTTGGTTTGCTCCGTGCTGCCGCAGAGGTTGAGGTTTCCTCCGAGTCACTGTCATCACTGCTGGCATAGGCGACTAACGACATGTTTGCTGATGTTACCGAGGATTAGTAATCTACAGAAACTCTTGGACATGGATGACCACTTCTCCTAGAGTTGGTATAAAGAAGTCGAACTCACACGGACTTTTCGATGAGCTGAATTCAGTTAAAGGTACGACAATCTTTTCATTCACTCTAGCCTCAGTGATAGAATAATTACAAGTGGAGCTGTAGTATCAGGAAAAAAACTGCCTGGGTGAGCTGATTAACTAGCCAACGTTAGCTAGGCCACCGCAGGAAACGTTATCAGATGACTGACCGTTTCTTTAAACACATTAAGTCCGTCTCAAACTATTAAAGCACATAAAGAAGCATCTGCTGTGTTATTTAACGTACAAGGCGACACTTCCATATGTTGTTTCGCCAACAGACCTCGCTTGTTAGTCCCTGGACTTCATCAAAACATTCGCCTCCACCATTCGTGATTGAGGACAAGGCAACTGCGCAACTTTCTGCGCATAATTTTCTTCTTCCTCTGTTCAATTTTAGTAGATATTAACGCCCCCTAGTGGGCCCGGTGTGAATCAAAATCAGTTAACTGAATATCTGTAAATGTAATTCTTTGATCCTGGTATGTATCTGTAAAATATCTTTGGGAGAAACTGAACTGATCAACAATCAGTGACCACTCACTTCTGAAAAATGGGGTTTAGTTCAAGTTTCAAGAATTAACAGTGCATTGTAATGAAAATTTATCTGGCAATGAAGCAATTAGCACAGTGCGTAACTCAAAGATTTCTGCGTCTGTAAACTCTAGAAATGGAAACTGATAATTATGCTCACAAGTGTATCGTCTTGATCAGATCATTTGATGATGCACCTCTTGCTCTTTGCAGTCTTGGCAACAGAAGCTTTGCTGGTGTTGTTGTCCTGAAATGATCTATTCACAATAGTGACAGTCCAATCAATGAGCTCCAAATGACAGAAGAGTCAAATACACAAAGACTTAGACTAAGAAGGTTCATATTCAGTTAAATCTAGTTATCAAAAAATAATAACATTTTTTTTACGTTGACTTACATGAAGTTTTTGTTGGGTTACCAACCTGGCAAAGTGGCTAATTCCCACACAAGGGGCCTACTAGATACAGACTTGTTCCTGGGAAAATACATCTCTAATTCACAAAGATAATATTAGCATTACGATTGGCTCCATTTATTGGATCATGGCTCTCAGTTTTGGAAAAAGACCTTTGTGTTAAAATCTTAAGACCCTCATCATACTAGTTATGTTGGGCAGTCATAAATGTGAGTTTACCCACACTACACATGGACATATGGGTGCCCGTAGTATTTCTGAACAGAGAACCAACAGACAAAAGACAAAAAAATCTCTCTTTAAAAGATATAGATTATTATCGAAGGAAAAATTAGGTATCAACACCAAATAACTGGTTTGGTCTTTTTGACTAATTTACAATCGTATATGATTTATCTGTTATATCATTAGATATCAACTTATTGTAGTAGCTCCTGGAGATGAAGCTGGTTCGAACTACTTTGTGTACTTTCTATACACAGGAATAGACAATGTCTGGATACATGTGAAGAATTTTTGTGAGAGTAAAAAAAGCTCTGGCACAAATCTGCTTTACATTTTTAACTTTTTTCTCTAGTCATTCATTTTTTTTAGATGCTGGACCATTTGAACATTTATTGAACGCATGTGGGAAGTTTTAGGTGGACCTGGGAACAACTAAAAGACATCTGAAATGTAACAATGTGTTATATATTTAAAAGCCTGATAGAGTGTTCCCAATATTCATACTAATGTTATAAACAGGGCAAAAAATAAGTTTTTGTCTGAAATGTGGTGAAGAAGTACAACGTAAGGATTATGCTAAAATATTTTTGTAGCTGTACTGATTTTGCTCCACTAGAATAGTCCCTTTTTAGGAAAATATTACTTGTTTTGGTCAATAGGGGCGCTATTTTTACAGCTTTAGGTAGCTACTGGGGGGCGCGTCTGTAGAAGGGAAGCGGGTTTCAATTTCAAACCCAAATAGTCCGAGGGACGAGTCAGTGGATTGTGAGAGAGCGTTTCGAGTTAATCTACCGCGCTTAGTCGTATGGGTCACATTTAGACTCAAACTGTTTATTTATTTTCTTGTCGTAGTCAAATTGCATTGCTCTGAATCCACGAAAAAAAAAAAGTCGCCCGCAGCGTCTTCGCTCCAGTTTTCCGCGCCTGGTTCATTGGATGATAAATCGACGCTTGGCTTGTTTTGCCGCAGGAGGTGACCACAGCGGATACTATACCAAATTAAAACTATCACTGTGGTTTCATTACACGCATCTCTGATACAGAAAGCAATTTCTAGCAGAAACATGCCGAGGTCCAACAGGCAAAAGGAATACAAGCCTGGAGATCTGGTGTTTGCTAAAATGAAGGGGTATCCACACTGGCCTGCGAGGGTAAGCACCCGCCGTTACATATCTCGTTCACATTATTATGTGTGGGATTCGTTTCAGTTTGTTAGGCTCCTTTGCTCCTTTCACTGGTTCACCTGAGAGGCCTAACAGTTGTTAGCTACCATGAGTTAGCTTAGCTACGTCGAGTTAGCTTACGTTGCCAAGCATCAACATAGAGCTAGCAACTGGAGACTGTTGCACATTTCTTTAGGGTGATTCATCGTGTTAGAAAAAAACCCATTCAGTCTGTTCAGCTAATTTCGTGTTAATTTTGTATCAATATTGTCGGTAGTTGCTCTTTGAACCTTTGCATGTACCACTTTCGTGTCCCAGGGGGCCTGTTAGGCTAACATCAACTTTGTGCTATTGGTAACCGTTATAGATAGCAATGGACCAACAGAACGTTGGCTAAAAACTAACGGTCACGTCACTCGCAACGATAACGGATGACTAGCAGCAAAAGTTAACTGACAGTTGATGTTGAGCTTCAAACACGAGTCCACGTTGTAGATAAAGCTACAGTAAATATGTACGTGTCCTTTTCTTTCTTATTCTGTTGTTTCAAAGAGTAATAGCTGCTTGTGTCGCGTGCTTCTTTGTAAACATGCCTGCCAGCCCACACTTGTTGCGACAGTGTTTCTGCTCGTAAAGTTGAAATGACTTGCATTACGTTAACTCTTGGTTTAAGTTAATAAAAGATTAAATACAAGTAATGATAATAAAAATCCCTGTTTTATAACTCAATAGCCTGACCATTATTGTAATAAAAAAAAATTCCTAACCATTTACCAAGATAAAATATCAACTTTAAAGTGTTCTTCGCGTTTCTTCTGAAACACCCCCGCACTCTGAAGTGTTGGGGATATAAATAACTACATACAAATCAAGAGTTAAGACCCATAAAGAGTTATTCACCGCACACTAGGGTTAAAAGGTAAACTGTTCGAGCAAGCTACATCAGGCCTGAAACACACTGGATTGAAGCATCAGATATTCTGCTTTTGATGTGGCAGTTATTCAAGCAACTGAATATCTACCCTTGCAAATTCTCAATCTTGGGTACATTTAAAGAAAATCACCAAATGGCCCTGCACTTTCACCCAAAAGTCACTGATCTGTGCCTTTTTCCCTCCTTTTTCTCAGCCTTATCAGCCTCATGTCAACAGTCTGCAGGCCCTGCCCCAACTACTGGTTCCTAGTGACCCTATCTGGGAATGCCAAAAGGCATTTTGGCAGGGGCAAATAGACACCATGCCCATCCATCATTATAGGACTTTACTGTGCCACAGTGTCTTGCTGCCTTCTTCAGAAACCTGTTAGTGCTGGCAGAACAGAGGGCCCAAAGTATTATGGCAGGTTGATGCCTCCATGGGGTTTATTAATTGTTAGGCTGAATTTTTACAGTAAGCAGTGAAAAATATCACCCAAAAAAATCCTTTCAATTTGCTATAAAGTGTATCATGTTATTATGCATGGCCATCTAGTCCTATAAACCCATTTTTATCACCATTAGTGTATTTCTCAGCTGTGAAAGTTCTTCACTTTTGTTCTCACTTTTATCACATCGCGTCATGTTTTACTTTTTGATTTTCTTTTGAAATTGGGTCATTTTAATTCCTGCTCTTTTAATTTGCTTTTGATTCACAGATTGACGAGTTACCTGAAGGAGCTGTGAAGTCACCATCGAACAAGTACCAAGTGTTCTTCTTTGGGACTCATGAAACGTGAGTATTTTGTGTTTTATTAAGACCTTCGTATTCCACTTGGATGATATATTAAGTCAGAAACTTTGTAAAGTATTTTAACAAAGCTTAAAAATGTCCAAAAATATTTGGAACTTCTCCTGAACTCTGTTGCATCTTCACTTTGTCCGAAGCAAACGATTGCAGTCGGGTCAGATTTCAATTAAAATACGGGTTTTCCTTTAATTTGAAAGTCAATGGCGTCAAATGATATGCGTCTTTGACTTAGAAGGTGTGGCGCGTTAAGTTACAAGAGATCATGGATTAATGTTTGACCACCACAGGGCATTTCTGGGGGCCAAGGATTTGTTCCCGTATGACGAATGCAAGGAGAAGTTTGGAAAAGCAAACAAGAGGAAAGGCTTTGCTGAGGGCCTCTGGGAGATTGAGAACAACCCCACTGTCACTCATGAAGGCTACGAGGTAGGTGAACTTTAATCCAAGAGGATAGCTGTATGTGGTGTTGACTATCGGTTTATTATTTTTTTTCTTCTTTTAATGTCTGTCTTGTTTGTAAACCGCATATTGAATATGGACCTGCCCTCAGGGTCTGAGATGTGAAGGCAATGCAGAAACTGTAACTTCTTTAATGGCCAGGAGGGGGCAGGTTATCTGCTGTTTGATTAATTGTATAGGAGCCTGTGTCAAAACAACCCCTCACTTGATTTATTATTACCACTGTAATTATTTTTCCATTGAGTTTCTGGTCTCAGTTTCTAGATTTCAAATATTTTTCAGTACGCTATCGTGTTAATTATGGCGCCAAAGCAGGCACTAGAGTGGAAGAAATTCATGTGATGCTTTCCACTGATTAAAGACATTGGTTCAGAATGCCTCATAGCTGCCCTACAGATACATACGATGTGGGATTTTAAGTCACAACTCTAGAGGTGTTACTGAGACAGTTTTATGTTTGGTTGTCCTTAACTTTGTCTTTTGACCACTCTGATTGACAGACCTGGAGAGACCTAAACTTTGTTTCACTTTTCTTTCACTAATATCAATTTCTGCCTTTAGTCATCAAAGAAGGACAACTCGTCACAAGGAGCAGGGGACACTGGCAGCTCAGAGAAGGCTGAAGCCGAGGGCAGCAGTGATGAGGATGAAGGGGCGCTGGTCATTGACGAGAAGAATGAAAAGGGAGGGACTAAACGAAAAGCAGAGGAGTCTACAGAGGTGAGTTTCAGTCTGTCAGACAGCCCAAGTACAGACCCTCACAGTCAGATGCTATTGAAGCTCTCTTTTATGTTTGGTCACTTTTTTTTTCTTTTTTCTTTTTTTTAATAGGCATCTCCCAAGCGGCCAAAGGATACGGAGGCAGAAGATGACAGCAACAAGTCAAACACGGAGGCATTGCTTAATGATGTGGCTGAACCCAAGGCAACAGCACCTTCCTCGCAGAGTGAATCAAAACCAGAGGAAAATGCTCCAGCAGGGGGCCAACTAACAGAAGATAAGGTGAGACATGTTTACTAAAGATGCTGAAATCAAATCTATTATTACTTATCCTGTGTTGGAGAGAGCAGTGCTAGACATCAACGTTTTCCACAGTGTATCTTACTTTGAGGCAGTTACTGTCTGCACAGTGTGATAAACCAAACTGCAGAGACTTTTCCAGATGTGTTGCACAGTTACTTTATTGTATTCATATTTGAATATTTAAAGACTTTACTGTGTTGGTCAATTGAAAGGTATGGGCCCGTCCACAGGTGCACAAAGGTATCTCCGTGCATTGTTCTCAGCGCTGGTGTGAAAGCATCGCTTAGTTTCACTCCACCACAAAGCTGATCTTTTTGAATGATGTCTTTTCTAACGCAGAGTAAAGCTAAAGCACCAACAACAACACCAACACAATTGTTACACATGTTCATGAGTCTGCCCCCAAGTGGCAGAATAAAGCTATAACATGTCGATGTGCATTTGGACGCAAGCCTCAATGCAAAGGAGGATTCTCTGAAGCATATGTTGCCTCCATCATCGTAGAAAGTAAACAAAACAGCAGTGCAGCTGGTCTTTTATGCCCCTTTTTTTTTTTACCAGCTTGAACCAAGACTTTCAAAAACAGTTGTTAAACGCATATTGTTCTCACGGCAGTACAAAACTAATTTGTTAAAATTTTGTGTACGTGTTTCTCGTGCAATGCTTTGCTGTAAAATGATTTCCCTAATCGTTCTTCTTTCCCGTTTCCCCCACAGCCTGTGAGAGACAGCGCTTAACGTCAACTCATGAGAAAACCAAGAACCTTCGATGCTTCTCTCTGGAAATCGAGCATCAGCATAATTACCTGCAAGATGCAGATTTCAGCTGTTTAATTAGTAGGAGAATTAAGAAGAAAAAAAAAAGAAGAAAAAAAACCTCCATGTTTGTATTGAGAAACAAACAAACCAACATTTGCCATTTTTGGGATATCATATATCCCAGAAACGAAACATTTGCTAATCTGACTTCAAACAATTGAACTGAGCGCTTTCAGGCTCATGTGTAAATGGGATTTTGGTGTATATATATTTTTTATTTCTAAGTGCAATTACATAATTACAAAGACTGAATGCTAGGTGTTAAAACATTTCTCAGTTAGAGGGAATAAATAAACGGAATACTTTATGAAAATTAAACATATTAAATCGAAATTTGACAGACACTTCCATTTGATGGTTTTAAAACGTAGATATTGTACAGGGACGAAACCATTTTCACCCACGCTTTCAACTGGAGCTCATAAATTCACTTCAACCTGTCTTATTGCCTAGCTTCACGACCTCATTTAGTCCGTTATTCAGTCGTTTGATGCACAAACTTGTCCTTTCTTGTTGGGTTCAGGTTATTTTTCTCTTTCCTCCCATATCCATTTAAATCTAGGTTCGCTCTGACTTTCTTCTGCAACGCTGGTTTTGTTGCTTTGGCTTGTACGCTTCATTGCAGGTGACCAAAATTGTGACATTAATTTCACAGCATAACACGGATGGACTTCTTTTGAACATACTGATATGTAAAACACCCTATTGAGAACAACAGTTTTAGCCGTTACTTTGCAGTGACTCTCGCAGGAAGCTGCTCTGGGACTCTTTAGCGAAACGATGAACGCAGTCGACAGTAGAAAGACATTCCTGAATGTTGCGTCTCACCTCGGTCTTAAAGTGTTGAGGTGGAGCAGTGCTGATTCCTGACAAAATCTCTCCAAGATAAACCAAACCCATCAACTCGACTCTCGATTTCTCGTCATAATTTCATATTTAGCTCATAGTAGCGCTGAGACTGAAGAGACACTCAGTTGTATAAAATGTTTCTTTTTCAGCTCTGAAACGTATCACTGAAATTGTTCTTGCTAATATGACTTGCACGGTGTCATTTGTGAAAGGAAATGAAGAAGAAGAAGAAAAAACGTACCCGTTAAAGACTGAACCATCTGTAAAACAGCTTTGATTATGTTTTGTTCGTCCCCGCCCTGTTAACTGGAATTTGAAGTCTGTTTTACTAGTGGTCTTATTGTTTTGACTGTGAGACAAAGTTGTGGATGTCATTGTTCTTTCATCGCTTCGGTGTTCTATCATGTGTGTGGCAGTGTTAGCCTGCAGTTTATCCAGTCATTCAACTAAGGGAAAGCTCATCTCCCCGCCCCTCAAAAAAAAGAAAGAAAAATAACTGAGTGTTATAAAGATGGCCACCTTCCCTTCACCGCGCCACTCATGTCGACGTGTAAAATGTTTAAAGCACCGCTTGAGATCTGAAGTTTAATTTAGTATTCAAGTGTAATTTTTGGTTTAGCTTTCTCTGTTACTTTTTGGAAGCCGTTATTCATCTTAATCTGCTGCTTAGTTTACCATTGTAGTTGCCAGTCGATTTAATAAACATGTTGATTACAAAAAGAAAAAAAAAAAGAAAAGATGTGTGCGGATGTCCCAAACTTATTTGCTTCCCAGAGAGGCACCTGACAGTTGTTTTTACAGTGTTACGTGCATATATGCAGTCATTTCTCCTGTTATAAAATCCTTATGAGGTGTGGATTTGAAACTTTTTAAAGCCTTTTATTCTAATATTGATGCTCTGGAAGCTTGTACATGTGATTGGCTGAATTTTGATTGCAGATTTTTTACACATTTTTGCCTTGTGGTGTAAGCATATGAGTGTTATTAATATCTCCACCTTGTGACATCTGCATTACATGTAGCCTTTTTAAATGTACATCCACATTTAGCCACTGCATCTGCCTCCATGAGTGAACTCGAAATTAACAACCGAGTGACAACTTCTGCACTGAACCAGTCAGATTTCATTGGTGAACTGTTCTGACCCTAAAGCACAAAGACTTAAAAGAAGACATGGAGCTTTGGTGTCAGTAAAACAGCAAATTAGGGTGGATGTAGATGGGAAACAAAGCAACATGGTCGAAGCAGCCAAAGGGCAAACATGTAATATATATTCTGTAACACGTAAAACAAACTGTTTTTAACACAAGATATGAAACATCTTTGTGTTGAATATTCTACATTAATTCAAAGCTCATACAAAATTAAATGATAGAAATGAGACAGCAACAGTTAAGTCAATTTAAGATAAAATTGCTTTGTTCTACTCACTGTAGTGGCTGCAGGCCCAAAGCCATTGTAAAATAGAGTAAAGGCTTTCAAGTTTAAAATAATTGTTCTTCCAGGAGGGGATAAGTTCCCTCCTAGAAAATAAAGTGCACCGATTCTCTGTGGTGTGCTTTGAATACACTGCAGTACGCAGCCACATCTATGTGAACGTCATCTTACCCACAGAACCCAACATCATGCACAAATAGGAGTCTCATCTGTACTTGCAAACTGCACACTTGATTTCGCAGCTGCGCATGCGTTAAGTCAAGTCCGACCCTCCTGTCCAGCAGGTGGCGCTACCTTCAGAGAACAGTCTCAGCCCTGCTACATGTGACATTGACATCAACAGAGGGTAAGCTTTTTCCACATGCACTAATTCAGTTTTCCTCTATACCAAGAAGTTGAGTATTTGAAAGGCAAGCATCAGTCACATTTTAGATGTCTGTGTGTGCGTTAGAGAAAATAGTGCTAAAGTCTTCCTACCAATCGTAAATGATAGCTGTATGTAAGTTAACATTAGCCTAGCTTGTGTTGCGGTTGTGTCAGATTGGCGTTACACATAATACCTCCAACAGCTTTGATTATTTTTGTCCCTGCAGCACAATGAGGCTGACTGCTCTCCTATCGATGGCAGCCAGGGTTATTGTGCCCAAAGACTACCGCTACGGCACTAACAGACCCTGGACCGCAGCTGCTAAAAGGATGAATCCACCGGGGAAGAAGAGGAGAAAGGTGTTCGTGGAGCCTATGGAGCCAGAGGACTGGTCTGTGGTCAAAGGAGACATGGTAAGAAATCAACTCACAGGATTCAAGTCTACACAAATTGCAAATTGGTTTGCATAGTTAAGGGCAACCTCTTTCCCACCGCATTGTCCTTAAAAACAAGATTATCACAAGATGTAAAGACATTAAGCAGGGCAAAGTTATTGCTTTTACAGTGACTCTGAGTAGACAAACATAAATCAGTCTAAATTCTCTGACATTTAGTTGTATTTATTAGCAACGTTAACCAGACATACAATGAAAAATGTTGCTTTAGAGTAAAGTCTAATTCGTAGATATAATTTCAAGATGAAAGGTGTTAAGACTGGAGTGCATAGCATGAGAATAATCTCCAAATGCACTACGAACTAAAAGTAAATGGATATCAACAAACCTACTCATAGACGCTAGAAATCTATACAGAGATGACAAGTAACTAAAACAGTGTCTAATGCTACCCACACACCAGAATACTTAGAATACTTAGAAAAGACTGCGATCACTGCGATCTGCGATAATGTTAAACACGTTTGATATGATCCCAAGACTCGGGAAAGACTGGTATGAAACGCGGTCGTAGATTGCAGATTACCACCTTAAACTTAACGACTGAGATGACGGGAGCGTGCCGAGACTCCAGTTAGACTCCTAAAGACTGTCAGTTTTTAGTCTCGGACTGTGAAAATATGTTGGTGTAAGCCCAGCATAAGTCGTTAATGTATAATTTGGCTGAGTGTGAGATTTTTACCACTTATTTGTTTATATGATATTGGCATTGGAACCACAGCTGATTCTAGGACCTGAAATCCATTTTTTGTTTCAATAATAGTAGTATCATGATAGTAAGTTGGCGGTTCCTTACCCAAAACTGGTTTCTCATGACTAGATAAAACAATTGTCAATGACGGCGGACTGTTTTATTGGCTGGAAATCACAAAGAACGTGTTGAAATTGGTGAAGCGCTGTTGTACAGTCGACTGTTCCGACAAATTCAGAGAGAAGTCGGGGGTTTCCCTATTACAAAATTCTGATAAAGTAAAGAGAAGAGAGCCAGACTGTTTCCTTCTGTTCAAGGAGACGACGGGAATCCACGCTCAAAAATGTGGATTTACACTTTGTGCTCAGTTTGTTAGATGTCTGAGTAAATGTTTTTATTTTACAATATTATGAAAAACCATATGAGTGATAGTGTATCAAAGCTTTGGCAATTGATAGAAAAAAACACGTGTAACAACGCTTCTGCTTGATGTTACTTATCCTGAAACAACCAGCAGAGGGTCTATTATGCATCAGCAGTTTGTACAGAAAATGGCTAAACATTTAAAGTTGGCTTCAGATCTGTTCAAATCAAGTTTGTGATTGATGTTTTGATAAATGGTTAAAACACAGCTGTGACCTGCCTATATAATGCCATTTTGGTCATCAGTAATGATGATATCACATGACATTTAGTTCTCATTTGAGAGATGAATATCTGCTCTTCATTTTCTCCACAGGTCGAGATTCTTGCAGGGAAGGACAAAGGAAAGCAAGGAAAGGTGATTCAAGTGTTCAGACGAAGAAACTGGGTTATCTTGGAAGGACTGAACACAGTAAGAATTTGTTTATGGAATATTAAGTCATATTTTTATTTCTAATTCATCTATGTTTTTTATTTTTCAGTATATTTAACAAGAAGATAAAAAAACTTTTAATCTGCATCAGTGTTTTTTTTTAATTTCTTTATATTTTACTGCGTCACATGAATATGCTGTAGGAACAGCGCTCCTAAGTTCATTGTATGCAAGTCATTCAATGACAGTAAAGGCTTTCTATTTCTTTTTCTGTACTGTTTTCTTTTTTATGAGAGACAACGCAACAACCTGTGAATGCTGTGAATAATTTTGAGACGTATGTGGTTGAGAAGAGATTGAGCGCTCTGAATGCCTGCTTCATCAAACTCTCTTGAGAAATATGTTGTGTATCTTCTCATTGCACCAAAAAGTGTGGTTAGCAGTAAAGCTTTTACAGTTAGTGCTCTAAATTGGAGTAAAACAAAATGTATGTGCAACCTGAGCTCCACCAGATGGAGCTAGTTGTCTGGGTGCACTACAGCAGCCTTTTGGCCACACCCTATTTGTGTTTTTTTAGCCTCTAAAGTTGGAGAGCTGTGACCTGTTGTATTATGTCTTAGCATCACAGGTATGTAGGAAAATCCACAGATTACCGAGGAACCTACATTGCCACCGAGGCTCCTTTGCTGTTACGCGATGTCGCACTCATTGACCCATCAGACAGGTACAGTAAACTTGTAGGTTTGTTGCTGAATCTAATTGTACAGCAATATAATGTCAAGGAGCTGTTTTTAGAGTAATGAACCAGATCTTTGATATGTAGACCACTTGCGATGTTCTGATCTTGAAACCAACAGGAGGCCCACTCAGATTGATTGGAAGTTCACAGAGGAGGGCGAGAGAGTTCGAGTTTCAGGCCGGACGGGTCGAATCATCCCAAAACCTGTCGTGGAGCGACGAGACGGTATTGTACCACAACAGTGGAAAGGTGAGCAAGTTTATGTTTTGACTGGTGGAGGATTTATTTCAAGAAGCTGGGTCAGCACATCAAAACAAGCTGCTGAACATTCTTTCCTTCTTGTGCAGTGTTGGATACTAAAAATAGGTTTCTGTGTGATGCAGGGCTGTTAACAGTGCAAGAAATACTCCTTCTGAACTAAGAAGGATAGAGAATGCTTACTTTTGAATCCAATTAAAGAATTCTCTGTAAATTTGCAAAGGGAAATCATATTATTGCCATCGAAATTATGTTTAAAAATACTAATGCTGCATTGGTATTTTGCTAAAAGATATATTTTATGTTTACTCTATTGAATTTGTCTATTGCGGTAAAATAACCTTATTTATTTTTTTCCTTTTTCTGTATAGATGGGCCTAAAGATACCAGCCCCGAAGACACTCTAGAAAAGACTTATGTTCCATCTCTAAAGACCCTGGAGGAAGAGGTCATGGAGAAACTTGGTATCCAGGAAAACAGCAGGCACCAGAGGTCCTATTGGTACTGACCACAGAGTCATGTTCCTATTGTGCTGTCCGGTTATCACAGAGACCCTGAACGCACCTTGCCTCCGGTGGGAGTCAAGTTGCAGGTTGAGTCACATAAAGGATGCCTGGAGGCAGATGAATGGACTTTAAAACATTGTTGCAACTTACAAAAAAATTTTGTAAACATTATAAAGGGGTTAATATGCAGCATAAATGTATCATTAATTATTACTTTTTTTCTGTCACACTGGAGTTTTACTTTATTTTTCAATGCAAAAAAAAAGCAAGCATTTGAAGTCCCAGTTGGAGGTGCAAGTGCCTGCTCGCCAACTCAAGGTTACGTGATTGTTTTTGGCTCAGTGGAGAATTTTAGCCTTGTTCTGCTCATTGTTTTAGCGTCCAACTTTTTTTGACTATAGCTTTAGCAAACCTGCTACAACAGCAAACAGCAGTTTCCAGCTAAATCTGAAAGCTAAGGAAGACTTTTATGAGATACTTCCTTCGGGAGTTTGTGATCAAAAGAACAACAAAAAATAAACAGAACGTCCCCAAAAACTGGGCTGGCAAATGTGACGGTAATTGTGCTCTTTCTGCTTGATCTGTAAATAAATTCACCTTAAGTTGTTCACCCCAACATCTAATAATGTGACAATATGTCTGTACGTCAATGTTTGTTGTCTTCCAGGTCGGTTCATGAAAAATGGTGGATTTGGATTTGATCCATTTGTGTAAAATGATGCATCATGTAAACTGGGAAGAGAAAGTTACGTTTTGCTCCCATCAATTCAAATGAATTTTAAAAACTAAGCAGCAGTGAAACATTAAGTACTATTAAGTGTTGGCAGGCCAATGTTACGCCAACCGAAAGATTTATTTGCTCAAGTAAGTTTTACTGAATTCTTGTGCTTTAATGATCTTTTTAAGATGTTCCCTTTAACATGCTTCCCGAATAGGAGAAAAAGACAGGACCACAAAAAGACCCCCACCCCCCACCAAACAGAGGTATGGTTGAAACCCCCAAAGATCACCATGAATGCATTCGGTTGTTGTCTGCAGCTTGTCAATAACTGAGCTGATGAGATCACATGGAGCGTTGTCAGGTAACGCAGGTTAACTCTCAGTTGATCACACTGACACAAAGTCAGAGCCAGTGGTTTGATATTCTGGGGTGTAGTGATGCTCCCACTGCTCCGTCTGCAGTCTCTGTCTGCCTGTAACAACTTTTTATTCCAGGCAATAGTTCAGCTTTTCAAAGCTTCGTCAGCAGCTTCGACATGCAAACAGGTTTCCCTTTGGCATGACTACTCAGCAGGAGTCACTCCAGTAGCACATCATTCACACAAGTGTACAGAAATGTTTCAGATATCAGTGTTTTAATGGGGAAAAAAAGCTCAGTGGAAAATCTCAAGAAGATGCACAATATATCCAGAAATTCTGCAACAGGCTCCCTCTAATGTGGCATCATCCTCTATCCCGTAATCTACATAATAACTATAAAATCTATTATTATGAAAACTCTTCTAGGGAACTGCTTGTTGGATTGTTAAAAGGGTCGTCACTGCAGAGTTGATAACATCTCCGACATGCAGCATAAATGTCAAACATGCTTTCGGGTTGAGTCGCTAAACGGAAAGAAAATGCGTTCAATTAGAAGCCAGTTCTGGGTCCAAACACCTTTTTGTTTTGAAAAAAAAGACCGATAACGAGAGAAACTAGAGGCCATTTGCAAGAAAAAGGGAAAAATACAAAATCCCCAAAACGGTAAATAAAAGACCCTTCACCACTAATCTATAAAAGCGTTTACAAGGTGTGATACTTGCCAAAGAAGATATTTTCAAGCAATGACCATGAAGGGTTCCCAAAAATATGCAATGGCTGCTTTTCCTTTTTTTTTTGTTTTTTTAAATCACTTGTTCAGAGATGCGTCATCTTGATAAAATCGTGTTATTTTTTATTCCCTTGGCTGTTTTTTTTTCCGCATGCTCCTGTAAGAGTCAGAAAGCTCATTTAACATTCATCTAAAATGGTTATTATTATGGCCGGCCCTGGGAGAACGGCAGTAACTGCTGGTTCACACAAGGCTTCGCACAATTAGTCTGTATGAGGAGAAAAGTGACATTAGTCTTAGTTTTGGCAGGATTACTAATGAAAACGGTTGCAGCCTGTTCGGCGCTGCCAAGAGTCAGAAAAAAGGCGATATTATTTTACCAAAGTGCAGACATGCAGCTCTCCAAAACTTAAAGCCTTTAGACAAATGAGTCTGTCTTTCCAAAGTGTCTGGGAAACCATGTGGAGACTTAAATGGTTTGGGAGGAGACTGCACAGACTGGATAGTTTCAACAAAGTCCTCTCTCACCTCATTTGACTCCTTGCACACTGGCATCGCTGGCTGTACCTGTGTTGTGTAAAAGTCTGTCAGGTTTTACGTATGACCTCATGCGGTAAATCATGACTATGGAACACTATGGAAAAAGTAATGGGCATCAAAAGAGCCTAGAAGCAGATTCACTGTCGCAGGCAGCAGGAGAAAATCGCTCTAGATTCTTTTTATATATGACATCACTTATTAAACCCTCAGCTACATACAATACAAAGGTATTTATCATTTAGTCATTCACAATTATTGGTCCAGTATTTTTACATGAACTGTATTGCACTGATAACTATCTGTTCAAGTTGATATGTTTACTATAGTGAAGTCATAGTTATATAACTAACACATGAAGCCAGTTGTTCCTGCCCAAATTATAGATGATGCAGTTCCTTTCCTGGGTATGTTAAACCCACATCTCTTTCCCAGTTGTACTGTACAACTGTCTCAGTGAATACCCCCTCTGATAATAGGAAACTTTTTCACCTTGTTAACATATTCATAAGATAGACATCATGGTACAAGATACAGTACACCTCAAGAGCAAATCAGCCATCGGTGCATTTCTCATATTGTAGAAAGCAAGAGAATGAGTACGAGGTTGTCACTCTTTAAAAATAGGACCCAATGGTGTACTTGCTCGTGCAATCCAAAATTTCCTTTATTTCTAAAGACTCTAGTGGTCATGAGAGCAACTGTATGTGAACTGTAAAAATGGTGTTTATGAAGGAAATGGGGAAGTTGTATTTTAACCCTAAAAGTGTGTAGTTTTCTAACCCTAACCAAGTGTTTTTCATTTCTAACCCTAATCAAGTACACTTAGTTTCTAAAACTAATACACGTATCAAGTGAGACATGATATAGTTTTTATATGTGGGCCTTAAACACACATCGTACTGTATCATATCACTCATATAATGCTGAATTATTCTAACATCAGAAACAGAGCATGGGATAAACAGTTAGAGTTTAGAGTTACACCGCAAGTCATTAAAGCCATGACTTTCCTTAATGGCAAAATCTTGAAAATGTACAATTTTACAGTTACAGATTACTGAGAGACTAAATTGGGACTTTAAGAATTGTATGAATATTCTGAGAAATATTATATTTTATAAGTGGGACATAACTTGGAAATATGTCATTATAAGGACACAAAACTGATCTATGTTTGATTTTAAAAGAATTATTCCACAAAGATTTTAAGAAACAGGACAGTGACTGCCACTGTTTAGTCCTGTTCATTATTCCCACAGCAGTAATGACTGCATTTCATTTAGATGTGCAGGTTGCTTGGCCTTGGTGTTCTGCCTGCTGGCTCGCAGTCACAGTTTACAAGGAGCTTTAATGGTTCAGTGGCATTGTTAAATATTATTAGTTTAACTGTATTTTTCCAGCTACAATCACACACACACATTGGCAGGTGGAGTTTTACTGCTGGATCTTAGACTCGACTTCTGTATTTCTAACATTTTGGCTACAGTTCTGAATAAACCCTCTTTTTCACTTCTTCCCACCATTACCATAAATATCCAGTTTTATCTATATCAATAAAATACTCAGTCACATTTAAGCTGATCTTCTGCTCTATGTTTATATGGGATGTGTGAGTGAGGCAGCCTGTGAGGTGCATGAAGTCTCTTTTTCCTTGCTGGTTAACCACACATATTGATTTACAGAAAGTCCAGTAAACCCCTTTGCCAGATATCCAGCTGGTAAAGCAACTAGCCTCGTTTTCAGACACTGACACAAAAGATGATGTGTCACAGATCATATAAATGCATCAACATTTCACAGAGGCTTTCTATACCCTAATTTCTGGTTAGTGCAGTAACATCATGCAGAAAGCATGGCAAGTTTGGCTTGTGAGCGGATGAGTGCGGCATTTTTCCCAGACTCTTCCCTTTTGGACCAGTTTGCCACTGCCACTCTGCATCCAAGAAGGAATAAAAGCAGCCAGTCAGCGGAAACCTGGTTTTGAGGTTTTGCTTTTATGGGAGGAAAAATGATTCCAAGGCTGGTCGTCTCTTCTGTCATTGTATTGATTTCAGTCTGGGATTGCAGCAAGGTGAACATAAAAGTGGTGAGGTAGAACCTACGTATTGCTTCATTTGTCCTAGCTTTTTCCATTTAGACATACAAGAACAGATCTGTGGGAGCCTTAAGTTTGAATGAGTTTTAAGAGTGCCGATCTTATAATTTCTACCTTGTGGTTAGTTGACAGCAGTTCTGGTAACCCAGTTAAATGAAACCACGGACATGACTCAATCAGAGTTAAGAATACATAAAAATAAACTGCAGGCTGTGCTGCATTTTAGCTGAGTCATATTTGCTCTCCAACCACATGCATTAATGATTCCCTCCTGGTGGTGCAAGCTACACGCAACAGCATGAGTTAACCAGCAAAAAGTTTTTTTTAAAAACTTGAAGTTGAGTTAAATGTTACCACTAAGTACTTTAAAACTCTCTCTGTACACAGCGAAGTGGTTGCAAAGTTGTTCAAACTTGATGTATCAAATTTGATTTTGGAAACAGGGATTTGTGACAGTTCTCACATCTCTAGAGCATCTGAAGACCGTTTAAAACTAAATTTGAGTGCCGCTCTTGACTCTTTTGATGATCTAAGCCAGTCTACAATGTAATGATAGTGTCTGATTATAGGCTGCTTGTTTGAAGACTGTTGGAAAATGTAACTTTAGCTTGTATGCAGGTCTGAGGCATGGTTTGCATGCACGTTTAACTGTGTTTGGTCTAATTTAGTCGACTCCAACTGGATTCCTGTATATGACCTCAATATGTTGCACTTTGGAATATAAAAGGACTTTCTTTTAGACTTTAATTCCCTCATTCAGACTTAATTTGCAGGTCTTGCGTTCAGGTTGAATGACTCATTCAAACAAGGATCTTGGGTTCAAAGAAAAAGGCTAAATACGTAGGCTAGTAAAAGTTATTGTACAAGACTTTTTGTAGGTTTTGTTCATATTGTCTACATAAACAACATTACTGCAAACCTTTCAACAAAAACATCTGTGTTTAATTCTGGAAGTGATTTGGCAATGAAAGGAACACGTCAATGAGATTAATGGTGGGAAAAGTAATTAGATGCTGTCCCCATGTAAAAGTATCCAAAACGGTTAAGTCTCACCAGTGTAACAGTGTACTGCTGTCTAATGATGCAATGAAGCATTTATATATTTCAAGGTGAGGCTAATTTCAAATGTTCCACTGCATATAGGCAAGGTAAGTTTATTTACATGGTGCATTCAGTACACAATGTCATTTTCCTGACATAATGTATCAAGATTACATTGTGGAACACAAGGAATCTCATAAAGTAATCGTACAGTATGTTTCAGATATAAAATCTTGCTCTTAAAAGTCACTTTAGGTGTAGTAAAAAGCAGATTTCCCTCTGAAATGTGGTGGAGTATCACTGAACTGCAATTTGAGGTAAATGATACTTTACACCATCATATAATCAAATCAGCGTTGTCCATTAACTTTAAAAGAGATCTATTGTGTGGTTCCTCTCAACTTGAAAGCACTTGTTTTCTGCGGTGAAAGAATTTCCCTTGATTCTTGGATGATTTACTTTAAAGACATAAAGAGACACAACCAGAGGCAACAGTCCAACAGTATGTGTATAAGTTAGAAGACACTAACACTATGAGCCTTTGATTGAGGCAGTGTTATGTTGTTTAACTTGAAATGCTTGAGTTCAAGGTTCTTTGTTGCACTCAAAAAACGCCATCTCATGAAATCCTTATTTCAAGCTCTCTATGTCACATAATCTTCATCAGCAAGATCTTCTTTCATTTGCCTGACATGTAAAAAAAACTCATGGGGATTGGTGAGAGTCTCAGGATGGCCTCTAAAAATGGAAAAACTTCCTGCTTGACAGTTGGCAAAAAACCCTTGCATAGTGTACATCATAATGTGACATATATGTGTGATAATGTGATTGGTCATACTTTAAACTGGTCACAAGAACTAGGATTTTTTTGTGATAACTTTCACCCCTTTTTTTAATAAAAAATTTAAGCTAAAGGTTTTTGAATGGCGATTTTTCTTTTATATTAAATTTCAATCAATAAGGTACAGGAAAAAAAATCAAATAATGGGTTTGTATTGTGCAAAATATTTGGGCTGAAATGGAGGGATTTTCCTCAGACACTCACACAATTTCCCATCCACCGGCACTATTTATACATCAGAACACATCTGTACATCTTTCACTGAGTGGGAGTCTTGAGGTGATCAGTCCTTGCATTGTTTGCCTTCCAGAGTGCTGAATGCCAAATTATCCCTGTTTGTAGCTGAGCTCTGAACAAAAATTTGGGTGGGCGTGGGGTCTTTAACCCACAATAACTTTTCAATACACATTAGGTCCCTAAAATTATATTAGTGTCTTCAGCACAATCTTGTGCTACTCACGGTGAAAAAAGTTTTTCTTCCCGATTTATACTTTGCTAGTAATGACAGGCTATTCCCCTTGTCATCCTCAGCTTGCCAGGATGCAAACTGTAGACATTGAATCACCATGTCAACTAGCGACTAACAGGGTGATTGGCTAATGTGAGACCTTCTTGTGCTACTGTGCCCTCTCTTCTCAGGAAATTTTAAATAGATAGCAGTCACAGCGCCAGCGCACTCTCAACTTCAAATAGTTTTAAGTTAATTTTACTCTTCAACCATAGCGAGACAATCTGGGTCACTGTGACAGTTGGTCAAAGCTGAAAACGTCCCTCAGATCCCCATCTGCTCTTTGAGCTTTGACATTTCCTTCCCAGACGGTCCTGCTGTTACCTGGGTGTCAGATTCCTCAGGTGGGCAGAGCTGACAGAAGCTGCTGATTCACAGGATGTCAACTACAAAGCACCATTCACGCTGTCTACAGAGAGCACAGCTACATACTTTCCTCACCCTCTTCATCTTGTGTGCATGTGTTGGATTCAGTATAAACAGCAGAAAGATGATCCAGCAGACATTTAAGAGAGATCCCTGGAAGTGCACAGACCTGTACAATATGTTATGGCCACAGGCTGAGCATAAAATCAGCAGCTTACACAAAAGTCACACTGTCTGAGATGAGTCTTAGCCCCACTGATGGCAGCACCAAAGCTGAATTATTATCGGACACCTGCTCCATGGCTCTTAGGTTCATAGTGTTCTGCTGGTCAGTCAGAATTTAAACAAAAACCTTTATATGAGCTGAGAGAAACAATACAGAGAATAAGTGCAAAGAGAGGGTGGAGAATGAGGCACATGTTCAAATGGCCAGGACTTAATGTTATTATGTATCATGTACCATAACCAGAGTACCTGCTTGGGAAATTGTTGCTCAGTATTTCCACAGCAATTGACACTAATGTTCTGCAAGTCAGTGAGGTGTGTATGTGTGCCTTCAACTTGACCTGTTTTCAACAAATATAACTTCTGAAATGTAATTACAGTATAAAAGGCAAAAACATAGTTTATACAATTCTAATAATCTTGAAAGTCAATGTTTGGCATGACCTTTTTCATCCTTCAACTCAGTCTGAACCCTCTGAGGCGAGCTTTCTTATAATTTCTTTAAGTCGTCATCAGGAATAGTTCTCCAGGCTTCTTGAAGGACATCCCAAAGCTCTTCTTTGGATGTTGGCTGCCTTTTGTTCCGTTCTCTGTCAAGATGATCCCATGTTGCTTCAATGATGTTGAGGTCTGGGCTCTGTGGAGGCTTCATCACGCCTTTTGTCCAGTTTCCTTAAAGGTTTTCAAAAACACACTGCCCACCACCATGCTAAGTTTCATGCTAAAAATTCTTTGGGAATCACCTTATTGGTTCAAAAATGATATTATCCCTGGTATTTTTCATAGATGCAACCAATGCAACGAAAGTATTGGAAACTAATTTTGCATTCTTGCAACAGGGTTCGAGTAACAAACTGTCTACAGATCAAATTTAAGTGATTCTTTGCTAAGTTGTCTGTTATGTGTAGACATAATACCGGTTTATCCCTTGAGTTCGGAGCCTGTTTTATGCTTGAATGGTCAAGAAAGCCTGGAACAAAATAGAAAGCAAAATATGAGAAAATAAGGGATGGCTGAAAATTTTTTCACAATATTGTAATGACTGGGGAGATATGGTTTAAGGGGCATATCATTTATTATTGGGCAGGAGGTTCATGCAGATGAATCCACTAATAAACGTTTCAACTTATTGAGCTTGTAAGTTTTACGACTAGTAGTCAACACCTGAGTCGGACAGATTAACTGATTTACATCAATGTATTAAACACTCCTGTTTTAACTCCGGAAAATAAAATGCTACGTTGATGTAAGCCGCATCATGGGTCTTTTTATGGCTGTTTCTAGATTGGCTGTCCCAAAAAATGTAACTCAACTGCATTTAGCTTATTGGTCTCAGATCAAATACTGGCATCAACCGCAAGATGCTGACTGAACTTGTAAATGACAGAGCAGCTCTTGTGGCCTGACCTCTGCAAGATGGCTGCCCATTTGTCGAGGTTTATTGCATTCAAACTTGTCCAAATTTATTTTAACACACGATTATCCCACTAATTTATGAGAGAACAGACACAAAAGGCGTCTGTTTTCATTTACGAAATGTCAAACAAAAAAGGTGGCTTCCTTGTCCTCCTGTTTCGGTGACAGTGCTGCATCATCAGCAGCCTACCTGCAGCAGCATCAGCTGCTCATGTGCTGACTCGACTTATCCGAATGATGTTGGATGCATTTTGTCATTTCCCTGCACTAAAAAGACATGTAGGTCATTTCCTGATCGCATGCTTCACTTCACAGCTGATCTCGATTCTCTCCCCCCATGTTCTTCTTCACAAGCATGCGTCACCTCCATCCCGATTGTTGGACGGAAAAAAAGTGGGCAGTTCAGGATTTCTTTAGTAGCGTCACTTTCTCCCAACTCCCTCCTTTCTCCCCGATCCTCTAAGCCTGTCGGTAAGGCAGCAGCCTCAGCTTCCATCTACCTGTACAGAGCATCCACAGCCGCTTTCCACTCACCGGGCAGTCGCACTGCAGCACGCAGAGAGAAGCTGACACTAATAAGAAGTCAGAAGCCAAGAAGTCAGTCCGACCTGCTTCTGCTGAAATGTTGCTCAGGTAGGATTTTGTTTGCTCTGATGTGATAATGATGCGCAGTTTTAAACTTATGTGAAACCATGCTACGCATGTTTTGGTATCGCGTCAGAAAATGACCCCGATTGTCTAATTGTTTTTAGTTATTCGAGGCTAGTTTCTGTCTTCCTTGGCTACTTAATCTGGGCGTCCTTGAATTGAGTCTTTTCAAGCAATGTCATTTATGCCGTTAACATGTTTGCTGCAGGTTTCCTTACCAGCCAAAGTGTTTGTGTATGAAGTTTGTAGTTCTGAGATGATTTACCCTCACATTTCCATGAAGATGAAATAATGACAGCTATTTGAAATATACTCAATCACTTCCCCTTGCATGAAAATTAGGCCTTGCTGCAATTTTTAAAAATGTGTTTTTCATATTTCATGTATTTCCTGAGATTTGACATGCTTTCAGATGTCCTGCAGACAGGGGAAGCTGCTTTTTGTCTTGATATTTAGACTATACTTTCTGTGGTCTACCACCAGGCTCAGTTGAATTTCAGTAATAGACAGAAAGAATGACAGAGAGCAAATTCAGTAATTACGGATCCCAATATTCTGTATATTGTTCCAGTGGCTCTTTGGTCTGAGTTTAACCAGTGAAGCAAGAGAAGCAAAGCACTGGTTTGGTTGTCTTGTCATTTTTTGATGAATATCCTCATAAGGCCACCCATGAGAGAAAATGCGCATAAATCTGTTGACATGGAGAAAGGGTATGATGCTCATTCAGCAGCAGGTTTTCACTAATCTGAACAGTATTGTCTATAATTGTGAAGAAAAAAACACTGGTGAAGAAACCAAGAGTTTCCTAGAGGTATTTTCACATTTTTCATGAGGAAATTAATAAATTGTGTTGTTGAAATGTAAACTTTCGTCCCAGCCTGAGATCCTGAGCAATCAGGAAAATTTAGCTTCCTATTTTCTCCAGTGATCCTTCCTCCTCGTCCCCCTCATAGAATAATGCTGCTTAAGGATAGTAATAATGTGGGGAAGCTTAAATGGTTTCGTCTTTGCACGGTCAGATTGAAGAATTTTGCTTTTCGTCGTATGGCAAACTGCAGCAGGCTGCTTAGTTCCTTTTAGTGAGTCTGACTGTTCATGCCGCTGCAAAGGTCTGATTGGTAGAGTGCCGATGGTTGTCCCTCTCTGCCACTATGAACTCTAAATATTACTCTTATTGGCTACCTTTCTAACCAAAGGCTTATCTCATGTCACTAATTTCAGCCTCCTGGTATGCTCCTCTGTGCTGCTTGTGAACCAGGAATAGTTTCCAGCAAAACATTTTGAAGGTTTCAACTCCTAAAATGCACCCAGAGAAGAGAGAATAAAGGAGAGAGAAAGCTATAAGGAATAACTATAAGTGAAGATACACTAGTGTATCCTTTACTGAAGTTTTTTAAAATTTTGTTTAAATTATTTTGGCACCCATGATGTCTAAAGGGGGCGTGGCACATTAATCCTACACTTGGAACTGAATTAAAAGTACAAATTTACTTTTTCACAAACAATTTTAATGCTAATCTGACAGAAATAAGTAAAATGGTAGCTGCAACCAAATGATGGTTAGATGATGCAGCTCTGTCACATCATATTTAGTTGATGTCAGCTCAAAATGGCGTTCTGTAGCAAGCAGCTCTCATTTTGTCAAGTGTGTCTTACCTCACATTCTCTGCTCGCCTGCCTGGTGGGAGGGACTAAGGTACCAAAAGAGGAGGCAAGTGGTGGAATTGAATGTGTGCAAACTGGTGAGAGGCAGTGCACAAGAGAAAGCTTATTCAAATTATAATAGGAAGCAAATCCATCCAATACATAAAACACAAAAACCTAAAAAAAACAAAAGATAAAGTCCAGATAAGTACAAAGAAAACCAAAAGCACACACCATGACACTTCTTGTAATGCGAAGCTGTGAGCTGTAACAAAAACACACATTTTAAAACCTGTAACCAGGATTTTAACTTGGTTTAGTTGTTAGCAACGAACACACAAATGAGCAAAGACAACTGATTTCCAGAAACATTAACTCGTAGGTGAGAAAGTGATGAGTCTTAGGAAACAGAACCGACCTGAAATTCACATAATCGAATCAGGAGCTCCATGGAAATGCTTTTTGTGGGTAATCAGCTGGCCATGCCAGCTGTGGTTCCTCTTATGGGTTTATTGAGTCACGTCTGGTTTAAGGTGGTTGTTTGAAAAAAGAGTCTTTCCCAGACTCACTGGGTGGTGAATTACATGGTCAGTGGCTTTTCCGAAGTAGCCATCTTTGTGGGAGACTGACTGTTGGTTTTCTAGGAGATGTGGAGGTATTATGCTTGATGGTGCAGGAAGTCAGAGGTGTGGTGTTGAGTGAATGGTCTGAAGTGGGTAAAACTTAATCTGCTGTGTAGTGAAGACAACTCATATTCACATTTTGAAGCTTTAGATCGTTCTGACCTTTCTTTTAGTCACCTCACCTCCCTGAACACACATTAGTGTGACAATCGCTATACAAAAAGTTAAATTAATCTGTGCTTAAACTTCTTTTTCATTTAAGTTGTTAAGATATTTTTTTTCTGAGCTTGGTATTTTCTGGTGCAGGTTATGTGGTTATTATTGGTAATTGTGGTAATTATCTAGTCTGTCCACGTGAACATTTGGTTGCTGATGAGAGATCTCACCATTTGGTCATTTGTCTTGTAGTCTAATGCGGCTCATATGTTTGTGTCTGAGAAGAGACCTCCGGTGTGCTTAAAATTTGTGAAAAAGCAACAAAATCCTTATGAGTGGGTTGGATGGGGTCTGAAGGATTCATTCAGAAAGCTTTCAACTTGGAGACTTTCTACTCATGTTTGAGAAAGTAAACAACTTCAATATTACTTCGAAGACATTCAACAGTTTCCATCTGGAAATAAACCACACCAGAGTTTATTCTTGTTTTCTACTGTCATCTATACTGAATTTGCACAATATCTATAGTTACACACTTTCAAGACCTCATCAAAAGCATTAAGATATTGTGCAAATAGTCACGGTGAATAATATTCAAGAGTTCCAAATGTGACATTAGTTCTATTAAGAGTTCACTGCAAACTCTATGTTAAAACTTTTTGCATTGTTGTGGTACAAACTGAATTCAATTTGTTCTCTTTTTCAATAGACTGTATTTTATGTTGCACTTTCTTCCTTTCTTGTTTGCAGTGAAGTCAATAAACCTATATATAAAAAAGTGAAGATTAAAACAAACACTGGAGCAGATTTCTACCTTGTTAAAAGTCAATTTAAGGTAGCGTGTGTTGTATTTTACTGTAGTTGTAATACTCCTCAAGCTACTTCCAGCTCAGCACTCCTCAGAGCTCACAGCTCATCGGTCAAACAGACATGTTAGACCCAGCTAAACTGGGATCCGTCGTCATTTTCTGGTTTGCTGGTGAAGTAGAGGTTGGGCTGCATTGACACTGATGCAGAGTACTGCAGAGGCCACCTACGAGATGCAGTGGCAAGTTTTTCTTTCTCAGTGCAGCACTGACAGGATTCTTAGCATCCATTTTAATATATTTTGATTGCTTATTAAACTGAAATGTAAAGTTGTCAATATGAATTTCATCAAATTTATTTGTTCAAATGTCATGCCCACATGCTGCTAGTCTGCAGCTCATCTGTGTTTGCAGGAGGAGGAGGTCATTCATTAATGCACTCGTAGCACTTTGTAAAGCCTCTAAATGCAGTGGGTGGCATTGATTTCAGCTTGACTTGTCTTTATTGTTACTGCCATTAAACAAGACGAACTGCAAGGCGCCTGGTGATGGTTAGGCCTATGACCTCATAAAAATGTTATCTAAAGGTTGCACATAATAACCAGCAGCAACCAGGATTTTCTCCTCTGTCACTGATCTGAATACACAAACTGATATTGAAGCTCAACAGTAAGACCCTTTGAATCAGAGTGCAGGGTTTTAATATGGCTGTTTCTTTTGTACAAAGCCTACTCCAGAATGGTTCTTGGTGGTTTAAAAACTCCCTTTTCCAGTCATGAAAAGAGCAAGAGAGAGAAAAGAGAAAAAGTAACCAAGTGTGCCAGTGGCCTGTCCTTTAATTTTCCCTGAAGCCTTTTGTAAGGGAGTCAGAATGAAGTGAAAGCACAGTGTGCAGCTGTCCTTTTGGCATGCTACTCGCTATTTGTGAGATGTTTTCTTGTCAAGAATACTAATAGTGATACCAGCCCTGTGGAGTCCACCCAGCTGGCGAGGAAACAGACAACAATTATACTGCCATAAAAGAAGGTTGTTTAATTTGATGCAAGTTAGTGAGCTGTGTTTGTGCCGACTCCTTTCGAAAGATGGGTTTTATATACAGATGCAGAAAAGGTCAACTTTATTATAACTTGTTCAAAATCAGGCTCACAGCAGAAGCTGTAATTTAGTTAGTATGTTCTCTGTTTCTTAAATCCCACATTGATAAAGACACATTCTGGGTTCATCTTTCTTTTAACTAAATGTTTGAATTGAATGTGAAAAAAAACTTAAGAAAAAAGAAAGAACGGGCTCTGCTTTAGTTGGTAACATCCTGTGCTGTAACATCTATGGACAGTCCCAAGTGCCTTGCTTGGATGCCTCCTTCAGCTAATATAGAGTGTTAACAGTGTGCAACATGAGCTAATTTAAACTTAAAACTTAATTTTGGTGACATTTAGAACAATTAGCACCCAGCATAACACAGATTCAAACACAAATTCTTCACACAAGCAGGAACAAATGTATCCAGTAAAGTCGATCTGGCAAAGCAGGAATATGACTGACATTAGAAGAAACTAGAGTCAACATCGTGTGGGAAAGATGGACATCGCCTTAATGATCGGACCAATTGGTTTGATGCCATTTTGAAGCCTCCAGTTTAACATAGTGTTTCAGTTGTGGACGTACATTTATCACATGTGAGGTTAATTGAATGATTATATTCCAAAATAGTAAGTTCTATACTGTAGTACTAGGAAGGATATCATTTTTTGAGAAGAGAGGAACAGCTTGTTAGACACATAAAAGCTGCATGATGACCAAGAAACATAAAAGCACATTTAACAAACAATGCTTCCATCCATCCATTTTCTATACCCGCTTAATCCATCGGTCAGGTCGCAGGAGGGCTGGAGCCTATCCCAGCGGTCATCGGGCGAGAGGCGGGGTACACCCTGGACAGGTCGCCAGTCCATCACAGGGCCACACAGAGACAAACGAGACAAACAACCACACACACACGTTCACACTCACTCCTAAGGACAATTCTAGAGTCACCATTTAACCTAACATGCATGTTTTTGGACAGTGGGAGGAAGCTAGAGTACCTGGAGCGAACCCACGCATACACGGAGAGAACATGCAGCTTTCCAAACAATGCTTTTTAATGATAAATGAAAAAATATCCTGCTTCCTCATAGCCTCACACAACCTCGATGATCAAGGTTGAGTGAGGTCACTGTGTACGTTCTGGCATGCCTGCTAGGTTAATAACAGGGCCAGACTAGTGACGGAGAGCTGGCAGGCTGAGACACTGTCATTAGCTCATGGAGGTGATGAATGGCTTGTGGTCAGGAGCCTGTGCCACCAGCTTCCCTTTGGAAACCAGAGTAGTCGGTCTTTTCTACTGTATGGTTAAGCTTGGAGATACTTTTTTACTTACAATATTGTGAGACTCCTATGATTGATACAAAGATACTGCTTCAAAGTTATGTAAAAAAAAAAGATTATTTTTTTCTCAAAGATTCACCAAGTTTATTAGGTCCACTGAGCAAAAGTCTTATGCTGTATAGTAGCAATGAATAATAATAACTCCATGCAAGTTATACTTATAGTTTATTCTGAAACTGTTTTTGTAGTTTACCCCACTTTGTGGTCATTAACATACATTAACAACCCAATTATTTAATTGAGAGTAGATGAAATAATAGAAAAAACATATTTTGTCTCTGTATATGCAAATACTGATGAATAGATATAAAACAAAGTTAGCTGGAAATATCAAATAGAAAATATGTTTTAAAAAAACCAAGATGATTGTAGTAATTAATTATTTTCACAAGAGTGGTCAGGAGCCAGTGCCACCTGCTTCGAAATGTCCTACCACAGGAGTTTTGGGACGAGATTTAGAGGAAGACTCTGAGGTTATTGGTGTGTCGTGGTTGTTTATCTCATTTTTTTCCAAAAATCCTGGGTAACATCTAGTTTTCTATTCCAAAAAAGAAAGACAATTACATGGATGCATCTGTCATTCCGGGGTTTATAGAAATAGTAAGTACATATTTATGCTCTTAATTACTACGTAGGTCATATGTTAGGATAGATTCTTTTTTTTTTTTTTTGCCACCACTGTGGTGCAGACTGAATTTTTTCCACAACTATTTGATGGATTGTCAGGAATTTTTGCTAGAAATATTAATGTAGACAGTTGGATTTGATTAAAGTCCTTACAAGAAAATTGAACATTTGGGATTTCCCAGTACAGCGCACATGGTAGCTCTGTTCTATGAACTCTTGAATGAGTTCAAATATATATATATGTAGTGATGTAAAAATCTGATGATGATCTCAAAGAAGAATTTAGGATGATAATTATGATGAGAAATAGTCAAAAATACTGTCAATTATAAGGAAATGTTTAAGGGTTCAAGGCGAAAAATTGACTCACTATCACTTAATATATAGATATTACTTCACTCCTTCTTAAATTCCATAGGATTGGTATACTGGCTACAAATGTGTGTTTTAAAAGTACACTTGTAAAACCATCCATCCATTTCCTTTATCCATCCCAGCTTTATCCTGTTCAGGGTTAGGTGGGGTGGTGGTTGGGGGCTGGTCATCAGGTGAGAGGCAGTACACCCCTGGACAGGTAGACTTGTACAACCATATTGGGAAAAAGTTGTAGAATATATAGTAGTGGCTGGGTACATCCATCCATCCTATCCATTTTATGTACCTGTGCATATTGTAAGAATAAACAGAGCTGCCAAACTGTTATTGCTGCCTAAGTGCTCCTCAGATTATGGAAAAAGTACATCCCCTCCAGATTTAAAAAAGATTATCAAATTTATATTAGAAATAGCAAAGTAAGCCAGAGTATAAATATGTATACCTAAAGCATTACTTGAGAATCTGGCAGTTTCTCTGCCAATTTATTGCTGGTAATTGTAGTTTTTGATGCGTGATGGGGTACCATAAAGCAAAACAGTGTCGCGCAATGCTCGAGAAAGTTGTGAACTGCAGTATCTCAGCCCCCAGGCTTTTTCAGCACAGTTTCAAGCTGGGAATGTGCATAATAAAGGTTGTTGTACTTAAAATAGAGTCAGAAGCACAGACTTTTAAGGTACACGCACTTCTCTGGTGTTGTTTTGATATGCTATTATGCTAAGGTCGTGCTACCTTTTATTTCAATTATGAAAATCCAGGTTTTATGGTGAGCTTTCCATGACAAGATGTGCCATTTTCTACAAAGGTATTTGTTCAGTCTGGATCTGTTTTTGTTGTTTTTGTATTTGATTATTCTCATCACACCAAAACAGATAAGCAGATAAAATGGTAAATGGCCAAATGACAAATATTGGAATGGATGTTGAGGTGAAAGTAACACAAAGGTGTGCAGGTTTTGACCTTTAATAGTACAATAGATTAATGATTCTGTGAGATGAGTGGAACACGTTTTAGGTGAACCAACACAATTCATGACTTCCAGTGTCAGAGATCACTCTGCCTCTTAAAGGTTAAGCATGTGTGAAATTGAGAACTTGATAATGTGTCCTTTCATTCTGTGAGTTCTATTCAAGATATTTGTGGTAATCATCATCAGTTTCATAACATATCACACTGACTTTTTAATGTGTTTCTGTTTTATCTCAACAGATATGTTCAGATACTTCTACTTTTTTGTGCAGTATGTTATCTCACTCTGGCGTTTCCCACCCAAAGCCCACCTGGATATGGTAGGCAAACATTTACATCTACATTTTACTTTCACTTCCTAATCATGATATGGGTAAAAGATAATCTAGATAAGGCCAGATGATATATAAGCTTAAGAAATCTGTCAAAGCTGAAAATAGGGAGAACATGATTCAGACTTGTCTGAGACTGTTCAGAGCCACTTTTCAGAGTCTGTATCTTCTTTTTTCTTTTTCTCAGATGAAGTTCGACAGCTCCAACTGAACATCCCCCTCTCAGGTGTAGTTGTTGCCCCACTGGGCAGCTCCATCTCCATCCCCTGCTTGGTCTCGCTGGCCTCCACACCCTCCTCTTCCTCTTCCACCCCCGTGGTACCGCGGGTAAAGTGGACGGTGGTTTCTGATGGGGTAGAGACACAGATCCTGGTGGCACGAGGTCAAAGGGTGAAGATCAATGAAACGTACCAAGACCGTGCTGCATTGCTCAACTATATCTCCTCTCCTGACGACCTGTCGCTGTCGTTGGGAGATTTGCATCATAGTGACTCAGGTCACTATCGCTGTGAGGTGCAGCAGGGCCTGGACGATGCCAGTGACCTCATACAGCTCAAAGTCAAAGGTAACATGAAGACTTCAGGTTTTAAAGAAACATTTGTCCCAAATTTAAGAACCTATGTGAGCAGGACACTAAAGTAGACCCTACAAAACTTTCATGAATAACGTACAGAATTCTCCACAGGGTTAACTTATGGGTTTCATTCTTTGGTAACCTAAATGTTAGGGGCAAAAATAGATCAATAAGATAAGAAAAGGTAAGTTATTTAGTATTTAACCTTAACTGTGTCCCTCCTATCCTACTAAAGCCATTGAAGCTGCCTGAAGGCATTGGGATATTAAAGGTTGAATTCTCCTTTTATATCCTTTTTGAACCTCAATAAAAACTCAATACATTAAGAAAGTCAGTGTACATTCAAAATAATACTTTACCAACTCATCCACAAAGATTAGTTTCATATTTTTAGTATCTCGTACTAGTAAGGTGCATTTCTGCCAAGAGCAAAAGCTTTGTTGATTTTACACAAAAGTGAATTTGAAATATACAGTATTTGTGGGTATGTAAATCTGTTCATATTTGTGTGTGCTTAGGTGTTGTGTTCCACTACAGAGATGCTTTCGACCGCTATGCCTTCTCCTTCCAGCAGGCCAAGAAGGCTTGTGAGGCCATTGGTGCACAGATTGCGACTCCTGGTCAACTGCTGGCAGCTTATTATGACGGATATGAGCAGTGTGATGCAGGCTGGTTGGCAGACCAGTCTGTCAGGTATTTTCTCACCTTTGTTTTTACTGATAATGGTCTCTGTAAAGGTTTCACATGTTCATGATTACATCCTAGATTTACTGTTCTATCTTATTGGCCTCTTGTTGCAATTTTGTAATTGCCAACTTGCTCAGGAGTCATGTGAAAATGATGATCGCTTTTCCTTGTGCAGGTACCCAATCCAAGTGCCCCGTGAAGGTTGCTATGGTGATATGGATGGGCAACCAGGAGTGAGAAACTATGGGACAATGGATGCAGATGACCTATTTGATGTTTATTGCTATGTAGAACAAATTGATGGTATTGATGGTTATAATACCATAATGTCTGTAAATAAATGCTGGATTTTTATAGGCCGATGCTTCTGTCACTATTTACGTATTTACCTTTATTTATCAATACATTTTTATGACAATATTTTAAATGAGTTTATTGTTTTATATGTATTATATGTACCAAATGGGCCTTAAATGTCTTATAGTATCATTTTTGTTGTTGTTCTGCAGTTACATGTTTCTCATGAGCAAATGCACATACTACATCCTATATGTAGATATATCTGTGATAAGCCGCTCACATCAGACACCCCAGTGTTTCACTCAGGCTTTAATATACATAAATAATATACATATTCATTTATTGATTAACTAATTTATTTGTTTATTCATTTATTTGTAGGAGAGGTGTTCCACGACTCTGTCCCACAGCAATTTTCATTTGATGAAGCGCAGTCATATTGCCGGGCTGCAGGGGCAGAGCTGGCTACAGCAGCACAGTTGTATTCTGCATGGAGTGAGGGACTGGACCATTGCAGTCCTGGCTGGCTGTCTGATGGCAGCGTTCGATACCCTATCATAACCCCTAGAGAGCGCTGTGGTGGCCCTCAGGCAGGCGTCAAAACTGTCTACCGCTTCAGCAACCAGACTGGTTTCCCAGAGCCCTCCAGCCTTCATGATGTTTATTGTTTCAAAAGTATGAATCTTGTTCCTCAAAAGTGTACACACTTTTGTGCATATCTATCTCTATTTCTCTATGTACAGATATGTGGATATACCCATTAAGTATGAAAGATTGTTTGTTATCCCTCATTTGTTGAAAAAAAATTAAACCATACGCAGTGGAATAATGACTACTTGTAAATAAGAATTCAAACGACAACAAATTTTTAATAACTTAACTGTCCTCAACAGAAAACACAAAAAAATCCAGTGACTTTCCAATGGACAATGTGACCACAGAAGCTGAAGACATTGGACAAAATGTTGTTATTCTAACGCAAAAAGATCAAGAACTTCAACTGAACCAACAAGCAGAACAGGTGGAACGAGAGGCCCAAAGTGTACTTGAATCTTTGCCTTTTTTTTCTGGCTTTTTTACTGGCAGAAACTCAGTCGACACACACCCAACAGTTATATCAGACACAACAGACTCTCCCTCCAGCACATCTCTTGTGGACCTTCTTCATGACAAAACTTCAGAAATTGGCTTCTCTCAGCAACCAACAGGAGTGAGCCGTACCATCAGCAGCACAGACAGCTACAGTCCACCACAAAATTCATCGTTCCTGCCCAGTGTTTACAATGACACTGATTACCACCAGAACCAGAGCTTCAGCTTTCAATCTGAGCTTGAAAGAACCACATACACACCTCACACACAGAACCAGACAGTGCCAGACATAAACCTTCAGGAGACCACACCGCTATATAAGAAGCTGAAGCATCCCCAAGATTTGCACAAGTCCAACTTAACTTTTGACAGCCCACTAGCCAATTACAATGAAACAGACAGGAACCATACTCAAGAGGAGGGTTTCTGGGAGGCAACCGCTTTGACTGTTAACCCCATGCATCAGGTGAAGTTGGAGGAGGCAGCAGTAGAAGGTCCTGTGCAGATGCCACTCACAACTCTAACCTCAAAAGAAGAGGGAATACTTCCCACACAAGCAACCCAAACTAATGAATCAGCCACTGAGACACTAACCTCTCTGTGGGCAAACATGGATGGGTCCGGAGTTATTTCCCAAGGTACGTCAAGCAGTATTTCCCAAGGTATGGCAGACGTCACTGTCCTAAATCAACATGCCTTTTGTCTAAAGTTGTTTAAAAGATTTATATTAATCTGTACTGTCAGCAAGTTAATTAAAACTTTTTAAGAGTCAACTGGAACTTTTTCTTTGACAAATAGCACTTACTTCCTTAAGGCTTGCTGTCTACATTCACAGGCCAGTTTTTGTTAATGTTTGACAAGTGTGCTGTGTTCTTGTTTCAATCTTTTGTGCTAGTTGTAGCCTCTTAATTAGATATATGACAATAGATGCGACAATGTGCTTTCTTTAAACTTGTGTCAGATAAGCATTTTTATCGAACCTGAAACATTCTTTGATGTAGCAGATGTATCACAGCTCCAAAAATGTGTTATTCTCTTTTTCAGAGAAAGACATTGAAGTAGACGAAGTCACCTACGTTTCCTCATCACGTTCTTCCACTGCTAGCTTCACCACTCCCCCATCTCCTTCTGCTTTGGCTAGTATTGCTCCCACTGAACCTCAGACTGCAGGTCAAGACCACCCCCTCCTGTCTGGGTCACGCCCTCTGGATAGACTGAGCTTGGATATCTTCTCCACAGCACCACAGCTTTGGATTTCTAGACAGGAAGGAAGTACAAGCTTAGAAACTGGAGACACACTTCACACAGAAAGTGACGAAAAACTGCTTCAGTCTACTGAGTCTGTTGACCAGCTAGTTCCTGAAGTAAGTTTTGCTGTCACTGAGTCTCCTGAGGGATTGAACACCTCTCATACACCACCCAAAATCACCACAGCACACGATCAAACATCAAGTTACAGAATATATTTGGATACTGTGACCAGTTCTTATGAGGAAGCAAGTGGATTTGAACCTGGAATAGTTAGTTCCACCCTAAGAGAAGACATTAAACACCCAACATCTGTGCCAACTCTTGAAGAAGAATTTACAGTGTTCCCAGTCATTGAAGAGGAAGCCAATGTTTCATTTTCACTGGAAAAAGAAGTTAAGGTTGCTCCAACCTTTATCCTCGAAGTAGAATCTGAAGTTACTGCAATCCTTGAGGTTGAAGGAGGAGCTAATGTTGCCCCGGCTTTTGAGGAAGAAATCAAAGTTGCCCCAACCCCTGTCATTGAAGAAGAAACCAAAGTTGCCCCTACCAATGTCCATGAGGAACGAGCCGCTGTTGCCCCAACTTTTGAGGAAGAAGCCAAAGTTGCTTCAACCATTGATTATGAAGAAGCTAATGGTGTTACACCTCTTTTCCTAGAGGCAAAAGATAAAGTTATCCCAACCCTTGATTATAAAGAGGAAGCTAATGGTGCAACATCCCTTGTCCTAGAAGGAGAAGATAAAGTTGTCCCAACCCTTGATTATGAAGAGGAAGCTAACAGTGCAACATACTTTGTCCTGGAAGGAGAAGATAAAGTTGTCCCAACCCTTGCCTATGAAGAGGAAGCTAACGGTGTAACATCCCTTGTCCTAGAAAGAGAAGATAAAGTTATCCCAACCCTTGATTATGAAGAGGAAGCTAACGGTGCTACACTTCTTGTCCTAGAAGGAGAAGATAAAGTTGTCCCAACCCTTGCCTATGAAGAGGAAGCTAACGGTGTAACATCCCTTGTCCTAGAAAGAGAAGATAAAGTTATCCCAACCCTTGATTATGAAGAGGAAGCTAACGGTGCTACACTTCTTGTCCTAGAAGGAGAAGATAAAGTTGTCCCAACCCTTGCCTATGAAGAGGAAGCTAACGGTGCAACATCCCTTGTACTAGAAGAAGGTAAAGTTGTCCCAACCCTTGATTATGAAGAGGAAGCTAACGGTGCAACATCCCTTGTCCTAGAAGGAGAAGATAAAGTTGTCCCAACCCTTGCCTATGAAGAGGAAGCTAACGGTGCGACATCCCTTGTACTAGAAGAAGGTAAAGTTGTCCCAACCCTTGATTATGAAGAGGAAGCTAACGGTGTAACATCCCTTGTCCTAGAAGGAGAAGATAAAGTTGTCCCAACCCTTGATTATGAAGAGGAAGCTAACAGTGTAACATCCCTTGTCCTAGAAGGAGAAGATAAAGTTGTCCCAAACCTTAAGGACTTTACCATCTCTCCTCTCAATTCTCAAACATCTAAGTGGGCTCTTCGGACCACCACAGCTGGACCCCAAGTGTCTCTGAATGATTTCAGACGAAAATTCTCCTCCACAGCAGCTTCGGACTCCTCTGTGAGTACAAAGCCTATTGCTGCTGCTGCAAAGACAACCACGACCACAATCTCCACCACCACTCACTGGTCCAGACACATCTGGAGCCCAACCACCACAACGACGGCTGAGCCACAGAAGGTGACCCATATCATACCACCAGTGGATCACGGTCTGATTGATGTTGAGATTAGCCTCACCCAGCCGCCCACCCTGCTTATCTTGCCCAATGAGAGGGCAGCTATAGGCGGTACAGGGAAATCTTCAGGTAATGTTAAAGCCACTCTCATCAGCCTAACAGTCCTCTTCCTACTCGACGCAATGATGCACTAAAATCCCTGGTCTGTTTTCTGACCAACTTGCCTCTGCTCCATTTTCTGTAAAACCCTCCCCCTGCTTTTCAAACGACTCCCCACATTTGTTTCACTTATTGTCTCAGCAAGCCCACTCACCCTTCTGACTCCTCCTGCTTCACCTTCAAACACTCCTCACTGCTCTCCTCGTGACTCCCCACTTTGCCCTCCAAGATACTCACACTGGGACAATTACCCTTTGACATTTGTCAACCATCCAGTCTTGTGTTGCATGATGTTTTCCTCCCCATCCAAAGATTGACTTCTGTGAAGTACTGGTATGTTAAAATGAATGTTTTAGTGTTTCCTTTACATTGTTTTCCTGTGAAAATGATGATCACTGTCTCGGTGAACCTTATTTCAGAATCTAGATATAATTTGCAAACAATCTCTGCACAAAAAGTACTAACACTGCAGCCATTTTCCTCGTGCTGTCAAAGTCACAGTGTCTCCTGGATGAATGTGGAAGCTATATGATAAGAGATTTGATCTTTCATGGGAATGTAACAGCGATTACATTGAATGTAATAGCACTGACCAATGCAACTGCAGAAATGCTTTTAAAGTGTTAACTTTCCTCTTTCCTGACTAGTTTTATGACTTAAATTGCTATTTTCAGTCTAGTGCTAGAAGCACAGATTGTTATTACAAGCACAAAATATGTCCTTTATGATATTGTTGTGAGTGGTAGCACTTAGCAGCATGTTTCAAAATGTCCATTAGTGTTTCTTAATTCATACTTAATTCATGGTCTGTTGTTTAATCATGACTGTTTAAGATTTGTATTGTGTTTTTAGGTCCAATACTGATAAAGAAAACTAACCTATATTGTTTCCTGTCTCACCATTAGTTGATGAATTTATTATTTCATATATGGTTTTCCTATAGCATCTGTTACTAGTTTTAAAATGCCAGACTACATTTACTTTACAATAGTTTGTAAAAGTCAGTAGTTCACCTGAAGACACTGATGTATTGTGTGAGGGCTAATTTCTGCCAAAGAAAACAGAATAAAACTAAAAAAACAACAAAAACAAACAAGCATTTATTAAGTTAATTATTTAATCAATTAAGAAAATACTGAAAATATAGTCTTACATAATTATGTTACATCTCATAATTTTGATTATATAGTAAATGTATGTCCTTTAATGAAAAGCATTTAATTTTCTTCATGTCACGTTGGCTGAAATTTGCTTTTATAGAGTTGACATCATTGTGTCAATAAAAGAATTTCCCAACATTTTGAACACTTTAAAAAAAAGTTAGAGAGCTTCACAGCCTGGGAAAGGTTTTTAATCTGTCGACTAGAAAAAAAACCCACACATAGTAGTTGAACATTGTGGACATTCATTCCACTGAATGTCAGCCAGTATGTACACAGTTTTTATGCATGTCATCTTATCAACACATTTTCTTTATAGGCTCTTGAAAGGAACAAAAAAATAAGCAAAGCACCTGCATACTCTATCTGGTGTAATCCCCATTTTCCAATAAAAAAAGAATAATTTTTTCAGAGATCAGAGCATTAATTTTTTTGTTTTACAAACAAACTTGACTTCAGCTCCTTCTAAAGGTTTGATTTGACGAGCCTTAGTCTTTATATTGGACTCTTCGTGATGACAAATTTCTGGAGACTCAGCACCTTATAGGGCAGAGAAGCAGGGAAACACAAGGTGAGCCTCATTCAGTTGTTCAAATCATTAACCTTAGATTATAATTTATGAGAAATTAACTTGATTTATGCTTCTGCTTGAGATTAAAGCCTCACCATTGACTGTGATGTAGTGAACATTTATAACTCTGTGCCAGGCAGCCACCATTGAACTTTTGGGCTGCAAGATTCCTATAACTTCAGTCATATTAGTACATGCTCAAATTGGGGCAAATAAATGAAACACTAATACATAAAGTCCTACTCAAGCTGTTATTTATTACCTTAAAACTCACATGAGTTCCTCAAAATTGTACATCTCAAAAGTTTTTGACATTTAGAAGTTTTCACCAGTGCCCAGTTCCTCGGGTGGACCAAGTGCCAGCTGCTCGCCGCCAGTAGCGCCCGGTTGATTAACTTTGCAGCCCCATGGGGAACATACAGACTGTCTGACCTTACTTTCCCTTCCCTAGACTGTTGGTGTTGCTCTGTAGATTCAAAGCAGAAATCCTGAGCCAAAGCATTTGGTGCTAGATTTTGCTCACGATGTGCCTTGAAACACTTAAGATAAGGCAAGGCAAGTTTATTTGTAGAGCACAACTCGTACACAAGGCAATTCAAAGATATATTCATGGAAATGTTAACAAAGTTGAAAACTTGATTTTAGTGGAGGATTACTTCAAATCTCTGCAACAGAGAAAATAAGTAACGATTGATGTGAAAGCATAAACCAAGCTTTACATAACGTCTACCGGCACAGACAAAGAAACCACAGATTTAGCTTTGGAGGACATACTGGAGAGATTTAACCAGATGTGTTTAATTTGGGGCTGACACTGCGGTACATAGGTTTTACAAGAGTATTATTCTTTATTTTTACATGAGAGGACCTGCTAAGGTTCATGTGACATAATTGTCATCATTACAGGATGTGTGCTAGGCAAGGAATATCTCTATGTCTATAGAAGCATGTATGAAATGCGTTCTCCAAGCAGGCACCAAACCAAGGACATTTTATATGTCTGTGGTGCTCTTAGCTCTTTGTGTGCATGTCAGCATGCATGCATAATCTGGCCCTTCGGGTTCACTGTCAAGACTTACACTATGTTAATGCAAACTTTCTGTGATGATGAAGCCAATCGGTGCTGCAGGTGTTAGGAGCACTTTTAGATACTACTAGATGCAACTTTGCTCTTGAATTGCTGAGATACTCAACCCATAGACCCCTTCACAAGACAGACTTTGCAGATACAAGTCAGGATAGTAAAGTTCAGAAATGTAAGTGGTGCATAGATACAACAAAAACACACGCCTGTGTGAACTGTCGGACTTGAAAGACACCTCGGGAGTTTTTCCAAATGGCAGTTGTGTATTCTGCAATACTGAGCAACAATTTTACTTTGAAAGCATATGATCCTCATCTGGCTCATAAAAACTAGTTATTACCTTTCGTACACACACTGAGCCGCAGAGACGTTTCTGAGAAGGCGCATAATGACAAACAAGACATAGTTCTTGTTTACATGGTGTCAAAAAAAGCAAATAAACCAAATCCACTTGTAAAATGTTTAATTTCAGCTTGGATTCACACCCCTTCATTTTGCCTACTATTTTACAAATTTCAAAAATTAAAGCAGAACTCAAACCCTTCTTTATCCTCGTCAGAGCTTTAAACAAGTAATCTTGTATTGACAAATGCTAAGAGATACTACTTTTGTGCACACTGAATCATCCACTTATATTTTCAAATACATTTCTCTGGCAGGAGTGGACATTTTGTGGAAAATGACACTGACATTTAGCTAAGCTTTCACATAATGTGACTGATTTCTGGTACTTTAACTGGCAAGCAGCAGCAAAAGTCCGACCACAAATGTTGGACTTGTGCACACTTACTCAAGACTTGCTTGGGAAGCATTAATGCAAAATAAATGGACAAACGACAACCCATGATCAGAGCGAATTATTTCTTATTTTAACTAAATAATTGTAGATCACAACATGGTCTGTTAATTAACACTGGTGCTGTGTTTTGAAATAGATATTGTAAGGTCTTTAAGTGAAATGTTTGGCATTTTAAATTCAGATAATACAGAAAAATGTATTGTCATGCGGCCATACGTTTGTGAGACCAACACTATCAGAACTGACTTAAGCCTTGTTGAAAATTCTCAAACTGTGATTTAACGCATTTGGTGACTGCATTTGGTGTTTTGAGTCCACCTTATGTATCAATTATTTGAAAAGTAAAAAACGTAAAAAAAGAAAGAGAAGTAAAGAAGAAGACAGAAGAGGACCTGAGGAGTTGACTCTGAAGTTTGTCCTTTCTTGGCTCACTTTTATGCTGTTGTTCCTTTAATTCTATGTGTCCTCAGTACATTAACAAGTTATAACACTGTATCAACAAATACACTATTCACTGACATAAGCATACACTGTACCAACTTTTACATGTTGATCTTTGAAGCCTCAAACATTAATCATAATTTTAAAAAATCTTGTTATTAAACACGTATCACGCACACGTGGATTCAGTTTCAGAGTAATCTGTAGTAGCTCTCTGATGTGTTTCAGATGCCTGTATGGACAACCCCTGTCTCAATGGAGGCACCTGCACTGAGTGGGACGGGCAGGTTAAATGTCTCTGTTTGCCAACATATGAAGGAGACCTCTGTCAAAATGGTGAGATCTCTGCCATTTTCATGCTTTCTCTAATGTCCATAAAACAAGCTAAAAAGCTGTTTATTTAAAAAACGTTTTACTTTTTTTTTGCCAAAAGTAGACTGACTAATTGATAGGACTGAAACTGTATTTCTTATGAGGTTTTGAGTGTCTTTTCAGATGTGAAACTGACAGATTTTAAAAACTATATCTCTTATGCTGTATGTTCTTAGAAAATTTGACCAGTCCACAGGAAATGAATAATGAGAGACATTATTTATTGACAAAAAAAACTTGGAGAGGAAACTTAGAATTCTGTCTGATTGTCTTGTCTCCTTCATGGTGATATTCTTAGACCTTGAGCAATGTGAACCAGGGTGGGACAAATTTCACGGTTTCTGTTATCGTCACTTCAGCCAGCGTCTTAGCTGGGAGGCTGCAGAGCAGCACTGTCGCAAGATGGGAGCTCACCTGGTGTCCATTATGACCCCTGAGGAGCAGGATTATATCAACAGTAACGTTAACTGCCATTACATTAACTGCTGTTTTATAACATTTAGCATAAATGTGTGATATTTAATCAATGAATGTTGTGGGTTTTTTTTCACTAGGCAACTACAAGGAATATCAGTGGACAGGTCTGAATGATAAGACAATTGAGGATGATTTCCGCTGGTCTGATGGAAACCCATTGGTGAGGAATGTTAAACATACAGCTGCTTCTAGGTTAAAGCCATGGGAGCATCATACACCACACAAAGCATCTTACTTAGCACTGTTTTTAGATAAAGATGCTTTAAGAAGGCTTTAATATGGAAAAGACAGGGATCTTAAAAGTATATCATGTTGAAAATCCATAAAAACATATATTATGTGTATATGTGTAAAAACACATATAGACACATGCTAAAATATTCCCAATTACTTATGTCTTAAGACCCAGTAAAAGTGTGTCAGTCTGTTTCTCTTCAGAGACGCATGGCTTTCCCGATCTTTCCCTTTCCTCTTCTTATTTAGCTGTATTCAGGATGCTTAAGACCTCAGACAGAAGGTTTGTGGACGTCAGCCGGGCAGGTGTGAAGACTACAAGTTAACTTTCACATAGAACCAGTTTTGACACTGTCCACGTCCCCACAAGTCATTTGTTTATCCGGTCCAAAAGAGCCTAAAATCTTTTTTTTTTAATATTTGGTCGTGAGAGTGTAAAAAAAAAAAGCGTAAAAACAGCATCCATGAAAGTGACAGTCATTGTCCTGTTGTAAAATTAATGTCTTCTAGACTTAACCATGATAGTTTTCTAGCCTTAATCAAGTAGCTTAGATGTTTTGTGTTTATATGAAACTAAGGCAAACAGCAAAATGGCATCCACGAGTGAGGCGGTCACATTGCAGAAGGAATGCATCAAATGTTGTTGCCTAAACCCAATCAGGAAGTAGCTCAGAAGCGAAAAGCCTCCTTGTCACGTGTTAGTCTTGACCTTGTGGCATGAATGCCTGAATGATTGAAAGCGTTCATCATTACAGTGCCTTCTGACCCCCTGCCTCCTTATGAAGATCCATCTGTTTAGGGCATATTTTAAGGTTAAAATTTTGCTTATAGACAGCAAATCATTTTTCCTGGAACATCTTGTGTAGGCCGTGTTTTTACAGTCACCTGTAAAATATGTCACTTTTGTTCGTCATATGTTTGAGTCTGTTGTCATGGTAAGAGTTTCAGAGACGATAGATGTTTGGGATGCACCTGATACAGAACATATATCATCTATCCATGTTTGCAGCTGTATGAGAACTGGTACAGAGGGCAGCCAGATAGCTACTTTCTCTCTGGAGAGGACTGTGTGGTGATGGTGTGGCACGATAACGGGCGCTGGAGTGATGTACCCTGCAACTATCACCTCTCATACACTTGCAAGAAAGGCACCAGTGAGTTACATTAATGAGGGAGAGCATTATGTTTAAACCTCTTCATAACAGTGTAATTTTAACTCCATCTTGTGGTTGTTTTGAGCTGTTACATCATCATGCCTCAACTCTTCCAACAGCCTCTTGTGGTCCCCCACCAAAGGTACGAAATGCTTCCATATTTGGTAAAGCTCGACAGCGTTATGAGACCAATGCTATTGTGCGTTATCACTGCGCAGAAGGTTTCCAGCAAAGACTAAACCCTCTGATCAGGTGTTTGTCGGGAGGCCGCTGGGAGAGACCCCAGATTTTGTGCATCTCTGGTAAGAAAACTCTCATTAAAGTTACCATAAATGTCAACAATCTACTTCTACTCCGTGTTACAACATATAACTAAGAGAAAAAAGAGACTAAAACAGAAGAACCATCATAACACTGAAAAAAAAATGTTTTCTTTCCGAAGGCCAAATGCAGCTTCCTGATGTGACGTCACTGACAGACAGCAACTTGTCAGCAGCTGAAAATGAGTCTGAAGCCACGACAGAGACGCCACAGTACTGGGACATCAAGTTTTAAAAGACACCTGTGCTTCTCTTGTCTTGCTTTGCAAAATGTTGTTACTGTAACATGACAAAGTGTAAAGAATCTGAAAACAAGCAGGACAAAATGAGCCACACAAACTAAAACTTCCTTTCAGGCAATAATATCACAACTGAGTGCAATGGCAGTGTTAAACATTCCTATTTTGTATCCACTGTTATGCAGATTTTTTAAAGTGATTACTCAGCAGCGATTATCTGATCAATCCTTTTGACCTTCAAGAAATAAATGCAATAACCCTGAATTACAGCTCCAAATTGTCATTAATAAAAGTTCATCTGAAATTTTTGTAACATCAGGAGCTTTTCAACAAAATGGTGCTAAAGTCGTCAAGACACTTCTAAACAACTCCAAAGTGAACCTTAAACAAATGACCAAGAAATGCTGTATATATGTTGGTTTTCACACCTGAGATCATTGTCTGCATTTTTTCTGAAAGAGACCCTTGATGTCAAACAGACGCTGTTTTGTTCGTTGGCTTTATGTTGTAATAAAGTTTTGTAGAACAGAGCAAAGAATAAATCATTCTCCTAATACCCTGCACGTGGGCTTCATTTGTTGTGGAATAATATGCGTTTGGGTTGACATTATCAAATGAGATTGAACGCATAGTTGCCCCTTGTCTCTTCTTCCCCCTATAATATGTATGTGACCTCCAAATGCAACAGAGCCATAACTGTTTTGTCAGCTCTGATAAAGATTAGAAGAATCACAGAGAAAAATGGACCAAAGCACAATCAGGATCAGGTGACAAGTCTGAATCTATATGAGGAAGCTCAAGTCCATTCATAATGCTGAATTCAGTACCAAATGGGAACTCCAGAACTCTGGAAGTTGGATTTCCTCCTTCATAAGTCAGGTAAGGTTTCTCAACTCCAGTTTATTCATCAGATTTCATCCTGACATCATATATTAACAAAGCCTGTAGTTTTTTTAGTTGGTTAGCCATGGATATAAATAGTTATTCTATCAAAACATGATGTTTTGAAAGTATTCTGTAAAATGCAATCCAGCTTTTGATGTTTGAGCTAAAGCATTGAATGAGTGAAGGGCGAAAATAATGTAATCTTATAATTCTAACTTCCTCCGTCAAAGGCAGACGCTGTGATAGTGTTCATTTAGTTATTTTCATTGTTTTGTTAATACCCCAAATGTTGTTTTAAGTTGTGGTTCCTACTTTCAAGATTCAAGGTAAGATTAAAGCCAAACCAGATAGTGACACTCATAAATGTAAGGTCACACCACCATTTGTTTGATAGCATGAGCATCAGTTGGTTCATCTGTAGAAATTATTGCAAAAGAGGATGTTGTTTCAAAATAATTGGCAGGTGATTGGATGAAGCATATGTTAACCAATGTCATGACCAACCTTCAACCAGTCAGACTAATGATGTGCTACAAATGGAGCCCCTCAATGAATATTTGCCACTTTTGTTGACTTTAATTGCAGTTAAACCGGCAGCATTTATCTGGTTGATCTGTACGTCCGTGTTTTGGCCTCAAATACATAGTTTGGAGCCTGGCAAGATGGATTATCTCATGAGAATGTTGTTGCAATGTTGTTTGTTGCACACTGTGTAAGATTAGACATTTAAAGCAGTTGCTGACAGTTTTCAGGTTTTAGAAGAGACAGAAAGACATGTCAGTGAGCTTCCTTTTAGTGGGTATCATGTATAATACTGAAGTTAGGGTTGACAAACTAAGTTGCCAAGTAGGAAATCTGATTCTTCTTCTTGTTTTTTCCCCCCACGAAATATAACATTTGTTGACGTCAAATTTCAAGCCCATTAAATAATGTTTTTAATGAGTTTAGAATTTCTGATCTCTTGGTTGGAAAAGTAGAAAAAAATTAAGAAAAAAAAAAAGAAAGTACGATCAGCAATAGTGTTTTTAGCTGTTAGATCGAAATATGAAATTATAGCGGGACTACATTTATCATCTGTTTAGCTAGTCTGTTTCATTTCGGTAATTAAGCAACTGATCATGTGTTCACACCGTGTAGAATCAATATGGACTTTATAACTTCCGAGGAACCGCGACAGCAGCAAAAGCTAAAAAATAATTGCGTCATGGTTTCGTCCTCCTGATTGGAAGATCGAAGAAACCTGAGGAAAAACAAGGAGGACACAAAGAGTAAGTTTACTCCTGTTTTGTGTACATTTATGCTGCTGGTCACTTTATGAAATGGTGGAAAATTAATGAAATAAAACAAAGAGACGTGTACTTCGGCTTTTTCAGCACGTGTCTTCAACTGTTTTTTTTAAGAACAAAAAAACAGCTCAAAGCTTTAAAACACGGGCTGATATCACGTCTACAAGTTTAAGTTTCCATTTTTTTAATTATTATTGTTTCCCTAGGTTTTGGGGTTTTTTTTTTAAGTCCATTGAGTTTTTTAAAAGTTTGATCGAGTTCAGATGATGCGGATGTGGATGCAGATGCAGTGAATCTGCCACCAGGTGGGATCATTGCGTCATGTTTGAAGGATCTGCGAGAAACTGATGAAGTGTGAACAAACAATGGCGTGTTTGTTATCACCGTTGGCAGTGAAAGTGTTGATCACTCCCTGTGTTTAAAACAAGTCAGAAACAAACACTTATTCTAAACGAGTTGTTTCAATTAGATCCTGCTCATATTCACTTTATCGGGAATAATGTATCTGACCGGAAATCTGCAACAATACGCATTTAGTTCTTTTAGCTCATATTTTGGACGAATATAAATTCGCACACACTCCGTTATTCTCCATGAAAATGTTTCTTTTTTTCCAACTACACTCTTTTCTGTTGTTATTGATCTGCTGCCTATATAATTCATATCGGGAATTTTCAGTTTTTCGAGTGAAAGAGATGGTTTGATGCCATGTGAAACTAATCCAAAAACGCGAGAAATACAGTTCACACATGATTTAAAATGCCCGCCCTTTTACCAGCCTTGAAAACCTGGAAAATCTATTTGAATTTCACCTGATGTCAGACACAACTCCTCAATCAACTGAGACCCAACTTAATTTTACATTTTATTGATTAAGTTTTGGGTATTAGAAGAGCAGTTATCTTATAGTAATAGATTATTCATGACAAAATAACCCTATCAGTCTCTTATTCATAAATAATCAGCACAGTTCGACTTGTAATACAGAAGATAATTAAAGTAATTTGTGATTGAACGTTTTGGATAAATGCAGTGCATTATAAGTAAAGTTTTTGTGATGCAGAAGTACCAAATTGTATGAAATGGAAATATTTTATACCTCAAAGATATGCTTGAGTAAACATATTGTACATTTTTATTGTCTACATTGCAAATTATTACTTCTGTGGGATTTATTTACAATGCAATAGCATGATGGAATAGTTTCATATGAAGATACATCCAATTGCTCTTAGGAAGACATTCAGCCTGGTGCAGCTCATCATGAATGCTGCTCACCGATTAGACAGCTTTATAATTGCTCTAGGTGGCCCTCCTGGTGTGCAGTATATGTGTGCAACCCTCCTTCATTATAGTGCAGCTCAGTTAAAAAAAAAAAAGACAGCTCCATGTTATCAGCCTTGATTGGAGGGTGAAGAGAGGTGCCTCTGTTGTGGGAGGACTGCAGTTCTCAGGCCGTCAATAGCCTCACACAGCTCAGCTTGAATGCAGGAGTTTGATGTCCGTCCCCCTTTGTCATGGAGCCGATAACGCAGCTCCACATGGGGGTGTGACCCTGAGGTCACAAGGTCGGAGAGGAGCGAACAGAGGCCAGTCTTTAGGGACTCCTTATGGAGTCCCTTTTTCTTCCACCGGACGCGTGGCTCGCTAATTGATGGTCCACCTCCTCACACTCCAAGTGTGAAGAGCTTGATGCCCGAAAATGACTGCTGGCGTGAGCTGGAGGATGAGGAGTGAGCTGTGGGGACTGTAAAGGAGTGAGGTGTAATTAGTTTAGCTGTGTTGCTCAGCCCACGCATTGTACGGTAGTTATTTTCAAAATTTTTAGTTTTTGAGTTTTGTAATTTCAGTTGAGTTTAGGAGAGGACGTGGTGATTATGTTTGATTGTATCTGTCTACTTTTTGTTAAGAAAATCATTTAAGCCATAAAGTCTAAGAAAGCAGCCAAATAAAGCTCAAATAGGTTAAATGAACAATCACATAAAGTTTGGAAAATTATTAAATTCACACAAATAACGAGGTAAAACCATCATATAATGTAATTATTTTTCCCTGTTTAAATTGCTTCTGATCATGAATGAATCAATCACCAATCAGTGTCAGTGCTTTAGGGCCCTTATTATTGACAATTAAGAATAAACTGATTTTAAAAATTCACATTTACAATCTTCAGTTGATCCTCTTTATGCTCCCAGGGAACTAGACCAATTTACAAGATCAAAATCTAATCTTATTAAAAGCTATCAAAAACTTATTCTTCAGATTATGTTTGGAACGGTCACCTCACTGTGAATGTCTGTGATGAGTAAGATTTTCATCAGAAATAGCAGATGTTTCACTCTTATCCATGATAATTGTACAATTGTCTGCACAATGAAAACATAAGAGAAGCAAGGAGGAGTTGAAAAGGCGTGCCAAGTTGTCTGGGAACCTTGGCAACGAGCTTTACCCACAACCCTTTACCCCATCGTTGTTGCTATCTGGGAAACCAAAAAATATTATGGCTTCTCTAAATTGTGTATTCCAGTTTAGAAAAGCAGGTTTTTTTGTTGTTAATTTTGAGTCTTAGCTGTTTTCTCCTTTTCTTCTGGTGCGAATACTAAAATACGCAGAAATGTAATCTCATTGACATCAAGTGTACGTTAAGTTCATGGTCACAAACTTGCACACGCAGCAGAATCAACCTCTCATTGGTAGAAAATTTAATGCTGTTGCATTTGTTTTTGTCCAATAAAGGTCAGAAAATAGAGAATCATTATTTCCTTCAAATAACTTTAAAGACTTTACAACGATGCAATGATTTCTTATAAAGAAACCTGCACTGACTGTTAAGGAAATGACAACTTAAACCATATTTAAGACTCACTGTTTTCAATAAAGGTAATAAAGATTAACTTTACTGAGTTTGGATTGTGTAAGATACCTATGCTGTGAGCAATACTTAGATACTATCAGTAAAAAGTCCTGTTCTGCTTTAAATGAAATGTTTCCAGTGGAAATTAATTTATTCTACTCATCAATAGCTTCGGAGGCCGATCATGTCTGACGTTTCACTGCATGCTGTGCAAACTGTGCATGTGACAAAGAATTTTTAATCGTATATCTCCAAGAAAAGAGAAAAGTTGTGATCGTGATTCAGTCAATATTTATTTTCTTTTAATTCCTGTTTCTGTAATGTTCCATATTATCACATTAGTGGTGTGTCTGGTAATTTACTGAAAATGTAGAATTATTTTACTTATTTTTGTCTCTTTTTTGCATTCCTTTCAAGTTGAGTGGACTGTAATTGAAAATTGGCTCTAATGATTATACACCATCAGACATGAACTATTAGATCAACCGATCAATACAATTGCATGAATACAAATAATAGAGATCTAGACCTTATGATGGAGTAGACTGTAGTCACGATCTCAGATGCCGTCATCAGTGTCTGTCAGGAGTGCTGTGAGTTTAGTGTAAAATCTGCAGCAGCTAGATGCAGCTGTATCAGTTTCTCTGCACAGTAAAAACTGGGGCTTCCTGCAGTCAGCGGCTTTAGGATCAGCTTCATCTATATAATAGCCTCTGATATTCGAGCCAATTAGACCAACAGTTCACAGGGAGTGTTTCCACACTGCTTCAATTTGTACTGGGGGTGTGACGGCTGACTTAAAGGCAGGCATGTGAAAATAGAGACGGACGGGGTATCGTATGAACCCATGGTGGTGCTCTGTGGAGGATGCGGGATGCAAACATGAAGCATTTTATCAGGGGAAATATTTGCACGACTGAGGTCATTGTGATAATTCATAACTACACGTTGGCAATTTCTGGGTTTCATTGGTTCAAATACTGTGCTTTCTTATTTCTTTTGAGTGAGCTGTTCATGAACATGGTTTGGACATCTTTCAGAGGGCTTCACCTGCATATGCTTTAGTGAAAAAGGTGCAATCCCACAAATGACGAGACTTGAGGAAAAAGGTTTTGATCCTTTTTATTTCTTTAATCATTTCAATCCCTCTCAAGTTGATCTTGTAAGCAGGTTGAAAACCGCTATTTTTCTAGATTGTTTTTTTTTGTTCAACTGAAGTGAAAAATTAACATTTTCAGGCAGCATCACAAACATGTTGTTATCTTGGTCTTCTTTTGTGAATTTAGATACTTTGACTCTGCTCATTAGTTAAGCTCCAGAAGGGTCACTTTGACCTGAAGTTATACCTCCGAAACAACTCCAATGGTGTCTTTATTATATTCAGAAGCGGTCTCTGATCTGTTCATTGGATTTAACAGGGTGGGGAAAAGACCTGAGGGCGATTGTTCACTCTCATGTCCTGCAGCTTCCCACATGTCTTCCTGTACTCCCATCTAACCCCACCTCTTTTTTGAAATACTATTAAATTGTGTGGGCTGTTATGGCAACACATCGGTGTTGCTTGTAGAGGCTATATTCCAGAGCAATGCTTCCATTTGAATTTAGCTTTTTCATCCCGTCATCTCATTAAGTTTCACTCATGTCCATATTTTCTGCTCGTTTTTAGGGACAAGTAGAGAATGTCATTAATTTCCACAAGTTAAGAAGACGCGTCCATCAAACGTGAGACTGTGGCTCATTTAAATAAACAGTGTCTTGACGAGGTTATAATCACCACTGTGTTTTTCTTGTGCCGCCACAAAGCATTAACATGTGAAAGCTCTGAGTTCCTGTGAACTTATTTGACCCTTGACCTCTCCTCTGTGCCTTGCAGACAACAAATAGCTGCAGCTGGGATGGAGACTTCCCGGTCGGTTCTCACCCACAGACTCCAGACTGCAACATGTCTGCTTACAAGCAGCATTGAGTGAGTAAGAATAAGTGATTATTATAAGTGGCTCTGTCTTGTTTTGACTATTAATGACTTATTTAGACGCATTCTTTTGTCCTTCTTACACATTCAGTGTAGTTTAAACTCAAGAACAGTGCATAGATTAAAATTCAAACGTTCAAGGGCAGATATTTCAAACTGGTAGTAGCATCACAGGAAAAAGATTACAGCCTGCAGAGGGTGCTGTGTTGAAGTGTGTGAGGAGTGTGAGAATCTATCTGAACCTAGCATGTCATAGTAGCGTGTCAGGGAACACAGAGCTCAGTGTATTATTGATTAAATCCCAATCAGTTAAAACTATAAAGTTTGTGACTAATAAGTCTTGTTATTCCACATTCGTACTGTTTTGATCTGTGGTTGCATTTTATGGCTTTTACTCTGTTTTTGTAAAGAGTCTTTGATTGAAGTCCTCTGATGTCCATGTGTTTCTGGAGGAAGAAAGCGAGCCTTGAACCCAAAAAAGTAGAAGACATGATATCAGGTCTATAACAGCAGATGTGGGATTATAATTAATACATTTACTGATAAAATGGGCTGATTATTAAGAGGCTTAAATTGAGTTGAACTCAACTACTCACAAGATGCTACAAATCTGACTCAAAAACTGTAGTTCAACTGTGTTTGTGCCAACTAGAATAAAGTATGTGCATGTTAGATTACTGTCTGTTTATGTGAGAAAATGCTTAGAACATTATATAATTGAGTAAAAAGTAAAGGGATTCTTGAGAAAGTGTTGAAATTTAGGTTTAGACTGAGGAAAAATTAATGCAGAAAGCTGCATCCATTTTTCTACAGAGCAGTACTATTGAGAGCTGCTAGGAGCTGGCGCCAAAACATTTCAGGCCACTATGGACTACTTTCAAAGGACGTCAACTACCCATTTTCACATTTTCAGCCAAAGCGGTTCTAGAGTTGGTCTTTGAGCCAGTTCTAAGTTGGTTCTAGCTAAGAACTGGTTTAAACATTTATCAGTAAGAGAGCCACAACAGAGTCATGTCCTAAAGTAATTTCATACGTCTCTTTTATCACACGTTTGACCCTTCTGTCAGTGTAGTCTGAATTTCTGCAGATGACCACAGTAAAGGGAGACATATCATATAATAACAGATCAGTTCAGTGTTTGTTTAGTTTTCTCTGAAAACTGATGTCTTAGTGTCACCAGTAGTTTCTTAACGCTGTTTTAAACAGCATTTGGTGTTATTGAACACAGTCTGCAACTCCAGCCGGTGTTAACGAATGCCATTTCAAACAGGATTTATACAAATTGCTTTTTGCAGGTTCTGCCACTCTATGTGGCGCGTTAGGCTGCGTTCACAAATGTGACCCCCGAAATTAAAACATTGAACAGCAGGAAAATGAGGACTTGCTCTGTTGATTTAACTTACTTTTACTGCTTCTAACTTTCTCAGGGGGAGATCACTGTGCATGTATGTATAACTGAATTCACATTGTATTTAAGTTACTTGAAGGGGACTTTGTCAGATGACGCTGCAGTAATAAAGTCATCCGTCTGCCAAAGAAACAGAAGCATATGTCAACGACAGCAGCTTTCAGTGTCCTGGTGTGTTAATATACACTTATACTTTACACTTTACAAACAGATGCAAAAAGATGGAACTTTAGATAATGTATAGTGGGCTTATAGGCTAGTTTGAGGCTAGTTGGGCATCTACATGCAGAGACATGTGATCCACAGCCGCATCATCTGGGTGTGTTAGCTTTAGTTGGCTTTATTTAAAATGGTTTATAAATTTGAAAAATATAAACACGTTCTCTCCTGAAATACTTAGTCAATACATTTTTCTTACAATTCAATGTGGTGTGATTAGCTACATTCAGTGTGTTTCTGGTCATTCTGAAAATTATTTAATTTTATAGATATTGGTCCTCAAAGATGCATATTTTTGTCCAATTATCTTCCAAGTACCATTCTTCAGCTCCACCTTTCTGTTTGAGAATCATGACTTCTGGCTCTAGAAAGCCCAAAAGGTTGGCAGCTGAATGCCAAACTCAAGGCTTCAATCAGACGAAGCTCCCTAATTATGGTTATTGTGTTAATATCAGCATCACATTTATCTGGACATATCTGCAGTACTGATGAGCAGAAAAGCAACATACAGGTCAGAAGAAAAACACATGAAGCAGCAACTGTTCTGCACACACACTTCATTGTTGTCTTGAGTCATTACAAGCTAGCAGGCTGCGTTCTCACCACGAGAGGTCCATGAGAAAATCTTGCAGCCCTTCCAGATTACGTCTAGGAAATTCCAGGGCTGCTGTGACAGTGTGAAAACAGCTAAACTGACTGTAGGTAAATGACAGTGTTGTAGTATTTCTGATCTGGGACCCAATCAACCAGTATATAATTACATTTCTACATTTAATACTGAGTCAGTTTCAGTGATGGATCAACGCAGCAGAACCATTAACATTGTCTCTTTTTCACACACATCCTCCTTCCTTTACAAAACCTCCCATATTCTGGCTGCAAACTGTCCACATGAAAAGGCTTGGACATTATTAGTGTGCTGGATAGTGATTTTACGTCCCTTGTGGGACTGTTACTTTGCATTGTTATTTGAAAGTATTACAGCTACATTCTTCAGCTTCAAAGACATCCTATTATAATATTGACCACATTAGACTATACATTTCTCCCTCCTGGAGTGATGACACGTGCTATGACGGTAATGTAACGATCACAGAACATTTAATTATTATCTCGTGCTGTCTGTTTCAGGCGTTTTTATACTCAAGTCTGTATAGGGGTCACCAGATTTTAATAATAGTGCTGTATTTTTATCAGTACCCGTATTTTCAGATGCAAGACAGCCCGCAGAAGAGTATTTTCTTGTATCTGAGTCCCATACTTTTTGCCATGGATCAACGCCCTTAGGAGACTAACAGCACCAAGTAAACGCAAGAACAGATTGTATTTGTTTGGTCGCATTTCCTCTTAGGGGAATATTGACCAGTTTGCACAAGATTAGCAAAGGAAAACATGAAATATTAATATATGAAGCAAGTATAACCTAGATGCAAGTAAATTTTAACATGTATTCATTAGCCCAAAAACACTTTAACAGAGCCTACTATAGAAACTGTGACACTATACAATCTCCTATCATTAGTGCAGCTTGAAATGCATTAGCTCAAGGTGATATTTGCTCTTTGATGTCTGCTAATGTTTTAGGGATTTCTTTTGGTATTCTCAACGTCTTTTTTTAATTTGTAATTGAAAGACTTGAGAATAAAGTTCTAAATCTGATGCTGTGATGCTAATGATAGGTTTGCATACTAACAGCTGGAAGTAATCATAGAAATGATTTAGCCTGAGTTTGGCCTTTTCCTTCATTGCAGCTTGACTTTGGTTGTTGATAGTTTGGTTGGGGATTCTGGTGAGTTATACTTTGGCGACTAAAGCTACATAGTTGAAGAAGAAATGAAGAGCAGGCGACAAAAGTCTGGTGTGATGTGTTTAAACACTAACAAAACACCCTAAATTTTTTATTTTTAACCAGTGTTGCATCATTTTAGGCCTCTGGATTTACAAAATACTTTATACATCCATTCTTATGGGCAATGACACTCCCTTACGTCTATAATTAACTCTAAATGGTGAAATTAGCTGTGTTGTTGCAACTTCTCATCACTGGTTGCTTATCTATAAGTTACTTTTGGTGGCAAAATTATTTTCTTATACTAAGATCTCTACCTCTTAAAAAAGACTATAAAAAAGAAAAATACATTTTCTTCCCCTTTGACCTATAATGTGCGATACAACATATCGTTTTACACACAGCTTGGCATGCATCTGTACACGTTTTTATCAGTTGTGCATGTGAATCACTGTAAACATTTCACAACATAAATAGCTTTATTGTTATATTTATCATTTATACCCCTTGACGCTGCATGCCTTTGCTCTGCAGATATTTGTGTAAGCTCTAAAGTGACACATCTTAGAACAGATTTTGTCACTCAGACAGATTTAGGTGATCAGATAGGATTGTTCCGCTATGAAGAACCACTGCACCTCAAGCATGTTCAACCAATGTTTCAGTTCACAGAAAAACACTCCATTGCTCGAAAACTCCCACAGATGTGCCAGACAGACGCATTCCTGCACACAGTCAGACACAGACCTGCACAGCCAGGACTCAGACATGCAAACGACACGGCACACACTTTCTCACAGCACTACCCAGACACACACACCCACACTGTGACGCAGACAATTTGAAGGGCCCCATCTCGCCTGCCTTTCTTTGCCTGTCTGCTCCGTCTGACCCAGCCTTTTTATATGTCTAATTAAGTAGTCAGACCCTCCAGCGTGCCATGACATACTCATGGCTGATTTCTAGCCATGTTTTGTGCCTGTGTCTTCGTCTGGATGGATCTGTTTTTTATCGCAATCCATGAGATATTGTGATCCCATCGAGCTTACCGCCCCTTTGTCAGTGGTGTGAGAGAGCGGAAGGATAATTCACAAAATGTTCAACAGCACCTAGAAGGCTGTTTACGTGGGAAAGCAGTGTGTGAATGACTTTTCGATGGGGATGAATTTTCAGACATTGTTCATTTGTGGGGGAAGTTCAGCTGAGCGTTCCCATGCATGATATACAACAGCATGTTGTGCTGAAACAAAAGAAAACAAAGTCAAAAGGTTCTTTTTGTATCTGTGAGTTCAGTCTGTATTGTTTTTGCACCAGTCTGTGCATATATTTAGTAATTAGCTGTAATATTTATGTGTGTGTGTCTGTCTGGGCACACACGTTTTTAGAAGATGTCCACGCTCCAATGGTGACCATGACACGCTTCGTCCTTCCCTCGACCCCTACTGACTCAGCCCTGACCTCTGAGCTGTCTTCAAAAAGGAGGCCAAGAGGTTAAACTCAGCAAACCAGCAGGTCAACAACCTCTTTATCCCGCCCTGACCCCCACCCCTGCTTTGCAGTTCAGGAATGAACTGCAGAGCCTCTCTCTGACACCTTAACTTCTCAGAAAATTCTCTTTTTTTTTTTTTAAACTTTTGTTTTACCAAGTCTTTATTTGCTCAAATCAGTGTGTGTCAGAGCTCATGTGGAAGCCGAAGCAAACCTCATCTTGGGTGCTCCATAAAATAAAAGAATGGTGTTAATCTGTAGTTATAAATAATTGGCTAATTCTGATAATCTGATACGACCACTTCATTTTGATGTAAAAAAAAAAAAGATCTTCAGATAGAAGCTGTAAGACTATGAGTTTACAGATAAATAATGTCAGTGCACAGAATGAAATGAGCAGCTAAGAAGATACTTAAAATTGATATAGTCTGTTTAAACAAAAACATATTGATTTCCTCTAGACTAAATACACCAGCTTCATACACACTCCTCAAATTAAAGGAAAATCAGGTCAATTAGAAAGCAACAAGCATGCAAAACAGCTTACTTTAAAATCTTTGGGCCATATATTCTGTATTATTCTACAAAGTATATTACTGTACTTTCACAGGTACAGCAACAATGATAAAAGAGGAGAAAAAAACACGATATAGTAGAATAGATGACCTTTGTAGCGCCCCTAAGTCAATGAAACTGTCACCATTAGGAAAGACCAGCACTGGCTCAAAAGCTTTAAAAAGCAAAAAGTCAGACTTTAAGGATTCATTCATGTTTTTACAACTTTTTTGTTTCTGTTCAACAATATTTAAGAGCAATCTTGAGAAATTGTAGTATATTAGTATTGTACTATTTTCTCCCGCATCATGCAGGAGTAAATGTTGTTCTAAATAGTTACTACTCAGATATCCGCTTTTACATTTTAAAAGATATACTGCCTGCACAAACATGCAGTTTTTAGTTGGAGCTCATTTAACATGATTTGTCAGCAGTTCCAAATGAATCTCTCTTAATATCCAAAAAAAGTCTTTGTTGTTTTTAAATAACCTCTGGAGCTGAATCCACCTGTGTACTTGACCTTTAAAATTATTTTAAATGCAAAGATTTTAATTGGAGTACTTCCTCTGTGTGCTTAACTTCTCTATTCAACTACTTCTCCCAGTCTTCACTGCCCATTTCAGCAAGAGTCAGTAGTATTAAATCAGGAGGGTGTGTCAGCTCATAAAGAAACCAGCAGGATTTCACAGGTGTCTTTATGAGGAATCCCAGCGGCCTGCCAGGAATCACAGCAACAATCAGAGGGATCAAAGGTCAAACAACTTGTGGATTTAAAAGACCGTCAACAAAGAGCGACCTCCTCCTTTCACTTTCTTCCATGCCTCACACACATACACACACGCACACAAATGCGCACACAAGAGGTTGTGAATGAGGGAGAGGTGACCATTGTCCAGCTGCCCTGAGGTCAGATCTCTTGATGGGGCACGTCATTTCTGACCTCAAACAGGCTGAAGATCTTCATTAATTCTACATTATAAAGTTTTTGTTTTTCAAAATCCTGATACAAAACTGCCACTTTACTAGTGTATTTATTTAGATTAATCACTGGATTGTAGGGGATTTTGTCTGCTAATGTATTGTGATTTAAGCCATTTAAAGTCAAAAGAAAACTTTTTGATGTGTCAGTTAATTTTGAGCTTTTTTATCTCATATCCTAACATATCCTCTGAGGAGTGGAAAGCAAAGCTCCAAAATGCACATTTAGCTGTTTATTTTACTTCACTGTGTCTATTTACTTCTGTAGATCATTATTATTATCATAATATAAAGCTATGTAATATATTTTTTTGCATTTCTATTAAGGCTGCTTTTTTTGGTATTACCAAACCACAAGAAAACTAGAGAAATAGCAGCCAGGGGAGGTGTAATGCAGATCAAAATAATCAGTCCATCTTAGCTACATGCTTATTTTGTTTTATTTTGATATATCTTTATTTCATCCTTTGGTCTCATTTAGATTGGGATGTCTGATTCATGAGAGACCTGTGAACAAGAAACAAGATGACACCAGACAAAACGGCACAAAGATTTAAAATCTCCAATGGTAACACGGGTCTCTATGACGAAAGAAACCCATAAATGATTGCATTGATATGCCACCATTTATGTGAAAACAGGGATTATCTAAGGTTAAGTGTTGACTGAATTATGTGCTGTAGTTTCTACTGTAATTCATATTAAGGCATTTATTTTAGGACTCCATTTTTTAATCATCATTCAGGTAATTTGTAGTCATTTCATATTTACCATCTATGTTACTGTAAATGTGGCACTGACGTTTTTTTATGTAACGGCAACTTTTAATTCTGAAAGGAGAACATTCTGGGTGAGCGGGAAGGGTCGAGGAGACGGTACGATGGTTCAATGGTTGTGGCTCACAAAAAGTTTTGAAAACAAGGTTGATTGTCTGCATGTGCTTTCCAAGCAGTAATCGCCCACAATGCTTGCCCTACATTTAACAACAAATCAACATTTTTGATTGAATTAGAAATCTTGTAGCAATACTACTTCCGATCAGCTGTGATTAAAGTTATTTCATTGCTACTTAGTGAACTAAATATAACTAAACCTTTATGCCAACTGTATTGGGCTCAGTGTCCTAAAATGTACAAATATATACATATATGTTTGTTTTTTTTCCAAAGTAGTTGTACTTTTGTTCAGAGCTTAAAGGATTGAGTAACCAATTAATTGATTAGCTAAAGATAACAAAACATTCCAAGTTAAAGTTTCCCAAATGATAGACTTTTCTGCTTTTCTCTTTCAGTTGTTTTCTATATTTTTCTATTTAAAGATTGCAGGTTAAAATTTTAGTAACTACAGACAAAAACTATTACATGCCAACCAATTTTATGATTATTAGATGAATTGATTTGGAAAATGGTTGTTTATTGGCTACTGCTTATGCCGATTTGAGTCTGACCGCATTTTTCTTTCTTCAGTTTCTAAATAAGTTTGATCATCATTCTTCGGATTAAACATTTTTAAATAAAATCTGACATATCCTATTTTTTTTTTCTGGCCATGCAGAGGTTTCCTCTGATGTTTTGATCATTTTCTTTTAGCTTCAGTATGCAAAGTCCAGACAGGTATACACACAGTTTAATTTGGAGGGGATTCTTCAGGAGATGTTTTGTCTTCATCACCTCAACATGCAGACGAGGATTTGCCATTGAACTTGAACCCAGTTCCCTCATGCTGCTTGATTTCACAGTTGCAGCCTCTAACCCCTCCACACCTCCCCCCGTACCACAGCACCATGCCTGCCTTTGTGAAGCTGTCTTCCTTGACTTTTTGCATCCCCCGTCTGGTCCTCTGCAACCCCTCTTCCATCTCTGCCCCCTCCCCTCCCGCGCAGCCATTCTTTACTTCTGGGCCGGGGGCTCCAGGAGACGGCCTGTGGGGACTCGCAATACAGAATGCTAATCAGGCCCTCGACGGCACTTCCCACGATTTTCCTCCCAGACATGGTCTTTTGTTTTGTTATTGATTCCTTCATAATCAGACGGTTCCCGTAACTTTGCTGCTGTCTGGAGCCGGATCTGCAGTGCTGATTGCAACACAGGGTTTACCTTTAATATGGTGCTGTCATTCAGGATTTTTCTCTTACTTCAAAGTCAGTGTCTGAACTTCAGAGTTTTATGTTCTATAGTGGCACTTATGGTTTGTGGTGATAGTGGGATTTTTAACTGAAGCAATCATGTTTGCCCTCTTTTGATGCATTAACAAACAGCAAAGGGATAGTGTCACCTGTTATGTAAAATTCATGTTTAAATCATAAGATAAATGAGAGTTCTGTTTGAAGTAAGACAATGTGCATACTAATTATTTACTGAAAATGACTTGAACACAACTAGATTTGGCCTTGATGTCAAAGGATGTCAGACTGATGTTTTGCAATACATTTTTTTCCATGTATTTTAGCTTAACTTAGCTCACATACAGAATATAGTAAGTTGGCTGACCCAGATATGCTCTTTTAAGCCAATGGCTATTTAGCCATTCAGTAGAACAAAGAGTTTTTAGCCCGTGGTCTTAAAGCTCGAGTTGCCATCTCCATTAGTTATATACTCATCTACATTAAAATTGCTGCTAATGTCTCTTTAAAACCAGGTTGTCCAGTATTCTTGAGAGAAATAATTGAGCTGACATTTGCCTCCTGTGACGACTGCTCAGTGTTTTAGTGCCTTTTAATTTGAATGTACCAATTAATTAAGATATAGAATCAAGACCTACTAAAGGCAGGTGTACATTAAAGGTCAGCCATTAAGCACATGTGGTGGCATTAATTGAAAGACAAAGTCTTCTACTTTGTCTTATTACTCTGATTATTATTTCTAATTACGCAAATGGCATATATCATATAGAGTTCAGATAATAGTCTTCGGTCTTCAGTATCTGACCAAAAATGTTCAAATGGATTACTTATACATAGGTCTATTAGTATATGTTAAAATTAAGCTAAAATAAATACTGTTATTAAACTAAAGCCTCACTGTATTCCAGAGTCATTAGCTTTGTATGACAAATAGAAGTCCTGACATCACAGCTTCTGGTTTCAGTTCTGTAAAACTCTCACAAGTCATTTACAAAATCATAAAGTGGGTTTAAAGTAAAAAGCTTTTTATTTTACAAATGTGTCTGCCTTCCTTTATGTATAACTTATTAGCACATTTAACACTTTGTGATGAAGAAAACAAACAAAAGAACTTATCAAAACAATGCAGTCAGAGATTATGTCCTGTACAGAGAGCTGGAGACAAGCTAATTCATACTTACTGAAGGGCTGGGTGATTTAAAAACTACTGCAAATTTAGTTTGCAATTGAATTTACATAGATCTGTGATTGGCAAAGAGACAGTTGGTGCAACCTTACCAGCGAACTGAGGAAGGAAACTGAGCAGAAACGTAGAAAGAATAAGTGTAGCCATGAAAGCCGTGGCTGACAAAAAAAAACACTACATCAATGATATGAAAGTAGTCTGGATTCGGTAAAAATGATAAAAAGCAGATTTTTACAATGTGCAAAATTAGTTGTTGGTTGGTGAACGCCAAAACCGGAAACATGACTAATTTGTTTATTCACCTGAAAAGGTGTCACCCCAGTGACTGCGTAGAAGGCATTAAAATGCGGGTCGATGCCACTGCTAGTTTTTGCCATGCAAGCTTCAAACAGAAAAGCATCATCCCATCAAATGTGGCTGCCACCCGTATGAAAAGCATTCAGAATGAAGCAAGAAGTTACAGCTATAGTTGTATATTATATGACAAAATGCATGATCTTTTATTTGGACTTTGAAATGACAGGTTTTGGTTTTATGATCATGGTTTTTATTCATTTGCATGTGGAGAAAACTTGTATTGTTTCCAAGTCTGTTTGGACAGAACTGAACTGTTTACATGGTGTCACTTAACTTGGTTAATAAACTCTGATCTAAAGTTAAACTATATTTGTTTTATGTTGGGGTCATTATTAGTATACTTTTGAAATTGACCGCATTAACTATATCGTGATCTAGATTGAGTCCGATCAATATAGACAATAAAATTGTGACAGTATTTATCACCCAGCCGTAACGTGTCATGTTTTAGGTGCTTAGTTTGACCTGTAACCCCTGAGTGTTTGTAAACTGGATGGGAAGCTCATTCTTCCAGATGTTTTCAGATGCACCACAGCAGCAGCAGCTGGATCTACTGGCACCGCATGTCCTTACAGCAGCTGTGGCTCGCTGTCCCAGACACAACACCTTACCCAGATGGGACTCAACTTTTCAGAATTGTGCATAGCGTGTGAACATCGAGTGTTGCGTTCAGCATTCAGCCGATTACATTGTGTTTACTGAGTGTTTCCATCAGATGTGTTTTTTATGAGCACTTTTCTTGTTCTAGGTCGGTTTGCTGCATACTTGTGCAGATGCTTTACTTGCACTGGATGAATTTTGGACTTATTAACAGTCTATAAACACAGTTGCAGTTTGTCAAATCCATATTCTCAAAGCTGCTCTAAAACAAACGTAGACAATATTTTTTTAGATAAAATACCAAGTTTGAGTTTTTCTCTCTAGTTAACCTCCAAGTAATGTCATTTTTCTGTGAAAATATTAAAACATATCTCTCTCAGTATCATTAAGTCTAATATTTGTCTCTCAGATCTGCTGAGGACTGCTGGTTGAAAGGAAAGAAATCAGATTCTCGTCATAGCTACAACTGAACGATGCAGTGAACTACAGAACTGTTTTAACTTGTGGAGGATAGTGAAGCTGTCTGTACAAACACCCTTAACTGACAATCAGTGTCAGAAAAATATATAAAAAATTATTAGAAAACAATCAGACAAATCAAAATTTCCTAAAGTTTGTTGAAGTTTGTGAAATAATCTTAAAATATAACTGTGGTGATTCGTCATCTTAGATGCAACTTTTTGTTTTTTTGTGATGTTACATATAAATGTATTTCCAGTTTTTTAGGATCAACAGTCCAGTTTGGAGGTTGAAGGAGTGGTGGTGGAATAACACAGTTTTCATCCCAGTGGTTCAGGGTTATTATTGTATTATTCATATAATTGTATTATTCATACCAGACTATTACTTTTTATGTTTGCTTGTTTTTTTTTCTTTTTCACTTTAACACTTCCTCTTCAATTCCACTTTCTTTTTATTTAGGTTTAGGCATTTCAGAATAATTGGTGAGGATTTGAAAATTGTCTTGGTTTGAATTAAAATAGACTTCCTTACAACAACGCCTACACTTCCATTTCCACAGCTTAAAGTTTTTAGTTGCCAGGATGACTAGTTCCGCCCACATTGATTTCACATACCTGTACTACCTGTATCAGTACCTAAAACTTAATCTGTAAAACCATGTAGCATAATACCGTTTAAATGCAGTTTGTAGACTTGGGATGCCTGTATCACTTAATATCTGTGCAGTGTGCATATGCAGTGTTGCATAATATACCTAACAGATCATAAAACAGCATTAACATGTACCAACACAAGATTAGTCTGAAATTCTGTTAAGAAGCGTCACAATTGATCCATTTTAAGTTAATCGGTTAGATTCTAATCCATTATTATATCTTTTACACAAAGACAAGGTAACGGTAGATGTACAAACTTCACACACAGGCAGTTATTGTCTCATTGTAAACAGTAATACTTTTATTGATTTACACCAGAAACAGTTGCATAGTACAAAGTAACTCTTGTGCAAATCAAGCTTTTAAACTCCTGAGACAGAATTCTTAATAGTGCATAATATAGTTCAATCAATCACATCATTGCCTATAAACATATCTCATCAGCATCAAATCTATTGCACATATTCTCATTTATTTTTACACAAAAACAAAACTAGAAGTTGTATCACATTTTCAGAAACACCAAGTTGACACAAAAGAAATGTGAAACGAATCTAGATCGTCGTCTTTGAGACTGACCGTGCAAATACAGATTAAATCAGGTGAACACCACACATCCTCCACTAATGACTATATAGAGTGTTTCTGCTCACACTAACCAGAAACAGCATCATCACACAGCACTGCACATTGCTCAGATAGTGCATATTTGTAACACACCCACAAACCAAACCTTGACATTAACAGAATTTACTAATGTGCAAACTTAACAACAGTACTTAGTGAAAGCACTTGTCCCTATAATACAAATGTAGCATCAAATAATTTCCTTTTGCATAGATAGTAAACATAACAAAGTTCTGACTGCACAAAACACATACTGTTGTGCAATATGACCAAAGTACGGTTAGATTGTAAAAGACTGCTGAGGTTGCTCCAGTCTTGTGGTACTAATGTACATTCAAAATGAAATATGATTCTTTGAGACCCTTTCAAAGAGCAGCCTCTTCAACTAGTGCATTCAATCCAAATGATTTTGCCTATTTTAAACATTTTAGTTATACTGATATAAAACAATCTTGAAAATATGAAATCAAATCAAATCTGAAGAACTGATATCAGTTCATACCTGATGCCATCACAATACATTGAACGTGTAATTGAAAAAATTCAAATTAAGCTGTTTCAGATAATCTGGTCACGGATTGTCTGGAAATTTAAAAATCTTAAGAATCTTAAAAATTCAGTTTTAAGCGAGACAAATTTATTTTCTAACTAAAAAAAGATATTTATAAGCAGATCAAATAAAAACTACTCTAAGATTAAATTCTATACTAAATACTACAAAAAACTCATTTTTTTTCCCCCCAATACAATAAATGTCAATAACAACTTTGTGGAATTCATGTGTGTGAGACAGTGATCTGAGCTCTGACCTACATTAAAATCAAGTGCAGATGTGGCCTGAACAGCTGTTAAGAGCAGCTCCCCAGAACAGTGTTCCATGGAGTCCATCGTTCCATTCCTCACTGTGAGCTTCAGCCCCACAAAGGCCAAGTGTCTGTTTACATGATTTAAAGTCTTCTTGGTTTTTTTTTTTACCCCTTCGTCATTCAGGTGAAAATGTCCTGTGGTTCCAGCTGCAGATCTGACTGTCGTTGAGAGAAGCTGTCCCCATATTTCAACTCCTTCCTCTATGTTAAAAATGGCGGTTAAGGATGTTGTTGTCTTGTGTGCCATGAGTGTCACTGAGTCAGTCAGTCATACAGGTGAGGTGACCCGCAACTTCAATCAGATCAGAAAACCTGAAAGAAAAGGGGGAAAAGATTGTAAGAAAAAGACCAACAATAAGATCTAAACTAAACAAATCTGTGTGCATCTTATAGACAGACCAGTGTTGCATATTCTTTTTTTTACATTTTTTTCAAATTTCTTCCTCAATAATAATACAAACAGTGTGATGAGCAATGTTTTCACTGTGGAGGTATCCTGTTCATTAACCGATCAGGACAGGATGAAACCTCTGTGTCGAAACAACATTTTCAAGACGCATGTTATATTTTCTAAAATTAAATTATTGATGAACATCGCCACAAAAAATCTGAGGGTTTAGCCTCTCAAGTGATGTTAATGTTAGTACTTTCCTCAGAGGCTGAGAAGTAAAAGGTTTTTTTTGGACAGTTTGAAATTTTCTAGAAAACATTCCGGTTTTACAGGGCTAAAAAACCTCTTAATCCATCCAGTCTCTCAGATGTTTGGATTCTGCTGTCTTCTGCTTGACTGCATCTAACCGTATCAGACCAGGGATGTGTAAAAGATGCAGCATAAAAATAAAATTATCCTGCATGATATCCCTTACTGATATTTTGTTTGCCCACACAGGGGGAAAAAAAATACTTATTATAGCATTTATTTCCTTTTCCTTCTTCTTCATAGTTTAAATAATCTAAGGATGTCTAGGGATTATATTGGATCATCTGTGGGACACTGAGCTCAGCCGGACTTAATTCATCCGACAGCTCGTTGTAACTCTTCGCTGTATCGCTTTCTAACGCTCTACTGTAAGCACCCATTCACTGAGCATAGATGGCACACTGACAACAAAAGTACAGCGCACACAATTAAGCCAGACAGACAAGGTGAAATATGGCCCACATCCCCCAAAACACCAAACTCCACAACAGTCAGTCTAGACACAAGCTGCTCTTCCAATCATCACACCTCCTCTCCTCCCCCCTCTCCTCCCCGTCATCCCACAATCATTGTCTGAGCCCCAAAGAGTTTTTTTTCCCACGCTTTATTTTTCTCTGTCCTGTTCTGAGCTGAGGAGGAGGTGGTGGAGGGGAGTGATGAGGTCGTCATGGCAACCCCACATTGGCATGCCCCTGATTGGAGTATGCAGTGGCTAATTATTCAGTGCATATGCTTAAGAAAAAAAAAAAAAACAATAAAGTAGGACGTATTGAAATTCAGAGCCAAGCATCGCATGGTGTGTGATTAACATATGAGCTCAGAGCTGCTTTTGAGGAAGGGCGCCTCAGCCCCACTTCTTATTGTACATTCAATTTTAGTGATTTAAATTATATTTTCAGTCAGATTTGATGTGTAGGTTTGATAGTGTGGGATGTGCATTCAGAATTTGCAGGATTTTTATTCCATCTAACTGCAAACTTTCTGCATTTTTCCATCTCCATTTCATTTCAATAGTCCAGTAGTTTAAATCTGTAGCAAAATTAATATTTGTACATGGGATGATCAATCCAAGCTTTACATTAAGGCCTGCTAGCATTTCCTGACAGGCACATTGTGTCTTTGCATGTGTGTATAAGGGATGGAGGGTATGTTATGTGAAAGAAACCAGTGGGATTGGGATTTGTATATGTGTGTGTGACAGGGGGTTTAAGTTAACAATGGTCGGCATTGTTTACCAATCTCCCTCATCCATTAATCAGGACGATCCGGCTCTAATTGGCGTTTTGGTTAAGCTGGTCTCCAGACCCCCCCCGTTCCCTCCACTGGCCTAAATAATGGCGTTACGCCACAAGTGCCGCCGCACATTGAGGAGGACAATGTGCTGCTTGTCTGAGGGTCCAGGATAGGATCCCCACCCACTCCTCGTCCCCTCCTTTCTTAGCAGCCCCTGTGCCCCCCAAAATAAACCTCGCACAGAAACACAAAGAAGGCCTCTCACTATTGAGATCTCACTGTCGCAGTCTCCCTTTCCCTGTCTGCCCCCCCCCCTTCTTTCCACCCTCCTTCCTCCTCATTCACTCACTATAGTTTCTCATCACATATAGGTGCATATCTTGGCAGCTGTTCTGGACTCTGTTGTTGAGTCAAATAAATCTGAATTTCTCTTGTGGGAATCAATGACAGTTCGAAGTTGTAGTTCTTTCACGTCTTCAATTCCAAACAGCTAGAAAAACTGAATCAGAAAAGTTACACTCAGCTTTTTACTTAGTTCTAATTCAGGGTTTTAGATGTTGTTTTCAGCCAAATATTTTAAGAAATAAGTCAAAGTTAATCATGTCAAATGATGCAATTAGCAACTCAGCAGCTATAGGATTGCATGCTCTTGAAACAAAGCTAAAAATGAGGTTCCAAACATTGATTAGATGGGTTGACTTTACAGCAAAAAATACACAAGTCATGAAGTCCTGTGGCAGTATTTAAGCCTGATTTAAATCTCCAAGCTGTTCCATTGTCCTACAATTTAGGAGTTATTATGATGTGACCAAACACACAACACAGAAACTGCACATACACACACAACAGAAGCACTAAACACCCACCTGAAGAAAGAAACATTCTCAGATTTAATCAAAACCAGTTAGGTGCATGATTGGTCATCAAATCCTCACAAACCAAGATGTGGCTTAATGTCATGGTGTAAGTTTTGCTCGTATCGGGACGTGATTCAGAAATCTGTCAGCTTATGATACTACATCACCCAAACTGAACAGGAACGTGTTTGAGCCAAACAGAAACTATTTTTCTAATGGAAGAAAATCGTCAAGTCAGATGACAAGAAGAGATTTATCAACAATGCTATGTTGCTAATTATGGCTCCATGTGCAAGTGTGGGCGCATTTAGGAGGGCTTTTTTTTCCTCCACCTCATCAAATGAAGCTGCCTGCACGTGCGTGTGGCATCGGGTGGACGCTCTACATGGAAAACTATCGCCAATAGAGCAAATTATGACTGTTTGTAATCAAAAACACTGAAATAATCTAATTAACGTTGCAGGAGCGGAGAGTTTTTCCGAGCATCTGCACTAAATACTCGAATTGTCAGCAGCGTGACGATGGGCACAGCGTAAAACGATGCAGCTGCCCTCAAAAATGCCACTTCGTCGACACTCGGAAGCCGCTGGCTCCACGGTTTCCTCCTATCTCATCCCTTCCTGCATGTCTCTTAGGGGCGATCTCTACAATTAACACACTGGCAGTAATTAACACTGTCTCGAGGCAACCAATGGCGTGGAAAGGAACGCGGCCAACGTGAAGTGGGGGAAGGTGCAGCGCTGGCTGTCCACGTCCCACGTTCAGCTGCCATTTTGTGCCAGTCTTAACACCTAAGATGGTGGCAGAACTGTGACTTGCCGTGCGGGAGAGGAGGACAAACTGGCAAGGGAGGGGTCGGAGAAGAGGAGGATTATGGGATTGAGGAGGGAGTCTCTTATTTTCATTCTTCTAGTTGGTGCATTACTGAACGGTTACCAAGACAGAAGAAAGAGGCAGGGAGGGTGCAAGAGGCATGATCGTCATATCGCTGCCCTACATGCACTACACATACAGGAGGAATTCTCCCACACACAAAGACTTGCACACAATCATATGTGTCAAAGAGGAAGAACAAGGTCTTCGTTGGAAAACACTACACACTTTGTTGGTTTGTTCAAAAAAAAAAAAAAAGTGTGATTTACAAGCCCTTAAAACGCCACACACGCATGTGCCCATGCATGAACACACACACAAACAACCAACACAGCTGTTCTCATGGTATGGTCTGCCCCTGAGCATGCAAATGACATTCATTATGCAAATGCATACAAATCAGACCCAACCATCTGAGAATCCAAGCTGGGAAAAAACAGAAAGAATGAAATTAAATGAATGAAGGGGGGGGTGGAGAAAGTACAGTGTCACTTTAAGGCGTGTAGCCAAGAGAGAATGGATCATAACCTGCTTCATTAGGGCACGGACGTCCTTTGTTCGACAAAACAAGCTGGCTTAATTCCTCAATTTCAGTCACACTGTATGATTTATATACAGATACTGATGAAGCAGGACTGTAGCATTTAAGATAAGTTCATCCAGATGAATACACTGTGCACATTAAGGACTGTGCAGCCTCATCTCGTAATGTAGCATATGAACAACACACCAAGCCAAGTTACATGTTATTAGAGAAAATATTCTTTGTTTTTTGTATTTCAACTATACATCATGTACTATTGAGGAATGACTCTGTACTCTGTTGTTTTAACTTAACTTCTTAAGACTGAAAAAGACTAAAATAAGATAAAAGATGCGCAAATTTTGCATGAAGGATCGTGCCATTTCTGTTCAGGGTCGTGAGATTATTTACAATAGTCCGTTGCTTTTTCGTGGAGTCTTAATGGAGCCTAAAAGGTCTTAGAGGAGTTTTTGTTGGCAGGATTTTGAGCTCCTGAATGTTGTACATAAAAAGATAGAGGATGAGAAGACTGAGAGACACGTGCTTTTTTCTTCTTCTTCTTTTTGTGCTGCCTCGTGTGCTACGATGCCACACGATCACATGGTTTGCTCCTTTAGCAGGAGCATGACCAAATTAAACAGCAGAATTGCTTCAACTAGAATGGAGATGCTCCAAACGATGGCAAAGTGCTGCTAATTGCCTCTTGGGGTGGTCTTTGTATTGTCTCCACCTCTGCCTCTGCAGGATGCGCTCTCTGAAACCCCAGAAGAGCTGCAATCTCATTATCAGCCTTTATGAAAGGTAGCATAAGTGAAGCCAAACGCTGGTGAATGTGGATATAAATTCACGTTTTTAAAAAAAAGGCATGTATGAATGTGTAAACTGGCCATTATGTGAGAGAGGCTGGATGAAGCATTTATCCCAACATTAAGCAATTAAGCAGGTATCTGTTATTTAGGAACCGATACTGATCTTATGGAGCAAAAAATTACCAATATTGATGTATCAGACAGTATTCTTTGTGGCAGACAACACTAAATGTATACTCAGTGTAAAATACAGCCCAATTATACTTAGTTTAGTGAGATTAGTTAGTAAATATACCCATGCCATACTGGCTTCTAAAGTGATTGAATTTGGCATCTTATATCTTTAATTTTTCTATAACCAATCTCTGCACATTCACAAACATAAAGTTATGTATCTGCCAAGTTTTTGTTGCTGTAACACTGAATTTGCCCACTGTGGGACTAATAAAGGACTATCTTATCCTATCTTAAATATAGTGGCAAAATTTTAAGTCAAACACACTCTCTTCCATCAGATTTTCCGTTCTTTTCGTACATGACCTTAAACGTCTTAATGAGATGACTTGATCTGAACAGGTTAAAACAAACCCTCAGAACTGACTGAATTATGGCTTTGTTAGTAGTAGTGTGCAAATGTGGGTGTGTGTATGACAGCTTTAAACAGAGGATAAATGTCAGAAAGGTTGTGATGTGATTATTCCAGCCTCTGAGAGGCTTCAACTCCACATCGCCACTTTCTCCCAAGACTCAAACGTGTTTGAAATGACTGCGAAACTAGGTGTCAAAGCTTTGCAGCATCAGAATTGATGATTCTTGGTGTACACAGTGCAATGTAGGTTTTCCAGGAAGTAAAATTGCATTTCTTGTGGTTAACTTGTGAGACCGTTTAGTCATTTTTGGCTTCATAGTTTTCAGAATGGAAAAGTGTGTAAATGAATCAGTATATTAATCACTCTTTTTTTGTGTATCAGTGCGCATTTTTAGAAGGAAAAAAAACATTTGATGCTATTATCCTTGAATGGCTGCTTAGATTGAATTTAGCCAGAATAGTAAAATACCCCCCCCCCCCCCCACACACACACACACACACACACACACACTATCACATAAATAAAGATGGTAGCACAAGCTCATTGTCACTGCAGCAGTGAAGTAATTTCACAAGAACAAGCAGGTTTTGTAAAATTACTTTTTAAAATCATAGTAGTGTATTATTTATATTGTTGCTTATTGCACACACAGATTCTCTGACACACAGCACTCCCTCCACTCTTGGCAAAATGAGCTCTTATGCAACACAGCATCATACCTTCATGCCATTGGTTGGCAGCATCCATCGTCCACCTCCATTTCCTCTCTCTTTTTTTCCCATTTTTCTTTTCCCCCCTGTTGTTTTCTTTTTCCCACGCAGGCGTGTAATGGGATTCTTGTTACTTTCGGTTATCTAGCTTTATGAAAAATGTACGTCACTCATACAGCTAGATAACCAAAGATAACAGACAACCCCTCAGGCCTGCGAGCGCAGCCCTCTGGCATGAAAACACAACATCTTTACACCTGTAAGGACAAACAAATGCATCAAGGGCTAATTCACCAGAGCAAAGCTAATTTACCCTGCCTGTTGTTTGGCACACATTCCAGAGGTGGAAATTAAGATGATGATATTCATACTGTTTATGTGAAGTGTTAACACAGATGACTGATCACATGGTGATAAAAGCACCTCAGTGAACTGGTATGAGAAACAAGCATGACTAAAGATTCACAGGAGGAGGATGCTGGGAAACACATTCTTCAAGCTGTTAAGTGGGTTTTTTTCCTCTTTTTTCTACACGACTGAAACGTGAATTAATCTTATAGACGTTCAAAGCAAAGCAGTACAGTCAACCTTCCTATGAACTGAAGAAAGGCAAAAACAGATGAAAAATTTGATCGATCTGGATATAAAACAGCAGCACTGCAAAGAATAAGTTACACAAATGCTTTTGTAAAGAAAATATTACAGCGAAATTCAGAAAATTAACATATTTTACAGCAGGTATGTACTAAGATCTATAAGGACATTATTTATGGCAAATAAATCCTTGCATGTCCTAAACTTTCAAAATTCCTAAAATAAAATGGACATTTTCAGTGATTTCCAACTAGTTTTTGAATTATTCTATAAGCCAGAAAAATCCTCAATCTTGTACAATCACTGCATGAATAAATCTAGTTATATATTTTGCTTCAGATGTGTAACTTTACAAGAAGCTCAAATACTTAAAAAAAAAAAAATTAAAGATGAGAAAAAATTCTTCTTGAATTGCTGCCATTTATCTTAGGCAGTAACTGTAGACCATGTTTATCATCAGAAGACGTTTGTGTTACATGCAGTTTTTGCAGTTAAGTGCTAAGTTTAATATTTTCTAGAATTTTGCTATTTTTCATTTGTGCAGAATTTGAAATAACATTTGTAAATATTAGGATTGTTAACTAAACACATTTATAACGTCTCTGTGTCAGATTGCACATCTAAAAATAAGCTTTCGTCGGTTTCTTTTCATGAATTATATTTTTTTCCTTAATTGGCTTTTAGCAATAGATGGCAGTGACGTCACGGGCATCGCCGGCTTTGAGTTAACGCGTTGGCAACGAGGTGTGACGCCTAATTAACACACACACACACACACACACACACACATACAAACATGTCACTAAAGAGAATATGGCTTTTCTTACAACATTGTGAAAACGGAGCACCAGACTCAGTAAAACACACAACCCTCAACAAACCTTAGCAAGAAGAAAAAATTGATAAATCTGAGAGAGAAAGATGTTTTAGAACGTGCTCCAGGTTTTGTTCTGCAGCTGCTTCCAAAAAGCTTTCCCGTGAATCAGGGTTTTACACTCAAGCTTTGGATTTAAGCCAGAAACATAAACGAGTGGAGATCACTTCGCTACTTTACGTCTGGAGGCCGTGACACGTTTTAACACGGCGTAAAGATTTCCATCCATCTGTAAACACCTACACAGACCGTATTCCTCCTTAATTAATTCATCAATAACAGCTCAACATATAGTAAGTTTTTTTTTCCTTTTTATTTTCCTTCTGTTTGTTTATATGTCGACCAGGATGGTGCTTTGGAGATTATAAAAATATATTTAATTGGTTTTAACTGATTACGTTGTGGGTTTTTTTCTCCTAATTCTAGCAAAAATACTGTTATTGCAAACGTTTTTATTTTTTAACTGTTTATTTGTGTTTGTTCAGATCTCTCTGTCAGGCGTTAATTGTTATATTTCCACAAAGGACTCGTGCCTGAACACTGCTTTTATGAGACAACTTCAAATAAAAATCTTTGTTTCTGCCCCTTTAATCTTAATATCTGACCATTTCATGAATTCAAACAACGCAGACACCAGTGGAGCAGATTAAGAAGAAGAAATAAAAGGCTGACCCTCGAGTCCCCGCAGGGAAATTACTCTGAAGTTTCTCTTCGAGGTAACTTGGCAGCAATGCAGCTGAAATTTTCCCCTCTAATAGATTTTCGGGACCATAAAAAGGCAACTGTAAATGATGGTTACAAAATTTAAGCGTCGACAAACGACCCCGAAAGGCTGTAACGGTGATTTTCAGGAGGATTCAGTTAGTTCCAGACTGCGTGCTGCTGCTGCTGCGTGGTGGAGTCCAGGTGAAGGAGAGACAAAGGTGGCCGGGTTGTGTTAGTCTTTTCCTGGGAAAGCAACATGTTGAGTGAGTGTATGAGTGCAGGCAGTCATATTTACCTGGAACTTGGAGGAAGCCTTCATCCTCATTTCCGGTGCCTCTGCGAAAAACAAAAATGATGACATTAGAAATTAGATAAAGCTGCTTAAATGTTCGTTAAGGACGAAATTAGCTGCAATAATGACGTCTAAACTCAACAATCACCCACGTGAATCGGCAGCGTTTCTTGAAAGCGCTTTATGAGGGAAAAACTGGCTAATAGGTTGCTCAGAGCTCCAAACTCGCCCAGTTTGTGTTATTCCACTTAAAGCTTTACTGACTCTGCACCATCGAGGCTCCACAGATGCTGCTGCATTCTCCCATCTGAAATTATAAACCTGCTGTACATCACAGCGCAGTCTCTGCTGACATTACCTGACTTTTCAATAGTGATCCATTTATATATTTCACCCATAATTTGAGAGAGATTTCATGGGAGAGGCCAATGACTTCCACGAGCCCTCGCATTTCCACCTGGTTTAACTTAAACCTGAGTGCATATTGTCCTTGTTCTCGTCTTCTAGTTGGGATAGATTTTGCCCTGACGTCATCCGGCATGGGGCCTGGACAATTGATGTGCTGTCCAGGGCCTTCGGGATGCAGCAAAATAGGATGATGATAAGCGTTTCAAATACAGTAGTAGACTTTCACAGAGAAGGCCCCAAAAAGGTCAAATAAACAAGATGGAACTTCTCTGGCTTCCTAAAGTTAAGCGCCTTGAACACTTTCACTGACAAAACCGTATTTTAAGAAAATGTAAAGTATCCACTCCGAGAAAAAACAAGTGAAAAGAAAAACACACATGTACTTAAGAGAGAGGCTGATTACCCTTTCAGAGAGATTAAGCAGGCCTTATGTAAGAGCTCCCCGCGCAGAGCGCTTTGCCGGCATCATGCTGTATAATCCAGCCTGCAGGATGTCGCGTTGGAGCCGTGCTCGCTGCTGGGTTCACGTACAGTAATCACCTTTTGCCTCTTTTTTTTCATACCTTCCCCTCTGCTTTACCGTTTCAATGCGTAATCTCTTGACAGGAAACGGGCCGAAAACGACAACAACGCGCTGTGCAAGCTTGCACCGCCTCGGGCCACTCCAACACCCCCACAGGCCGGCGTGCACTTCTTGATAACAAGTTCACAAAATCTACAACGAGGTTCCAGAGAGGAATAAGTGTAAAATTCATCTGTTCGGTTCGAGAAAATGGTGCACCGTGAACTTATGTAATACTTTAGGGAGTAAGAGCAGAGCATGACGTTGATCCGGGGTCAGGAAAGATTAAGGTTCAAACGTAGATTGAACATTTGGCATCACTAAACCGTTTACCGCAAAGGCTTTATCTAAAGTAAAACCTTTTCTCTCCAGTGTGGTATTTTCTGGGAGTCATGTTCTTGTGAAATATGGACTGAATAACCCGAGGGGTGGCAGAGAAGGAAAGAAACTGGTTCCCATTCTTCAACATTGTTGTTCACCTAAACACAAGTAAAGCTGCCTGAAAACTATTCTCCATATGAAAGACATGGGCTGAAATATTGATCATCTCCAAACAAAAGTGTTTACAGCCACAAGTGAAACTGCACATCTTTGCTGCTGCCACGTGAGCTTTGAGCCTTTATCTGTGGTGATGATGATGCTGCTGCGCACCGTGCCTGCATCTTAAACTCCTCTGTTCACACACAAGCTTCACTTTAGGAAAATGTAGAGCGGATTTAGTCTGAAACCTTTGCTGGGCCTGCAAATCCTCTCTTACTCCACAATAAGGTTAAACACATGATCCAGTGTTTTAGCCCAAAACGCGCCTGAGCTCGCAGACTGAGCCTCTCTGTTGCTGCAGCTTGTTGTTTAAACTCTTTCACAACGCTACAAAATCATCTATAATACAAAACACGGCTCTTACTTTCTCCTCCTCGGGTGCACCAAGGTGAGCTGCCCAGGGTTTGGGTGAGCTCCTGGTAAACGGTGGTCCCTCCGGCATGCTGGAAGCCAAATGAGCGCGTTCATGAGCAACGTATTGAGCTTTGTGGCGACGGCGCATCGTGACGTCCCGCCGGCCCCGTCCATTTTTTTTAATCAAATGGGTTCTCTTGTTTTTTCTCCGGCATGTCGTCACACTGCTGTCCTCCACGTCCACAGCCCCGGTCCTCCCCGCCGCAAACAGGGGAGTTGGGGCTGTCCGCCCGGGACGACTACATCTCCACCACCGTTGTCTCCAAATGGCTTAACATCTCATTTGTCCAAAATCATATACGGCGCCCAAGACCCACCCCCTCGTGAATCAGTGAGGTAACACTGTTCCCACCCTTCTAGATGTTTTATATTATGCAAGACGAACGATGCAATTATAATACGGACCTATAGGAGCGCCTCTCACGCCCCCCAGCAGATGCATGTAGAAGTGCACCATCACATCCATCAAACAGCATCTCTCTGATTCCGACAGGGGCGATGTGTTGTGTGTGTGTGTGCGTGCGTGTGTGTGTGTTACCTATCTTCAGACCTCCTTGCTATACGGCCCGTCACGAAATGCTCCTTTGAAGAGCGAGTGTGTCTGCTTACAATTTTTTTGTGATACCCAAAGGAATGCAACTAGATTGTTGTTTTCTAGTCCTCATATAGTGCTTATATTTTACATCAGCATCTTCCCCAGAGTGTTTATGGCCTGCAGTCTTTGCTCTGTAGTTTGAGGGCCCCGACTTATTTTAAAGCCAAATCTAAGCAATGCAGAGGCACTTATCCATATGATTCCTGCACGGCAGCGGGGATAATTACACTTTGTAAAGTTAAAAATGGAAAGTCGTGTCTTTAAAACTGGCCTCTTCTGGTGTGTCTGCAGCTGAGACTTGTAGACAGATTTGAGAGGCGCTCGGCTAATTACCATGATAATCACACCAGAAATCTTTTCAAAGACGAGAATCCTCTCAAACGTTATTGTTGGGAGTCTCAATATGTCTGTATGCACAGCCTAGACATAGGTCTACTCAACATTTGCATTGATAACGTTAACCCAGTCATGTGGTTCTGTCCAGATTTTCTTACGTTTAACCATTAAATAATCAAGTATCCATTGGAAATACTTATAAAGATATTTTGTAGACCATAATCCTATGACTTAATCGCCACCAATGGGATGCATTCACGAATCAACCAGCCGCAGCTGCAACAAGTGAATTCTCATCATGTTGTAGATTTGTAGTTTGGACTCGAGGCCAATCAGATGCTCAGTCACACCGTGAGAAGCTGCTGCAGAGCGGTGTTCTGCAGCGCAGATCCAGACATGTTTACTGAGCTTTGAGGATATAATTCAGGTTTATTACCAACCTAAGTGCAGTCCACCAACAGGTTTTCGGAAGCGCAGCGCACTGTGGCGCGCTCGCAACAATACCTGCGCGCGCCTCGTTGCCAGGAAACCACTGTAAGCGCTGTGGCGCTTTTAAAGCCTGAAAAGTATCGGGGAGAAACGTGTCTAATTTATGATACTTTGCTGTGTTAAAAGACAACGCTGTGTTAGTTTTGTGGGCTACAGTTTGATTAGAGTCGCAGCCCGAAACCGTGGGAATGACCGTTTTGAATATAACAGTACAAGTCCAAAAATCGCTTATCTTAGAGTAGGTGCCGTCTAATATTGATGAGAACAGAGAACAGTAGAGAAAACAAGAAAGAGCACATAGAGGCAAATACTCTAGTCCGTAATAACTGGCATAGAAACGACAAAATAACCGCTTTTAAAGTTGTGAAGATGGAAGATGGCAAATGAGTTTGTTTACACAAAAGACCACTGACTTGAAGTGCGGTCAGTGAGACCATAATGCCACACAGCCACATTACAGGCCGAAGTAGAATGAAGATCGTTTTAATAAAGTAGACCAGCAAAATCTTGGGGTTTACTTTTACTAAAATAACTTTAAGTCTCATCTGGATTCTTATTTCTGTCACATTTCCAGGTGTTTTACTCTTATGTTGGTGATCTACATCATGAGTCTTGTGCAGGTCTGATAGCAACACAAATGAATATAGACCTCCACTTATAGAAAAGCCTATAGTACTGGGCCATAACGACACATAGAGAACATTTAGAAAGAAGAAAGGTACTTCAGACCTGCAGCATATAGGCTATGTGCGCGAATTCTGCTCATATTTTAATGACATATCCTGCAGCTAATAAGAAATATCACATTTGACTATTTTTGGTATGAGTGGTGTAATGTGAATGACAGTAGGCTATACATGAATACTCAAACGGGCTTGTTAAAAGGTGTGCGCCAACATCCAGCAAGAAATTTAATTTCACTCTGATGAAATAATTTATAGCAATTAGTTGCGTTGCCACGGCAACGGCCACCGTGTCCAATTTTATGCCACCGCTGATCTGTTTGTGGCCATAGCACAAGCTATATTTTCCAACTAAATATATGAAGGCGGAAAACTGCCGCCGCGAGAAGAAGGCTGTCTTCTGGCTGCTTCGGGTCAAAGTGCGTCTCAGCACATCTGACAGCAGCGAACCACCCACACCACCGCTCCATTGTTTTACTGCTGCCAAGCTCAGACACTGAGCAGAGACGAGGCGGACAAACCAGATTTTACGCACGCTGACCGTCAGGATGCAGGTGGAAATTACAGCTGGTGTGCGCACCCGTTAGTACTGTAAATATGACTTGTAATAGTTTTCTTGACCACAAGGATTCATTGTGTGTATTTGTGCGCACGCATTCTTGGACTCAGACTCGGTACCCTCTGACTCCCCCCATCGCGCCAATATTCAAATCGGTTTCTATTCATTTGAATAGGGGCTTAATGAGACGTGGTGGCGTATAATAAATTAAAAAGGGGACTGTCGTGAGACCAAAGTCAGAAACGTTGCAAGAATTTTAAGTTGTTTTTTAGGTTTTTGTTGGTTTGTTTTTAGATCTGTAAAAAAACTTGTTGGTATGTCATATGTCCGATTGCAAAAGTATGAGAAGAGCTCACAAAACCGAGAAGGGAAAATGTGTGTTGGGGTCTGTCGTTCAGTGTGAAGAACCTATAAATAATCTGACAGCACAAACCCTCCTTTGTGTGCGGTGTAAAGCAGTCTGGATGTTTGAATGAACTGAGATGGTGCTCTCTGAAAGGGACCATCAGCTCTCTATCATCCTCTGGCTAAGAGGGAACCTGCATGATTTCTCCTTGTGTTTCTGAACATTTTCATCCAACTGAAATCAGTCTGCACCATTTTCTGGAAACAACAAACTGGGCAACAAGGCTCAAACATTTGTGATATCAAAAGGTTGACTAAAATTTGGCAGCTTGTCTTGACTTTATAATGACAGCTTTTCAAGATTTAGCAGCTCCATTATCACAGTGAGGCGGATAAATTGAGATTTCTTTCCGTTTTCTCCTACATTTTCTTCTTTATGAAGAGAATTAGGATTGACAATGAATCCAACGTCAAAAGCCATGAACGCGTGACACTCTAGAGCTGCCTTTGGCCCCTGATAAATACCTGAGGGTGCATGTGTGCTGCAAGAGTTTATTTATTAAGATAATTATTGTTGACTACCACCATTTAGCCCACTGGGAACCACATTCAGCAAATGAACAGAAAAATACTGAACATGAGTAGCAGTAAACATTCCACTCAAATACCAAACTCATCCACAAACAAGATAACCATTGCTTTTTATTTCCCACCACTACAACTTCTGAATGATCAGTCCGTTTTATTACAACTTGTAATCATGGCTGTAAGTGTTGGTTGCTTGAAGCTGCAGGCTGTCTATGCACGGTTTTAACCACTGAAGGCAGATCACGAGCAGATTCTAATGAACTGCATTAAGTCCCAGAGTAGATTACTAAGTAAACAATGAGGTTGAATGGACGTTTTTCTTCTTTTTAATGATTGGATATACGAGTCATATTAATGAAGATGTTTTAATCTACCTGGATAAGATGCCTGCGACAAGAGTGGATGGATCAACAAATGTCTCAAGCGTTTTTCAAGTTTTTGGCTTCTAATATTTCATAGAAAATTCAGCTCATATTTTTTTTCACTCTGACTCGCCGTGAAGTTATTATAAAAGTTTCGTAAAACACATGTTCTTTTAGCGCAGGTGAGCTCAGTTTTAAATGATTTTAACTGGTAAAACAGAAACAACGCGACCAGACGGTGAAATAATCAAGCCCTCCAGTTTACTTTAGATTAAACTGTGTGGTTTTTTTTGTTTTGTTTGCTTTTTATGGTCAGTCGGGAGAATATTAGAGAATTAAATTGACTATTTTTGCACAGCTCAACCCCTTTACCACCTGTAGTCTACACGCTGTCCGCTTTTAAAGTCCTGGATGATAAATATAATATCATTCAGAACACAGCCTGCCCTAATCAGCCGAGCCTAAGTGGTCTTAGTCGTACTATTATTATGGATTTAGTGACACCGCACAAGTGAAACTGCACGATTTTAAACGAAGTTCACGAACAAATATGTTTCTTTTTAACTTTTTAAAAAGAACTTCATTCTCAACGCTTTTTTTCTCTTTTTCTCTGAAGAGGTTTAAACAACTCAAATGTCAAAGCAGATGATTATTATTTTTAAATTTTGACCTTAAATCGATTAAATGTTAAAGCAAAACCCATTCAGGTGAGCTGCAGCAGTGACTCCTTTTATGCCTTTATTAGACTGAACTGCGGGTAGTTTAGTTCACATTTTAAACTTTGTATTGCTCTATATTTTATGACTTTTATTTATTTATTTAATTTTGTAATTACTAATTTTTGAAAATTAGGCCCATGATTTGGCATTATTTCTTTTTTATAAATATATCTTGCACAAGACATCAGTGGAAAACAGAAACTGTAAAATAATCATTCATAAAGCACCATAAATGAAAAAAATTAAACAAAACCCTTTCCATTCTTACACTGGCAATATAGCGGTCGTTTTTCAAATTTGAATGAATGACTTTAATAATTACAACTGTGTATTGTTTATCTATTTCGACTTTTTAGATATTTGATTGAATTATCAGGCTACCTAATGGCTGACAGATTAACTGATTTGGAGGCTAATCAGTCAGGTATGAAAACCAGCTGTGATACCGATAATAATCCCACAATTCTTTGCCACCGCCTCGAGTTTACAAATAAACTGCCGGTAAACATTTATTGTCTGAAGGGGTTTTTTGACTTGTTGAGCAATGAGAAATATCAGTCAACATTTGGCTTCGTTGTTGCTGAAATCATTTATTTCCTGTGATGAAATGGAGCAGAGAGCAGACTTTTCCTTTCTACTGCTGCCACCGTGTGGATATGTTGTGTACTGCACCCAGAGCGTTGTGGATTATTGATTTCTGGTGATATGCTGCCCCAACAGGCCAACAAATGTATAGTTGTTGGATCTACTGGACCTAATGAAGATTGAACAAGCAACAATGACTCCGATACCCATTTTAATCTAATTTCTTCTGAAGAAATATCATTGATTAAATTTTAGTTACTGGGCTCAGCAACTGGAATGAGCGCAGGACAGAGTTGTTGGCAAGCATTACAAAGTTGTTTGGAGAACTACTTAAAAATCGTGGGTTTTTTTTAAGAAGTGGTGTTTGTTTTCTTTTTCACATTATTTTTAAAAAACGAATATAAAAATTAACATGAGACAGTCATTTTAAGTATTTTCCACCAGTTTTCCAGTAAATCTTGGCACTCTTCATCAGAGAGCGTGACATTTCCTGGACATAAATGTATAAAGAATGGAAGTGGGAGCTGAAAAAAGTTTTGAGTTTGAGAAATTCTTTTGTTTTGTTTAGATTTTTGTTTAAGTAAGATGGGGTTGAACATGAGGAAAATGGATGTTAAAGCAAGTCTAGAGATATTTGTAAACTTAAAAAATGTGTGATTTTTACTTGTTTTGGAGTACACAGACCTCTGTCAGACACATTCTCAGGCCTGAAACTGTTCTGGTCCACCTGGAGATGAGCTGTTCATAACTTTGGTTCACACAATTTTGCTTTGCGATTGCTGAACACGTTTGCCGCCTTTCAACCTTGACAACAAATTCATGTGTGTGGCTGAACATCTGCAGGGTTGACATTGAAATTAATGTCATGACAGCGGTGTTACATTTCACAATGTGTAGGGGGAGCCAAAGAGCAAAATATCAATCAAAAACTTGACTGTTACTTTAATATTAAATAGCCTCATTCCTGTTGCCACAGTTTAAAAAATATTTTGTCTAAAAATGCCAATGTGGGTCTATAAGACTGGATGAGACGGAGAATCTAAAGCACTCTTTGTTAGATATGTGTTGAACATCTGTAGTTTCAGTTCTGCAGACTCTCATCACAGCTTTGTGTAAGCGTGGTTGGAGTCTCATTGTACCTCGATTGTCCATTCCTAAGAAAAAAGCATTTTCAGGTAACAGTTTCTTCAATTTATAATGTAACTGAAAAATTAATTTTGGAGGTCAAGTTGGGTTCTCACTAGAAAGTTGAGTTGAAACCCATGTATAAGGTAAAGATTTAGCCCCTTCTGGGCTGGCAGTGCACTGTTCTACTGTTCAGTCTCACCTGTACATATTTGTCTTTCATGGTATAAAGGTAAACATTTCCTGCATGAAGAACTCAGCATCAGAGGTTTGGAAATGAACATCCTGAACAAGCACGAAGAACTCAAAATGGAACATTTAGATTTATTAAGCGTAAATGAAGGTGAAAAGAGGGTTTGAAACAGTGATCCTAAACATGCCTTAACATTTTCAAAGGAGAACCCCAATAGGTAGAACATGAATGCTCTTCAAGAACATATTGCATATTTGGATATGTACTTGTAGAGTCATTTAATAAATATTCCTGGGAACATTCAACATGGTTGGCTGCAGGCTTAGTGTTTTTTTTTTTACAACATCAAGTTTTTTCCATGACTTTAAAAGCACCCCGCCATCGACACCCACAAACAAACGCACTTACACGTCATTCAAAATGTGTGAATAGACCTTAAACAAGCAGAGTAAACAAGATGACCAATGAACAAAGGGCCTTTTTTCTGGAAGAATGGCGGAAAGCCACCAAAACAGGAACTGAAACACACACACACAAAGGAGTGTTCTTGAAGGCAAACATGCAAATTGTGACATTTCTGCTTTGGGCCATTTTCATTTTGTTTTTGTTATTTTGAAACAGTAAAATATGTAAATAAATCATCTTGGAAAACATGCCAAAAACTAAAGGAAATGTATTAACCATTTACCCTTTGGAATCAGGTCACCATTCACTGAACTTCTCACAGTATCAGAAATGGTTACCCGAGCTTTTGCATGTTCAGGAATTTCCTGACTCCAGCCTTAGTACAGGTAATGAAGATCTAAGATAAGTCAAACCATCAACCTTTATTGAATTCAAGGATGTACAATAAAAATAAAGAGCTAGTCCCTTGATTTAGAATCAGAGTTAACTATACACTTAAAAAAGAAAAGAAAAAAGAACTAAGGAACATGTTAGACTTGCTAAATAGAATTTTTTTTAACAATCCAAATTTCACTATAATTTATATCAGTTGTGCTAGAACCTATCAGGACACAGAACTGAGTATCTTCTTCATAGCAATAGAAATCAATGCCATGAAAGATTTTTCATTTTCTAAACCCGCTTAATCCGTCGATCGGGTCACGGGGGGCTGTTAACAGTAAATATGAGAGGACCCTTGATGGACACTTGGGGAAACCCCAGAGTAAAGAGGATGAAACATCTCCAAGTTTTATAGAGAACACACAGTTTGGCAGTTAAGAAACAAACCAGTTCAGAGCCACATACCTTCATCCAACATGATTTTGCATATTCAGAGAGACAACACGTTAGTTGTAGCCTCTCTGTAACAGTTTGTGCACTCGTACCATTCCTGTAAAGCTGCATTTTCCTACAGTTGAACAGTACATGAAGTTCATTACACAGCTTCATCAAGTAAGGGAAAGTTCACAGGAATTTTAGAAAAAGAAACAAAATATTTGTATTAATTTTAATGTTTAGACAAATGGAAATTGTTTGACCTGATGAAGGTCCTTGTTATAATTCATTCTGTGGGCATTCATGTAAAGTAAATGGAGATCCATCTATTAGTTTACAAAGAGCATCGAAGTAAGATGGTCCCTATGACGCTGTTTTAAAAAAACTAAACATTTATTCTAGAAAAGTAGAGCACACCAAAGATTGTAGTGGGGTGCTGATCACTGGAATGGATAAGAAAAAAGGTGTCACACACCTGGGCTTCATATGTATTTCACTTGGTTAATTAACTTAACTGTGTTAAGTGAAGCCTCACAGAGCTGACATGTATTTTATGTAACTGTCACATTTCTGCTAGAAAGAAAAAGAACCAGATGTGAATTATCTTCATCGATACAGAAACTCAGTCTAAAAAGTATCCAGCATGAGACGACCTCTTAGTGAGCACAAACAGTGACGAGAAGCTCTGGTCTTTGAAAAAAAATGAGATCATAAAAGAGTAGCGTGATGGCCGTGTGGAGTGTGTGTGGGAGGCAGCGTGAAGTGTGTGTGGGCAGCAAAGTGGGACAGACCTGAATGGAGTGCACTTTGGCTTGTTTTTGTTATCAGGCATGCAGATGGGATCTGATGAACCCTGAGGTTTACACAGTCGTATGGATGGAGACACACTTGTCAAACAATAAATTGGCTTGTTATGCTACCCTTTGTTCAGGTAGCACAAGTGAACAAGCTGGCTTGGTTATGCAGTGTGTAGTTGTACTCTAAACTCTGCTGTGGTATTTGTTTAAATTAGTAGCATCATAAAAAGAAATCTGATTTAGAACATCAGCACATCAAAAACCTCCTCAGCAGGTTGAGACATTTCGTGAGTTTACCATGTTTTACTTTAGAGGCCCATAGCTCGTTTTTTTGATAGCTTTTAGTTTCCCTCCAGTGCCAGATCTATTTTTTCTCCTCACTATACATTAAATTGAATAAGTCTGCCTTTGGAAACTATTATGATACAGATTTTCTACATTTTGCTGGACTTCAGGCAAATAACTCCTCAAATCTTACAGGTTATCACAGGATTCCAGCAACCTTACTGTGTTTCTTAATGTGTTTAAGTTCCATACAGTGGTCTCGCTTCTTCATCCACATAAACATGAGCTCATTATCCTCTGCTGCACATTTCCTCTGATTCAATGCTCTCCCCTTCTTTACTGTAGTGATGTCCACTCCTGTGCCAGTTCTTGTGAGATCTGACAATGACTCATCTCTGTGCCTTTTTGTAGATTATGGGTTTGAATCCAACAAATCAAGCCAAGCTTTGATATTCTGTTTCTAATCCAAGATGTCCCTTATGAGGCATTTTTCCAAGATGTCATGCGCTTTATCTCCGTCAGCCTCTATTCCCTGCAGTCCTCAACACTGGGCCTGATACTGCGTATGATCTTAAACTAGGACGAGTGTGACTAGAAAGGAAGTGAAAAAGACAAATAATGTGAGCAGCAAGTTAGTCTTTTTTAAACTAGAAAGAGATCATTGCGCCCAATGGTGGAATTTATAACTGCCAACCACCATGACAGCATTAACATATTTGAAGCCTCTGGGCCAATAAAATTTGCAATCCAGCTTCTACCACCTACCTCTCTTTCATGTTTATGTACAGTATGTGCTATCTCTGCATCCTAATCAAGGAAACATGCTGGAAATAAACTTATATAGTCTAGTTTTAGATTCTGTTTGGCACATGCAGGATTTTCAGGAACATATTTAGTATTCAGGCATGAGTTTTTATCGCTCCCCTTATCTCGCTAAAATGTGATTGATGCCACCTTTCACACCCATTTAAATTAAACTGGGCATGATCATAAGCTTTGTCTTTCGGTGGACATCAACAGCTTATGATATGCACATGGGGTTAGAATACCAATAATGCTAACAAAGAATGCTGTAATCTTCCCAAGAAAGAGAAATGAATGAATAAACTGAAAGAGATTTAAATTTAATGAATGTAAGATGACTGCAATAAGGGGAAAGAAACAATAAATTAAAATGATCTAAATACGACACAAAAGGAGATTCACAATGACCACACAGATGAAATGGCTCACAGGGTTGGAAAGTGGCCAAAATGAGACAAAAAAATGTCCCAGATGTGACACAAAAGAGACACAAAACAACTGAACAATGCAGAAATGATCACAAAGAGACCGTGAATAAGCAGTGACACAAAACAATCACAACTGCAGAGTGAAACAAGCACAAAGAGAAGTAGAATTATCAAACCAAAACACACAATGACCACAGTGTGAAAGGTTGTTTTTTAAAAAAAAACAACCATTTGTGGTTTTAAAAGCATGCAAAACATCTGTAAAATATACAGCTGCACACACCAGCCACAAATTGTATCTGCTTGGTTTGTGGTTGTGTGTGTCTTTTGGTCTGGATTTCTTTGTCCTTTAATAAATTTGTACCATGGGGCCTAATGTTTCATAATCCATTAATGACTGTAATAATTATTCAACACTGGATGACCAGCTGAGCAAAGTGGGCAACTGCAGTGTGTGGGGCCCAAGATAATGCACTGTTTGGCAATTACTTTGACTGACATTTAATTTTGAAATATGATCATCTATGGACTAAAACAAAAGGGAAGTTTTCTCTTTTAAAAGGGGCCATGTGTTAATTCCTGCACTGTATCGTCTCTTAGTATGTTTACGTGGTGCATATTCCTGAATAATTTCAGTCAAAACTGTAAACTAACTTGAGGTTGAAGCTGAAGGTGGGCAGTGGTTCTGGAACTGGAGGCCCTCTCGTGTGTCACATTTTAACTTGTTTTATTATAAATAAGCCTGCATACTTTCATGAAAGCATTACTGAACAGGCCTACCAAGGAAATTAGGGAACTCCTGGAGTAGAGCTTCTGTAGGAAGATGGCTAACAATTCTTGTTAGTGAATTAAATCAGCTCAAAGAAAACAATGACGAACATGAAGAAATATATTGACAAATACCCTTGAATTAACTAAAAAGTGAACCGAAATAACCAGAGAGATGAAAACCAACAACAAAAGATGTCAAATGAACACAAGTGATGCAAAATTATTAAAAAACAGAACGTGTACACAAAGGCAGATGCAGACAGACTGGAAATGACTACCAAGATGCACAACGATAAGGGGAATCAAAGGATATTCACATCATTAATGGTCTTTTTGTGTCTCTTTCAGTCCAGCAGGCATCCATAAAAAAAACATTCCCACCTTATAAAGGAAAAATATGCATACCTTATATGGGACCCAAAATCAATGTTTTGGCTCCACTGCTGATTAGCTGTGAAACTGAGAGAATTTAGATATTTCATAGTGACACACAGTAAAACTACATCATGCATTACCTAAATGTAATTTCGAACCAGTTGTTAGCATGTTAGCTTATCTTTAGCATCACACGATATCAAGTAAAAAATTCTACTGATTTTATTCACTGATATCAGGATAGTTATGGAGGACAATGCTGTTGTCAATATTAAATGGCACATCAAACACAGTGTTGTTGTTTAAAATTAGGTAACAGCAACCTGGCCAGTGAGCCACATGTAGTTCATCACCAAAATTGACCCTCCTTTGGTCCTTTTGGACCGCTGACATCACGGTCCAAAAGGCTACAGAGATTTCTAAGAGGAAGTCAAGCCTGATATTGAGAATTGGAAATTAAGAATAAAATTTTAAATAAAACAAAACAACCAATTCATCAAAGCAGGCTTTTCTCACACCGACCCACACAGTCTTCACACATTCACAAACTGAACTGTAAAGAATTGGTTGTCTACTAAATGTTACCATGCATAATTTTTGTCAGCTTTGGATAACACATATGGCTTTAGTTGTGCAAAGTGGTCACCGCTCTGGGATTGTTTTAGAGAATTGCTGATGCTTTTGTGGTAGGACATTATCTATTTTTCTTTGTTCTGAACTTGCACAATTAATAGCCTAAGCTGCTTTCTTACATTCAGTAGATTTTGTTGGGGTTGTGACTCAGAGCGGAGGCCACCAATTACATACATTTCCTTTTCTCAACTCGGCAGAAAAGTGTCTCAACTTTGCACTGCATCTTTGCAGTTATTTTCATTGCCATCTCCAATAACTTGTAGTGCAAACAGCCTTTGTATATGAATGTGATTGATTAAAGACTTACATTTCACAATTACCGAGATTAACAAAAGAAACGCGCTAGAGATTTAGTACATCTCATAATAAGACTGTATATACACATCTGCCTTTGTATCAACACCTAGTGTTATGCATCTGTAGGTGGTTATAGGGCCCTTTTTACAAATTGGTGCCATGGGGCTGTTGGCTCATGATCTTCACATGTTTACAGATCCACTATGATCAATCAATCAATCAACATTTATTTATATAGCACCTTACAACAACCACAGATTGACCAAAGTGCTTCACAATTCCAGATTTAAAGTAGATTACATATAACACAAGACAACAACAAAAAGGTGAGCCACAGATTCAGTGAAAAGCCAGTTTAAATTAGTATGTTTTTAATTTGGCTTTGAACTGAGGTAGGTCAGAGGTGGTACGTAAATCAGAGGGCAGTGTATTCCAAAATTTCGGACCTGCCACTGCGAAAGATCGGTCACTATGATGAGCATGTAGAGAAAATTGGAGGGTATGTATTGTCAAAGTACACCATGCATGAAAATAAAAGGATGTTAGGCTATATTTCACGTTTAATTTTGCTCCATAAAACGAGCATAATTTAGTGTATAAATTAACTGCAATTTATTTAACACACCTTTTTAGATCGTTAATTGTTCATTTAACTATTCATGTATCTATACGTGTTCCGCATATGCAAATGTACACATCGCGACAGGCTGCAAAAGAAAAAGATCATGATTATGGAGGCATAGCGGTCTAAGAGAGCAGTTCAGACATAAATATCTCTCCATACTCAACATTTCCCTCTCAGCCAACCCTCAAGTGCCTTCACATGGGATTATTTATCGCTGACAGTACTGTGGTGGTTACAATCGAGAAAAAAAACGGCCTAGTGGCTTCTCTTATGGAAAGCAGCAGAGTACAGCGGGGCAACAGTGACATTTTCCCCACATGCAAAATCATGCAAAAGGTAAATACTGAGGCGGAGGGATACAAACACTGTTGCAGAACATGGCCGTCACCTCCGTCATGTCCTCTCTCGCAGTCCTGCCCCCTCAGGCGTTTCTGATCTGTGATTGGACGAAAGAACTGCATGTCAGCTTCTTATTGGATTTCAAATGGGTCAATCACGGGCTAAAGTCAATGACGTCGATCGTACACTGGGTACGCTGTGTCGCCTGGGTGGACAGTATAGTTACATCAAAATTAAGTGGAATAAAATGCCGCGGATTTATGTAAATAGAGACGCCGATTCAACGCGTTTAATTACAGCTTCTTGATTAACACAGGCAACCTCTGGAGCGGGTGTTGGCAGGCCTAATTTTGGTGTTTATCAGCAATATTTCAGGGTAAGTGGAGTGATACATTTCCTTCCTGCGTCTTTTTTCCTCACGGGTGCAGACTCGCTTTATTATTTAAATATCACAAAGTAATAAGCAACATTCTTGCGGTTAATAATATATACGTACACCGTCCACATTTTCAGACTGGATATTCATAATGTGATTAAAAGTAGTGCGTACTCCAGCTCGTCTTACCGAGTTACACGGGGGAGAGTAAGGAAGGTAATGGCTGTCGGTCGGACTCGTAACTAGAAAATTGTGAAAAGGCCTGTGTACAATAACATTAGCTCGTCTTTTGCTCTGTAAATCGACCCCGGTTACGTCGTCTCGAAACAGTGTATTTAATTAGTTTAAATCAAGACACACAATCTGACTAAATTAGCCTCCAACATGTCAGATTAGATCATGAAGGGTACCTGTCTGCCGTCAGTGGGCCTGCTCATTCTCCAGACTCCATCTGTCATCCTGCGTGTAGGATACAGCCAGGAGCCCTGATCCCACTTTGCCTAAAGAAAATGTCATTTCAACCTCATGTGGACTCCACATACCAGATCTGACATGGTCATTACTTTAATGACGTTAAGGAGAAAACAGACTTGCTGCACTTATAAGAGAGCTGTTGTTCGAAGCTGTTCAAACAAGCCCATAAAGACTCACTTAAAAAAAAAAAAAAAGAGCCAGGGGGAAATTATAATGGTCTGCTTCTGCTTCAAGTGTGTAAAGAGATTTTTGAAGTAGCTTGGATTATGGACGGAATTGTACTCCAGTATTAAACATGCCGTTGGGGTCAAGGTGATATTGACATTTGCATGGCCTTATTTACTGTAGGGCTAACTATAGTCTAACGGTACACCGGAAGTCTTAGACAAATTTGGGCACTGATTATGGTTTAGCAGGGGGGCTGTATGAAATAAGTGGCTGGCCTGTGCAGGTATGATTTTCCTCTGCCCTCCCAGGGTAGATATCAAAGCTGCTGGGCAAGAAGTAGGCCAATTTGACAGGGTGATCCACTGCTGTGAGGCATCCCTGCAGATGGATTCATATCACCATCTGTAGCTTGTGCAGCCCCAAAGCATGGACCACCAGTCTGTTTATTGCACTGTGTTTGAGTTAAAAACTCTGTTATTAAATGGCAATGATAGAAGGATTTGTGCTGGCAGTGGTTTCCAAGAAAGTATTCTGCAGCGAAAATTGGTCAAGACGACATTCAGGTCTTGGGATCTAAGATGTTGGCATCAGTTGGTCTTTGGGAGAATCTGTTTTTGTCCCTTATGTCAGGATATTTGATCACTGGTGCATGGATTTATATGATTGACAATAGGCACATTCAATGCATCTTATATAAATGACATAACAGATGCTCATTTATGTGTGGTTTGATTTTCTTTTGAAAAAAACAAGGTACCTAGAAGGGTATAGATTAACTATACAAGTACGCAAAAAGGGAGCATTTTGGCTTTGATGTGGATTAAAGAGCTTTCATTCGTTCAGCAGTAGGTACATTTTTTTTAAAATTAAAAATAGTTCAGCAAGTTACTTGATTAACGTCACAAGTTGTGTTTTTCTCTGGTAATTTATTGAAAAGTTTTGAAAGTCCTAATTTAATAGAAAAACCCATGGAGAATCAATTAAATAAAGAATGAGACAGGAAAATAAGGTATTTTAACTGGCTTATGCTTTGACATGGTCCATTTTATTAGTATTTAATATTTTTAATCTCTAAAGCTCCATGTTTACAGTTTATTGATCTGTAGCACATCTTCCTCCAATTGGGACAATCTTGAAAGGTCACTGGTTCAAAGAACAATCGGATGGTTCGGATTTTTCTTAATTGGCACGTAGCTCTTGAATTATTAGTTTATTAACTGAAGAGTAGCTTGACAGATGATTCTGAACTCTGATATTTTCAAAGCAAAGATGCCAAACACTTGCACTAGCTTCACAAATGTGAGGATTTGCTTCTTTTCTTTGTCGTTTTTGTTAGTAATCTGAATACCTTTGGATTTTAGATAAGTATTCATTGATAGTTTCTTCTCTATTTTCCCATATTTTCCTATTCAAAACAGTCACAAATAGTCAGCATATTGATGAGCAACAATGTAGTTTGCTGCTTTTTCTTGTCAGCACGATGCAAATTTACAGGATCATTTTTGTCCATAGGGACATGAAGACGTTACGGTTTGTCTCAAACCCTGGTCTGAGAGCTGCGAACGGGCGAACCTCACAGCGCAGACCATTTATCTCAGGGCTGTGGTACATTTCATAGGCTAGTGCATAATCTGCAAAAGGTCACCACCACTAATTACACTACTCCAAAACAGACCGATGCCCACCCCAAGCTTCACTGCGCTCTTTCTCATCAGAAGAATATTTAGGAGTTGCATAACCCGAAAGATGATTGGAATTTTATGTCCCTGTCTCATTTTCTGCAGAGATTGAGTGCTCCCTCCTTAAGTCCTACCAGAACTTATTAGTTTACCACTATTGCACTCTCCTATCTTCCCACATATGGATCAGTTGACTTATTAACCATTTCTTTTCTGCCTCCTGGGTTTCGTGTATGCTACTGTGCGAGGTTAGTTTGGCTGGATGCAGGCCTCCGAGTTAGCCGAGCAGCGACCTCGTTATCTTGGTGTCCAATCTGTCCTCCGGCCAGCTCTTAATTGAGCCATCAGCGCCTTAAGGGGGGGGGTGAACGAACGTGTCAATTACAGTAATGAGGGGGCAGCCATGCAGAGGGCTGTCCAGTTGAGGGGGAGGCCAGGCAGAAATCTTGCAGTGTAGCCCCATTCCAGTCAGACAATGATAATATTGTTGCCCGACGGTGGCAAACATAGCAAAGTCAGGAGGGAAGAGCACTTTTTTAAAATGATTTTCCCCTCCAGCTGTGGGATATTTCTATGAGTCCTGTTGTGGTAATTGTTTAGTGTCTGCACCCTACAGTCAGAGAATAATCTGAGCGCTGCTGTCAGCACACATATGAGGGGGTCCACTTCAGCACAGCTCAACCCACAGACCACAAGCATTACTGTACGCATGGAGAACAATCACAGGGTTGATGGCTATTTGATTAATTACAAATCTGCTTTTAAATGTCTCCATCTAACGTTCAATAATGGATATCATTACAGGGAATTTTCTAGCATGACATTATAGATAGAATTTAAATACAATCTTCTAAGAGCAAAGATTTCTAGCTGTGTCAGTAACAATAGCTTAAAATGTTGCTACTGTAGTTATAAACCAGTCAATATATGGTCATTTCCATCAATATTAAAAGGTATAAATCCAGAAATAAAGAACTTAATTTCATCCAGCTTCAGAAAGGTGTGAATTTAATTTTTTGGTTGCTGTAAATGAAATATCTTTGATATTTGAACAAAGAATGACATTTAAAGATGTCACATCGAGCTTTAGAAAAGGACAGATATTTAATTTGAGACAGAATATATTATTTGATGTATGAATTAAAAAATCTAACCATTGTGGGAAAACCAAATTGAAGTTGTCTAGTTTAGTGTAAACCAAAGTTCTTTATTTACTGATCAGTGTGACAAAGAGAACCAAACCAGAAAACTGATTTCTTATGAATTAATTTTCTGTTGACCGGTTAATAAGCTTCATTTTAGCTGTAGTTAAAGCCCTTCATGGTTACACGATCCCCACAGAAGTTTCTTCACTTGCCTTGAAACCTGAGCCAGTTGCGACATCCAAATATTCTGCAGGGCTTCAACAGAGAACATGGCTACAAAATAAGTTTTAGAAACACACTTGACCCTCTGAAGTGTCTCTCGTGTAGACTCTAAAACCGACAAGAGCACCAGTCAGCAGATTAAAGCAGTTGCAGTGGATCCAGTTAACCAGTCAGCACAGCTGCTGGACATGTTCTGTCCGGCCGTATAGGGCCGAGTGCTGTGACCCAGCCAGAAATAATAAACTTATCATATTCTCAGCAAGTCATACTTATGAGAAATGGAGGTCCGCTCCAGCCTGTAGATAAGTCTAATGTCAGCCCTTCCTGGTGTAATAGTGTGTAGGGTTGACCCTGGGAGCATTAATTGGCATGTATGGTACAAATGTGTCGATTGTAACCACGCTGCTTCTGAGTCATCGTGAGTACATGGGTGGCTGGGAGCTAAAAGCTGTGCTGCTGTCACTGAGTAAATGTAAGTTATGGTGAAAAAGCACAATATAACTGACACCTGATCCCCTCTGTGAGATTCGTGTTGGTGACGATGCGGATCCAGTGAATCATCTCTAGAGAGAATTAAAGTTGGAAGCAGAGAAGTCTGAAGTGAACCAGCTGTGGTCTGCACAGGTGGGATTAATGATGCAAATTCGGCTGAAGAATACCAGCCTGAACTTTGATTGGATCAATATGTCGGTCATTAATTTACACGTGCAGCCTCAGATTCATCCCAGCCACCGTTAGAGGTAAACTTAATGTGCCTTTTTTTTTTTTTTTTGGCTGATTAATTCTCAAGCTGAACATGAGCTGAAACGTGGGCTGTGGAGGCCACATGTGCACTCCAGTGGAGCTTTCATTTTTTCCATCTGGCCTAACAACAATCCCACAGGAAAGCAGGGACAAGGAGGGTTAAGACTGGAGGGAAAATGTAAGAAAAATGCCACACGGCTGCTGAGCTCATGTGGATGAATGGGTTCGTAGGTGACTTGTTTAAAAGTTTTCGGTTGGAGGAAAAACTGATTTGGAGTAGAAAATACATTTTTTCCAGCCATTTTTTCCGGACATGTGTGCTTTGATGCTTTGCCTGTTACTATGGTAATCGACGGCGATATCAGCACTCGAATGCTTTTCTTTGTTCAAAACCCCATGAAATAAGAAATTGTAATTCAACAGTGTTCTCCACAGTAGCATGAGTTATCAGAAGTCATTTAAACTGTGTGACACAGCTCTGTGCCAGCACTGAGACTGTAGCGGGGGGGCGGCTACATCTTGATTGACAACCCCTATCCAGTGGGAACCCTAACCCTCTGCAGTTCTCAGTTAGTACTTTACAGCTCATTTCTGAGTTCAGTTTCAGAAGAATGAGATGGACAATGCAAGAAGCAACAATGTGAATCCAAAACCCAGTGGGTGGCATCAATATGGCTGCGTCCGACCACTTTTTACTGCCTGATTTTGGCAAACGGTCTGTATGACAAGCAGCAGCTGTTGTAAAAGGCAGGTATGCAGTCTGTCATCTGGAATAACTTAAAGATTTTGCACAGAGATGAGAGGGCGATGCTAACCCTTTATCGGCCTAGAAGTTCTGCAGCTTAAGTTTAAAAAAACACTAAATTTCTTTTTGGCATTTGACTATCAGCTGGATTTAGTTTTTGCATTTAACCTGGACATGGTAAGTATTTCAAGATCTTTTTTCCAAGAAAAGAGAGTTTGAGAGTCCTGGACAAGGCAGACATGCACACACAGTACACAAAATAATATATATGTGTGTGTAAATATCATAAAAAGATTTGAATAATGAAAAGCATAAGAACACAGGCACAGGTACAGATCAGCTCTAATATTTTTCATTCCAGAAAATCACAAAAACCTGTAAAAATTCTGTAATCCTAAATTTTCTAAGACATAAGTTTGGTTGTAGGTGCACACATCTGTTGCCTCTGTAAGCCCCAGTGGTTGCTTTAGTTTCTGTGTTTTGTAGGAAGTGTTGCTTTAGTTTCAGTGGTTGGTTTGCTTTCTGTATTAGTGTTTAAAGGTCATGTGTTTGTTTGCAGGTGTTTGTAGTTTAAAGTTGTTTCATTTGCTGAAGTTGCTGCCGCAGTAGTTGGTTGGTCTCGTTGCAATCGCAGCTGTGCTTAGCTGCAGGTGGTAAATTCACTGGTTACTGGTTTGCATGCTACCTCTTTTACATATTTTGTCTCTTCCTTCTTTCAGTCCCCGCATCATCAAGGCCAGTTCGGCATTTTCACTGTGAAATAAGAGTCATGAAGTCGTTCTTTCACACCGTAATGAGATCGATTTTAAACATAAGAACCTGAACATTTAAATATCTTAAGATTTGCATCTATGCTAACTTTACAATCGCAGCAGAAGCAGATGTTGGTGCACGTAGGTTCTCATTTGACTGTGAATGTAAATATTTCGTTTTAATGATCAATTGTCGGTTATATTCTTGTTTTTAATTGAAAAAATAACTGGCAAAAAATGCAGAAAAACAATTCCTTGTTTAGTCAAAACCTCACGTGTGAATTTTGACTAATTAGCCGACAGTAACTCTTCCTCTCAGCTCGATTTAATGGACCAAACCAGACATTAAATACAGAAAGCATCAGCCTTGCACCTAATTTTAATGATAACTTGATACTAGAATTGCTAATATTCTGACTGGTTATGCAAACTGACTGTGGAAGTAAATCCCAGATGTAGATCTGTTAAAATGTTTCTTATAGGAAGGATAAATGGAGCTATATACAGTAAAATACTGTATATCGCTATAGGAACGACTCAATGTTTCACAGCTGATGCATCTAAGCAAAGGGAAGGTGACAAACCGATGTAGTGTTTCAAATATGTTATTTCTGATATATTAGAACTGCGGCAGAGCTCTTTAATGCTTTTATTCACCAGTTCTTCAACAATTTCTAGTTATCAGACCTTCATGCAAATGGGGAAAGAAATGACAAATTGTGGTATATATAAAGAATGCTAACGTTGAGTCAAACAGACAAAGATGATGAGCCCTTCTTTTATGTAGTAGTTTAGTAAAGCCTACAAATGAGTTGTTATATTTCCAGATAACAGTGCTTTGTCCTACTTTACAAATATGCTATTGATTTAGAGCTATTAGGACAAAGATGTAAAGCAGCCTTGACTTGATGTTTCCGTTTGCTCCGTCACGCTCTGCAGAAATTTGAAGAGAACTCTAACACTGGAAACTGCTCTGTTTACTGTAACAAACCCTGTAAGGTGGACGTATATGTGTGCAACACATCAACCTTTCTTTCTAACGCTTTATCGCATTATAGTACCAGTTCTGAGGATCTACAGGATGAACTTAATGTTTTAGTGTCACAAATTAAGCTCCAGTCATTCCTGTTTACCTGATTGTTAAGAAGAAGAAAAAAAAAAAGACTCCAAGCAAAAACGGTGCTTTGTAAGCAGAGGACATGTTGAGAAGGTGGTGCTCCACTGTGGTCCACTGCTCCACAGCTTGGGACACAACCAGTGAATTTAACCAAAGACTCAGATGCAGACTCGGTTTGTGACCCTTGTCCTCATCAAGCAGCACTGTCGTTATCCTCAGGTTGTTTTGTCTGAAAATTAGTGTCACAAGATCCAATCATTTTCAGTTTTTCACACAAGAATGTGTTAATAATGATAATAATGCTTTATAAATGCATCATCCCTGTAAACCCATAGGGTTTTTTTTTCCCTTTTCCAGCTTGTGATGAAGTTACTTACAGGTGAAATGTTTGAGTTAAGTTTTTGTACCTTTCTGCCACGCAGGAGAGGAGTGACGTCCTCGTTGTCGCAGCAACTGCAGGGAAATTTGTCACGCGAGTTGCCGTTGTGTAACGATGAACTGAGGACCTCTTCCACTGCTCCACATCACACATCTCTGCTCTTCACTCCTGCTGCTCTTCAGTGAAAAGAGTCGACCGCGTTGCCTCACCACACGTGGACAGAGAAATGTGTGTGCGCCCGTGTCCTCAGGATGCATGACTGTGTCTGAGTGTTTTTGGACTGCACTTCCACTCTCATCTTCAGAGAGGCCATTTTCCACTTGACTGACTCCCAACATTTGTCTTCACAACTGCAAAGCATCATGGGTAGGAAAAAGATTCAGATCCAAAGGATCACGGACGAAAGAAACAAGCAGGTGAGTCAGTGTTATACAACAGAGGGTTTTATTTTAATCGTTGTGCTGTTTATTCCTTTGGTTAATCTGCTTAAAAGATTCAAATCACAATGTCTTTGTGAGTCATTTTTATGCAACGTCAGAGACTGACACAGGATACATAGATCTGCTTTTATCATAGAGATGGATCATTTTAAGGAAATAGCAAGCTTTTTTTTTCAGACATGGACCTGAGATTTTGTTCAGGTGGCGTAGGATGAGAAGAACGTAAATATCCGCAACATTCACTCAGCCAACTACCTAAAGTTGTAATAACTGCAGAAAATGAGTAAATATGATAATGTGACAATAGAGCAGCAAGTGTTCAGGAGCATTTACCGCCAGCAAGTGTGTGTGCTGATAAGAGCAGCTTCACGCTGTTTTCTGTATGTTTCTCAGTAATGACATCCATGTCATCGTTACCGACATTCAAAGAGCACAGCTTATAGTCAGTGGAGCTCTCACCCGTTTTACAGGAACAAAACCGCACTTAGGTTTGACTCAGATTTAGTAAAACAAAGTTTTTGTTGCAAGCATATTGCACCATGAGCAGCGGTTACACCTGCTGAATGTGAAGGATTTAATAGACAGCTTTGCATAGCCCAGGAAGTGCTTTTGTTTGGGCCTTGGCACAGACGGCTTTCATCGTGCACGGCCACACACGGTCACACCAGATTTTGTCACCTAAAGCTGATGGTCTGTGTTCCTGTTACGCTGCTGGTTAATAGCCTCGTCTGCCATGTTGGACTCTAAACAAATGCCATCTCTTCAGGGGGTAGGATATAATGCAAAAGGTATGCTGTGTGCGCCGCAACCCCCCCCCAAACCTCTTTTTCTGAGTATTTCCTGCTGTGAGACTGTATCTCCAATAAAGAATCCTAAGCCGTGAAATGCATGTGGGAACAGCAGCAAGGAATGTTGGGTAATTCATCCTGGGCCTTTGAGTGGTGCAACGGAACGGTTGGCGAATTACTGTACTTATTTTATTTTTTTATATAAACAGTTTAAGACCACAGTCTCTGACAATTCCCTTTTATGATTTAGTTAGTTTTATTATTTTTGCTGGGACCATGGATGTCAGCCCCACACAGAGAGACTTGCAGTGAGATCCCAGCTGTCGACAGACGGTGAAATTGATGGATCTCTTTCTGTTTGCAGGTTGTTGCTGTCAGCCTCAGCCTCAATTTGTCTCTGTAAAGGAAAAGTGAGCTGTGCCCATTTTTGTAGCCCTGACTGCAGCATCTGAAGTGAAAATTATATTTGTCTTTTGATGCAGGTGCTGAATGCCAATGAAACGCTTTCATGTGGGTGTTTGTGGAGTTTTTTAGACCAGCGTAAAAAGGACTGTAGTCAATAGGCCTTTTCACATATGCCTTTTTAAGCTGGGATTGGTGCGTCTTCATTACACAGTTGGGATGAAGGGTCAGAGTTGATCTTCTGTAGTAACGGAGGGGAAATGGGCCTGCATCGCTGTGTGCTTTCACACATTAAGCCGGCGTCGTGAAATCGCCAGTTTAACAAACAACACTGTCATCACTCAGCTGAATCGGTGATGCCAGGTCGATATGTGGAAGGACGCGTTGATGTGCGGCTGAGATGTGCGGCTTTGTCTGGCACGTGTTAATTACCTAAAAGGAAGAGTGGCGGGCTAACCATGGCGTCTTTTTTGCACCAGTAAGCCACAGCTGATATGTGAAAAGAGCTAATAACTAGCTTTGTGCCATATCTTTATTAAGATGTCACACTTAAAGTGTGAAGACGCTAAACATCCAGTAAACAGGAGAGCACTTTAATGCAGATGAGTTTAGATTTGCAGTGATTATCTGTCATCATCTGAGAGCTTTTGTTATGTGATGTCTGATTCTCTGGTAATTGCCTTGAATCAGATGTTCCTTCTCTAAGACTTTTCTTGTTTAGTTTTTTTCTCCCCAGATTATTTCTCAGATTATGAACACGTGAAACAACACGGTGTGTTTACTTTACACATTCTGTTTTTGCCAGCATTTTTCCTTTAAGGCATATGTTCATGTCTGAAGCCATCAATTTACCACTGAATGCACTGAATACGGCCATTAATGTTATGCAGCTTATGCCTGAACAGGGCTTTAACTCCTTGTCATCTTGCTTTATTAACATGGCAAAATGGAAAAGGATTAGATGGATAAATGAGCAATTCCTACACATATTATTCATAGTCGTTTGAAAAGGAGCAATAAATATTCAGCCGAAGCAGCGTGCCTGAATTTAATATAGAAATGACTTTTAAGGACATCTCAGCCAGTCTGTTTAAGTTCAGAATAAAGTCATCCTTCTACAACAGTCAACTGATTGACTGATGGATTAACAAAATAAATGATGTTCCAGTGATAATGACGCACAGGTAGTTTACATGGTCGTGAAAATGCTCAATGATCTTATTATTGTCCCACTCAAATATCCATTGTTGCTGTTGTGAAAGGTCTCAGGCCTTTTCAGCTCTGTTTGTTGTTTCTCATCACAAGTGTTCACTACGTGAAGCTGCCGCCCCACTTCGCAGTAATGATGGTGCTGGAAGAGAGATGAGTCTGAGCTCTGCCAAAGGGCTTTGTAGCACAGCTGAAAAGTTCAATTATGTTTTCATCACACCACCAAATGTTTTGTCTGGTGCTCTCGGTCCTCCAAGTCTTTTTTTCCTATCAGCATTCTTAAGGCACAGTCATTTTTTCCATGACCGGCTCTTTCTCTTAAACATTCTGCAGTCTGTCCAAATTCATAGACGGCTGCATTGATTGTTCCTGTTTTGCAACCACCAGAAGCTCTGCTCAGGGGTGTGTTTTCTACTCCTGTTTTTAATAGTTTTTCTGTGAATCAACCAAGAAATCTTTTGTTTCCAGTTCCACGTCTTCACATGGAAACGGGTCCTGCTCAATAAATCTTCTGCAAATCCCAGTTAAAACTATCGGTGTTGGCGATCAGAGGAACTTCAGTCAACTTGTCTAGACATCAAGCATTTAGAGGATCTTGTGTGCAGTATATATTTTGGTTGGTCACTGGAAATTTGTAGGAAATAACTCTAATCTAGGAGTCTAATCTCTGCAAATTTGTGGGAAGATATGGTGCACAGACTTCTGTCTTTTAAAGTGATCTAAGAGAACTTTCCAAGTTTGTCTTTGGCTGCTTTTTCACTCATTTTCTGTCGAGTTCCTGTACCATACCACCGAAAGAATGTTTTTTTTTTGTTTAGCTAATTAACTTTGACCTTTGAAACATTCGACTCTAAGAAAGGCACCTAACTCAAGGGATTAACCAGTGTTGCGACAGCAGCCTGTCACAAAGACATAATTTGTTCCCATTTCTTTAGTTACATCTACAAAAAGAATACCCAAAATCAGTTTTACAGTCATGAAATTTTATTGTTGCGCCAACAAGGTCATTTCCAACAGCTTTTAGCTGAAAACATTTCTCTTTATCCTGTGCAATGGGAAACAAAACAAGTGCCTAAAAAGGACAAAAGTGCCTAAAAAACTATCTACAGCAGATAAGAAATAATGAAAGACCTGACTCAGGACCTGAGAGATGCATCTGGACCTTCAGTTGATCCATCCACTGTTCACTGAAGCCTCATCAGAAATGGTCTCCATCAGACTACTTCACAGGAGGCGAAGTCACAGGCTTTGACCAATCAGGAATGGGCCAGAAGCGGTCAAACTTTGTCCCAAGTAAAAATAAATCGGAGGTAAAAAAGGAGATTTGTCTTCTAATAGCCCCCAAATACACTCAAGGGTTGAAACTCTAAATTTCCCTTTTTAAAGGGTTGTTGCTTCATTGTACTGCTAATAATTTTGACTCTCAAAGGACCCCAGAATGAAGGTTGCGTCAGTATCTAAGCTGAAAACTGAGCCCTCTGCTTTGTTTCTTTCATGGCTGTATTATTCTTATCATTGCAGAAGGACAAAAAATACATAAAACCGTGCTTTTGTTGCGTTGGCTATTGTTAGCTAATGTGTTGGTCAGTTGCAGGGCTGCATACATTTTCCACTCGGCTAAAATATCGTACAGCAGTCATCAGTTGATGAATCATCAGTCCTGTATTGTCAGTTTTACCAGAATTTGACAGCGCAGACTTCTGTGTGTGAGCACCTGTATGATATCTCTGCCATATGGGTCAACTTGATCGATTGAAATAAGACATTAAGAGTAAGAATAAATCAATATTTTGTTTCACCTTTCTCTGTTTTGTCTCAGGTGACATTTACAAAACGAAAGTTTGGCTTGATGAAGAAAGCCTACGAGCTGAGTGTGTTGTGCGACTGCGAGATTGCCCTCATCATCTTCAACCACGCGAACAAGCTGTTTCAGTATGCCAGCACTGACATGGACAAGGTCTTGCTCAAATACACCGAGTACAACGAGCCACACGAGAGCCGGACTAATGCGGACATCATTGAGGTAAAGCCGTCACACCAGCCGGGTTGGTGCACAAGGGAGAGTTTGGCTTCATTTTTGGGGGGGAATGGGAACACTTCTGTCTTTGTTCTGCATTTTGTTGAGAAGCCAAATTATAATGACAAAAATCTTCAACTTTTTAGTGCAACAAAGAACTTAACTTTGTTGATTTACTAAAACTTCTTCCCAGTTTATGTCAATCCACGATTCTTTGTGATTAGAGGTATCGTTTTCATGTAAAAGCAGTTGATTGAAACACTGGATTTTATTCGCAAAAGTGATCATAAATAATGAATTCATGTATACTGTTACATACTGTCATATCTAAATCTACCCTGATTATTTACTGCTGCCTCAAATTAGCTTTCTTGTTTACATTCACAGACTTTGAGAAAGAAAGGTTTCAACGGCTGTGACAGTCCAGAGCCGGATGGCGAAGACTCGATTGATCAAAGTCCTCTTAACGACGACAAATTTCGGAAGACCACAGAGGACCTCGATGTTCTTTTCAAACGCTACGGAGTAAGTACCTTAAACTTGACTCAGTAATGTCTCAACAAACTCTGTTCTGCTTCCCTCGTGACGTTTTGGTCCAGCTTTTGTCAGTTATGGTTCTGTTTTGCCTCAAGTGCCCACAGGAAACCGCTTCTGGTTTGAAGTTCTTCCTAATCTTCATCAGCTGAGTTTTTTCATCTACATCTGACCTTAAGCTCTCACAGTTTGGGAGACGCTGTAACATTTTAAAGAGGATCTAACTCAAATCCCGCTCCTGATGATTCATAGTGATGAACTGATACCTCTGACACATCAGGGTGTTTTGTTGCTGCCTCAACAACCTCCGCTTTCTTGGTCAGACGACAACGTTTGTTCACTCTTGAATCAGTTGTGGACTGCGCTTGTTTTTAAGCGTATTCAAGTTGTATCAGACTTTCTGTGAGACACGTACTCACTTTTTAAGATTGAGAACCTTGTGCAACTATGACAATTCTAGTTAATTATAGACAAAGTAAATGTCAGGCAAAATTGACACAATGTAAGAATCACTATATATAGGGATTTTAATCACTACAGAATTTATTTAATTTGTTTCAGACAGTGAAAATGTACTCATTCTGAGTAGCTCTTAGCTGAGCTTAGTTGTGTCCTTCTTGGGCTTGGAAAGACTCCCTCTTTGCATTTGGAAAGCACTTACCTCACTACAACCTAGACCCCACACACGCAACAGTTGAATAGCTCGTAGCTGTTAGCTGACTGTATACTTTGCTCTCATTTGATAAAACTCATGCTGACAACTTAATGGCGACAACAAGAAGGGTGAAAAACATCTGATGTAAATGCGAGGATGCACAAAAAGGAAGGGCACAGTTTCAAGAGAGCAAGTATGACGAGATGAAAACTAAATAGGTCAACTTAGATATTATCAGCTGATTGTAACATTGCCACAAAGGACAAAGTACACCATTTTGTTTTTATCCACCAGAAAAAAGTCAGTTTTCATGGTTTTTTTCAGTGTCATCATTTGCATTTAAAGAATATATTTTAACTACAGAGTCAGAGTGGCGTTAGGTCCTCACATTACGATAAAGGCCTAAGATCTCCTGTGTAGTTATTGCTGTGTTGGCGTGTAATGAGAAAAATTTCACCATGTAGTTTCCTGTTGGGATATTGTGAAATTAGACACGTATTTTTGCATCAACATGAGAAAAATTCGTGAGAAGCGAACCGGTGATATTTGTCATTTTTTTTTCTCTATATTTGGTGTTTTGTCTGCCAGTGATCTGGTCGTGGTTAGTTGTAACTGGAACAGTCATTATAACCAGGTTCTTCCTGATGCATCACTCAAGTCTAAACATAAGAAAAGTGTGTTGTAAACTTTAACTTTATGAAAAAGTTTTGGTTTTAAGTGTTACAGAGTAGTTTGTCGGACTAAAGATGAAACTTCTCTTGTAATCCCGCAGCAGTCGGCGGCTCCGCCCCAAACGTTTACCATGCCGGTCACTGTCCAGGCGTCCAATCAGAGCACACTGCAGTTCAGTAATCCTGGCAGCGCACTGGTAACTACCTCCTATGTCACATCATCATCGCTCACGGATACCCACCTCCTGTCGCCACAGCAACCAGCTCTTCAGAGAAATACGGTGTCTCCTGGGTTGCCACAGCGACCAGCCAGTGCAGGTGAGGAAGTGACGAGACTCAGGTCATCTGTGGACTTGCAGAAACAAACAAATGATCTTCTGTGCTGGAATTTTTCTTGTTACTTAAACGTTTCTTCTTTAAAATCTGCCCGTTCACCTCAAAGACACAATTCTGTTTGTGTCCATCGTTATCTGATGATCACACACTACGCTACATACTGCCTGTATGTGGCTCTATGACATTATGTATAACAAGCTCTTTAGGTCCTCAGGGAGTCATGCTTGTTATTCTGTTCTGGACTAATTTGTTCTCTGTGACATTTTCATAATGAATGGAAGAAGCAGAGTTCATATTTCTGAACTATTGAACAAGATTCCAAGTTTTTATTTGCACGGTGCATATGAGTATGATATATAAATTGGATGTATTCACTGTAGAGATATTTTTTTTTGATAGAGCAGAACAAAACATATCAGTTTAGTTCCATCAGGCTGTTTTCTGAGAGTGTGATTAGATATGCGATGAATGAATGGTTTCTGTTCAAAGCCAAAGCTAACCGGCCTGGTCCAGGTGGCTAGAATAATCCCTGAATGACAGAAGATAAAAGAATGATAATTTTAATCTGTGTTGTCTTTGATCTGTACTCACACATGCAAAAAGGATCCGTCTCGTCTTCTCTACACTGAATTAGAGTTTAATGATTCAAACCGAATCAGTTTTAAGAATTTTTTTGTGCCTCCGTCAGTTGTTTTAAACTTGGAATGAGTCGAGCTTGCCGAGATTGATTCTTAAGGATGAAACCACTCATTCAGTGACTGATGATTAATTTACTATTTGAGAAACTGGGATAGTGTTAAAGCTTCTAGTGTTAAATACACAAGGAGCCATTTCTAAACACAAGATTTTAACCTTGTCAACAAAACTGTAAGGTGCTTTTTATTTTCTGGAAGGCAATCATAGGTAAGATAAGCACTGAACTCTATGAATGACTGTAGTAAGCAACTGCAGTTTAGCAACAACGGTACAAAAACACATCGATTCAAATATGTACAACTTTGTTTATAGGAAACCTAAGAAGCAAATCCTCTCAACTTGCATCATAGGGCTAATCTGACAGAGTGTTCGTGTTTCTTCTGACCAAAACAGGACTTTTAAAATGTAAATATGTCAGTACGATGAAAATGATACAAACTCGAGCTTCTGCCAGACTCTCACACCCACATGATGCAGTTGTAGCTTGAATTATCTCTGCTTTTATACTCGTAAATAGACTCGATTTGGCCTCCATGCTCTGTTTATGCTTCAAAGGTCCATCGTTTTGCATATTTTTATATTCAGAGCAAGATTAATACAGCTGAATTCCCAGTAAAAGCTGTTCTCATTCACATATTTCATACATACTTCAGTCAAAAACTGGATTCCACTTGTGTGTGTGTGTGTGTGTGTTGCGGTGGAACAGACACACAGACGGAGCAGAGGAGGGGCGGGCAAAGGGAAAACAAAAATTTGTCCCATTACTAATCGACAACCAAAGCCTCTCAATATGTTTTAATCCACACAAATGAGTTGATTGTGATGAGTTTATTTCTCAGAGCACCTCGGTGTTATGAGGTTTGCTCCAGCTGCAAAGCTTTTCCTCTGGTCCATTAAAACAGAAACTTATGTCTGTTTTAGTTATGTTTCTCTGGGATTCACAAAAAGCAATATTGTAGACTGGTGTTGTATTACTTCATGAAGTAACTGGGGAAATTTGGTCTGATGGCTGCTGAGGAAGCGCTCTACAAGTAAAGCATGGTGGGGTTGAGGTGCTGCTTATCTGCATATTAAGTGATACCCACATAATCATAAGCACCAAGACACTGGTTATGATGGGGCATTTGCAGTATCTAGTTTTTAGTAACCTGGATATTCCACCTTAATCAAAGTAGACACACGATTAGAAATACTTTATGCTTCAATGACAGTTTATACTGGACGTGAACAAGCTTATGTATTTATGTTCCATGTAAACCACAAATATGATCAAAATCTAGATGACTAGCAAGTAAATGCAACCAGTGAAGCAAAAGAGTAGAGCTTAGAGCCTCTAGTGATTATTACAATAAGGAAAAAAGAACACAAAACGCATTTTTTATGAATCAATGCCAGAAGAACTTTTAAGTCGCAGCATCTCTTTCCTTTTAATCTTTTATCACTAGGCGCTCTTCTTGGAGGCGACCTGAATAATTCAAACGGAGGATGTCCAAGTCCAGTCCGTGAGTACTTCTATATTTGTTCAAAATCCAAGCTTTATCCTTTTAGTTAGCTCTTCTTTTCCACCGCCAAGTATTCTTCTGTGATCTGATCAGTATTGATGTATTTATTCCTCCTCTGCACAATCTGTGAACGTGCCTCACATCAATGTGGGCATGCCTGTAGTAACGCCAACACAAATACACGGGATTCTCAGCATTTCCTCTGGAACAGTCGGCAGTATTGGTCACAATTTGACATTATTGCATGTCTTTGTTCTTTAACTCATATGGTTGCACAGAACAACGTATTCATACTCCCAAATTTCTGTTTATTGCTTGAGGGCATGGTTACCACAAAAAAGATATAGGCATAACATTAAGATTAAGGAGTAAATATGTCTTGACATTATATCGAATCGTTCTCAGCATTTCGTCCTCGCAACATGTACAAACTCCCTCATTCTCCTGACATTAACACATCCTTAAACTATCACCTCTGAGAAGAGACGGAACGGCTTCAAAGAGAAACCTCGGTAACACAACCTGCACGCTGTCTGCACTCACCTGTTTGATTTTCTTATTGATTTCCATCCATTCGCACCTCCATCTCCCTGCAGCTAACGGATACACCAGTGCCAGGGCCTCCCCAGGTCTCCTCACCGTTTCCAACGGCAACAGTCTGGGGAAAGTAGTTCCGGCAAAGTCTCCACCCCCACCTCCCAGCCCCCAGATGGTCAACAGCCGCAAGCCAGACCTCCGAGTCATCACCTCACAGGGCGGAAAGAGCCTCATGCAGATGGTGAGATCAACTGAACCGAACTTGGGTTGTCTGGGTCCGTTTAGTTATCGTTTTGATCCTTTAAAGTAAGTTTATAGAGTAGTTATTCTCATCCCAGTAACCCAGTAACCTTAGGTGGCAGTAAGTACCAGAAAGCGAAGATGCAGTTGAAACCTATTAGTGTAACTTTTCTCAGGAAAATATTCCATCTCTTTCCAGCAACTGGAATGAAAGATTACACAAAAGCAATGGGCATGTATATGGAAGTATTGAATGAAAAGATAAACAGTCTGTTAGAGGGCTGTTCGCCATCATTTTAGGGCTCCTTGTAAGAACCTTTGGGCAGATTTCTTTTCTTTTTTTTTTTTGCGCTTGAGGTCCAACATGTCAGTATTTACTCTGGCAGAGTTGGAAAAGTGTCTGAATCAGCCAACTCCCACTGACATACAGATGTGATTTCTCACAGCGTCTTGAACTAAAGAACTGAATTAGCTTATTCAGCCTTTAACCATTATAACAGATGATGGGTTCATTGTTTATAAATGATAGTATTGAGGCAATCCAAAGGGGGACCGCAAGGCTTGGTCAGGAGTTTTGAAACCCAAACAATGTTTGAAACAAACCTTTTTATAGCAAGGAGGGCACAGGTGAAGTATGGGGCAAAGCATACATCAAGCACACAAAAGGATCAAATTTAAATTTGATATAAAGATTTCAGCTGAATGAGCCACTTCAGCACATAAAGAGAGAGGATGCAGAAAAGACAATAATAGCTTTCCATCAACTTCATTATTGCTGACAATATGGAGGTCCTCAGTTTTAGTCCCTTTTCCTCAGCTTGACTTACTTAATGAAACACATTTAAAATAACATCTGTGTGTTTCTCAATCAGAAGACATTTCTAATCTTTTTTTGGAAGTGTGTATGCAAATAGCTGCAGCTCTTATACCTTTGGCTGAGGCTCAGCTCTGAAACTAAGATTTAATTCAGACTTTATAATGGGAAATGCACCTCTGTGTGCCAAGCATTTAGTTAAACTATAAGCACTAAAGGTTGATCCACACCTGAAAAACCAATCAGAATCTATCATTTTCAGTAGCCACGGTTTAAAGGTTGATCATGTGACTGTGCTGCGTTTACAGCCTGCTTCACTGTCTCCAACTACAAGTGTAAGTTTTCTCCTCATTGTTGGCTTTTTAAATGGGACTTAATGTTACATATCAACCGTGGAAACAGGGAAAGCCTCTAATGAAGATTGTGTAATGTCATTAAAAGTTCCAGAAGTGAAACAGCATTTTTAATCAGCCTGTGCAGAAATATCTCATTATTCAGGGAACAAATTAGTAACATCGCTGAACTAGCTTTAGCCTTTGTAGCTCTTATTTTATTGTTCTGTGTTTTTACCTACTTCCTCCAGAGTTGTAACCCTTTTTGTTACCACCCTTTGCAGACAGAGGATGAACTGGAATTGGTAAACGAGGTGATTTTTTTTTCCCCACATCAGTCACTCGCATGAGTCGATGGCACTCGACTGTCCACACATTATTAGCATGGATGCAGCTCTGAAGGAGTTTTATTGTTTCGTTCTTGCTCCACTGACATTTCTTGGGATTGTCTTCAGTTTGTGCTTTCCACCCAGCTGCATGTGGTTCAGGGCTCATGGGTGTGGTTTTTTTTAGCCTCAGGATCATGAAAATGTCCAATTTGGACGTCCAAATGAATCACTTTGCGATGCTTTAGATGAACTGTCTGTGAGTGATCCCTTCAGGTTTGAACCAGGTCCATTTACTTCATTGTAACATATGATGCCGCTGAAAGCATGGGTGTTTTCTCACTGGGCGTTGCGGTGCAGCGCACCGCAGAGCATGTTTCCTGTTCACTGACAACCACACACACTCATTTCCACCATCCACAAGAAGATGTGTCAATTAGAGACTTTTAAAAAAACTAACCAGAATTACATTAAAGGCATTTAACTTTGACGTTTTTTCCTCAGTTGCATTTATATTTACCCACAGAGTATTTGCATGTAATGATTTAACTAGTTTTTAGTTGCACTTTGTGTTGAAACGATTCCACAGTTAATTAATTGAGACGTTGAAGGATTAAATCAAGCACTTAGAAATGCTTCTTAGCAGAATGATCTGGTTTTATTGCCATTTAAAAGAATAAACTGCATCTCTGAGATTGAATAAAAGTCAGTTTCTATATTCATTATTGGTGAAGTTTATTGACAGTTTAACGTGAGAATAATAAGAATCCTTCAGAACGATGGTTTCAGAAAATGATTAAACTGCAGTCGACAACAACAATATGACAAAGGGGGAGCTTGTTATCTTGGAGAATTACCTATTTTTGATTTAAGAATCATTTAAATGATGTCCGCTGCTCTTTGCTGATGGCATTTGCCTTTTTCGCCCCTCTTCCACAATTCCTCTCATAGTTGACAGGCATGGTTCTCATTTTCCAGAGGATGGTGATTAATTTTCATCACTTTCACCCCGTCGCCCCTCCTCATTTCTTCAGAGGCAGATAATTGAATCTGTCTTCTCTTTGCGGTCGGTCTCCTCTCCCTCTCTGAATTTAGTGTTTTCGCAGCTCTGGCTGATTCTTTCCTCTCACACAAGAGTTATTCCAGACCAGAATTAAAGCATCTTTTGTAGCAGATCTTTTCTACATTTTTTTCCATCTGTGATATAATTCAACTTTAATTCAGTTTTCCTGATTAGCAGCACGTCTGTCACATCTGCATCGAGGAAACACTGAATATCTTTATATTTGGTGAGATGTGATTTAAGTAAAATGAGACTTTTGTCACAAAAGATTATTCTCAGGGATGATTTTACAGGAGTAACTTAACTGTTGTAATTTGCTGCAGTGACAGAGAGTTTAATCTGAAATGATCTGTTTAAACAGTTACTTGTCAATACTATATACTTATAAAACGGTAACATCGCAGTAGAATAATATGCAATTTCATGCAGATTAATGCATATTAAATATAGATGCTGCATTTTGTGTCTGTTTTTAAAAAAAAAAAATAAAAAAAAAAACACCCAAATGATAAGGCAAAAATAATCCACCGTTTGTCTTCTTAAATGTAGGGAAAAAGTGTAAAAATAATAGATATTACTCATGGTGAGTAGTTGATGCCAATAGAAGACTCATTAACGGACACTTTTCAGGTCACATTATCTTATTTACTGCCATAAATAATGCTTACTGCTTTTAAACATTTACACGTTAAGAAATCAAATCACGGAATGAACAAAATGACCTAAATAATCCAAAGTAGAACAGAAAAGCAGTCGTACAACAGGTGAGATGCAGTTGTTTACAAAATTTTAATAGCATTATAAAACTGAGAAGACCTTTCGAGTGCGTCCTCCACTGCCTATTATGAAGTTTTAGATCAAGTAATACAGATCTACAGCAAAATCCAATCAATTTTTCTGTTGCAGTGCTCCGCCCTTCCCCCACGTTCATTAAACACGTTGTTTCTCACTTAGTCAATGCAATTCAGCCACTGAGTGAAAATTCATTCCTATTATTTTATCAACCAGTCTGTGATTTTATCTTCTTTTATGGGTCTCTTGATTTCCTTCAAAGTGCTACACAGCTTCAGCATCAATTAATAGGATAATCCGATGCAGCGTTTTAAAAAAAAAAAGTCAGTTTTTCCTTTTCCACGGTTCTGAGGGATGAATAAATTGCCTTTGATGAAATTCTCCTACATGTGTCTCACTCGAGAAGAGACAGTCATTTTTGATGCATGTCTTCAAGAACGTCTGGAGACGAACTTGATGTGCGACGTCATTTTGAATCCAGCCATGTGCACATTGTCATTCCCAGCATGTCGAAATGAACGTTCCCGAAATAAGTCTCAACTTTGGCTCACATTTAGATGCCGGTATCTAATAACATGTTGCTTTCCTCTCCGGCAGAACGCCCAGCGGCTGGCAGCTGGAGCCCAGGTGGCCCAAACCCTCACCACGCCGGTGGTCTCTGTAGCCACACCCAGTCTCCTGGCACAGGGGCTGCCCTTCTCTGCCATGCCCACAGCATACAACACAGGTGAAGTAAACGAGAGCTCAGGAAGCGAAAAGATGGTTGTTTTACCATCATGTTTTTGGTAAAAATGCAACTAAATGGAACCCTGCTCAAATACTAATTTTGTTGTGACTTTTGTATCATTTGTCCTCTCTCAGAGTACCAGCTGACCAGTGCAGACATCACTGCTTTACACGCTCTGGCATCGCCTGGCGGCTTGTTGCCCACCAGCGTGTCCACATGGCAACAGCAGCAGGCTGTTTCCCAGCAACCGCTGCAACAGCAGCAGCAGCAGCAGCAAACACAACAGCAGCAACAACTTAACCTTGCATCACTCAGCAACTTGGTGTAAGTCTTGTTCTTCATTTTATCTTCAGCAATGCAGCATGCAGGATGATGGTCCTAACAGCCTCGTCTAATAGCTTTCAGTCTCCTGATGACATTTCCAATGCTGACATACTGACCTTCCCAGTTGCTTGCATGATATTCATATCATGACCTTAAATGCAAGCAATTCATATCCTCTTTTTAGTGAAAGAGTCCCTCACCAGCATCTCACCATCTCAGCCTTTTCATAACATCAGTAACAGTTTCCTCTGCCGTCGATTGAGTAAGCAGTATGAGACATTGTTGGGAGGGAAGGAGTGGTTTGTTTCCGCTGTAATATCACATGCTGATCGCAGGATCAGGTTTACTTACACCACTTAACAGCTCTGAACGACCCGTGGCTCGGTTGTGTTCCCCGTCCTGGGAGTCAGTGGCAGTATTGGTGGACTTTCACCATTACGTCATGCAGGATAACAAAGAAAAATACTCACCGCTGCCGCCAAAACCATTTCTTAGATTCTTTTTTTATATTTGATATGTCGTGTGTCAGTATAACATTTCCCAGGTCCTCACAAATTTGTTCTGGTCTTAAAACAGCATCAGGATTACACTCAGTCACTGTGAAGCTTTCCTTTGATGAAGTGAGAACTTCTGCAGGCAGTCTTAAATACTTCTGCTTATTTTGAATGTAATTAAATGTAGACATTTTCTATAAATCAGAGTATTGAGCAAATGTGATGTGATGTAAGCGTTCTAATCAAACCACAGCAGATGTTTTCCCTTTTTCTCCCTCCTTACCAGCATTAGATAAAGAACTCTGAGAAGTGTCTGTGTTGGATTAGTTGGCCCTTTTTTTTATTTATTTTAATTTTTTTAAAACATCATCGTGTATTCAGAGCTTCGAGGGTTCGGGCTGGCTTTCACATGAACACCAGATCCTTGAAGTGTGTTCTCTCCTCTCGTCCACAGCATGTGGGGTATGGACAAACAGAGCAGCGAGCTGTCTAGCCAGGTGTCCAGTCTGGCTGCCAATCTGAGGTGAACAGCCACTGCTAGTGTGTGCGTGTGTGAAATGTCATGGCCTTGTCTGTACGGTGGGGGGTTCTGCCTCTAATGCAACACTAATATTCTACGTGTTGCATTAAAGGCTTTAGATTGTTGCACTTATTTCAGACACAAGAAACATCTGGGCATATATATATATATATATATATATATATATATATATATATATATATATATATATATATATATATATATATATATATATATATATATATATATATATTTGTTGTAAACAAAAGAAGACTAGAAGAGTGTATTTAGTAAAAAGGAAACAAAAAGCCTTTTAAGGATAAAGTAATCTTTTAAAAATAAGACACATAGTTTTATCTGACTAAAATATCTGGTTTACTCCATAATTGCATGATAGTAAATGTCGCCATGTAATTTGCTTCGTCTTTATGAATTAGCATTTCAGTGTCATCGCTTTAATCTCATTAAACTTAATTCATTTTAAATGTGGCTTTGTATGCAAGTTATTCGAACAGTTGTGACATCCTCACTACATCTTTACCAACTTATGTTTACGAGGCTCTGAAGCTGACTTCTTGAGTACAGAGTGACTGATTTTTTTGTCTGAAACAGAGCCGGCAGCTCACTTTCAGCTCTGCTGTAAGGGGCAGATGATTGTGGGCCCAATAAAAACACTAAACTCGCCTAATTATCTGAGAGTCTCGCTTATCAGAAACTGCAAAATAGTGTAATGTCATACCTTAATATTGTTACAGGCTTGTCCCCTGGGATGTAGTCGTGTGCTGGACCAGTGAGTTTGCCCTCTGAACGGAGAGTAAATGCACAGTGGAGAGAAGATTAAGACTTGGAAAAAAAAAGAGCACTCAAACCACAGATTTTATGTGGCAGCTCTGAAATATAAACCAAATAAAGACGAGAGACTCAGGATTATAAAATGATGCGCATTTTTAAATAATTCAAGAACACAAGCTGCATGATTTATATGCATGTATGTTTTTCCACTTACACTCTTACAACATGGGAAGGAGGGAAAAAAGCCTTTCTGCACTGACTTTGGTAGATATTTTGGATCTTAAGGGCCACCGTACTCTCACTGTCACTGTCCTAATGAGCACATTTATGCCTGTGTAAATGCTCCACACACACTAAACAGTCTTGTCATGTCTGATTTATGGTGTGCTGCAAGCAAAAATTGTGTTTCTGATGCAAAGAATGTTGTTGCTGTCGTTTGAGGGGGAAAAAGAGAAACAGACTTTGCCTGCAATAATGTTTCACACCTTTCTCCACACATGCCTTCTAATCCACCTGTTCCCTTTGGTGTGGGCTCCAACGTTTTGTTTTCTTCCCACAGCGTTGGCTCTCCGTCCAACCTGCTCTTGGGTAGAGATGAGTGGTTGGGCCGGTACTGTATCACACTTCCTTTTTCCTGTGTGTCTGTGTGCTTTTGGCTGCCTCCTTCTAAGCATGTCCGCTGCTGTCTGCAGTCAAACAGGAAAGAGACGTATTTCCGGTTTCCGCCATGTTCTCTAACCCCAGTTTATTTTGTTTTTCATTTGTGATTTCTTCACATCATATCTGACTCACTGCAAATCACCCTGTCACACACAGACCATTTCGTGCTTCCTAAGATGTTCTGTTGGTCTTTTGGGAGCAGTTGGGGTGTTACTTCTGCTTTTAAAAGGCTCAGAAGAGATTGATATTGAATAATCAAGTGTGGCTTTTTCCTGTCGGTGCTGTGCTCTGTAATGTTGGGTTTTGTCTTGATATGAGTGGCCTTCTTTTAATCGTACGCTTTTGTCAAGTAGTCGAACAATTTATATCAATAATTTGTGTATTTTTGCTTTTCTTCTTTGTTCTACCCCTCATCTTTCTTTCATTTTCTTCCTGTGACCCTGTTCTCAGGCCGGTGACCAATATACATCAAGGCGCTATGCTAACGGTCAACACAAACTCCAGCGTGAGCATCAAGTCAGAGCCCGTCTCACCTGGCCGGGATCGCAGCACCCCCTGTCCTCCTCCTCCTTCTACCACGCCGTCCTCGACCTCGGGAGGAGCCATCCTGACCGCTCCGCCTCAGTACCCCGGCTCGCTGCTGTGTCTGGAGCCGCCGACCGGCCGCTCGCCTGCAGACAGCGTAAGCAGCAACGCCAGCTCCTTCGAAGGCAGTGATCGTGATGACACCAGTGCTGCAGGCGGTGGCGGTGGAGGCGGCGGCGGCGGCGGTGGCAGCAGCGCAGAGCTCCTCAGGGCGTCTAATGAGCCAGAACAGGAGGGAGGGAACATAAAGCGCATGAGATTGGACGCCTGGGTCACATAGAGGCACCACCTCTCTGCACCCACAGTGAAGTTCAGTGACTCTTAAACACTTAGAACACACAACCACAGTCATTGTTAGCCCCCCACCGTCCCCACCCCACTGCCATGTGACACTATCATCACACATCTGCCTCTGTCCAGAATTCTACTCCCCAGCTGCGACACCCAGACATACGAGGCTTTGCCAAAAAAAAGAAATGGAGATCCTCCGGGGATCGTGCTCTGAGTGAGGGGAGTGTGGCTTGCAGCTCAGCTGGATTTACGTCCTGGGTAGGCCCTTGAATAGAGGGACAGTAGATTTTTAAAGCCTTCTTGCTTGAATGGACCTCTGTATTGTGATTTTTCTTTTGGTAGGAATGAGGTGTTCAACCTTTTTATTTTTGCAATCCGATGAAACCATTTCTTTCACGTGGTTTCTGCATCCTATTCTCGTATTTACATGGAGCTCTTACATTGTTCCCAATGTGATTGGTGGCTCGTCGACCTTATGGGACACCTGCTGCATGACTCGCCACTTTTCTCTCTACAACCCAAACGTCATTCAGATCGTGTGCTGTCCATTCTTCCCCTAAGTCACTTCCAAACTGCACTAATGGAAATAACTTGACCTGGATGAGTTTGAGGACTGAGCAGCTGCCTGGCACTGATGAGACAAAGAGTCTTTCTAGGTATGACTAGTGCTGCCACCGTCACGACCTCATGCATCCAGGCTGGCCCGGGTCCTCAGGTGGCACTCTGCGGCCGTGGAGTCGAGCACCGTGCCAATCTTCAACATTTAGAAAAATAAAATGCCAAATGCCTCTCGCACACACGGTGCAGGGACACTGACACACAATCAGTCGCACTGACATGGAAATACTGCAAAGTAGAAAGTGACTTCAGGCTGCGTGTCGGCCGTCACCTTGTTCACCGGCTGGGTGCTCCTCCCGGCCTCTCACCTCATCGTTTCTGGAAATTGGAGGGAAATCGTTGCAACAGAAATCCAGCCCGTCGCTCACCTCATCACCAGGAAGTAGATGCCATCCAGTTAAATGCATAGGAAGTTTTCTGAGCTTCCTCTCTTTTTGTCTTTTTGTTTTTTAAATAGGGAAGTATTCGGTTCTTTCAGTCCAAGTGTTCTTCATCTGTTGGCATTTTAAAAATCAGTTTTGAAGGTCCGTTAGTCGTCCAGAAGTAAAAATTCTGCCCTTGTATAAAAATCACTCCTTATACAAAAGCTTTGATGTCCTATTCAGCTCTATATCTCCCCCTTTAGCTCTTTGCCGTGTTTCAAAAAGTGAAAGGAAAAGACATTTTCTATATTTCTACCGCTTCAAGTTGGCGACAAAGTTAAATAGCTTTTCAGCTTCAACGACGTGTATGTACATATGAATATATTTGCATAGACTTTGCTAGGTATCCCTAAAAACAAGCAATGTGTTAATTCTCAGTGGATCTGTTTGCATATATGAGTGTGAATTTGATATGTTTCGAGCTACGGTGCAGGAGTCCCGCCGCACTCTGTAGGTGCTGGCGGATCGGACTCCTTTCAGTAATCCTATTTTATTCTAGTGTTGATGGTGTGCGCACTTTGTCTCACTCACAGAGGCCTGCTTGGTTGTGGTGTCATCATATTCTCTTGCCACACTTTTTTAAAACCCCACAATTGAAGGTAAATTGTACACGGTGATGTAAACTCGTTATTATGAATATTATGACTATTATTATTATTAGGACACTGCCATTCACTCACAGTGTAGTTATATAGAGATGAAATACACTTTGAATTGAGTGTCGTGTAAAATCTTCTCCACCTTAAGCAGACACAGATAATGCCCGTTGTCACTCTTTGAAATGAAGTCCGTAATTTGACTTCAAAGTTTGTTTAATTGTATCTTTTCCTGAGCAAATTACTTTTGTCTGAACCATTTTACGTTGGTGTACTAGTTTGTGACCCCAGGTTCTTCTCTTTTTTCTTTTTTTTTCCCCTTGAGACGACGCTCAGAGCGCAGACTAGTGTGGCAGCTCCCGCTTGAGGAAATCTCTTTAAACAACTCTACACTTTTGAGTCGGTGTAGTCGAGACGGCTGCTTAATTTAGAGGTGCAGCCAGAAGCAGCCTCGACTTTGACACTGTGGGTTTGAGCATCCAGAAGGAGCCTCGAGCTTTTGTCAGGAGACTGACACGTTTTAATGGCAGCGCTGTTTGACATGATCAAATGGAGGTGGGAGACGTTTCACTCCAAGTTCGTCTTCTTTCAGTTAGCCGTGCGAAATGATTCGACGTCCAACAAACTCATGTTGGAGGAAGTATGACCCTTAAACGAGTTGTCGCAATATGAGAAGCTTGTTTGCTTTCTTATCCAGAGGTGGATATTACTCGTATTTGTGTGGTGAATGTGAAGCTTTAGACGGCATGCGGTTACCTTTGGAGGAAACGCCTCATTCTGTTCTGTTCAGGGCCGCAGCACTTAGCAGCGCTGAGGCTGGGAAATTAAACTCACTTTCAAATAGGAATTGATAAGAAAACTCTTCTAATAAACTCCTGAGCCGACCCATTGGAGAGAGTTCTAAAGATTCACATAATGTGTCAGATTTTCTGTAGAGATGCCGTCGTCCTTATTGGTGAATTCTTTGGCAATCTGAAATCGATTGGTGTCGTTGAACCTTTACAGAAGAAGGACAAAGGCTCAAGTTTTCATCTGCCACTTCAGAGCCCATTCAGACTCGGTTTGACTTCTAAAACCTCAGAACACTTAAAACTGTCCCCTAAAACTTTTTATTTCTCAACCTCTGAAGAAACTAGAAGCGCTTTTTCTTGTAAATCTCTGCCCTCATATTTATCAATATTCTTTGAAAATTGAAATAGTGCATCTGGAAAAATTTGGGGCAGCTTGAAAGGCTAAAATAAAGTATGTTAGCAAAGATCAGAACGAGTTAACGGATGTTAGTATTTGCACTTTTATGCCCTCAGTTTTCACCATATGTATTTGTGTTGGGTTTTTTGGTATAAAAGACATTTACAGTTTGAATTTCCAACAGTGATCTCTGCTTAACGACAGGAAGAACAAGAAAACCACAATGAAAATCCAATAATGACGCACTTAGGACTAATGGAGCTCATTTAAAAGAATCTCACAACTGTTTCTATGTGACTGATCAGTGACTTTGATGGAAACTTGTTGCTTAACAGAATATGTTCATTGGGCTCGTCTGCTCTCGGTTTGAGTGAATAAATCCGAGTCATATTCAAACGGAAAAAAAAGCGGCTTTGTAACTTTATTCATTTTGTATGTGTTGCGATTTCCTTATTTTTCCTTTTCAGAGACGAAAGCAATCGATGGTGTGATCAGACACGGGTTAGATATTAGCCGATTCACTTAAGGGGTCGTCTTGTTTGGAAAAGGCAAAAAGCGAGGTAGAGGAAGCCATCTTCACATGGTAAATGCTCTTTTTGATGCTTCAGGTTTGAATGATTTAAATGCGCCCTGCAGCTTTAGAGTTTGCGGTGCTCGGGTTTTGTTGCTCTGGACAGAGCTGCTCTTTGGCCGTTTCTCCAGGTTTCCGGTTTCAATGCTAAACCAATCTAATCTGCCTCAGTTTTTTAGTTTTTTTTAAAAAAATATTTATTGTTCACACTCGAGCGAACTTCTCAGCAAGAAAAGGAAAACTGGCATCAGTCCACAGACGGAGGGAAGGATTTCAACGCCATTGTTTTTTGTTGGTTTTTTTTTTTCTCCCTTTACAAAGCTTAAGTTTCCATGGCAACGCTTTTTGTGGGCGCTGATGGTCGACTGAAATGTGACACCACACCGATTAGCTTTGTCCATGTACAAAAAGATTCTCTGTCCAATCTAGCCGTGTAGTCATGAGACAATCTATATGAGCAACATGAGAAAGCCTGCACCCTGTTACTTGTTGTGTACAATGTTTTTTAGATTCTCACTATTTTTGGATTCATTTGTGCTGGTGACAGTTCCATTGTCTATTATTATAATGATGATATTATTATGGAGCTTCTTATTTTATTGCTATTTTTTTGTGTAGGATAGCCAACTGCTTTTATTTCCTCTCTTCTTTTTATCTTCTTTATCATAAACATACAGTGCTGGTTTCCTTTTTCTTTTTTTTTTTCTTTTAAAAACAACTTGCTGACAATTGCACGATCAGATCTTGTGGTATTAGCAAACGCAACGAAGGACATACAAGTTAAATGCTGCAATTTTAATTAAGATATAGAATATATTTATAGAAAAAAAACTAAAAAACAGGGAAACAACTGAAATTGGTAAAAATCGTGAAATTTGAACCGCAAATGCATGGGATACAGGTAACAACGAGGCTTACGTTACGTACCGTAATGATAAGGACGTGCGTCACAAACGTGGGTTTTAAAACGGCTCAGAATAATGTAGCATATGAAATACTAAAGATGAAATTTATAGCTAATATATTGTGTCGAGCTGGTCTGCTTTGGGTTTTATTGTAAAGGAAAAAAAAGAATCTTTTTGTTTGTTTTCTTTTTGAGAATGATATACAATTTGTGTATATTTTCATATACAAAGTATGCACTGATATGTTATTGAAATTCTATACCGCTTTTACAAAAAAAGTGTTTGTTGTACCAAAGTATCCAAGTCCCTTGAAACCTTATCCTTTTTGCGTATGTTTTACCGTATTTTATATATTAAATAGACAAACTGAGTGAAATGAATCTGAATCTGTGGTTTGTTTTCTGGTTAGAGTGACGCTCTTCGTCCTCGGCTCATTGTCACAGCGACACGTGGAGCGCCGCGCAGCTTCATTTCACGCTTCCGGTGACAACTTCGGCGGCTTAATTCAATTTTTTGGATGAAAGCAGCAACGACGGCTGAAATAAAAAGCTGTGAAAACTGCTGAAAAATAGATGATAATAGTCACTCCCTTTCATTCAAGAGTGATCAGAAATGGTTCTGAACTCATTTCAGAAGGGATCGCTTTTACATTTTTAATCATATTTTGAAGTTTTTAAATGAAAATGGGTCCGAAGAAACGGGATAGTGGACTATTTTGTATCTGAAAATGCTGATGTTGAGAAAGATTGGCACCCTTTAATATTATTGATAAATTATTACTATTTATTGACCTCATTTTCAAAATAATTGATTGGATTTTCATTTGTAATATTTCATTGAATTTACTAAACTATCATGAGAAGTAACTCGAATATCGAGCTGAGATGTAAAGCAGGGGAAAGTACATAGAGAAAAAGATCTTTTTATGTTAAAGATGTATATACATTTCTTTTCTCGTTGCCAACAGGTGATTTAAAGCCGGCCAAAGTGTGTTTTTAGGTCCTTTTTCTTTCATTGCTTATCTGCATCGTACCTTCAGTGTTTAACACAGAAACTGGGCTCTGTGTTGTACTTCTGTGTTATAAGAGTGTTGCAGGTGAAATCGGAGGACGAAACGCAGAGCAGGAGGTTTTAGGTTGACGCTCCAAACTTGTTTGTTTGAAATTTGCCATCCGAGAGCAGCTTTTGTTGAAGTGTAGTGGGATGGAATTCTCACTCAGGTCACAACAGGCCGATGGGTGTCTGTGCACACCATCAGTGCGGGTACATTTTGGTAGGAGCGTCTAAACGTTAGTCTCTAATCCAATTAAGGCACATTTTGTGTCCCTCCAACAACTTCTGGAACTGTATTTTGACTTGCGCGTGAAATAGAAATGACAGCAGAAGTTAATCAGTCTATAGAAGCACCGATAGGATTTATAGTATAACTGATTTTCTGACATTTTAACCAGTAACATTATTTGGCATCAACTGCTGGCCATACCAAGAAAAGAGAGGCCGCCTCTGAGTTACATGAGTAACTGTGTTATAGTCATGGAGAATGAGCACAAATATTTTCATCATTACATCATTGTAGCAGCTCTGAACTTCAGCATTTCAGTGGTGACTTGTGTAGATGATTTCTGTGACAAGCCAAGCGACTGCTGCGAGTGGGGAAAAAAATGAGCAGCCTATTGATTGGTATATTTCTGACACGCTCAGTCCCCTGGTGTGTTTCAGTAAGGTCTGTGTCAGCACAGGGTCCCTGAAACTGAGTGGTTAAATGTCAACGTGCGAGGAGCACTAAGCCACAGCAAGGAAACAAACAGCGCTGCTCAAACTGGGGGTTGACTGCTGTGAGTTGCATGAAGAGAGTACAAAGGGAGGAGGGCTGAGCTATAGTAACAGAATAAACAAATATGATTAATGTGGGAAAATGAGTAATCGAGTATTTCCTGGCGCTGTTTAACGGCCTGAAGTTGTTTTGTTCAACTTTCTTCCCCCATACTGTTTCTGATAGGAAAACAAGTTATATTTGTTTCTATGGGGTGAAGGACTTTTTACAGAGCCTCGTATTCGCAGTGTTGGTGTAATAACGGCGTTATTAACGGCATTATTTTTTTCAGTAACGAGTAATCTAATGAATTACTTTTCCCACCGTTGCAACGTTACTGTGAAGAATGTGAAGTGGCGCGTTACTACTGAATGGAGTGTGAGGTTTTGGCCACACATCGGCTGCCTGGAGAGAGAGCAGGATGGGGACGATGATTGGCTGGGTGGGCGGATCACGCCCTGCTCGCGCTGTCTCACTGCAGCTCTGACTGCCAAACACAACAAGACAGCGACAATGGCGACGAGCCAGGGGAATTCAAAGGTAGCGTCCTCAAACTGGAAGTACTACTTGTCGTTAATTTTAATTAAAGGCAATAATGTTTATGTAACATGCACGCTATGCCCAGGAAAAATGACTTTATCCACGTCTGCCTCAAGCAACTCGACTCTTATGAAGCACCTCACATCAACACATGCTAACATGACACTTGTTGCTGCTGCTGCTGCTAACCCAAGAACAAGCCCGAATGCAGCCAGCGAGGGAGATGGAGCCACTCTGTTAAAACAAGCAATGCTCGATTATTCGCGTCAGCAACAGGTTAATAGCGTTTAGAACATGAAAAATAACCTCACAGTTACCTCGTTGCTGAGTAACTAATTACTCTTACAATGAGGTAACTGATTTACTAACTCAATTACTTTTTGGAAGAAGTAAGTTGTAACTGTAACTGATTACTTAAGGTAGGATGACCAGCACTGCGCATTAGTGAACCTAAGTTTCAACTTGGATCTAGGGATGTGAAATCGGCCCTGTCTTCAGATCATTCGATCGTGGCCACTGTCGGCGATCCAATCGCCTGAGAGCGCTGGCGCCGACATGGCCGACAGCAATTTAGTGCCAAAAAGAAATGCTAACTCGGCTATTTTGGCATATTTCAGTTTTTTTTTCCCCGGATGTCAACGTTGAGCCTAAAGACGTAACGCAACCGATTTGCACACTATGCAAAAAAATGTGTGGCTGTGAAGGATAAGCAGACAGCAAATTTATTTGGGCACATAAGAGTTCATCACCCCTCCGAGGCCACAAAAATACCCCAAACCACCGCTGCGAGATCAGGTGCTGCGGCCGGATTAAGCACAAATGCATCTTGGCAGCCCACTATATCGGCTTATTATTAACATTTTATGGCATTAAATTAATTCAAGATCGCCTTAAAGATCGCCATTTGAAAAAATATCACAATCCTCAATTTTAAAGCTTCATTTCTGTGTGTTGCTCTTTAAAGACGGGTTGCTTTTTCTGGCTCTGAACTTGATGTTGTTGAAACTTGTCTCATGTTCATAACTCACCTCATGAACTCTGGATGTATTTTCCCCAATCTAGTCTCTCTGCCCTGGATAGAGAATCAGTGAGGGGGAAAACACATACCCCTCCGAGTCATTTAAATCTGAATCATCAGCCGCTGCACCCTGTTCGGCATCATGTTTCATAAAGCTTTATTGAACTCACTCAAGGGAGGCCCGAAGTATTGATCGTATCTGCTTTACTCATCATTCGAAGACTGCAATATATATTTATATCCTTCAACAGAGAGAAAAGATTCCACAAAAATAGCCCCGCAGTTTATGCTGCTGTAAACAAAGAAAAGCCTTTGATCAATAAAACAAAGATGCATTCAACTGCAGTTCCACTTACAGCAGCAGGAACTCACAGAAACAACTCGATGCCAACTATTCAAGCTTTCATACAAACAAATTTAATTATTGTAGCTTTATTTTTTCTTCTTTTCACGCTTAACTGAAAATTAGAATAAATAATACTGAAGAAACAACTCATTTGTCACAAGTTTGATTTCATGCTCAAGTCAATAATAAGGAAAAAAAGATTTTAAAAATAATCTGTTTCACAGGAATCTTTGGGATAATATTGTAGTAAAAAAAATACAATTACTGGGTTTTCTCAACCAAAATTAGACTTTTAAAATGCATGTAAACATCTTAGTCTGACTAGCTTAAATTGTAGCTTTCAAAACTGGACCAAGCAGCTGGAATTGAATCCCTCTTGCATGTATCAACTCAAGTAGACTCAAACAGACCTCGGTGATCCGCACATGCTCCAAAGTTCCATCTTTAAAAAAAAACAAAAAAAACTAAGCATAAATGTACATTAATACAGCTGAATTCCTAATAAATAGGATTTTTTTTCTGTTTCTTCTCTTCACATCAGAAACTGTGACATTTGTAGACGGTCGCTTTGCTCTAATAAAATCCTGATTGAATAACTGCTTCATCATCTCACAAAATCCCTATTGAACTGACTTCAACACGACATCTGTGGATTTGGCTGTACGATGAGCCCCTACAGAGAAAGTTAGAAGCAGCAGAATGCTTCACTGTTTCCCCACATGGTCCACAGTGCCAGAGCAATGAACACACATCAGTAATTTAACTTAATTCTGCGCTTGTGCATATAAAGTGGAACAAGGACCTTATTCCAGTTACATGGACAGCTTGAGCTGTTCCCAAAGGTTGACTCAACTCTTCATGTAACCTCACACACTGAACTACTTTGAAGAACTGTTAAAGGAGAGCAACATCTGAAACGTCGTCTTTCCTGCCTCCTCGGTTTTCTGAACATGATCTCATAAATCTGAGAAAACTATCTGCTAATCAGGACTAGGAATGCAGGCGTATATCAGGATCTCAATTGCAGCACTCGTGGAAACGGTTCTCAGCTCTCCTGGGAATCATCTGGTTTTAAGGATTTCCTCAGTATCAAAGTAATTCGGAGAAACTTGTCGATAGATCCAATTTTATCCAGTAAAACAACTCTTTGAAGGTGAAATGGCAGACTGCATCTTCCACGATATAAACATGTTGCTGCCCACAGTTTGACTCACTGTATCCAAGGCAACACTATACTTAATCTTTCTTGTGCAAGCTTAAATCTGATCACCCAAATGAAGACTTATTGTGGCATGTCTCCAAGGTGATTAATAACCTGTAATAAATGTACACACACACACACACACAACCTCTGCTCGATTCCTGACTGACCTTTACTGCACATTATGTGACAACTCATTTACTTCAACACTGCTCAAAATAAAAAGGCGTAAAAACAAGCTAATATCACAGCATGTTGGCTGCAAGCTTTTTAACTGCAACACAAAGGTCCCAAACCCAGATTCAGGCCACATTATTTCACTTTCTTCTTTTGACTCGAGCATTAAAATCCAAAGTGCAACAAACAAGTAGTCATCGGCTATTTTTTAACCATTTTCCAGTGTTTGCATTGGATATAAAAACAAATCAATGGATTCAACATTAAAAGTTTGAATTGGGTATTAATATCTGAAAGAGCTCAGGTTTCATGTGTTACTCTTCTCTTTACTGGCTGCATGGGCTCACTGAAGCTCTCCCGCCTCAAAGCCTGTACTCAAAGTTAAAGAGTGTTTAATGGAAGATAAATGGCACAAAAGAACATGCAGGTAAGATTTTTTTTATTTATTTAGACCTCGTAAACTGTCAGACATTTTAAACTTTGACTTCTGTGCTGCTTTCTACAGCTTCTGCTTCACTCACAGCATGGTTCATATACTTTACTACTTTGTAAACAAAGGGCAAAGAAACAAACTAGAAGAAGACTGAAAATTATAATACTTTCCATTTTAATGAAGTCAGACTCATTTATGGTCAACATTGAGTGTATTTACAATCTGACATTTTTATTGGTAGTGGCGGAGTTCATCTCAAGAAAACCCTTTATGTTGATTTCCACAAACAAGGTGTAATCCAGAGGGACCTGAACTGTTCATATTTACAATGCCTGTTAAATCAGGTAATTATTGCAGTTTAGAGGGTGTGTTCACACTCGACGGGTTTAGTTCGATCGAAAAGATGGGTCTCGGTCCGTTACCAGATCAACTCTGATGCGGTTCAGTGGAAACACCGATGCGGTTCAGTGGAAACACCAATGCAGCACAGACTCAACACAGAAAGAACACGCAGTTCTTGTCTGTTAGATTTCAAGCTCACCTCCATCTTTTAATCATAGAAGCTACGTAGGCATCTGATTTTCCATTTCCTTGCAGCATATCTTTGTTTATGTGTGCCTGGTGCCATTTTGATTGCTTTACACATTTCAAAAGGTTCTTCCCGACATCTCTGCTGGTAAGAAATACCAGCATATAAAGCCCACTCAAGTCCAACGAGCGCATTTATCCATACATACACAGCCTCGTTTTCTAAATGTCTGTTCCGTCAATAAAATATACGTTCAAAAAGGATGTGACCTCATCCATATGTGTGAATGGAAAAGCAAACCAGAACTAATCTGGTCCAAAACGAACTACAAGTGTGAACACACCCTAACTTCTTTATTAAAACCTGAGCTTGTTTGGTTGCAATTTAAAACTAGCAACACTGACATTTCTCAGAGGAGCTGCTGACGTAGCTCAGACTGACCTACGCTGGCTGTCGCCGCAGTAACTGCAAAGGTCTCCAAATCAATCAGGACTGAAAGCTGGAATATTACAACAACAAAAAAACAACGAACGATGCGAGTTGTGTACAGGAGTCATGATGTGTCAGGACATGGTGTTTCAGCAGCTCCTCACTGCCTTTTAACCCCACCAGCGTAGTTTGGGTGGAGGTGGAGCTGCTGTCGGTGTTTCCACATCAAAAACTGACCCCTGGCCGACCGATGAGCAAACGTAGTAGAGGTTGACACCCAGCATGACAAATATTGGGAAGAAGGAGAAGCCGAAGCCGAAGGCCCTGATGGTGCTGCCCAGAGAGAGGCAGAGCCAGTAGATGAGCCTGCAGCACAGAAACACACAAAGAGGCAAATCAGACTCCTTTCCATGCTTTGTACATTTACAATCAGCTGCATTTAAATAATGACTGAAGATCTGATCTCAATCGCATCAGCCTGAGCACCTACTCCCACTTTTCAGCAGAACCGTTAGACTGCTCAGCTCCTTTATGCCTTTAATCAAATTTTCAATCAAGTGCTTGAAAAGCAGCATTAATAGCTTAATAGATTTTGCTTTTTAAGTTGTCCTAATTTTCTCTCCTCGTGCGTTTGATTCTGCCTCAGTCACAGTGATCACAGCAAAAAACTCGATGCTGATATGCAAAAAGCCCGTCACGAGTCCCAAAGATCAAACGCTTGGTTGTTTCTCGGCAGTTAATTGAATGCTTGAGTTTTTAATTCTCTCGCAGGCATTGATAGATGAAGCGATAAATAAGATGTGCTGTTGATCACTTCTCAAATCAAACATGTTTTCTTCCAAGTGCAATCTTGTGAAAAACTGTCAGGTGAACATGGAGCTGTACAAAATGATCAGACACGTTTTAAACAAATCTCTACTCTAACCGAGGAATGAGGAACAGACCTGGATGAGAACAGCAGCTGCCACGGATCAAAGTTACAACCGAATTGATTAGAGAAGTTAAACATTCACCTACATCTTCATTCCTGCCAACTGTAAATGATTTTCGTACAGATTTCTCAGTGGTCAGTGTCCAAGTCTTGTTTAAATATTTCATGCATTGTTCTTGAAAGGAAGAAGTGCATTAGCAACAGAAATTCACTGCTAATCAAGCTGAAATTAGATGTTTTATGACTTGAGGGTTTTTGTTTGAGGTAAGAAAATTCTTTACGGTTAGAAAAGAAAGTGTAAACAGACATTTTTAAGCCGTTCATCTGACTGAAAACAAGGCTGTATCTATTACTGAAACTGTTTTGTTTGTCTAACTTGACCGTTATCTGTTCAGAGAAAAGAAAAACCGCAGTTCACTTCCTTCATAGCAATTACTACCGCAAACAAAACTGATAACCTGATAACACCAAGCAGTCACTTTCAAGATCACTTAAAGATCTATTTAACAATTTTTTAATAATTCTCATTATTATTAAATACGCTCTCTGTGGTCTAGTTTTAGGTCAAACAGAAATTTTAACTAATAGTCTTGCATCAACTCTGGCTGTAACTTTGAAGATGATGAATTTAGGACTTCACAGACTTGACCTCATTCTTATGCCGCTGCTGCTCATCCGTTGTGTTGTACAACCAGACTTACATCGACTGACATTGTTTAGTATATTTTCAGAATATATTTCAAGAATATTAACATTTTTCTGTATATTTCTAGTGTGCTTCAAGTCTAAGGAGTGACTCGGGGTTACTGCATGTTGTCTCTCTTTAATCTTGATCCCGATGGTACTGCAGAACTACATTAGTAGCCGTTAAACAACATCTAATTGTTTCATTAAAAATAGATCACTCGGGTCTAGAATCAAAAGAGGAAAGTGGACTCGTGCACTGACCCATTAAGAGTGGAATCAACATGTGCATAAATCTGCTGTTCAGACTGGAGCTGATGTTTGAACGCTTCCTTTCAAGCCTAAAGAGGCACAATTCAAGAAAACCTAAATTTCCTTAACCTCAATGATGACGAGGTCCTCTAAATACTTCAAGTCCTGCTGGTTCTAATCTTGGCAGTCCTTGAACCTGGGAGTAATATTTCATTTCTAACCTCGATTTTGATGCTCAAGTCAAATATGTTGTTCAGTCTCGAACCTCAAATCTGGTCCTTTTAATTCAACAGCTCACTTACTGAAGGTTCTGCAAGCTTTTTGTCTTCCCCTGCCTTGGCTCGTGTAATTCACTACAGACGACTCGGGACGGCGCAGTAATAGACCTCGTCAATGCGCTAAATGAGGCTTTTTCACGAGTGGAAATCACTGACGATGAGCAAAGATGTTCAGAGTAACACCAAAGTGGTTCATTTTCTCATCGGCAGGTAGTTTAGCTTACTGATACAGATGAAATTTCATGTTGGACAATGCGAAACCGCATGTGAGACTCCAACTTTCTCTGCTTCATATCATAAAGTTGTTACAAACTGGAGCTGTAACTCAACAGTTGTCCCACTTTAAAGTAATATACATCTACAGCTCTGATGATTGACAGTTGGAATCAATTCATTTTATACTGGCCCTTTACGCAATTCCCCCCCTTGAAGATTTCCTTTAGCTCAACTAAAGTATGTTTGATCTCATCATCTCAGTATCATCTTCCTCTGTCTTACAAATATAACAATGACAAGTTAGCAACCTGTAAACCTTTGAAATGAAAAGTGCGTAACATCAACAACAAGCGAAACATACCTGCCAAAAACAAATATGATGGTGAGCAGCGGCACCAGCTTAAGCAGGTCCTGGCTGATGTAGGTTGCCATGACAGCTAACTGCAGGAAGTAGAAGAGGAACAGAGCCAGTGATTCGTTGACAAAGTGCCAGTGCACCATCACTTCCTTGTTCACCGGTTCCCCCTGAAAGATGGGCTTCAGGGCACTGTAACGCAGCCGGGCCACGCCCTGTACCACCACACCTGAATGAAGAAAAAAAGGCTCATTATCACCCCAGCTTTGCCTTTTTTCTGTTTCATATCAAGTGCAACACGAGTTCTCACCGAGCACGATGGGAATGATGGCGAAAAACGAGCAGCGCAGCGTGTACATCACCCTGAGGGGGGCGCTATCCAGCAGCGGCGAGTCAAAAGGAAGCAGGGCGTAACCTCCCCACACGAGGAGAGGGAAGAGGAGCCCTGCAGCCACCATGGCTAAAGCCAGCCTCAGTTTCTCGCTGCACAGATCCTCACACAGGTCTGGGGAAGAGAAAGCCATTCCAGGTGTTTTTAGAAAGTGGAAATTCCTCTTTAATAGACAAGAGATGTGAAAAAGAAGATGAGGCTGACCATGAAGTCAAAATATGACTAATCATGAGACATCCATAAGTGATGAAGGAGAGAAAAAAGACCCTTATATGGCGTTTAATGTATTTAGATAACCAGAATGAACCAGCGGCTGTTTGAAACAATGGCCAATCAATACAGAAAGCTTTAATGCACATTTAAAAATTCTAAGTAGCGGCAGTTAGTGTGACTGATTTATTCTAATTAGTTGAAATGTTCAATAACCACTGTTACGGATAGGAGTGAGTCCTTAATCTAATTTGATCTCCTTTGTTTAGGCGGGAAGGACCCATTGAGACAAGAGCTCTTCTTCCAGGGAGTACTGGGTAACAAGGCAGCATAAAACTAAATCTGAGCCAGAAATTTCACATAAAAGACTATTTTAAAAGTTAGTATGAGACAAAATGACACAGGGAGTTTAAAGAAGCCAGGCTCACACCAACTGAATCCAACATATTTCACTTCCAGTCCTAAAACGATTTCTGAATGGGAAAATTATCTTTAACAGTTTCAAGTTTTGCTCATCTTGTGACAAAGTGAGCATTTCTCTATCTTTTACTTGCAGAATTTTACAGAGTCAAACTAAAATCGGTGGTCAGGAAATACTTTTAGATGAACTACAGAGTAGAAGGGATGTCATTTCTAGAACATTCCATCTGATTTCATACCAGTTATTGGACTTAAAAATTCGAGTTTGCCTCATTTTAGATTTGTGGTTTTAACTTCTTTGGCTGAAATAATAGGGAAAGTAAAAAAAATAAAACAGCTTTTACCAGTTGTTGAGCTACTAAATTACATGAAAATACTCTGGGTTTTTTTTTTTGCTTTGCCAACAGCACTGAAACTCCAAACCATCACAGAGTCTCTGTGGTGTGTTTTAGCTTCGGTACCGAGCACATGTCCCAAAAAGAGATCTGATTGGTCTGACCACAGCACAGGTTGCCACTGTGTGATGGTCCGTGTCAGGTGACCTCGGAGCCCGGAGAAGGTTAACATTTCAGAGGTCATTTGTGTTCTTGATGCGGTGCAGAGATCCAGCTTCGGCTTGCACCCTTCTCCTTAACACACCGTCGTTCTTTCAGATCCCTTAAATGCTCCAACGATGTCCTCCAATGAGGGAGAAATATTCGAATCCCTTCCAAACAGCATTTTTAAACATTTCCATGTTTTCCCACAGATCTGCTCGTTTTCACCCTTTAACACCCTAAAACTTTCATGGGCGCTGCTTTTGTGCCAAATCGTGGTCATAACCATCTGTGGACGTCATCATTTTGTCTCTTTTTAACCTCATTAGCAGCCACAAATGACCCTGAAATGCAACAATTTGTGCTTATTAGCAAATCGAATAAAGAATCATTCCAATTTATTAATCCATTAGATTTCTCGCAGCCTCTGAACTTTTTTGGATTTGTTGTTGTTTTCAAAGTGTTGTTTATCCATCTAAGGACTTGATGAATAAAAAGAAACATCCAACATACATCTGGCGCTTTCTGCGGCTAAATCGAAGACTTGAGAACAACAACGATCTAAAAACATTAGAATCTGCATTAGACTGCGAGCGCTTTACTCTTGGTGGATGCTAAGCTGCTACTGCTAAAGCTCATGATTTCTGTCAGCTCCAAACACATCGTTCATCATTTTCTTTCTCTTTGAAGGCTGCAAATAATGAGAAAATTTATTTATTTTTTGCTTAATTTGTAGGGTGTCTCCTTTAAGTTATTCCTCTACTAATGAATTCTTATCTAAATTCTTTCGATTTATTGGCTTATTCAATATTTGATGAATTCTTATAGTCAGACTCCATTTCTTGTAAAGTTTTGATGGGGACGTTTCAAATTTAACTCGAATAAAAAGCACTTTTTAAAACTGTAATCTTTAAACCTAAAGACTGGACTAACTGTTAATAATCTCAACAAACATGTTGAATACTCACAGTACTTGTCGTCCTCATCGTCCCACTCGGGGTAAAACTGCACAGCTGAGACGGCCTCCATCTGCAGCTGCTGCTGCTCCACCTCCTTCTCTGTGAGGTACCTCGTCTCCTCGGGCAGGTCTTCGCCGAACGGATTCACAATCGTGACCTGTGGGGTGAAAGCAGGTTTCTCCGTGACCGACTCTCCGTCTCTTTCTTCCTCTTCCTCGTCCTCCTGCTCGTCATCTGCGAGCGAGCCGTCCCCGTTATCAGACCGCTGCACCTCGATCTCATCATCCCTCCACCTCTCGCCCTCAGGCATGCTCTCCCTCCATTTGGCTTTGCTTTTCATGTCGCTCTCCGTCTGGCTCTGGTCCTCTGACAGGTCCTGGCTGCCTCCGCTGATCCCAGTGTCCCTCTCCTCAGGCCCCGAGACGTTGTCCTCCTGGTCCAACAGGAGTCTCTTTCCTTGGTCTCCGGGCCACGGTAGAGTGCTCGGCTCCAGATGAGCAGAACTTGCCATTTCCTCTTCCTCTCCCTCCTCATCTGTGATCTCTATTCTCTCCTCTCCCTGCGGCCTTTTACTTCCTTGTATTTGTGGCTCTGCGACAGCACCAGTTGGTAAAACTGCCGTCTCCTCTTTTACATCTGAGTCACCTTGGCCAGACATTCTCAACTGCAAGTCTTCTCTTTTCCCCTCGTCTGTAGCTGCAGCACAATCAAAAGCCAGACTGTTAACACCTTTTCCGCAAGCTGCTGGAAGCCATTTCTGAACACGCTGGTTGCTTTCCCTGTGAATAAGCAAAGAACATTACAAATAAAACATCCTGCCTCGCCTTCAGCTTAGCAAAAACTTCAAAGTTCACCGTTTATGATGGGTGTGTTACCCTATAGGGCTCCTCCTGTCCCCACACAGGCCAAGGCAGCTCATACAGCATGTTTGAGTTTCTGGAACTTTTATTTCTAGGACTAAAAGTCCGGGAAAACCTGTTTTAAAGACTGCTGTAAGATACAGCATCTGCAACTTGATCTAAATATCAAACGCTGAAGAACAGGCGGTCAAATAAATCCAGAAAGAGCAGAAAAATTGACAACTTTAGGAATGCATCTGATTTATGTTAAGCTAAAAGCATAAGAAATAAACTTGAACTGCTCATCGGGGGCCTCCAAGGCTAAAATGGGTCGTTTTATATGAAAAAGGTTGAAGTTTACGGTTAGTTTAGTCAAAGTGTCCTGAAAATTTGGGAGGAAACACTTTCTACTTTAACCAAACAAAAGGTTCAAATATTGCTGTTGTTGTTTTTCTTGACACATTCAGTTGTTGGCAAAGCGTGTTTGACACGCTGTAAACACACTGCTGTCCAGTCTCTGAGGCCTGCTGGCCGCACGGGACCAAATGTAGTTTCAAGTTAAAACTTGTTCAGCAACTCGGCGTTTGTCACAGGAGTCCAACGCGAAAGTAGTAGTAGTAAAGATATTAAACGTTCACATACCTGGTTTTGCTCCGGTCACATCACCGAAACACTGCACCACTTTGTGTTTTACGCTGTCGGTGAAGTCGTTTCCCACAGTTAAAGTTAAAGTTAGAAGTTACCTGGCAGGTGAACTCAGGCGGCTGAATAAATTCTTTAACCAAAGAGGAAATCACAGCGCAGAGGTGTCACTCCGCTGCTTTTTCGACACGCTAAAAAACGTCAGCGCAGACACGGGGTCGTCTTTGGATTTGACCCCACTGTAGTCCTCTCCGGCTAAAGTGTTTCACAATGTTTCACGAAACCACTGTTTGAGAGCCAGAGAAGACTTTACCGGTTTTATCGGTCAGAATATGTTGGTATATCTACCAAAGCTAACCACCATCTAAAGGGAAAAACAAGTTACAATTGGAAGTCATAGATACCTACAACCATATTTATAAGTCACAGTGTCTCAAACATGTATCAAAATCCCCTGAAAAAAATGAATGAAAATAGAGATGTCATTACATTTTAGAAAATCTGTCCCTGAATATTGACAGAGTTGTCCAGGTGTCCTACATTTAATGAAGTGATCTGGTTACTTGAAATGTTAAATAGGCCTGCACACAAGAGTGAGACGGTATGCAAAGATCAATTGCCATGAGAGGGAAGTTCAAGCATGGACTGTTTGTCACAAGTTTCCCTTGAATGTAGAATAAACCTCAATCCGCTGCAAGTCCACCTTTTCTTTGTGGAACAGGTCGTTCCTCCTTCAACACAACAAAGACAGCAGATGACTCACTGAGCTAAACACGACATGAATGAGGTCAAACAGGTTTATTTCCAAAGCTCTGAACTGTTTAACTCAGTTCAGTTGCAGCAACTTGGCTCCCAGATCTGTAACAAAAAACTACCATAAAAAATAAGCAATAACATGATATATATACACAAAAAAGCAAAAAAAAAAAAGGCAACTTAGCTCTTAATAAAAACAAAACAGGCAACCTTACCCAGTAAAATGTGAGAGGGGTTACTTGATCGATTAATAAATAGCTACTTAAATGAGCTCAAATCAATGCAATAATACAGCATTCCTCTGCTAAATCTTAGTTTTGCAAAGTTTAAATTGCTATATGTGAAATATGTGCCTTTAATATCAATAGAAGCCAGTCAAAATACAGTCAGTGGAATAATAGAAGTCAGAATCAGATTACAGCAGGAGAAGGGTCATGAGAGGTGGGGGGTGGTGTGGAAATAATGATGAGTGTGAGATTTCAGCTATTTTTAGATGTGGATGGAGTCATTATTTTAATGGCTACACTTGTGTTGAGCTCGGATAATTGCAATCAGCCAATAACAGCATGTAACGAGCGTGGCAGGGCCGAATAGGACTAGTTTTAAATTTATACTGATCTGTCTATCTGTTTATTTGTATCCAAATTACTCATCTCAGCTTTATTTTTAGCGGACTTTAAAAACCACGATCTTGTGATAAATGTGTCGTTTGTGCGCACGTTTGCCTCATGTGGCGATATCATTGGGTGGCGTGACACTAACAACGTCTCCTCTTGGGATGCTTAATTCATTGAGCAACTAATTTGTCAGAAATGTAGCCATTCAGCTCTTCTAACAAGTCTTTCACCAAGTGGCCTGTTGTCACAGTGGAGGCCCCCCTCCAGTCTCACATTGCTGCTTTGTAAGCTGCCTTTGCACTTATCTGATTATTGTGACAATCATCTTCTTCATATGCATCATCACTTTCCTACTCTTCCACACCTCATCCTACATGGCAGCTCATAATCAACCCAAGGCTACCTGTGAGCTATTTAGTCTGAAGTATAGTGTGTTGTCTATAGTTTATTCAGCTTTAACCTTAAGAAATGTTCCATTATTATTATTAAAACCTGGAGATAGTACTCACCATTTAAAGGTCTAAAATTCATATATTTTTCATTCTCTGTATAAAGAGACCACGATCAAGAGAAGATATGTAGCATCCGGTTTTTTGGCTTTATGGTTCGGAGTGACTCATCCTCCCAAATACACCACCTTTGCTCCAGCAATGACTCAGGTTCATAGTTCAGCTGTGAACTCACAAACAGGACTGGTGAGCTGATATCCCTTTAACAGCCAATCACAGCTTTTGTATGAGCCTACACCATTAAGTTATGCAGGAAGTGAATAAGTTAAAAAGGAAACAAATAATTACATTTTAAAAAAAAGACAAGGACAAAACACTGTGGGAAATAAAACGGCAAGATGGGCATTTTATTTCAATTCAACCATACTCTCACAAATCATTAGCCTCTTGTTTTAAACACACAAAAATACAAACGTCCACTTAAAATGATTTAGTTCACAAAGCCAGGTCAAATGTCACCTCTGTTTGAGACTTTAAACCTCCTCCGGTCACTAATCAGTAATATTGGTGTACAAGTCACACGATACAAGGTACTCAAAACAAAGAAAACCGTGATATGATCTCACTGCTCCATTTTCATTTCAGAACATTCCCCGAAACATTAAAAATGAAAAAAAAATAAAAAAGAGAGAAGGCCTCACAGCTAGTTAGAGAAAAACAGTAAAATGACTTCAACAGCAGACACTAAATGGTACACAGAGGAGGAAATGTTGCTGTGAGCAACAGGACGCAGAGCGCTTGGTCCTCTGCAGAATGCGTTTTACGAACATGGGCGGTACATTCAAAGCTTTGGCAATAAGGCAAATCAAATGTGAATCCACCATCAACTGCGAAATGTCACTGAGAAAACAACACTGAGACGTCGTCTTCAAACATCATCTCTACAGATACTCAGTAGAGTCAGAGCGAGGTTCTGTTCGGACACCCGAGACACGAACTCGAAATCTCACAGAGGTTAAATAAAGTTTAAATAAAATCTTAAAAAGGCATTAAAATCATACAAACACTGGGAATAAAGTTTAAAAAAAAAAAAAAGAAGCTGAATGTGCTGCTAAATGTTGCCTTTTTCTCCCCGTATGCAGACAGTTGTGGCTAAAACCTGCTATGAGAGATATTTCTGGCCACTTTAGGGCAGTGGAAACACTCACAGGGAGGTGAGAAAATGAAGAAAAAAGTGCTTTATACCTTTTACACCAAAGGTAACACGTTTAAACAGACTTTTTAAAACACGGGCATACCAGCTAAAGCAAGCTGACTGAATACTTTACCGCTGCCGGTAATGGTGACTTTACCCTCATTGTGCTGAAGCCACAGGCCTGGAGTTACCAGCCCAAAAGTTGCCGTTTCCTACAGGCTGCCGTGGGCCACCTCCGACAACCGGGACAATCTGAGACATCTGGGCTCCTTCGTCGCCTACGACTGGACCACAGCAGCCTGTCTGAGGGTGCTGCTGCCAGCCTCATGTAGAAAGTTAAAAAGTTTTTTTTCTTTTAAAAACTCCACAGAGGCGATAAACAGCTGCTACAGACCAATTCCCGAATAAATGCTCCCATTGCGCTCAAAAGCCAAATGTTAGTGGGTGTTTTGACCTGTGTAAACAGCGCTCGAGAACCACCAGAAAAGATGTGATTCACCAGCATTTTAGTCCTTATTAAACCATTCACTGACCCACGCCAGACACCCTCCCAAAGGAGTGAAGAAGCTCCAACTGGGATAAACATGAGCACTCGGGGCCACTTTGTATTGATTTGATCTGACCTTTGCTGCTCATGGCCGAGCGAATGCATACTTTGACTGTGTGTGTGTGTGTGTGTGTGGGAGGGGGGGGGGGGTCAACGGTTCAAGTTTTTCCTTTAGCTCGTCACCCCAAATCTGGATCACATTTGAAGCTTTTCTAAAAGGGTGAAACTGTTGGCAGAACAGTTAGAAAATGCAACATTTATTCAGGTCTGTCTCTTTCTTAACTTGTGGAAACTTAAAGACATGATTATATTCACTATATCAGGCGAACAGTTTCTACTATACGCCAAGTATGGGGTCTAAAAAAATATTTTTCAGCATCTTGATATAAAAATCCTTTCGTCTCCCCTTCTGTGCAATGGTAAAAGATTTCTAACGACTCCAGGGCAGATGCATCCAAAATTAGCTGAGATTTGGGGGAACGAACTGCATCTGGCCGTCAAATCCCACCCACAAACCCCCCAAAAACACACGTTTCGCTGATGGGGCGAGCAGTATGGGTGGGGGGGAGGGGTCGAGCCCCACGTCGCTCTGCAATCATACGGCAGTTTGTCTTAAAACAGAAACTAAACCCAAAGAAACAGGTTGTTTTTTTTTCTTTCAGAAGCCACAAAACAGAAAAGCTAAAGGAAATATGGCACTCGCCTACAGAAGCTCCGTTTAGTTTCCCTCGTTTCACCGACATCTGGACTTCGTTTCTCCATCAGATATCTTACCGGAACAACTAAACTCACAACACTACATCTGAAAGCTTTAAAGACTGTTAGGACCTTCTGCTTCCCTCTGATGACGGAAATAAAGCGAAAAAAGAGAAAAATAAACTAGATGAACAAGTTAGTCAGAAGAAGGGAGGAGGTGCCAAGTATCTAGCCATCTGACAAAATATTAAAAACATGTTATTTCATTGACATGAACAGATTTCTGTTAACAGCAATAACTACACCAGCTTTTTTTTCCTTTTGGTCAAACCGGATCGTTCATCAATCCTGGTCGCTGATATCAAAGCTTACGTCCTGAACGATGACAGTCTCTTCAGAATCGTCTCCATGCTTGATGGGTAGGGACCCGGCCAGCTCCGCCTCCCTTTCCGCCCCAGCAGCAGAGGAATCTCTCTCTGCCTTTGAGTAGTTGGGCGGCGTGCCGTCGCTCCGAGCTTTGCTTTTGTTGACCGAGCCTTTGGGGCGGCCTCTTTTCCTCGGCGCGCCATCTTCACTTTTTACAGTACTTGGGGGACGGCCTCTTTTCCTCCGAGGTTCCTCGGTGGAGTTTTGTGCTGTGGATGGAGCGGCTGGCAAACTCTTGCGTAAGTGAGCGCCTTTTTTAGACTCGGACTTGCGGGGCCGACCGCGGCCTCTGCGAGGCGCCGCTGGAGCTCCCTCCGGAGGTTCAACGCGAGGGTATTTCCTCGGCCTTCCCAGCGGCTTCCACACTTTTGGCTTCTTCAGCTCCTCGGGTGATGGCAGAGGGTATTTCCTTGGTCTTCCCCTCTTGGCTGGTTGTTGTCGTGGTCGACCGCGTTTCCTTCCATTTGCAGGGAGACTCGGTACTTTCCGAGGCTGCCCTACCTTACTGTGGCCCTTATATGCAGGGGGCTTCTTATTCAAAGAGCCTTTGGGACGACCTCTTCCCCTCTTTACCGGCTGGGAGCCATCTGCAGTCAGTTTCTGTTGTTCGCCGCTCCTCTGATCAATACTTTTCCTCGGCCTTCCCCTTCCTCTCCGAGTGCCGTTGGATGCATCCTGAGTCGTCTCCCGGCTTCTTTCTCTTCTCTGCGAGTTTTGGCCATCAACAGCTTCTGCCTCCCCCTCGCTTCTCACCCCTCTGTCCATCCTGGGTTTCTTATTGAGGGAGCCCTTCGGTCGACCTCTTTTCCGAGGAGTTACCGAGCTGCCCTCTTCGTCCTCTCCACTTGTTAAACTTTCGGACTTGCGCTTCATCGGTCCTTTTGGGCGACCTCTTTTGGGCGCTTCGGAGCCACCGTTCAGTAAGTCTTCAGAAGCAGCCTTCCTAACCGGGACAGATTTTTTTGGCCTGCCCCTTTTCTTAGGAAAGTTTTCTGTTGTTGAACTGTCTTCATTGCTGCTCTGACTCTTGGACCCTTTGGACCTTCCCCTGCCTCTATGAGTTTGCACAGACACGTCAGCAGAGTCGTCTCCTGACCCTTGCTGCTCGGTGCGTTTTGTGTCGGAGAGTCTCGGACGTCCTCTTCCTCTTCGGGGCTGCGCAGCCTCACCGTTGGAATTAGCTGAAACGAGCTTTGTCAGCTTAATGTCTGTAACACAAACCTTCAGCTTCTTAGAGCCCTGCGGCCTCCCCCTTCCCCTTTTAACTGGACTGTTTCTGGATGCGCCTGCGCTGGTCTCTCCTTCATTGTTCACAGTATCTCCTTGTTCTGTCTCTGCCATCATAGTTTCCTCCTCCATACTGCTGCCTTCAGCTTGGAGCCCTCTGTTCATTGATCAAAGAAAAGTGAAAAAATAATCAATCAATAATCAATAATGAGAGATGGGCCAGTTAGTGCTGACATTTCACTCCTTAAGGTCCAGTGTCGTATCACTGGAGCTGCTTCTCTTGGCCTTTCATTACAGTAAATTAAATATCAAACATACAGTAAACAATCTACACATTTAGCATATTGTTCTCTTATATTAACACTTAAGCTCACAGTTTCTTATTGGGATTGATCAAGTCCACCTTAAAAAAGGCTTTCTACCTGTAGAGGGCAATGTTTGGTCATTTACAAGCTGACCCATGAATTAATAATTCAAACAGGTAGGAAGGTCGTACAATTCATTAAACAGTAATGAATGTTTTAAAACCCTGAAGTCTAATCAAATTCAGAAACAGCACTGGAAATAATGTATGATCACAGGCTGAACAGAAGTTGTAACAGAAGTTGTAAAAGAAGTTGTAAAGCTGCAGCGTGTGGGATGTGGTCACGTTTATCAGCTTCATTACACACATCTTGGAACGTCCTTTTCGCTTGTTAATGTTTTTTGTGTTATTTAGTTTGTTTGCATTAAGCAAGAAGGAGTCGAATCAAAGTGCTGCAAGTAGCTTTGTATCTTAGTGGTTTGGCCCGCCTATGTATTAAAATTGGGTGGGAAATGCTGTTATTATACCGTTTATAATATGAAATAAAACACTACTACTTAGAGCAGCTTTACTAGCATGTATCTTCCCAGCAGCTTGGCAAACTTTACATTAGCTTATTAAGCTGAAAGGTCACCAGAACACACACCAACAGCCCGTCATACATCTTATGACCGGAGACACTTACAGGCTGTCATTTTTCCATTCAAACCGGGTATTAAAGTTCAAAGTCTCCCTGTGTTCAGATAAATGTTTGTAGCACGAGTTGCAGCAAACCGAATAAGCTCCGATTAGTCCCAAAAAATGAGAAATGCACAGTTTGGCACCATCTGGGCAGGAACATGGCGAAGACACACAGCAGAGCAGTTAGGAGGGTGCACCTGCAATGTTCTGAGAATAAAATACAGCGGATCAAATGTTGAGCGGGCAGAGCTAAAACCATTTTACAGAAATGCCTAAATGCTTCTCAACAACCAATGTTATCTTAAGAAATAACTGCTACCGTGAACTGTGTTGATGTTATATATCGTCTGTAATGACAGAGCATTATCAGCATGACAGGCAGAAACAGACAGGCAGAAAACAAAATGTACCGGATGTGAGTGAGAATGGTCAAAATAGTGGATTTCATGATGTATTTTTACAGCAAATCGTTTCAGTCAGCCTTATGGTTAACTGAATTGATTTAATTATTATTTATGAGCCAGCTGAAAACGACTGAACGACGCCCTCTGCAGGAACAACGAAATTTTTAAGGTGGCCCGTAAAATCACAACAAGACAAGTTCCCAGTGGTAGTCTACGGACTAGTATCGGGCGGCTATGTCTATTTTCTGGACTACAATCTTGCAACGGCGGGAAAGTGCACCAACATTCAAGTGCTGAGGAGTCCCATCAATAGCAGGCACAATTAACATCGTTGCATGCAAATTTCAGGCATTTTATGTCTTTAGGAGGCATCTTTTCAATTAAAAAAAAAGCAGCTTGGCGGAAAAAAACATTAAGACTTCATGCGTTGTTGATTGCAACTGAATGACAATGCATTTATTTATATTAAGGTCCTGAAATAATTGCTGTGACTATGAACCAGATTGTCCTCCAGGTAATAGTCAGCTTCAAAATCGACAGCGATAGATAGAGTAGGTAGCAAGGTGAAGATGATTATAAAAATAACCGCTACCGACAGCGTGCGTATCTCACCTTACAGTAACCCCTTGTAAGATTTTTGTTTAATTTTTCATAAATATTGATTCAGTAGACGTACCGTAAAGTGAAAGTGCGCGTTTATTGTTGCTGAGATGGCTGTTCAAATTTGCGACCGCTTCCGGTCGTCCGTGATGTTTTGGAGGTTCTGAAGGAACCGACAGCGCAGACTTTAAGTTCCACCTGAGCTCCACGCACTCTGCGCGCTGAATTGTGTAACTTGTTGTATTTTCTGTCGCATTTTCTTTCAGGTATTATACAACGCCATCTTCAAACAGGATATACTCCCTTCGTCACCCAGTTTCGTTCCCCCAAACGACCTTTTAAAAAATGTATTTTGTCATCTCGATTTGATCTTAGTTCAATAAAACATCAATTTTGGTTTCATTTATATAACGTACGCAGTTTATGTTGCATGCATATGGTAATTAGTAATGCTGTGAGCAGTAAAGGACTTGTAAACTTACAAATAAGTAACATGCTTCTGAGCTTTAATGCTCAGTGTGAACAGCATCCCTCTATAGCCTGTGGCTGCTACACAGTGCAGAGCTTCAATATTAGCAGCAATCGTGCAGGAAAAAGACATTTTATTCTTCTGGTGCAACAATAGAGGACAGCGGTAACTTGTTTGAGCCCCGGGAAGGTTGTACTTACAGCTGCGAGAGAAAAACATACACATTTAACAAACAGTAACAGAGTAAATGGTAACTTATCTCCACATAGTAAAGTTGACTAATCTAATTTAGATTAAAGCGATGGTATTTTACATAAGTAAATGAACTGCTTCCTCAGCCAAACACCGTGAATATATCTGCGCTCTGCCCCTTTTAGACCAATTCAATAAGAGTCAATCATTCTTAAACTTCATCCACAAGTTAAGTGAAGAAAACAGTAATCCAGCCCTGTGGTGCTCCATACTCGCTGTATAATCAATGCAAATAAATATCTCCCACAACCTAATTACAAATGATTAAAACTAACATTACGTATTGTTGATAGCAAACATATTTAAATGATAAAATCATTATTGCTAGCAATTTTTTTTAAAAAGCTCCCGTTAAGGAGAATTTAATCAAAACGAGAGGAGGAATTAGTTAAAAGTCAAATATCTGTGTGTGCACAGCTGCGTTCAGTTATGTCAACAAATGTGGTGGGAACAGGTGGGTTTGGGAGAGAGAAAAGTCATTGTTAAATGCTGCTGCTCATTACGCAACGTTTTAAGGGCTACAAAGTAAAATCCAAGCTATTTATGATTTCTTCTTCTATATTAAAAAAGAGAAAGGTGCTGAAGGAGAGGACAATCTGTTGTGTGCCTGACTGTATCACAGCCTCATCACTTGTCGTGTCTGGTGTCGGTGTGAGCTGCGTGCACGTCTGTGCATGACACAATACGACAGTTTATTTCAGTTCAAAGGGCATTTTATTTACAGGAGAAAGTGATGAAAATAGTGACGTGTGTCAGACCTAACAAAGCTGTACTTTTTTGGAGAGAGAAATAAACATTCCTCCCCCTCATGTACAAAGTTCAAGCTGAAAGTATCACGGACTCTTAAAGAGTACCATTTGTCTTTTGATGTTCATGTCAGCAACGTTTATGTATCACTGTGTGACTGACAGTACTGAAACTTCATGTTGATCCCCTGTAACCCATCCTTAATAGTCATGTAACAATTACTCAATCAAAAGTGTTATATACGTTTTATACACGAAGCAGTCGCATCATAAAAGATTACACGGGAACACACAAAGTACAGATTCATAAAAACAGTTCTTGAACACAACACTCAAGTATGAGGACATATTTACGTGTACATTTGCATATATGTAAAGTTGATGAAGATTAGTAAAATGTGTGACTCTAAATTGGACATTTCTTTCTGTAATAATTGCAATAATTTGCAGTAAAAGCTGGTGTGACTGATTTGGAGGGTGAACTCACTCATTCCACGTAAAAAAGTACAGCAAATGTAAGGCACAAATAAGCGGGTTGGTGTGAATAAATGGGATCAATAAGATAAGCATGTAAACAGATGAGACACTATAAACATCCATATTAAATGTCTTCTTTCAGATGGTTTGTCCCTTTTTGCTGAGTTTATTCCACATCTTCACTATAAAGTCCCTCTTGTCAATACTGGGCCTTTCCACAAACAGTCGTGTTGACTAAGAAGAACGGCGTCGGGGAGAAAAGGCTCGAAAAAATGCAGACAAACTACAAAGAGGCAGATTATGTTGCAAAGAGTAGCTGGGTAAGGGGGTGGAGTATGAGGTAAGGTCAGAGTCAATAAGAAGAATGTAAGAGAAGAAAAGCAAATATGCAAATGTGTTTATATGTGTGGACGGGAGAGCCGGACAGACAGAAAAGCTGTCAGTTCAAAGGAGGGAAAGAGGCTGAAAGACAATGACAGACGTGGCCTGAGGAAAGGAAAGGAGCGTTTGAGAAAGACAACCCCAGAGAGACTGCGAGCTGAACCCGCTGCCCCGTCTCAGCCCTCTTCCTCACCCCCGCCCCCCCCCTGCCTGTGTGCTTTGCCATGGTTACCAGACAGGGCTCCCAATGCAGCCAGTTAATGTGTTTTTCAGCAGCAGGAGCGAGTTGGGTACTAATGTGTTTCAGTCTGTCTCCTGCACAATCAATGTCAACTGTCCTGGGATGCACAAATACACAGAGGGCAGAGAGCCAGGGAACACTGAGCCACGCTGGCTGGATGTCAGGCCAAGAGCCTGAGAGACGACCGCGTTATTTTCATTTAATTCACCTGAGAAGGTTTAGTTGTGTCCGCCGCAAGAAACAGATAGGCCATGTTGATCTTAACTGTACTGATGTGTTTATCTTGTATTACATTCCTGAGTGGATGAGAAAAAAAATGTATCCCACGCTGCTTATGTGGCACAAGATACCAGAGAGGCTAAAAAACAAACAAAATGAAGATTACACACACATAACACTTTTTAAACGTGTCCTCATTTCTGAACACAAACTACTACATTTTATTCACCTATTTTCAAATAATAAAAATCACATCATTAATCCATAAAAAACTGTTGCAACGAGTTTATTGATCACTCAGTATTATAACTATTAAATCATTTGGGTTATTTCTAAGGTTACAATTTCAATTTGGGTTGAAACAAATATTTCAAGGAGCTTTACTGTTGTCAAAATGTTTCCTGTCTGCAGAGTCAAGACTGATGCAGTTTTCAGCCTCTGGAAACGGATTTAAAAATCCCCCGTGAGTCATATTATCGGGGTCAAAACCCTTGGCTGTCTTTTTTATTAAAACATGGACACACTGTGTGCACAAAGCCAGCCAAAAGATGCTGTCCCCTCCAGAGAGGCACATGGTCCCTTCTTGGCTTTTCTGTGTGGAAAGTTTCTCTCCCACTGAGCAGATGCAGACAGACACCTCATTTTGATGCTTGTGGATGACGTGATTTTAAACACGATGAAGGTCTGGAACTCTGGAAGCAAATGCGTGAAACTTTGTTCCCAAGGACCTCACCTGTGACCTTTCATATCATCACAGGTTAAGGGTCTCAGGGACAACGAAGCACGCCAAAGGGAGCGTCTGACGATCAGCTGTTCAGTCTCGTCCAGGCAAAATCCAACAAACAGAAAATTACGGGAGGCTGCGAATGTTACGCTTCATTGATGAGTGGTGGGTATTTCTGTATGAATGCGTCGGTGAGATTAAGTTTTGACATTAAACTTTCCCACTTATAAAATTGTAAATGATAACAGACGCATAACTTCTTACAATATGAGACAAATTTGTTCTAAAATGAGAGACGGTTCATACGTCACATGGGGTGGTTACCGTTATCGACGCACTCCGACATGAAATGTTTTAGTCTCGTCACGTCTGCACAATCTGGACTGGATCCCATCCTGTCAAGAGAGAGAGATTTCGTTAAGAGTTCCTTCTTAAACATGGACATACCTGTTCAAAAGGGCGCTGTTGAAGCGCTTTTCATATCCAGGGTCCTTACACTGTCTGTCTTCCCGACATAGGCAGCGCCTGGTATTCAGTGCAGATTTGTGGAGTGGGACGTTCAAACAAAATGCCCCCTGCTGGCAGACAGGTAGACGAGCATCTGGAGACCGACGCACATGAACGAGAAATAATCCTCAAATTTCCCGTCTAAGTTTGGACGAGAGGATGGAATAAACGTATGCTAAGCTCCCATCATACATTTCATACGACTCTTTGCTTGTGCGAAGTGCACATGTGTGTAACGTCCACAGACAGCTGCGCCTGGAGCCGCAGATAACACTGTCGTCTTATATTTCCTACAGGCCTTGTGATCTCACAGGATTATGCAATCACTCCCCCATGACAAAGATGTTCAGCCTTGAGGGCGTAACACTGATTTACTCTTCCCCAGACAAAATACATGTCACACAAGTCTGACACTGCAGATGCCACACGAAGCATATGAGCTAAGCTTCAAATGACTGTTACACAAGTGAAAAGTGCCATTCACTTCAGTCTGTCCAGATGACAGCTGTATCATCTGCCAACGACCCAGAGCATGTCCTGAGCTCACGAAAACAGTCTCTGTGCAGGTGCACACACATGCGGGGAAGCATGCGACTCCACAGAGGTACACACAACATCAAGCCTATTGCCGTCTGTGTGAATTTGCACTGCCTTTCTGTTTCCTCTTTGTCTCTGTGCTTTGAGATATTTTCCTCTGCCCCAGTTTTACGAGTTCCTCTGTCGCTCTCAAACGCACAAGAGACAAAGAGCGGAGGATGTGAACCAGAGGCTGTGGAGGGAGAACAAGAGGAATATCCTCATGTAAAGGATAATCTATATCAAACGGAATGAACATGAAGGTGGACACAAATGAAGGAAGATGGCGGGTGGACGTGGTCAGTCAAGCCGCTTGTCTCAATTTGTTAAGCGGCTCGTTCTGAAGTCATTCTGAACTCACCATTAGCTTGTGCCTGCTCTTCCTTACATGAAAGCACACACACATTTGTAATCATGTTCCATGTGCAAATACATTTAACAAGTGCGTGTACAAAGAACAGGTACGCTCGCACACACAAATAATACAACACGCTCTTACGATGAGTTATTGATCCGTTTTTCCTCTGAGAGACAAAAAAAACCTGCAATTAATCCATTTGTTAAGAAAACGGCGCTTGACAAAACCTATCCTGCCCCATCTTCAGTCTTCCTTTTTCTCTGAGCGCAGTACGAAGCGGCGAACAGAAAAGCTTTTCCCCTCTCGCTACCCCTCCATCTCTCACTCTCCTCTTTTTGTGTGTCCTCTTCTTCTATCCCTCTCTCAGGCGCTTGTCCCTGGCTCTGTTCTGTGCCTGTCTCCCTCTGCCAAGTCACATCACTAATTCTCCAGGCGATTAAAGTCCGAACAGGCTACGTCTATGAGGCAGGTACACTGCACACACACACACACACACAGACAATGCATTGATTCCATTATCTGGTGTTCTACCAACACCCCGACTTCCCCCAACCCCCAACAACTATCAACAGCTCTGTGACCCCCTCCTTTCATAAATCCGTGTCACCTGCATGCATCACACACAAACACAACCACGCACACACAGTCACAGACACTTATGCAAGCATGCAGTATCTCTAGCTACTGCTCTTTCTGTTCTCTTGCCTGAACACCCGCTATCAGTCTGTCCCCGCCTCCTCCTGCTCAGTCTCAGCTCTTTCCCTCATTTTCATCTTCCCCTTCTTGCCTCTCCCTCACTCTGTAACCCCTTACACTTTTTTCAGGCGTGACGTCCCGTCTAGCCTGAAAAGAAAGAAAAAAAAAAGAAAAAAGTGTCTATGTTCACATGATGCCATGCGTCTCTGCGTGTGGGTGTGTATCGCTGTGCTGAGTGTGTGTGTGTGTGTGTTCGGACTGGTGCTGCTCTTGCATCTGGAGGAGAGAAAGTAAACGTGTTCGGAGGGAGGGGCGTGTGCGCGTGTGTGTGAGGTGTTTGCGCACATTTATGCTAGTGCACCGCTGTGCACACGTGCGTCTGTGTGAAAGTGTTTTAGTGTGAGCGACGGTGTGTAGGAAGGGAGGGAATGAGTGGGAAAGAGGCAGGGGAGGGAGCTCAAAAGCTGTGGATTTTACACAGTATGAGGATCAAAGCCATCGCAAGCGCAAAGGTGATTAACCTCCCAGTCGGTCTGATCACAACACTGCTGCTCTTCTCCCATTCTGCGACGTGTGTATTCAATTACTTTGGCCAAGATTTCCAGTTTTTACAACCACACGATGAACAATGACAACGCTGATCTCTGCCGTGTCTCACAAAGAATCTCCCAAAAGTGCATTCGGCTCAAAAATCTGCAGTGGCAAAAATTTCAATATAAAGGGACGCCATTTAAAAGAAATATCCCTAAATGTAAACTCTTAAGAAACAGGAAACAAGAGCTGTGCTGCTGTGAAATAAAGAAGTCTTGCATAAAATGAGAGTCCTAAATGTAAAATGCTTCTTCTTATGAAATAGGTGGGAAAAGTCTCCGTTGTGACGGCTGAATTGCCCCTTAAATTAGAAACATGCCGGGGAGTTTTGTTTCTTTGTGTGTGTACAGAAAAGAGCAGCGCTCGGCAGAGATTGCTGATATGCGCTCTTTTTTCTCTTCCTTGTTGGAGCACTGCAACGCAATGCGGATACTGGGTGTCTGAGCCACTAGCCAGACACACTGGGGGACAGAAGCGGGTGGGGGTGATGGAGAATAGGGGGGAGGGGGGGTTGGGATGCAGGGAAAAGGGGGAGGCGGAGGCAGTAAGCAAGTTCACATTTATCCTCATGCTTTAGGACACACTGATACTAACGTCTGGATGCACTCTCATTATCTACCATGACTACAGAGAGCAGCAGGCTCACGCAAACAGTTTATTTTGAAGATTTTAACGTTGACTGAGCCGATATGCACCGAAATCATCGTGAATTCCAGACACGGCTCTCTGCCACCGGTGAAAATCGAAACGCTTTGACAGAAAATTCTTCATGTTTTTGTTGTTATTTCATCATTTAATACGAGGCTGTTCTCACTTCAGATTTAATATTTCTAAATAATTCAAATCAAGGCTGAACCCAAGCCGGTGTGCAACATTAACAAACTGGCATACTCCTTGTTTTATGGTTTTAAAATATTCAGTCGAAGTTCCAACACAACATAATCGGGGGAGATATTCTGTGCTGCTCTGCACAACATGCAAACAAAGCACAAAAAGAAACCCCCACAGATGGCTGACACCATACCCTGTCGGACTGCACCAAATAACAAATCAAAGAGCACTGCAGAGCAAGGTGGGTATGTTGACGTCCGGATTAGCTGGACCTCGAAAGCAAAACCTAATTAAATCTAATCCAGATGTATTAAATTCAAAGTAAGCGCTGAAACTGTTTTGTAACTTGTTTTGTGTCATTATGGCTACTGGCTTGAAATTGAATTTGCTTGAAGGGGACATGAGAATAATTTTAGATCAGGTAATGGATGCGATGTGTGTGGCACAGACTGTCACTATAATCTCTTTTGCCCTTCAGAGGAACAGATATCCACCTGATCTGTAGTAAGAGACACCATGAGAGAGTAAAAAAGAATGAAAAAAAATCCACGTATCAGTCAAACGTAGAAAAAAGGGAAAATGCTCTATGAGGTTGAAGTGAAATCAAACTATATTGCTGTGTAACTGAACTACAATCCAGGCACCTGCTATTTTACAGGAACTTCCAGCAAAAATGGAGTTAATTTAGTAACTTTCTACCCTTTTTTGTGCCAGTCTTCATACTTACCACATCAAAGCTGGGAGGCTGATGGGATTTATGTGAAGTCTGGGTGACTCCGCAAGGAAAGCTAGAAGGTTGTACAGTTATCTCCAGGCTGTTTATTATGCGAAACCATACAACCAACTACCTCACACTGCAGAGCACCGGAGCAGGGTCAGCGCTGGAGTCTGCCGAGTCTCCATCCTCCACACGTCTTCTTGTCGTTTACTCATATCTTGTCTTCTTCCGTCATCTGTCCTTTCAGCCTGTCTTACTTCATAGATTATGTTTCTAATCAATCCGATCCTTACATCCTCGCCTTTCTTTTCTAAGAAACTGCCAGACATTATCCTGTTCCCATTAGTTGAAGTGTGTGGTTTCACCAACTAAAACTGTGAAGAGAAAAATCTTGGTGTGTCACTACAAGATCAAACTTTAACACTGTGACACGACTGGGAATGAAGTACTGCACTCTGAGCATTTCTGTGGACTTGTCTCCCTCTTGTGGGAAGACCCAGTACAAAGACACCCCCTCCCCCTACAAGAGGCCACGGCAGACCTTCGCTGTCTGGAATACAAAGACAAGCACTTAACCTGCAGTTGCTTACTGTAGGCGTCTGCCTGACCTACTTCCGCAAGTGGAGCTGCTGGAATCTTCCATATCCTCAAAGATTCGATTCAGCACTACAGAGAGCTATTTTACTGTCTTCCAGAGGTTAGACTCTACGGTCACCTTCTGCTGTTATTGTTTTACTGATCCAACATTTTCCGGTGCTGCCACGGTCTCTCAGGAGGATTATCATATATGACCTGGTCAGCGAGGAAAGAACTATTTCTCTTTTTCAAGACATGACCACAAATATTCTGAAGCATTAATAATTATCCTAGAATATCCTGTTCATTCATAGGTCCACAAAATCAAATTGAATATATATATACATATATATACATATATATATACATATTATGCCATTTTTATATAATCTTAAATTGATAGATTAGTAATAGTTTTCTGTGTTAGGAGAAAGAAAATATATCCCTCAAAACTTTAGATCTGCTGAAACGTTCTTTCATTAATTTGCATCTCTCTGAATAAGGTCAGAATAACTGCATAATAATTCTAACTCTAAGAGACTGAAAGTGTGCCTTATGAGATTATTGTCATATCATACTGAATCCCCATCTTTCTGTACAAATGTTAGAAGGTATTTTGCTCCACCTTAGCTATTCTCTAAGTTTAACATAAACTACAGACACATTTCTGTGACATGCAGTATTAATGTGGCAATTTCAAATAGCTATCCCGTGTGAAATGTTGGTTTTATGGTTCCTTTAAAGCACTCGGAGGGATAAAATCCAAAGCTTTTGTGCATGTTATTTCCTATTCTATCCCTCTCCACTATGACCATCATATGAAAGCGAATATATAATGCGTATTGATCCTAAGAAGAGCCAAACTTGGCATTGTGGAAGTTGACTGTTGTAAAGTGTTACCTAATATGGTCATGGTCATCGGGCACAACATGTCTCTCAGGCAGCCTATAATTTTAAGTAAATCGCTGTGTTTTGACACGGCTCCTGTGTGCCTCAAGGACTCATTGATTGCTTTATAGCTGCCATGCAGCTGAGCTGCAGGGGCTTTTATTCAGCCTGCTCAATGCACCAAAATACAGCCACAGATGATGATGAAGTCTCGTGTACAAGTAGGACATTTACTGATCCCCCAAAATGCACCTCACTCTTTTGCCTGCCACAACCATATCTGCATATATGATGCATACTGCACAGCAGTAAATGGGTGTGTGGTAACTTCTGAAAATGATCGGTCTAACTGATCTGGAAGAAGTTGTTCATCAACTGTCTCGACTTATAGAAGGAAAATTACCCAACTGAGTGTGAACATCTAAATGTCTGGGAGCGCCATATGCTTGGTTTTGGTGACACCCCATGCACAATAGAGACAAAGTTGTTTTTTCTTTTTTTTTGGTTGTTTGTTTGGCTAGCTTCCAAACACAAACCCATTCATCTCGCATGTCTCCACTGCCCTCTGCCATTCTAAAACCCCCTCCGCCTACCCTTCATTTTCTTTCTTTGGCTGTCCTCCCACCTCTCTTTGTGCATCTTATTTGTCCTTCATCACTAAACATTTCAAGTCTTCAAATCTTTCACAACTTTTTTTTTTTTCGGTCAATCTCTCTGTTCATAACAACTAAGTCGCCCCCCCCCCCCTTTCATCCCCTTGATTCCTCTCCTCCCATTTTAAAACCTCTCTCACCATCTCATTCGTAGTCGGATCACGCATGCATGCGGCATGGTTGTGCCAATGCCAGCTCTTTGCCAATGTGCCTGGGCGTGTTTGTGTGCCAGTGTAAGTCTGGTGGAAAGCCTCTGCACCAGAGGCCTGGGTGGCTTAGGAGCCCGAAACCCAGCTGGTGTTGGGTCAGGTGAGGCTTTGTGAGAATTACAGTTATGCCTCTCGATAGAGCAAAAACAGTTTAATCATGTTGACCCTAAGTAGGAAGCTAGAAGCATAGTGCCAAAAAGCAACAAAAATATCAGGTCGTGTTACTGGTGCTTTCCAATAATCCCAAACGTATTTGTACGGTGACAAAATTTCAGCACAAATCTGTCGCATCTCGTCCGCCACACAGAAGCATGCTGCTAACGTAAACATCAGCTGAATAAGTTTAAGCCGTTATGCTAATATCTTAATCACCTGTGACAACACTGTACATTGTTTTTAACAACTTCAAATTTGATCCGAAAGCAACGCTGTTGAACAAACTGCCAAATCTGAAGACGGCAACATGAAACAGAGGGAAGGATGAACAGTTAAGCAACATGAAAAACAGTTAAGCAAACAATAGCGAAAAAAGCTCCACCGTGTGCCACGAACGAGTATGTAGTGACACTCCATGCAAAGCCCGTCAACGCGTTGAAGCTCTGACCCACAAATAATTATCGCTCATTACTACATTATTACATAATCGTGCGGTATGAGTCAGACCAAACCTTTCTTTGAACGAGTTCAGGCTTTGTGAACTCCACTAGTCAATTCTAATTTACTGTGAAATTTAAAGAAAAACTTGATTTTCTGCCTTGTTCCCTTACACTTTACGGAACATTTAAGCTTTCATTTTTGACACAATAAAGTTGCATAGAGTTTTGTGACAGAGAAACTAGAAGAATTCTGCTTTAAAATCTTCAAATATGTATCCTAGATTAATCAAATTGGTTAAAAATTGTGGACTACAGTAGAGAAAAGGCATCAAAGAAGTCCCCAAAAAAGCAAACAAAACAACAACAAAAAGACCCCAGAGGAAGTGGAGTGCCAATCATTAAAATAAAGCCCACATTTGCTTTATAATAAAGCGTCTCTGTCAATTAAAAGAAACACTATTTCAGAATAAATGCAAACACACAAAAAAGAAGATTTCAGTTGGCCTTCCACCACTTTTCTTTGAGAGGTGATGTACAGAGAAATCCCCTGAACAGTGTGAGGGAAGAAAGGAGTGAAATTTGCTCAATGACAGCAAGTAAACTGGCAAATGCCAAGTAGACAGGAATGTGGGCACTAAGACAGCAGTCCCAAACTCAGGGCCAAGGACCATCACTGACACACTTGTTTTTACAGCCATTTTGGGTAATCTTTTCTTTTTTTTAACAGGTTGCAGCTGAACTAAAACAAGGTTAAGTTGTTCAAAACTGTGTTAAAAACACGAGTATAGACTGGCAAACAAATGGATAACTGGTATTTTCAGAGAACACCTCTTATGTGGACATTTAACCATAAGTGACAGCAGAGTGGGATGATCATTCTCCAACTAAATTCTATCAGTCATTTAGAAAAATGAGTTACATGCGTCTCCCTTATCAAAACAAGATCTAACCATGTGTGGTGAGGACTCAGACCTGAGATCTCTACTGATGCTAATGAACCTCTTCAATAAGAATAGAGTCTGGTGCAGGTCCAGGCTCAGTCATTCACGAACCATAAATTATTAGCTCTCTCTAAACAGAATGTGATTCTGTCGTGCAATTTCTCCCAAACCCCCGTTTTGGGTTTTTTTCGCTCTCCTCGTACCTTATTTACAAAGGCAGAAAACGTTACCATGGGAACACAGTACCAGGCAACCTCAGTGACTTGGCATGATGCCCACGGTTGCTAGGGCACTGTTGTCAATGGCTATTGGGTTGTGTGGGCAAGTGTGTTTGTGCATGTCCTGCATGTACGTGTGCGTTGCTGTGTGAGTAGAGGAGAGAAGGTTGTGTTTTTAAATTCGTGGACAGGCGCACAGCACATCCAGGCATTAAAAAATGTACACTATTCATTTTCCATTATGGGGGGCGGGCTTTTATATGCATCCAATATATAATTATATCAAGTAATGTGTGCCATTTTAAATTGGTTTTCTTATTGCTGGTTTGCCTCTGTGGCTCCAATGCGAGGCATTTGCAAAATGAGTTTGTAAAAGAGAGAGTATTCCTGCGAGCGGTTATGTGAGGCCCCATTTGCAATTATGTTGAATAACATAAAATAATGATTCTCAGATTAAGTCTTCCTCCAACTGGTCTAAATGTGTTAAACCACTTGGGAGGCAGTCTGTTTGTAGTGGCAACTACCCAAACACTTTGGTGTGTATCAGAGCAAACTTGTGTTTTAAGATGAAAAAGAAAAACACAAGAGATGGAGAGACAGACAGAGACTGTCAGAGAATAAAAAGGAGACGACAGGCGTGGAAGGAAATGTTACTGTGCGTGTGTGTGTGTATGTCGCAAACTGACATTCTCAGTCACAAGCTATAATCAATCAAGTTGTTTGTTCTCCCTTTCAATTCTTTGTCAGTATAAACATAAAAAAACAGATGATGTTGAAGCATTTACCTCACATGCAGGATTTACGTTTCCCCATGGCTCTCTTCTCACGTGGGGGAGCTTCAATGGCTGACCGCGGCATTCCTGAAATCAACAGAGGATCATGCAGATTTTTTCGAACCACGGGACAGTCGGGGGAACATCAATAAACAAATGGAGCAACAGATAAAACACCAGACACAACTGTATCTGGCCTTTTATGTCAGCGACGTAATTCAGTTGGGATGTTTTTAGCCAAAAGCTAAACCCAATCATGATAGAATAATGCAAGATAATTCAATTACAACAGAACACGAAAAAAATTCAGACAGACAAAAGCGTTAAAGTGTGGCGCTGAGTAGGAAATGGATAAACAGAATGGCAGAAAAGGGTGAAAATGAATACTATGCCATCACCAAAGGGTGAATGAGAGGGTGGCACAAAAACACATGTACACCGGAGATGATTAAAGACAGTTGGGGATGAATTATACATTAATAATGACAAAAAAATACAATCCAACATCATAAATTAAACAGCAGTCAGCCAAACAAATGCAGTAATTATGACACTGCAACACAAGGCAACACAACACAGACGAAGATGTGAGGCTTTTGTACTGGTGTGTGCTCATTAATTCCCCCATGTATACATATATATAGCTTTGTGTGTTTCTGCCAGCATGCACTTAGAAGGATCTTAGGCAGGGTATTGCCTGTGGTGCATCTTATCTAATATAACTGAAAGGATACACAGCCTCTCCTCCCCCCTTTGCCTCTTTCCTTCCCGGCCCTTTGAACTCAAGCCGCTGCTGGAGATGCAGTCTGACTGAGCACAGCATGTCCTGAAAGGAGGTCAGAGGGCAGGACAAACAGTCTGGTGTCATGGCAACTTGATGCCATCAAGCAAAAATTTGGAGCGACGGGAGGGACCGCAGAAAAGTTGGTCGGCTAACTGAGGATAGAGACCAATTGGGACAATTTTCATCAAAAGCATTACAGGAAATATTAAAACCAACTATGGCTTGATCCTAATATGGCAAAACACTATGAGCCAGGCTGTCTCAATGTACTTTATGGAACTAAATCATACTTTATTAATTATTAGTTTGAGTTCAACTTATAAATGCAAAACAGTAGAAACCAATAGCGAGACACAGAAAGTTCTTATTAGTTTTAGACGTTGGCCAGTTATGGTTGGGTAACGCTGAAAGAGACAAGTCATGTGACGTGCTCTCCAACCGTGTGGGAAATCAAAAGTATTCTGAGTTACTACAACAAACCTAAAACCAGCTGTTGGCAGCTGTTGTAGAGAGGGGGGGAAATATTGTTCAAATAGAAGAAAAACGCTTTAAGACTTTTATAGTATCGCTCTTGGTTATCTTGTAAAAAGTAGACTCTTCTCACTCCAGCAAAAAAAACTTTTACTTTTAGTTTTAGCAGATGATAGGAGCAACATTTCATGCACTCATTTCGATGGTGGAAAAGTCTGTTGTGCGAAGGTCTCATGAAAAACATGGCTCAGCCACAGCGTCAGAATATACTCACACATATTCAAAACTCATGAATGAGCTCCGTTTAAGGGTTATTTCCTCTTTTTTGATATAGTATATCCCACTTTCACGTTTTTCAATATTTACTACGATGCAGTTTTAGGAAACCCACGAGGACGCAGCGTAGTTACAACCTTGACTGACTTAATTTGATACTTCTACGCTCAAGTCCTTGAATGGTTTTCCACAAACATACAATTACTGCCACAAATGTCACCTTGGATCACATGATTCTCTGCACAATTACTATGAAAATGAGCTCCTTTCATTTCTTGCTCTAATGACTCTGAGTAAAATTCAGTAAACCTGAGAAATGAACTGCAGCTGTAATTGTGCTGCCTGCCAGTGGCAGCTCTGGACGGCCAGTGTTTGCATCTTACTGCTCAAGTGTTGGATCAATACAGCAGCCAGGTTCCTTTGTATGTCATTAGCTTGTTTGATGCTTGAGCTCAGACCCTTTCCAAACCACCATGTTTTCAACCTCCTAAAGCTCTCAGATCAAGAGTGTGTGATTGCAGTGTGTTTGTCTGCAGTGCTTGTGTGAGCGCGACCATAAGTATAACAGGTTTGTGAATGGGTGGTTTTTTTAGCCTTTTATTCTTCAGGTATATGAGAATGTGATGTGTATGTGCACGTGCAAGGCTTGCAAGAGACGCACATGTGCTGCGTCTAAAGGCTTTTGTGTGCATGGTGTGTGTCCTTGTGTTTGCTCAATGCGGCAGAGGGTGGAGTGGCAGATCAATAGGAAACAAATGAATTCAGATCAATATTAAGCCAGGGAGTGAAGGAGAGAGAAGGAGAGATTGAAAGCGAGTGAGTGGGGTGATGCACTACAGAGGAGGAGGAGGAGGAGGAGGAGGAGGAGGAGGAGGAGGAGGAGGAGGAGGAGGAGGAGGAGGAGGAGGAGGAGGAGGAGGAGGAGGAGGAGGAGGGGGTGGGGGGGGGGGTTGGGGTGGGCTGGACGAGTGATGTGTTACCAGCAGATCAGCGACTAACTGCACACTTGGGAAAAACCACTCATCTCTACAGCCAAAACCTCACCACTTTAAGGTCATTGATGGTTAAAATGGATGTTTAAGCGAGGTAGGGAGAAAACACAGAGAGAAACGAGAGCAGCCGTGCACTAGAGATGAAAGAAGCATTCCTGTATCCACGGCGGTGGTCTTAAGTGGACAGCTGTTGTGAGATGATACTGGGGAACAGCACGTTTCCTATTCCCTTATCAAAACCCTTCCCTGGCTCAATGAGGCATATTTTCACTCTGAGATGTGTTTCATTCTTTAACGAATGAACAAGCATTTTCACCTCCGAACTACTGTGATAGTTTCCTTGTTTATTTGTTTTTCTACATAAACGTGTGTGTGTGTGCCAGGAACCTGTTGATAACTGCAGTGGTGGGGTCATGGCTGCAGAGGAAAACTGCTGTTACTGCTGTCTGCACATAGCAGCGGCACTTTAAGTTAACTTTGACCTTTTTTTCTTCTATTCTGTGTCTAAACTGTGATTTTTTTCTCTTCCTCACCAAGCATGATAAGATAAGATATCTCAGGCTCGCGCTGATTTAATGTCTGACCTTTCTACTTCAAGTTGCTGACATTCTACAACCAAACCTGTAAAAACCCAACGTGTTCAGGAAGGAAAAGGGCAACATTTCTCAGGTCCAGTCTGTCATTGTTTCACAGCACCGTGCGGGAAGTACCGAGCTTTAGTGCTGTTGATTATTTTCTACACTAAAAATTCATGTAATTTCTGTGAGCGAAGAGGGAAATTGTCATATGAGCAATATCATGACATTTGGGAAGCCGGAACTAGAGAATATTTGGCACTTTTACTTAAATTTGAAGCAGATTATCAGAGGAGTTGCATGTAAATTCTTGATAACTGCAAAATTTTAGCTCTGAATGTCAAGTCATCTTAAGTATGCGCCTGAAAAACTTTAAGATAGTCGAGATAGGATTATCTGGACATATTCCCTTGGTCTAATATGGTCACACCAAGGGAAGAACTCCTGCCAATCAGCGCATGTAAAATCCTCTGATAAAAACGAGTCTGGACTTTGATGGACATATCACTTTATATCACATTTGATTGACTATCATATTTCCACTGGTTTGAAAACACTTTGAGCTGAGCAACACATATGTATAGATTTTAGGGGTATTGATATCATCTTGTGTTCTTTTCTTATTCTGCTGTCATTAAACAACATGTAGTATCTCTACCAGTCACATAAGTTTACAGGCTTTTGCTCTATTTGCAATATTATTCTGTAATAGGCAAATGTTTGAAGTAAAACAATAGGAAATACTTTATTACTGTACTTAAGTACAATTTGATCTTTTACGCACTTTATTTTCACACAAATATATTTTCTTTCTATTCTTTACATCTTTTAAAAAAGGACTAGCTACTTTAGCTTTAAGGTATTTGATGGGAATGATCATGAAGCCTGATTTAAAGTTTACATGGATGGGACAGTAGCTCTTAGAAGGGATCATCAAGTATCTGCTGGCACAGAGCAGACGTGACGAGACGTAACGGCAAAAAAATCACTTAACAGACAAGAGGTAGACTCGAATGCATAGTCAGTGACATAAAGAGCCAGTATCTAGTAACAAAGGCAACGCTGCAGACACAGCAGATTCAGAGCAGAGCAGAGTTATCCCTCATCCATGACCTCATTTAAGTGTTTAAGGCTGCTCAGTAGATTTTTCTGCACATACTTCAGGTCCAGCTGGCTGTCAATGGCAGCGGTTTCAGTTATATTTCAATTCTTACAAAGTTATTTGTACTCCTACTTGATTAAGGATTGCACGTCATGGGTACGTTCGGTCATGGGTATTTTTTCGGTGCAGTTAGCGGTTCGTCTGCAGGTCAAAGCAACTGCAAGGAAATTCACGACATCAGAGGCAAAGAAAGAGCTCCAAAATTGTTTTAGAAATCCAGCTCACTTTCTAAAACCGTCAGATCGGATTTAGCTGTGGACTGAGCCAACTGGGTGCCTTTCAAGTTCTTACATTTATCAGTGTGAGGTCTATTTATAGGGGGAGTGATTTTAAACACTACTAAAAATACATTTTAAAACCTTCTGCTTTGGTATATCACCTTGAAATTACAAACATGATTGCTCTTTTTTGCTCATTTCATGGCTGCAATATCAAAGCTCCAAAAGCCATTTGGGAGTCAGAACTCAATGTGACTTTGAACTGATAGCGGCGAAAACAAACACACGACCGCTGAGTGCTCATGAACGAGTACCCTCTACTCCAAGCTCAAGGTTCCTCAACTCTCGAGATGGATGTCTGTGATGAGTGCCTAAATCAGCTTTGAGTGCAGTATTTACGATGCCTTTGAGAATATACTGTAAAGATTTTGTTTGTTTGTATGAAATATTCATAGCATCGAATTCCCCAAATGAAATATCTGGGTTTATTTGGAGAAACTGAAATGGAGGACGGGGCATTAAAAAAATATCATGCGGCTGACAATTAAAATACCCCGAATAATGTTAAAAAGCGGAAAACATCACATTCCAGTTGTTCTGATGAGGTGTTATTTTGTGATCTGTTGGTTAATTGTACAAGATTTAAGTATTTTCACTGTTTTACTGTACCTGAACTCAAAGATTTACAAAGAAATAATACAATAACGAATAAAAATATTAAAACATTTCACAGTGAGGCCTTATAGTACTGATGCATTGAATATGAATTTAACAAGCTTTAAACTCATACTTCCTTACAACACGGTGTCTTTATGATCAAGTCATTTCCCCCCCATCTTTGCCTTGTTAATTGGATGATCTGTTTGGTTTGTAAAATGTTACTGTGACAGATGCAGATTAGAACTCAAGATTAATTGTTGTTATATTTGGTGTGAATGACTTTAAAAACCCCATTTTCACTTCTCTATCTATGACGATTGATTAAATATCAAAGCTGTATTTCAGTTGTTGTTTAATCTTGAAATTGTGACATTTCCCTCAGGTTTCTCAGTCAGCTGGACCCTAGATCAGACATTTTAACGCTTTTTTCTGAGTCTCTGTGTTACATTAATGCTACTACTGCGCTATATGAATCACCATAAATTGCAAATTTTGTAGTATCCAGTGGACCCAGGAGAGAATCTATCAGACTTGTCTGAAGGATAAAGTCTGAGGCGGCAGACTCAGCAGTCCTTCAGCTGCATCACTGTCGCTCATTTCACCCTTATTGAACTCACACTATCATTTTCACCTTTGGCCATTTCACTCAGTGAGTAAAGCTGACAGACAGTGACTGTGGATAACAACAAGATTTGGTGAAAGCACAGGATTAAAATATGTGGTTTGAGTCCATCAGAGTGTGAGTGGCGAGGAAGAAATAATGATTACTTTCATTTCATTTGTGTTGTTTTTATTTATCTGTTGATTGTTTGCATGTTAAGATTAGACTTTACCTTTATTTGGACAGTCCAGCGTGGAAAAGGAAAGGAGACGACAGAGAGATGGCGTGAGAGGAATTAAATCGTGGCTGTTTAATTCCCCATTATGCATCTTAACCATTTAGAAAAACTTCTGCCACAAATCAAACGGATTCAAATCAGAAAATCTTTATGTCTCAGAGGCCAAGGCCAGTCGATGTTTGAGATTTTCTCCCAAGAACTATGGTCATCAATCGGTTAATAGAATAATTTCTGATTTATCTTCATATGGATATTTCCGTTTCTTCCCGGGCCGAGACCTGTTCGCATGCTATCATACGTGAGGATGAGGAGCTTACAGAGACGGTGTGAGAGAGACAGTGAGAGAAACCTGAGGCAGTGATGTTGAACATCAATTCCAACCAGACAGTCTGCTGCTGCAGAAAAAAGAAGCTTGTAGAAGCAAACACATCTCTCAGCTTTTCTTGCACTCTCCTCCCTTTAATCTGACACCCCCCCCCACCCGTCTGTCTGTCTTTCTCTCTGTCTCTTTGTGTGTCTCTCTCTGTCCCCCTGAGCTATGTTCTGTGTTCTCTCCCCGCCTCTCTCCATCTCCCTGCTTCTAATGTGCTCTGGCGTGTGTTACCCACGGGTGCTTGAGCGCCGCCGCCATCCCAAAGCCGGGTCAGGGGGCCGACTAAAGCGGCGTGATGCTGTCTGTGACATCATCAGTCACTTCTATTAGTTACGTCTCACCTCCCCTCACTGTCTGAATCTGCCAGGGCTTTAGGTGCTTGGTCGTGAGTCCAAAAGCACGACGAACGCACACAGAATCACGGTGCAGGCCGAGATACCCGAAATGCTCTAAATCCTAAATCCAATTTACTTAGCATAGTTCTTAAAATGCAATTTCATGTGCAATTAAAATTGAAATTACTGTTATATACGCAGTTCTCTGTTCTGTTGGTTGATTTTTAGTTTATCAGTAAATGGTTTATCTAATTATATGTTAAGAAATGGTAAAAATTCCTGCAGCATGTTCCCAAAGCTGAAGCACCTTCAAATTGCTTGTGTTGATCAATTGTGAATATTTCACTTTTTTTTCTTGAAAAATCATTAACTTAACAACCGGTTATAATTAACAAATCATCAGAATAATCGAGATGTGCTTCGGGAACGCACAATCACTTAGTCATGGTCACCGTCTGAAATTCTGATTAGATCTTATTTAATGGTGCTAAAATCTTTACTTAATAATTCAAATATTTCAGATTTCAGGGAAAAACAACTCATTTAATTTTGTCTTCAAAACTTCTTGCCCTCGTCATCGTCTTGTAATCCAACAATGTAAAATAGAAAAAAAACATATTAGTTTCACATGCATTTGGTTATAATGAACAGGAGAATCTCCAGATGTCACTACATGAGACATAAAACTGTTACAAATTGTTATAAAGAAAGAAATGTGTTTCAAGTCAGTCCAGTGAGCATGTGTGTGAGGATCAGACTGTGTCAAATCGCCACATCTGCCATCAGCGGAAACACTTCTGTACCCGGGGGTCTGTCTGTCACCCCTGCTGTCAGCAGAGGCAGAGGTGAGACTCGCCTAACTTCTTCACTGACAGCCGTCAGAGAAGTGTGTGGGAACACACTGTATAAATCATACATGACCCTATGCATGCTGCTGCACTGCATTATGAACAAGCATGCCGATATTTTCAAATGCATACAATGAATGTCTATTAGTAACTCTTTTTGTCTCCTGCACCTGCAGCACGGAAGTCAAAATGCTTCAGAAAAAGACATGAAATGAGAAAAAAACAGAAAGAAATGCAGAGGAGGGTTTTGAGAATAGATATACCAAATGACAATGACAGAATATGGCATTGGTGCGTAAATACCTAAAGGTATGACTAGCTGAAGAATAAAAACACAAGCAAAGAGAGAATTAGGACAAATAAAAGACATAAAGAAGGGTGAGAAAAACACGAGGTATGACAGCAAAGCAGACAAATGAACTAAAAGAGACACCAGACAGACAGACACAGACCGACAGCATGAAGAACAAAGGATGAAAGGATGAACTGCAGAAGAAAGGAAGTGGAGAGAGAGAGTGACAGACTTGGAGTGAAACAGAGAAAAAGGAAAGCAGTGCGCATGCTTAAAATAGGTGGCAGACTCTTGTCTGTGCAGTGACCTCGTCGCAAAGGACTGAGGAATTCTCCCTGTTGACCCGGACACATTCCTCCGGTCATCAGACGTTAACCCATCCCACACCACCACACTGTACTGTACTGCACTGACTAAATAATTCCCTTTAAATGTGTTTTCATAAAACAGCTCTGCCACGACTCGTTTTGAGCACGAGCTGCAAACGGATCTGCTCAGCTAGCAAATGACTGGCAGGTCATTTGCACTGCGCTTCATGAAAGTGGAATAAAAGTTTGACAATCGCTGAACAAACACCTTCAACGGGACTGGAAAAATCAGGTGAACTGCACAGCTTGATCGTCTCTGAATCAACAGCCCATGCTTGCAGCAGGGAATTGTGTGCACATGTGTGCACAGGGCCGTGCAAAACATTGTGAAAATATCAGGGCAAGAAGGGCTCTATTGTATGGGAGAGGCAGAATGTGGCTCTTATTCTGGTGCTGCTGGTCCGGGGGCATGGGGTGACATCAGCACAAAGACAGAAATGTAATGTGAGGCATCTCCCAAGCTAGCTTCAAGGCTAAACCACAGGCCCGTCTTTATACCCCCAGTCTCTCACTTTTCAACAACATCTGATAATCAGGACATGACCACCTGATGACCTTTTCACTTGTTGCTAACTAAGATAAGTCACAGTCTGTAATATTCCCCCAAACTAACTCAAACAGACACGCCATGTAAATGAAAGATTGTCTGTCTGTTGCTTTCGAGTTGGCCTGTGGTTAGCACATATCTGTCAGGTTAATCATGACAGAATGACTCAGTGAAGAGTTATTCAATTATACTGATGGTGCATTGACGTTTCGATCAGGCCACAGACTAAAATGGCTGACAGAGTGTTCCTGACTGCTGAGGGCTATTAGGCAAAACTCTGTTTAAAAAAAAAGAAAGGAAACACTTGATTCTAAACAAACGTTTGCAAAAATAGACCTTCATATTAGGGACGATAAACAGAAACCTCAGAATCCGTTTCTAATTGTGCACCCTTTGAACAGCACATTAATGAACTCTTACCTTATATGAATGTCTTCGACTCCTAGCTGCCTTAGACTCAATCTGTAAAAAACAAAAGGAAAATATATATGGATATATATATATTTTTTTTTCTGTGGTAATATTAAAACATTTCACTTTACTAACACAGTATGTGTGTGTGTAAAACCATTAATTACCATTAAAAATAACCATTAATTAAAATCAAATTAACCGAATAAATGATGAATGTCGTTAACGTGAATGTAGCACCAATTTTCACTCAAATTCACATTCAAATTAAACCATTGAAATATTTCAATATCATATATATATATACAGATCTTCCATAAATCCTATACTATTTTCTTTGGCTCTGCGGTTTCTGATATTTAAAGATCCTCTGCTAACTACAGCACTCTCTTTGTCTTGCAGGCATTTCATTGCACTATTTGTATTTCACACCAGGCCAATTGCCATTGCACTCGTCAGTTTGTTATGTTCAGCCAGAAAGACACAAGTCGGCTGCACAAATTCAAACCTGCTACACACAATGGCAGCTTGCATGGGAATTCCTGAGGTCTGTTCGATCCATTAATGTATGCTGCGGTTGAATGTCATCAATTATGAATGAGAAACACACGAGACTCACAGAGGACCGGTATATAGAAATATGGGAACAGCAGGGGGCTGAAGTATCCAGGATATCTGTGGCATTTTGTCTGAATGGAAGACCATATAATTATAAAACACACAATTTAAAGGCAATAACAATATCAGAGGGGGTGGATTTTGATCAAAAGTGAGTGGATAATTTAATGTGAAGCCAGTCTTAAGCTTTAAAAATATGAACAGGCGAGCTTTGTAAAATCATGAAAAGATGTGCCCAGAATCGCTGAATGAGGCAACCAGCCTGCAACTTGTTAGAGATTTGCATTAGAGTAATTCCAGTTCCTCAGTCTTTAAATGTCTTGTACGGATACCGCAGTATTGCTATGTAGCTGGGCTCTCTTCCCCTTTCACTCCCAGGTATTCAGGAGTGTGTTGACCCTACCAGTGAGTTCATACCATAAGCAGACCCATATAGCTTCTCCTCCAGAGCCTCTGATCACGAGCCTGCTGAGCTGCCGCCTCTGTTATGTAACATTACATAACACCAGGTCTGTCTGAGTAAAAATTTCATAACCTGGGGGTCCCACTACACTGGCATTACCATCAAATCCTCTCACGAGTGGTTTCAGTTCTACTAGGGCAGGTTAAAAAAAAAGGTATTTAAAAAAAGAAACTTATCTTCTCACAAATAAGCGAGAGCTGAAGATTTATCTTCATCCCTTTTAGGTTTTTCTGGCAGAAGCAGTTGTCTGTTTGTCACAAACTTTTCCCTTCATTTTACTGAGAGCACTTGTGGAGGTCATGAAAAGGTTGACCCAGAGACACCATCAAACAAAGCACCCCCCCCCCATGGCTTATCACAGATTGCGGGGAAGTTGTCTGCCCATGAAGGTCAAATCATTGTGTATTAATTAAATCATTGCATATGAATTGAATCAGCTCACATTTAGACAGAAACGATTATTATCTAACCAGGCCAGTAAGTGTTATCTAACCGTCTTTTACAACACAATTAGCTTTATTTCTAGCTTATCTGCAGTATACCTTGCAAAAAATAAAATTAAAAAAATGCTGTTTCTAATTAAAACTGAGCTAACAAAAGTGTTTCTGAGACATAAAGAACTTCGACACAGTGGGACACACATGCGCACACTCCACTTGGAACAATACTAGCGAACAATCTTGGAATTAGAAAATGACTGTGCCAGGAGATGTAGGAAATGTGTGCAGAGATAACAGACGGCAGGGTAAATAAAAAAAACACCGGCGGAGCGGGCCAATATATAACAGAGAAGATGAAAAACAGAAAGGAAGAGCGATGCCAGGAGATTTCTGAGAGTGTGTGTAGCATGTGTGAAGCTGATATATTTGCTGTTTGTTAGGCTGAACGGGCTGTCGTGGACTCTCTCTGTCAACTGCTCTCCATCATCCAGACTGCACTTCCCACATAATAATGAAATTCTATCGTCCGTTACAGTCAACATCTTTAATTTGCAGATACGCACTCACTTTTTCACAAAAGTGAACCCAGCCCCTTCAAATATACGTAATATTGACCAAATTATGAAATCAAAACTCAAATCAAAACTTTGTTATTTGGCTAATTTCCTTAAATGAATCCATCCCCTTACTTTTGCCGATGCTGAATCACATGTATCGGTTCTTTCTTTACAAGTAGACATAATGCGGGATACCCGGATGAACGGATGGAAGATGGGATAAAAAGTGTGGGGGGGGGGTATGGGAAAAGAGAAAAGACCCTGTAGAAATACTTCAGGTTTGTTCACCTCTTTATTAGGCCTCATTTTACCACCTTATCCATCATTTCTGTGCATTTCATAATCGACAACTTCGCACAGTAACTCACAAAATCGCAGACGTGATTGTGCACATCCACGCATGCGTAAGAGGGAGTGACCATCCGCCACTGCCGGCTCCCTTAACTCTAAATCACACCCCAGCATATTAACACACACATGCACAGACACACAGATACACATGACTGATACAAATGCACATACCCTGCCTCCTTCGTGTGTTAGCCTCCCATTCATGGGCCCCTCTAAAAATGGGTGCATTCAGTGATCCCTTCCAAAGCCCTCATCTAATATGGGCAGAGGTAATCCTTAAAGGACAGGCAAAGAGAACAGTGATAATCAAAGATAAAGAGGGGCTGAAGGAAGAACGAGAGGGAGACGGTGAAAGAGGGTGTGAGGTGGAGCGCGAGATGGGATAGATGAACAGGATGGGGGGGATTAGCAACCAAGGGAACACATATTTCAAACGAGAGAGAGAGAAAAAAAACAGGAGAGTTGAAAAATTAAAGTAAAGGTGAGGGAGAGGAGAATAATTCAGGAAAAAAGGGAAAGGCAAGGAGGATACAAGTATGGGAAACGAAAAAAGGACAAGTACATGCAGCATACTCACAAATGAATGAAAGGGTGACCGCAGAAGTGATGAAAAATCATGTCAGAAAACAAAAAATCAAGGGCGACCGAAGAGTGCGAGTCTGAGTTTGAAGAGAAGTCCGGTTTCTTCTAATTCAGTTTTGTTCTTTCTTGTCTTTCCCGTGATTTTGCCAATTCCTATGCAGTCGTCTCTCCTTCCTGAGTCTGTCCCCTACTGGTCCTCCTTCTCTCTTCACCCTCCCGTTTTTTCTTGCCAG